>NC_134109.1:66677500-67367500 GCF_040939455.1 Microcebus murinus
TTTGGAAATTTTAATGGTGGTAATAGATTTCAACAAAGGTATTGATAATTGCATTTCTTTTAGTCCATTATTATATTGCATTAATTCATATGCTGATTCCTCATTGAGTCCTTAAGTAATTTTTTTTTGCTGTAAGTCTTCTTTAAGAAGGGAATTTTTGCTTTCCCAGGCAGCAATTGAAAGAATATGAAAATATAATTTAATACTCTACATCACCAACATGATTTGAGACTAGTTACTCTGTTAGTGGGAGAAATTCATCACTCATTAAATACAGGGCAAGCATGGCTATACATAGTAATTTTGAGTGCAATACAGTCTTATAAATTTAATGTACACACTTTATTTAAATGATGCAAACAGCCATATGAAATTGCACATGATTAGAAAACAGGATGAACTCATTTTGCCTCCTGCTTGGTTTCTCATAAACATGAATACATAATATTGTTATGCACTGTTGTTCATAGATGTCTTTTTACATAAAGGGTAAGTATCATATTACTTTAACAGATTATTTTTTGAATTCTGCATGTTATTTTTGTTTCATCAGATATGTGCCCCGATTAAATAACATTTTTTCAGAAAATGAAAGTATTAGAAAATTTGTCATGTTAACTTTGAAAAAATTGAAGTATAGTACATATTACTAGATAGGATGTCATTCCACTGGTCTATATAAACAACAAAAAAAGCCACTGTTCTTGAAAATTGAAGCATTACCTTGTATAATTAATAAAGTACATCAAATCAGATTTGTAAATAAAATATTGTTTAAATCTAAAGTATTCAATATTTTGATTAGATTATTTTTTTAAGGAAAAATATTTAACGTGTATGTGCCGAATTTTTTTTTAATAGTTTTTTATAATTGCAATGGAAAGGCAATTGTCTCATTATAAGTGGTACAGAAGCCAATACTTGGGTTACCATAGATATATAAACAAGTAAAAACTGTGGAACAAGTTTTAAGCTCATTTTGGAAAAAAACAGTTCTGTAGAAATGCATATTTGTATTTGTTTCTCTAATAAATCTGCAAATAGCTTTAAACACAAATTAGTTTTAATTATTTAAATTATGAGTTCTGTTAAGTAATTTAACACTTGTTTTGCCTTACACTTTGTGAAAACATTGTCTCATGGAATGAATAGAGGCTTATGTGGAAATCAAGGTAGGTCTGCATTATTCCAAAAGATCAGGTATTTAGCAGTTAAGTATGTGTACCTCTATGAAGTTAAAGATTTTTTTATGAAAAACACTTCCCACTTCAAAAAAAAAAAATCACATCAGTTTAGCCACTGCCCAAAACAATAAGGGACCAGTTTGCATCTGCTTTAATTCAGTATCAAAAGAGCAGCAAATAAAGTGAAATGATATGTACAAATGGTTGACCATCAAAAGATTTTTTGATACAGGTAATCAGCTTCTTTACATATAGCAATGAAGGAATATAGACTTTTCTGAACAACAGTATTTCAATCTTACTTAATGTGATTTACACCCTATGATTAGAATTTTCTCTAAAAATACATACATTTTCCTTGAATTGTGACTTTATACTAACGCATGTTGAAATTGTTTTAGAATAACACAGTGACCTATTTCTGTTGTTAGAGTCTCCATTTTATAAAATGTGTAGACTCTGTGTAGAGTCTCCATTTTATAAAAATTGCTTTGTAGACAATACGCACACTAGAATAAATACTGATATGTATATCTTCTTTTTTTGTCATTCTGCTGTAGCAGAGATGCTAATCTTTTGATTAAATATTCCAAGCCTATTGAACTACAAAGAGCATTCAAATTATAATGAAGTCTTTGGATTTGCAATTTTTTTAATTAGCAAAATATTTGGGGAGGATCTGGCTTATGAAAACTTTAAGCAATTTCTAATAGCATAGTTCATTGGCTTATCCAATTTTACAGGTTTTGATCAATAATAAAAATACTGTTTCTTGAGACAGTATTTTAGATAATGGGTAATCATATCATTTTTTTTCTTTAAAGGAATTTCTGTAACCTAAATTTCAAAAACAATGACTTCTCAAAATTTCCACACATTTAATATTATAGCATTTTTCTAAATATTATGATGGGTCAAGTCCTTAGTAGATGAAGTAACAGATTAAACTACTTTAATATGCTTAACAAAACATCTTGGATAGACTTGATTATTTTATAGTATGTCCATGTTTTATATTGTCTATTTTAGGAGATAAATGTTGAAAAAGACTCTGATGAGAGGAAGCCTACAGACTTACAGTGAGATCAAGTCATGCTGAAATTGTATTGTAAAATAAACCATTACTTTTAGGGTTTAAAGCCTAGACAAGAATCAAATTATAATTTTTAAACATTTGTAAAATAAAAATTAACATATTTTTTAAAAGCAAAAAGAAAATCAAGCAAACTTTTGAAATGAGTAAAAATCAAACATATCATCATATTTCCCAAAGGGTCTTAGGAAAAACATTTTCCAGTCAATCTCATACAGAATATATTTTGTGGAGTTCAAGTGTCTAGTCAGCATTGTTCAAATAAGGAGATACAACTCTTACAAATCTCTAACATATCAATCTTGCATCAAGATTATGGGTGTATTTTTTTGGTATTTGTTTTTTTGTTTTTTTTGTTTTTTGAGATAGAGGGTAGAGGCAATTTTCAGGACTGTTTACATTCAGATAACCACTGGTTGTATAAAAGTGATTTGGAAGGCCAAATACTCAATTAACTTGTTTCAATTATTAGATTTTCTCATAATTGTGCCAGTAGAGGGATAACTGAGGTTGAACTTCCTGTGAAGATTGACTTTACGACTTCCAAAACAAGGCTTAATCTAAATAAGAGAACTTTTAATAATTCATCTTTATTATTTATAAAACTGATCTTTATACATTCTAGCAGATAGCTAAGTAAAATCATTGTCCATTATCTTAAGAACATGCTTATAATTTCAAAACTTTAAATAATTGCCAATGCAGTTATTTCTTACTCTCAGTAAACTTTTAAAATCTTTTTTTTTTGAATTTTTTGAAAAGGTTTCCTTATAATCTGTCCTATTTAGGACCTATTTCATTTAAGACCATTTAATGGAACAGCTTAAAAATACACCCATTATTTCTTTTAGTTGACATATCCAATTTTTTGTTTTATACATCAGTTTTTATTTATTGTAACATTATTTTTCCTTATATGTTGAAGATACGTTAAGATTTTATAGACAGATGATGATGATGGATTTTCTCTTTTTTTAACTTTCTGGAAAGAATTCTATATACTGATGGATCCAGTAATCGTCAGCATGGTTAAAAAAAAAAAAATTCACGTACAAACTTTTCATCTGTTTGGCATTAGTTATCATGTGGATTTCTTCATTGTGAACAAAATCAGATATTCTAAATGTCTAGCTTGGCCAAGAAAAGGAAAAAAGATATACAAGAAGGCAAAGCACTGGAGAATCAGTATTTCAAAGAGTGACAGGATAACCAAATCAAAGAGACCTAAGCCAACCAGGATACTTCATTATGAGCCCTTGACCTTGTGTAAGCATACAGAGGTGGATGACAATATAACATTATCTCTGATGTGAATTTTAGTACTTTGTTAGTTTGTCATATTTTAAATATAATTTTCAAATCAATACTATCATTAGTGTGATAGTCTGTCATTAGTGTGATATCTCCTATAGGGATAACCAAAATTGTACACTAATTTAAGTCCCAATGAAGGCATGTAGAATGCAATGATACTATAAAAACATGTTATTAAATTATGTTGGTAATTCTACTCTGGTATCTTCTTTACACACACTTTTATTACTTTATTTTTCATTCAAACTTCCATCACTTTCCATCATGATATGAAATAAGGGAGTGACTTCACCAATTTTTAAATTTTAAGTATAGGGCACAAAATTGGTAATTAAAAGTAAAGGTACAAAAGCCTATTTTTCTGAATAGTAGGTCTTAAAATTCAATTTGAGGTCATGTATTCTATGTATGTACTAAATCTAATTTTGAACTGAGAGTAAATTATTTTCAGCAACAATAAAAATGTCATCACTAGTCTATGGTAAAAATGGACCAATATAATTAAACTTATCGCACCTCTTTTTATATCACTTCAAATGTTTGGGAAAAGCAAAGTTGCCATGTTATGCATTATGATATTTTTCTCATTAGCATAAATTTTATTGCCATTACCCTTAAGTATATTTAAAAAGTTAAAACTTCTAAAATGTTACCTACAAAAGTAGGAAAATTTTCTCTCAAGTATTATTAGGAAAAGTATTTTCACAAATAATTCCCAAATATGTGATGAGAGTAAACCAACTAATATTATCTGCTACCATATGCAGAATGCATTTTTATTCATGATTTAATTTTCACAATATTACTAGATATAGATATTAATTTTATCCCTATTTTACAGAAAATGAAGTGCAACTATGTCTCAAACCACTAAGATAAAATTAATAAATTGAGGATTTATCTCACTTTACAAGAACAAAGATTTCTAATTTATAAATTAAAATGATAAAAACTGCATTTGAATATTTTTAAATAGCAGGCAACTTTAATGCAAGTTAAGTGGCTTTGTTTCTAAAAAGTTGAAATAGTCTGAAGGTTTCAGAATTGTAGCTACCATAGTAGCAAAATACTCTAGTAAGCATGTAGCCATTTAAATTGTACCTCTAGTCCTGTCACAGTGCATGTTGCCTCTTGAGAGATACCTTGAAAAGTGGAGAAATGAAACATAACCTTTATGAGAACTAAAACTTTTATGGAAACAAATACATTCAAGCAATTGGAATAACATGGTAGGGATATGTGGAATTACTTAAAATAATAAATGTGGATCTCATCTGACCAATATATTAGTTGTGTGGCCCTAGAGAAATTCATTTTATTTCATTTCGAGTGCTCACAAAATGCAGTATATTACAGGTTTCAAAGCTATTTCCAAGTTCAATTGTTGTTCAACTTTGGTCTAGATATTAATAAGAATGGTTTTTGTCGTTTGTTAGTTTCCCTTTGATATAAAAAAATATGCATTTTTCTCAGACTATCCAAGACTGTACATGATATAGAGGAATCAAATGGTGGAGAGTTAGGTAATATTTATATGAATGGTGTATCTTTCAAACCTGTGAAAAAGAAAAGTACATTAATAATACATATTCAGAAAATGTTTAGAATTTATTTAAGTATATATATTAAAACCAAAGCATAACTAAATAATACATGTCAATCTTGAATGAATAGAATACATTTGAAAAAAATAAATGCTCTCATAGAGAGGTTATATGATACAGGGTACTAATAAATACATTGTTTCTTGACAATTCTGTTGGAAATCTAAATTTTAAAGCATTCATAATAGACATTTGAATGTTTTTTAAAATTAAATCCTTAAGTGTGCTAAATTATAAAAATTATTGTATAAAAAGAATTATCAAAATATAATTGTGTTCTTAAAAATCAAAAGGTTATAAAAGGTTAAGAAATTACATTTTATGAAAGACCAATTTTAAAATATGGGTAAAAACTAAGGGAATTTTTTTTAAATTGTGCAATACTAATTATTTGTCTATCAATTGTCTGCCATTCTTTTTCTGAGGCAGGAAAATAAAAAAGAGATGGGCAATGTCTACATCTGACAGAAACTAATCATTATATAGTTTATAGGGGTATATTTTCAGTTGTCTAGTAGTGAAACGCTCTGTTTATATATTTCATCTTTCCTCATTTATTTCATTATCAAAATAGTTGTGAGATTCAAATTAACTGTCATATCCAATTTTATCATCACGTTTAACATATTCAGGAGATTATTTCTTTGTAGAATATACCACTTAAATTCCGAAAGTGTCTCAATTGTTTTAGAGGGATTATTTGGATCACAAACTCCCTATAATTTTTTTAATGTCCAAAAATATATTATTAAAGAGAAAAACATTTCCTATTCTTTCATCAACTTATACTGTTTTCTAATTGGGAAATAGTGTTTGCATATTCTCTCTTAATAATATATCCATCTTTGTTTTTATAGGTCTTCAGGAAAAGCAAAAGTAAATAATCACTGAAAATCTTTATGTATCCTGTTTGCCTCACACTTTAGAGTGATAGCAAAAATTTTAGAATTATTGTGACCATTCCATTGTAGGAGAATTATTCTTTTCTTTAAAATAATAATTATCAATCAATAGAATGTCCTAGCAGGAAAAAAATACAATTATTTTAATCTCAAGTGTGTTAAAATAATTTCCTGTGCCCTGTTCTCCAAATGAAGAAAGATATAAATCATTTGATTTTATTGGATTTTTCAGAGTTTTATTCTACCCTAAGGCAGAGTCTAGGCAAGAAATATATTATGTCTAGCCTAAAATGGATTGAAGTTAATTCTCTAAAATAAGTGATATCCAAAATGATACATGAGAAGAACTCAAGAGTTATAGATATGATTTCTATAATCTCAAAATATTAACAAAAGCAATAAATGTCAGGGTTCTTATTTTTATAATTAGAAAAAGAAAATGTGTGACTTCCCTAAAAAAGTTATGTTTGTTATAAGGTATTTTAACTAGAGAACATTAGCTAGAAAACATAAGCCCCACAGACCCAGCATGATAAAGAGAAAAAGTGGGTCTTGAAGTAGACAAATCTGGATTTGAATCTCAGTCTGAACATTCATAATGAACATTTTGTAGACTGAAACATCCTGTACAGAATATGGGGATCACAGTTACTTCAGTGCATAAGGATTAAAGGAGATATAATTTGTTTTAAGTATACCTAAATTCAATCTCAAAGAGGGAAGAAATTTTTCAATAAATATTAATTGCCTCTAAAAATTAAGGGAAACAAGCAAACCATATTGAACGAGAGCCTACTAAAGTTTGTGAATGCACTTTACAAAATATCTGAGCAAAATGAAACCTATGATAAAACCTTAAATTTGAAAAAGTTATGTCCCATAAAGAAATGTCTGCATATAAATACAAACACAAAATAGGCATTAAATATTTTGTCATACCTACATTTATCTATTACAGTTTCATATGAGTGATCTCATAAAGTTATTATAACAGATTTTATTAAGTAATGAATAGAACTCATATCAACTAAAAAACAAATTACAATTCCCTAAATTAGTTGAAAAATATAAATAAGTAATACAAAGATGTGTGATTACTTTAATAGCACATGCTTTATTAAAAGATAAAGGAAATTTGATTTGAATATTTAAAAGGTAATAAATATATACTTTTAAGAAAGAACTCTTGAAAACCAATGAAAAGATTTTGAAGTATGTCTAAATTTCTTAATTGAAGAATTGTAGGATAGCAGATGAATATTCTCATCATTAAAGGGTTGTAAATAGTCTAAGATAAGTTTACCCAATAAGAAAAATGAGAGGAAATTTTGACAGTCTTTGTAGGGTACATTTTCTGAAATAAATGTTAGCTATACTGCATTCCAGAGTATATTTGCTGCTTCCATAACTAATTTAAGGTTTAAATAAATAATTGAGCAGATCCCAATGCTTTTACAATATGATCATAATTGGACCTTGAAGTTTTCAAAGTGCTTTGACACAGCAAAAGTTTTTTCTTTTTTTCTTTACAACAACCTTTTGGTTGTTGTGAAGAAAATGGCAGAACCAGTATCAAATGTAATCTTCTTTCCTTAAACTGGAATAATGATTTACCCAATTTCAATATTAGGGAAAAGGACAAGGCAGACCTAACTGTTTACTCATTGTGAGAATGTTAACACACATCCACATTGTGTTGTTGATGTATTCAAAAGGTAGCTCTTGCTCAGTTAAATATCTCATGTTAGAATAAAAAAGTTGTGATTAGGGTTCCTTCTCCAGGATAAAAACAGGAAATGAAAGGTAACTTAAAGGATCCCACAAGAAAAATTGGCACTTCAATTAATATCTAGTGGGCCTATGATTCCTCAAACTGTTAGTGATAGCTACTGATTCTGAGATATTTATAACTCTAATGAGAATATATTTTTAAAGCACACATTCACCTACCTAATTTGAACAATCAGTACCTTATGTGAAACTGACTCTGAAGCTTAACTCCAATATTTGACTCAGAAGCAGTCAACAAATCATGGGTATGAGGCAAAATTTCAAAACAGGTTCAGTGCTCTTTTCTGCTAAAATATGTTTAATGTTATTATGGGAAAAATATATTACTAGTTTCATAGAACTCTGATTACAACAAAATCTTACGTGACCTAAAGAAGGTTTTGAAAGGAATGCAAAATGGAAACTCAAGGACATAGAACTGCTTTTTCATTCTGGGCAATCCTTACTCAAGTAAAGGATGCATTTAAGCAACATATAGAGGTTAATCAAAATGAAGTTCAGTGTACACAGCACCCTAGCACTCTAGGATAAGAGTATATTTGCTGCCATTAAAATGTTTTCTAAGATCAGCCATAATAGAAAAAGCAAATATTAGAAACACAGGGAAAGAACAAAATGTATATTCAAGCATAAGCTAAGACATTATTAATAACTGGTGATGTTTGAAAACAACAGGATTTTAAAAATTAAGTAATTTTTCATTGTCATTAAATTGAAATGTTAACAATAGTAATCTCAGAAAATTTTGCTTGCTATGATTTTGAAAGCATTAAATTGAACACTGTGATTAATGTTTGAAATATACAATTTTTCAAATGGTAAGAAAGGTTTTCTGAATTTAAAAAAAAGCAAATGAAGATGCAGTTAATAGGGGGGAAAAGGAAATGAATCATTCTCAGTTGAACTATGAAATGTAATTTATTTGTGCTTATTACTATTTCTGGTGTATAATAAGCAGTGGTAATCATTTTAATCATTTTTGATAGACAATTATATTCATTAAGACAATAGAATTAAAAAATGAATATTCTACAACCTAGATATTTAAAATCAACAGTTTAAAATTATTTCTTAATGGCATGAATTTTAATATAGTGACCAACCCTTGTTATCCTTACCAACAAATACAGTTTTAATTTCAAAACATGAATTACTAACATAATATGGAATTCTAAATAGCCTATAATAAATACACTAAAGATAAAGGTAGTGATCCTGAATAAAGGAAGACTTATTTTATCAGGATTGATCAACAGTCTATAGACTTCATCAAATGTCATAGGATTATTATAAAGTACATTTTTAAAGAACTAGGCAAGCATGGTGGCTCATACCTGTAATTCTAGCACTTTGGGAGGCCAAGATAGGAGAATTGCTTAAAGCCAGAAGTTTGAGACCAGTCTGGGCAACATAGTGAGAGTCTATCTCTACAAAAATATTTAAAAATTAGCTGTATATGGTGCCACACAACTTTAGTCCTAGCTACTCAGAAGGCTGAGGCAAGAAGATCACTTGAGCTTAGGTTCAAGTGAACTATGATCACAGTGAACTCCAATCTGGGTGACAGAGTGAGATCCTATCTCTAACAAAAAAAAAAGTATATATAGTATATACTTTTCAAAAAGTATGTGTGTGTGTGTGTGTGTGTGTGTGTGTGTGTGTGTGTGTGTGTGTGTTAAGAACTAATTTTGAAGGGGGAAAAAGCATAGATTTTTTTAACCCTACTGAAGTTTTTTTAACAATGATTTAAAAAGAAGGGAATGACTTCGATGATTTTGAAGGAAATTATTTGTGATTCAAAATCCTTTTCTATCTAGGTCTTTGGGTATTTAAAACAGAAATTCTCAATATAAAGTTTAGAGACACTTCTAGAGACACTTCACTTAGAGACACTTCATCAGAAATATATTTTTTACATGCAAGGTTTAGGAGGTTAGTATCATTTACATCCAAGATCTAAAGATCTATATTTTCTGGTCCAAGTAGTGACACTGTTTTATTATTATTTGCCAAATATAATAATATGTCGAATTTATTACTATACAGCATAGGGAAACCCTTTTGTTATATTAATAAAAGAGAAAAGCTATAGCATAGAAATGTACATAAATAAAATGACCCAACCTTATTTTTATTGCTGTCTAGTTTTCTCTGACTTCTCTGTCTGAAAATGATGTGAACATTCCTTAGGGAGAATTGCACACACATGTGCAATATGAAATATGAGCCAAGCCTATTGAGAGAAACAGCAGCTCTGCACTGTGGGCAGTGAGAAACTTGGATATTGTTCCGCAGGATGCATAGAATAAAGATGAAGGTGACAATATCAACTTATATTTTCATTTTACCACACTAAAAAGTTCAACAAATTTTCAAGTAGTTATTTTATTTCTCATAACAGCAATTTAAAGCAGCACAATGCTCTTGAACTCAATAATATGGAATTTTCAAATATACAACACATCATAGATCTTTCATGCATTAAGCAAAAATGAATATTATACTTTTAAAATTTAGCCCATACATTTTGTCCTCTAAAATATGCCTTGTTGTCAGTTTTAAACTGGTTTTAGAGAAGCCTGTCCAGAAAAAAAACTAAGGACAAATTTCTTTTTGCCACTTTTTTTTTTATTTCAGGAAATGATGGGAGTACAAACATTTTGGTTACATGTTACGACTTTGTCACATCCCAACCATGATTTGAGACGTGTCCTTTACCCCACTACAACACTCACCGCATCCATTAGTTGTGAGTTTACCCACCCTCGACCCCCAACCCCCAAAGAATATTACTGGTGTGTGAGCATCTCAGCATTGATCAGTCAGTGCCAGCTTGAGGACGAGTACATGTGGTGCCTGTTCTCCCATTCTTGTGATACCTCACTTCGGAGGATGGGCTCAAGCTCATACATTTTAGTTTGATTTTAAAATGAAAGGTAAAAACAAAAATTACATTGTGTATATTCATAATGTGAATATTAAGTAATTTAAAATATACTCATCCCTATATATACCCCAACACCACTATAGTATCCATCAAGAGTAGTTTTCCTTACATTTCTATAAGGTCAAAAAAAGGCTAATTTTAAATGGGAACCTTTATATTTTACCTAAAGTTCATACAACATATATGCTGAACTCCTGACAACTAAGGCCAGATCTAGGAGGGTCACTTAGCCTGTATTTTGTGTGAAGAACATGCCACATGATTCAGCAACTATGGCAATAATAATATTTAAATAATTAATGTGTTAATGTTTTAACCTGTTTGCTGGCTACCCAGATCAACAGCTCTCAGAAATAACCCAGAATCTGAGAAGGTAAGTTACAATGTGCTTGGATTACATTCTTTATGTTTTAAAATATAATTCATTATAGAGACCTGACTTTCAAGTAATGAGTAAATATCCACAGTTGGCGTAATGAAGTTTTAATGACAATCGAATGTTATATATTTCACATGGCTCAAAGAAGTAAATTAAGACATAGAATATGGTAAACTTGCACATGTATCACCCATTGTAGAATCTTATATTAAATATCTACTTAATTTTTTTTTTTTTTTTGCATTAAACAAACCCACATTTGAGGACAGTTCAGCTGACTCCAAGAAGTATGACTGGCTGAGGCCTGGCTCCACCCTTTTTTCTCTAAATTTGGTCTGAAATGATAATTTCTATTGAATGATATGCTGAAGCATGGTAGGATAACACCTCCTATTTGAATTTAAACAACTGGTTCCTGATAAAATCCATAGTTAAAAGCTTTCTAACATTTCTTTTTCTGTTGGAGAGGAATACCAGAGGTTGATTAACAATATGCAGTAGTAGCCTGTAAAATGAGCACATTCAAATTAAATAATACAGCAAAATACAAAACCCCTGCCTACTTAGACACTGCTTGCAATCCTCATTATGCACAAACACATATGGTAGTTCCATTTCTAAGTATAAATACCTTATAATACTATGGGTATATAATTGTGATTTTCATGTTCATATGTTTCTCAACAATGCCCTCATTGATCAGAAGAGAAAATAAGCATGAGAAATGACTGGGTCAAACACTACCTGCTTGATGGCAGTATCAAATCATCACACATCTATGACGGTAAGTTTTTACTCTAATGTCCTTAAAACACAGAGAGCACAAAGGGACCAGTACTCAAAATCTCCTTTAGGAGCAGACTATGAAATCTACAAATTATGTGGGTGTCCACATTCAGACTCACAAAACATCAACCCTAAAAAAACAGGAAATCACCCACACCTGAATGTTATTCTCTAAACTACCTTCCTGCCACAATCCAAGGCTATTAAAGTATCAAGTTGAGATCCTCATATTGAATAAAAGTGAATATATGTTTAATTCTTGAAACACAAGCTTGTAATTTTCTCACATTAAGTACGATCTTCCAACTTTGGTAGAAAAGGAAAAAAAACCCTTAATAATTTAAGAAATATTCCTTTAGTCCCTCAAGAAAGAATCTGAGAAATTTCGATAAACAAAAAGTCCTGACTTTGATGGAAACATGAAAGGAGACCAAGAAGTGTAGAATACTATGGTACTTGATATAATAGAGGCTTCCCACAGGTTAATTACAAAATGCATAGGAAGATGCAAAGGAGGTAACCCTAGAACACTAGCATATGAGAAATTGTTCAGGTAAAGTAGGCTGATGATTTGGGGCAGGGGGAGTTGGGAGACAGGTCAGTCAGTGCTCACATGACAAAGACATGGCGGAGTTGTGACTGGAAGTTGTACCTCCTGATCCTCAGCCAAATTTGCCTTCCAGTAATCCATACCACTTCCTTAAATCTAACTGGGGAAAAGTTTATTTTTAATATAATGCTTCTAAAAAAAGAATCTGTTTTGAATACTCATTAAAGCCCATTGTAATCCAGAAAAGAAATGACTGAAAGGAGGCTGGAAAGAAAAATCTGCATTTAGTGTTTGTATGTTCAGAGACCAGAATTAAAAAAGAAAGTTCATGAATATTACTATGTAAATCCCTACATTAAGATAATTTCACAATCATCCTTACAATGGTACAAGGCTGTACTCTCTTACAATAGTCATGAAACCCAGGTACACACTGCGAACAACAGCTGTATTTTCTAAAGCTAGACAGGGGGATGGCTCTTACACATTGAAACAGATAGTGATAATTTGAATTGCCTATACTTTAGGAAGAAATGCCCTACTTTCAAAAGCCAACAGCATGAAGCATCAGCCACAATACTGTGAACAATTAAACATAGACTGAGGGCTAGCAGGGAGCTTGCATAAGAGCTTATCCTATCAGTATGTGGGGTAGGCAGAGTTTGGGTATGAATTAAGAGTTGACAACCCACTGACCCCAAATATACTTTCCCCTCTTTTTCACTACCACAACACCCCACGTAACACACTCTTAGATAGGTTAAGAACACATGGAAAGTCTCTGTTAATGTTAAATGTAAGTTTAGGTCGGGTGTGGTGGCTCATGCCTGTAATCCTAGCACTCTGGGAGGCCTAGGTGGATGGATTGCTCAAGGTCAGGAGTTTGAAACCAGACTGAGCAAGAGTGAGACCTTGTCTCTACTAAAAATAGAAAGCAATTAATTGGCCAACTAAAAATATATAGAAAAAAATTAGCCAAGCATGGTGGCACATGCCTATAGTCCCAGCTACTCTGAGGCTGAGGCAGAAGGATTGCTTGAGCCCAGGAGTTTGAGGTTGCTGTGAACTAGGCTGATGCCATCGCACTCTAGCCCAGGCAACAGAGTGAGACTCTGTCTCAAAAAAAAAAAAAAAAAAGTAAGTTTATTGTACAAGGCACATTAAGCTATTCTTATCTTTATAATTTATGCAAATTAATTTATCCTATTGACCCCAGTGAAGGCAAAGATTTGAATAAATAGAATCTGGAGAAGAATTTAAACCAAAAGAAAGGACCAAAAATTAAATAATGACACTCGCTCCAAATCAAAGACCATGCAGAGAAATGCAAAATGTTGTGCCAGGTGATACCTGCTTAAATCTGATAGGGAAAATATGACAGTGAATGTTGTTAGAAAAACGACAGAGAATGAAATATTGAAAAAACAACATTATTGTTCACTTTCTTCATAAAGTGCCTACTCAACTATTTCATGAGTGGTCTATTCTTACTTTATTTCCTTTTTTCCAAATCTTTCCATCATCTGCCGCTTTCACACTTTCTGCATTTTCTGTTTACCAGATTCCATTCTGACTTACCTCTTTGTACACGCTTTAATCAAGAATGCTGTCACTGAGATCCAATCCCAGGGTGTGTCAAAATTCAGCTTAGCACAATGTCTGGCAAAGAGGACAAGAATGCAAGTTGCCAGACAGAACCTAGCCAAGTAACCAAACCACCTATAATGAACCTTCACCTCTGTCATCAGTAATAGATCAGCCTCACGTAGAAGGCATCACAGTGGGAGGAGTAAAGAAACTATGTTAAACAGTAGCAGAGTGACTGCATAATTTATTGTCCAAATCAGGCCACTTTCATGAGTCAAAAGGTGCACTGTGAATAATAATGGTACAAAACATATACCCAGGCTTTCCCCTGCAAACCGGAATATATGATCACACTGGCTAGTAGCTGTCAAAAGTTAGCTTTGAATCACATTCTCAATATAGACAGCTGCTCTAGTCAGCAAAGGGAAGTCTGGAGAGTATGAAACAGACCACTAAGGACGAGGAAAAGAACTGAAGAAAATGTCTGCCTGGTTTTCATTGTAGTGACAACAGTTGGCCTTTCTGAAGACAGTACTTCATAGTAGTATAAAGATTTGAACAAGTAAATCTTGAAAATACTGATAAGAAGATATGACTACTTCATAAGAACATCCCCAGCTATAAACACTGTCAGGTTCTGGGTTTTAAAAATTATGATTATTGTTTTGATAGATAAGTCCTAAATTAAGAAACTCCCACCATCTATTTGGCTCAAGTTGCAAAGAATATTCCTATTTAGGGGGTCAAAGGAATTTGGGCTGGAATTCTACCATGTTTCACTTTACTGCATTCCTGTTGCCTTTTGAACAATTGATGAGGAAATCCTATGTAAAATCATCCCCAAGCCCTCTGAGTTACTATTGTAACTGTGATGGTGACACATCCCTAAAGAATTTACTCATGTTGGTAAGTTTGCACACATCTTCTAGAGTCCAGAGCAAATTTCCAACATATGTGCGTCCATTGGTTCCAGTTGTCTTCTTGAACTACCTTAGGTCCAGCTCTTTCCAGTGATACACCATCCTCTGGACCTGTCTGTGGGATATTTTGTGCATGGATTGCCTTTCTTTTTCTGTCCTACTCCTCCCACCCACATTTATTTATTTTTATTTATTTATCTTTGTTGTAAATGATATATTCATTAAAATTCATTAGCATTAAAATGTGATATAGGAAACTTCCAAAGAGGTTTTTCATCAAAACTAGCTAATAATTCAGAAAGAAAGTACTAATAGGAAAGGAAAAGGGACTTAGAGAAGACACAGCTAACAATAACTCAGTAACCAGTTCTAACTTTTGAGGGCAATGCTAGGTGGTTACTAAATGTATTGTATTTCTACTGGTACAGAAAAAGATATTAATAGTCTTACATTTTAAAAAGAAGTTTCCTAGTGGAGGGGACAGATTCACTGTCACAAATACACAATAATATGTTATCACAAATGACTGCTCCTAGAATATTTTAAGAACAAGAGGAGTCATATTTTCTTCTGTTTTCATAAGAACAGATTTTCCATGGCAGTGAAATGTAATAGTTTTCTAAATTTTATTACCGAGCAGATTTTCTGGCACCCTGATAATTTTTCAAAGTTTCTTCATATCGAAGTTATTACAAAATTAAGAAATTAAAGTATCTGCAAGAGATCACTTTAAAGCAGCTTTTCTTTTAATGGTTTCCAACAACTGGTCTATCAGTCAACAAAATCTAATAAAATCATAGCAATATTTCTCCTTAAAGACTATAGGTATGTCTCTGAGCCTTAAACATGGTAAGTATTGCATTAATAGTTGATGAATAAAGCCATAAGCAGTGTGAAGATGTACCTAGGAAGAAGACAGTATAACTATCCCAGGAGAGATTAGAATCCATTATGTATTTTATAATCTTGGACTAAGTTTATACAGGTGAGAATATTCTATAAATACATTTCTTGCTGCTTTACCTCTCTTATTATAATAATTCATTTATATTCATAGCAAATCCTCTACTTAAAGCACAAATAATACTGAAATTAGGTACCACAGTGGTTTTCTATAGAAGTCAGACTTAAAAGAGGTTTTTAACGTTCTAATTATATAATCTTAAGATTCTTGGCCAACACCAAGGAAAAATTTCAGGCTCACTATTCTAGTATTGCTAATAAATATATCCTACTCCATCTTATTAAGGTCACTAAATTATCATTTTTATTAAAGAAGTTTTGAAGTAGAAAAATTATATAATGACATAGATCCACAGAATTTTAGAATTAGAAAACAGCATTTTGAAACATATTGCTGGAAGAACAGATTCAGGTGTAAATGACTTTGTAGAGGGGGAAACTGATAAAAGATTGAGATTATATCATTTGCCCAAGGTTACACACTTGTGCAGGAGGCAGAATAAAGGCAAATTACCTTTAGAAAGGAGGCTGGTGGTTCTTCCTATCATACTACTTTGTCCAAACTTGAGTTCCAGTTTCTATTATGTGACTTGGGTCATGGAACTGAGAAAAACTTCAGGACTTTCTTTTCTTATATGTTACTGAAAGAAGTCACCAAGCTTTTGAATCATCTTAAGATGAGACAAAATATATAAAATAAAGCCATCTCTCAGAGATCTTACTAAAATAAGTGAGGTAGAATTAAAAATACATTGTTCATAATACTGGCAAGAAGATCAGAGAGAGAAAACATGGTCAATCCTGTGTTGTATAATGTCATGGTTGCCTTCCATAATATGTTCTGTTTCTCTTTACATTGTCTTTTGACTGATAACCTTTTCTGTCAACTGATAGAAATAGAGCCCAGGAAGCCAGGCAGCAATTAAACTGCTGCTATGAGGAGGCAAAGAGTAGCTAGCCAAGACATTCAAAGGAGGGAATAGGCTGCATCTGAATGTTCTTTTCAATGAATTCCAAGGCATTGACATTGTGAGTAGTAGCTACAGGTACCCATGTGACCTATGCAGAGAGCTGGATCAGAGTTGGGTACTCAGGGAACTCCCTGGCATTAAAAGCAGACATACTGGTTCCTTAAATGTGATTGATTTCTTGTCAGCCTAATGAAGTATAAGTTTTCATTTTCCTTATTCATTAGCTTATGCAAACTCCTGCCAAAGACTACTTAGAGGCTTTACTTTACTAATGCATGAAACTAAGAGGTCTCCTGATGCACTTTTGCTTCCCAGGAGAGATTCTACTCCTTGGTAATACAGTTCATTTTCTCTCCAATCATACTGCTGTGTTTGGAATGCATGATGCACAGTGCAGGATCCAAGATTTGTTGCCAACTTTTGATAGGAAGGGAGGGAGGGAGGGAGAGAGGGAGGAAAAGGAAGGAAGGAAGGAAGGAAGGAAGGAAGGAAGGAAGGAAGGAAGGAAGGAAGGAAGGAAGGAAGGGAGGGAGGGAGGGAGGGAGGGAGGGAGGGAGGGAGGGAGGGAGGGAGGGAGGGAGGGAGGGAGGGACTTATTTGTTGGGGAATAATACATAAAAGTCTTATGTTCAAACCACTTTCACAGTTGTGGAATTTCAAACTAAAACCTACATTTTCTATGAAGAAATACAAGTCTATCACTTGACTCACTGCCCCCTTAAAATTATAACTCCCTTTATAATAGATTTCTTCCCTTGACATCTTAATTTCCAAATCTCTCCAATCTTATTTAGAATATAAATTATTTATTGAATCTTACTAAATTTCCCTTGTTTTTTTCTTTTTGTAATCTGTTTTTATCTTTTGTATTCTGAATTTAATTATTAAGAAATTCCCTCCTTACAAATGTATGTAAAGGACCACATGTTGTAAAGGTTTTTCTTTCTTTTTTCTGTCTTTTCATGAATGCAAAAAAAAAAAAATTGTAGATCTCATGTGGAAACAACTAATTTATCTGGTTGCTTGTCTATTTGGAAATGTTTGGTTGCCACTGTATTTCAATGAATTGAAAACTCCCTCTTCTCACTATATATAAATTGCCAGCATTGCATATCTCAGATAGGAAACAGAACTTCACAAAGTAGCACCACTGATTGTGAGTTACTTTCTACCTCTCCCTACCCTTGATCCCCTCAGTTCTATCACAGTTCAATCTAATATTATAAAGAATAAAATCTCTAATAAATTATTTTTTTAAATCCAATTTCTCAGCATAAAGGATTTCTTATCTAGAATACATCATGTGATGTCAATACATACATTCACACCAGAGCAGAAGGGAACTAAGGGGTGCTTCATCAAATGAGACTTTCATAGTGAAATCAAATCAATACCATGTATTTTCTTCTCATGCATTAAAAAGCTGGGGCCAAATGCTCTTTGGACCCAGGGATCCTCTCATGAGAGAAGCATAGGATATATTGTCCTAAGGTTAAGTATATTAAGGAGGTAGTAAACTCATGGAAGAGCCTCTATTTTTAAGTGTTACAAGCTGGAAGTAAAAATACGTTAAGAAGTCAGAAGAAACTCATGATTGATAAATTCTAATGGTAAAGGATACTAAGGGTGCTTATATAATAGCATATGTCAAATCTTAAGCGGTAAGCCATACAGAGAGCCATTACACACTCCTTTAGAATGACCTCCTGTGCCACTGGAATTTGACGCCCTCAGGTAGGATACCCTGTCGTATGCATACTCACAGCTCCAGAGATAACGCTGGTCCCAACACAGAGCCAATGCTTAAATTATTGATTAAACAAATAAACAAAAGAATGAACAAAAATATAGAACTTATTCACAGGGGCTCATTCATTGAGGTTTAAAAAAAGAATAAAAGAATTTGATAGAATCTTTATAAAGAATAAAATTCTTTATAGAGAATTTTACAGAACCAAATAGATAATTGATATGAAAACTGTGGCAGTTATTTTGTTCTGAGGCCAAGAGCGTGAAGATAACAGGAAAGGAACAAGTATGGGTAGAAACAAAAAAAGACACAAACGTAGAAACAAAAATCACAGTTTTAAAGGCACTTAAACCGATTTCCATCATAAAAGAAAATCAATATATTCTTATTCTCACTAACCACATGAGAATCTTCCAGTGTGGGGAAGGAAACAGGTCTGGGTTTTAGAATTCATGCTAAAGTGACATAATCCAAACAGAAGCCAGGACGGCACATGCAGACTTACTTCCATCCCTATGTGTAGCTGGTACAGAAAGCAAGTCACCAAAAGAGAGAAACCTAATTTACTGTGAAAATAAAGTTTACAGTTTTTAACTTCGGTTTGTGATTTTACTTGATTATGTGACCTTTCCGGAAAATAAATTGTATTGTTTACAAAATGTTTCGCTTTCTTCAAGCAGCACAATAAACACTGAGTGAAAAAAATAGATGCTGACAAGTAAATGTTAAACCCGAGCACCATGTTACATCCCCATAATTGTACATATTGGTGGGAGCAACAACAAACACAGTCCATCTGTCACGTTCCGCTTAATCTGTTCATGGAGTTGAAGCGTCTATGAAAACCCGCTTTCCTGCAGAGCTGTCAGAGGGGAATTAGGAGGCAGGTATTCCTGCTTCACCTCTGCCTATATCCAGCTGTGCGGCAGTCGGTAAATTATTTAACTTCTCTGAGTTGTAAAGCCTGGTCTCTATAAAATGAGAATGTTGAGATGATCTCTAAGAGGACTTCCGGGTCTAAATAGTATTTTACATTTTAGTTACAGAAAAGTAAAGGCCATGATGCCTACCTACAGATTTAGAAATAGTTACCAAATATGATTAGTCCTTTCTCTTCATTCTATTATAGATTTCATCATGTAAATTTGTCATTAGTTCATCTGTAGTCCAAACTCACCATTTCCATCTCTCTTTGGGGTTTTTCAGGCTTAGGTGAAGTAGCCTGTTATTTATTTAATTTATGCTCAAATTTCTCCCCCTTCTCTGATTCTAAGCCTAGTTTTTCCAAGGGGAAATTTATAAAAAAGCTAGAATATGTTGAATTCTCACCAGAAAATTTTTTATGAAGTTTGCCCTAATATTTATCAGGACTTTTGCTCATAGGGTGATTGTTGCTTTGGCTAGCAGCATGCCCCAGAAACATAAGCAATTTAGGATTTATATGATAGAGGCTATAACTCTTATAATTCTGTTTCACTGATGTCGACTCTAAAGTTGTAAGCATTATTGTCATCATTGCTATAATTGGTATCATCACCACTGTGTCATTATGCTCTGTAAATCTCACTTTATTTTCTAAGATGTTTAGAAAGATATTATAAAGATTAGGCAAAGCCAGGGCTCTTTTTCTAGCATCATGATTCCCTTTTTGGGATCCAACTGTCCACTGAAGACTGAATGGGTAATCAAGTGATCATTTGCCTTTGGTTTCAGCCTGGAACTGCACTTAAGCTGCTATGAAACAAATGTGGGAAAATGACCTCATCTCAAACTAGTCATGTCATATCCCACTCTAAAGACCAAACCTAGATATTTTCTTAACTATCTGAACATGCCAGTATACAACCATCCTCTTTCCACTACGGAAAAAGCAATGAGAAGTAGGATTGGTCTGTATTAGATTTCCTATAAATGCTTCCTGATGTGAAAGGGACAAGAAAATTTTTAAAAAAAGGAATAAAAAGAATAAAAAGAAAGTTGTGAACACATCTCATTCTCCCCTTCCCTTTCCAATTGTTCTAGCCATATTTTAGAGTAGGGCTATCTTCAGGAACGCACCAAATTTAAACTTCATTTGATTCTGCATTTCACCAAGTTCTGTGTTGTTTGAGCTTCTCAAAATTCATCTCCAAAATCACCTGGGGCATTCATTCCCCAGGCTGCTGATAGGACTTTTAATCATTTTACTATGGTCTCTATTAGCAGAGAGATGACTGTCTAAATGACATGATTTGGGGGTTCCATGAAAAGCAGCTATTCTAACTATATCTTAGGCCCTGCTAATTTATGAATGATATTGTATAAAGTTCACTTCT
This sequence comes from Microcebus murinus, assembly GCF_040939455.1. NCBI lineage: Eukaryota > Metazoa > Chordata > Mammalia > Primates > Cheirogaleidae > Microcebus > Microcebus murinus. Next base: position 66,698,557 of record NC_134109.1, read on the forward strand.
TTAATGAAGATTTTTATTCTTGTAAAAATACAGCACTCTAGTTAATGCAATAGGGTGAGAAAAAGAAATAAAAGGTATAAAGGCATAAAGGATTGAAGAAGAAAAATAATGCAACCCCCTTTGTTTGTTTTAATTAGTCTCCCACTGGTTAACATTTCCACATGTTACAAATTATTTAATCCTCAGTGTATATGCATTTGTTTCCCCAAGTATACAGTAAAATTCTTAAGGATAGAGAATATGTCTTTTCACTGTACCAACCCCTGACCCTTCCTCTTTTTAACTCCCCTCTCCCCCACTGAGCAAAAATAAACCTGACATGTACTAGGTGTTCTACAGATGTATACAACTGAATCAAATTAAAAGGAATTCTGCCTCAACTGTTTTCAGCTCTGATTCTCACCCAGGATCTCAGTAACACAGAATGTGAAATGATCCAAAGCTAATGCAAGAGGTAATCTGGAACACCTCAATGTTACAAGCCAGCCCTTGGTACCAGCTCTAAAATTTCTTTTGTGTAGCTCTTCTCTCCAATGCTTGATTCATGCTAGTGAGAGCTCTCTTTTTTAAACTATTAAGCTATTGATTTTTCCTGAATCATAATCTGTTCTAAGATGTTCAGAGTACTTTTTAGTTCACCAAATTTTCTTGGACATTGCTTTTGACACAGGAACGTGGCCCCCTAAACTGGGATCCGGCCTGAAGGCCAAGTGGGTTCTTGGCTTCGCGCAGGAAACAATCCAAGAGTGAGCCAGCAGAGTAAAGCATAAGCAAGTTTACTGAAGTAACAGAGAAACAGAAGGAAGGCCTGCTCCATGGGCAGAGCAGCAGCTATGTCTCAGAGCAGCAAGAGTAGCCCTGTGTGAGTTTCTGGGGTCTTATTTTATCCTTTCTATTTAATTTTATGTTAAGCAGAGGGAGGATTATTCATAAGAAATAATAGTCTTATTATTAGGGATAGAGTATTCCCAGACCTGGGGGTTTGTCATGTTTTTAAACCATGTAGGGTAACTTCTGGGCGTTGCCATGGCATTTATAAACTGTCATGGCGCTGGTGAGAGTTTCTTTTAGCATGCTAATACCTTATAAGCAGGGAGAGTAACCTGAGGTCTTTTTTGTGTCCATCTGGGTTCTAGCTGGTTTTGGTTGGCTTCTCTACCTGTTTTATCAGAGACCTTGGTTCGGGTCTTATGAGTCCTTATTGAGCAGGGCCTGCAGGTTCCCTACCTCACTTTTAGGGTTTCACTAATGGAGGAGGATCAGGTTATGAATCTCCTGAGTGTGCTCACAGATGTCCTGTTCAAACATTCAGAATTGCATATCCTCAATTTCATATGTTACTGGTTTGGCAAATATAAATTGCCTTTAAATTCAAGATTTAGTTTTTATTCCTCCCAAGAAAAATTCATTAGTAAAGAATATAGAATACTATAGTTTTTTAACATAAATGCAGACATTAATTTGGTACTCCCTTTAGGATAAATGGACAATATTTTCAAAGTAACATGATTAAAATCTGGAAAAATTTGAAACCAAAATAAGGGGCTACTTCTTTGACTTCCCTGGTCATACTTTTTTATGTCTTTATTTTTAGCATCTATTTTTATAATTTTAACTGAACATTGATCTGAGATATCTGATTTTTTTCTTTTCATACAATAAAGAAGATTTAAAATAACCAACTTCGCTCTTGCTGTTAGAATGAGGTTCTCACTAATTGGGATCATCTAAACTTTTAACAATCTACTTGGGGAAAATTTAATTGATAATTAAGAGCAATTCAGATCATCACCCTAAAGGACTTTTAAAAAATACATGAAAAGAAAGTATGACTCTTTGCTTGGATTAAAAGAAAGAGAAAGAAAGATAGTGAGAATTTTTTTAAACTGAGTATACAATTAGCCAGACAATCTTGATTGCTTAAATCAAAGCTTACTGTGTTACTGAGATGAATTAAATCTATCACATGAAGGCCTTTTTCATGGATAAATTAGCTTTTACACACTAATATTGGTCACCTCACCTGTAGGAGCAACATTAGATGTGATTGTTGTCCTTCCAAACACAAGGTTCAAATACCAAAGACTGTCCTCTTGGAGAAACACCACTTAGATCTTCCTGTTTTTCAATGGTAAATATATAATACATAACTAGGACTCCAGTAGACAACTAAATGATCTCTTTATAGGCTTAAGGAATCCGATAAGCTCATAAATTACATGTAATTACTGTTCCTAGAAAATGTCAATGTTGCTGGCCCACAGACCATACTTTGAGTAGCAAAGTCTGTGCTTCATGTTGCATAAGCCCTTATTCAGTCAGAGGCTAATCAAAAGCAAACAGTTTTGGGTATCTATTTTTGCATTATGGTGCTGGTTGTTATGAGAATAGAGATATAATCTTTGCACAAAAATTTTCACAAAGTGTACATTTTGGCTAGATGAACATAAATCAGCAAATTATACCAAATTGGATATAATTAAGCATGGAATTTTGTGGTATAAATTATATATTCTTAAGTGTTTAAATTAAAGAAAATCACAAACTGCTAGAGAACAGAATTAATGGGGGAGGTAGGACTTGAGCTTGAACTTGAAGGTACCTAGGAATTAGGTCAGGAAGAGAAAGAGAATTCAAGAATGCCCACACATCCGGATGTTAGTATCAGAAATGAATATGGGACAGTGAGGTAGAACACAAAGATAGCTAATCAGAACATCTTAAGCTTTTAGAACTAACTGTAATTATGTACATTATTTCTCCCATAAAAGTTGAACTGCATTGCATAGTGTCTAGTTAGTTTTTCACATTAAGTTCATGTTGGAAAGATTAAGGCAGTTTTTCACTTTTATGCATGTGCTAGCAAATGACACATCTGAAAGACCAAGGATAAAGCATTAACAATGAATTCATAAAGGGCATGATTATACTTTTGTTGTCAACTGCAGTAATGTACTCTGTTGCTTTGTCTTATTTTACTCACACTATTTTCTAATATGTCTCACAAACATTTAAGAGAAATAAATCAGCGAGTTATGCACAGAACTCTCTTATCACAAAGTTAAAAATAATCAAGGGGACTTATAAACATTCTGATAAGAATGGGTTGCATTAATGATTTTTTTAAATTAAGTAAATGTGCTGCAAAGAGTGAAGGCATCTTAGTTTTAGGCTCAAATTTTCAACTAATGGTGTCTTAGCTCTCTCAGCTGTAGAATAAAAAGTCTAAATTGGTGGTTCCAGAGACCCTTTAAAAATCTAAAGCCATGTGATAGCATCACATAAAGGCGTTTTTCTGTATTTTAAAGCATCTTTGACGGGGGGCTGTTCATATCAAGAAATAGACAGCAGAGGCTCTGCTGAGTAAAGAGGTCATGTTCCTATTTTAGTAGCAAGTTGTCCCGACAGTGTAGTCCAGGGGAAGGTCCGTGATGGGGAGACTCTAAAGCAGAGTTTCCAGGAATAGCGGACTCCTTGCTTTTGCTGGAAATACACAAACACACCAAGGTCATACCTAGACCTCAGATAAACGCCTGGTTGCTCTCCCAGGGAGTGGAAACCCTGCAAGGGTCCAGATTGCTTTGCCCACTGTGTGTGTTTGCATGTATATGGGTTATGTTAGACCCAATTGTGACTTTTCTATGTGTGCTGGAGTGTATTTCCTGCTCAAAACTAGAAAACAGAAATATTTATCCAGTCCATAAATTGCCTCACACGCATTTTCCTAAGTGGCTCTCCTTAAACACAAACTCATCACCAATAATGGCCCATCAGTTGGTGAGGCTCTATGGGGATGAGAAGTAGTTACACATTTTGGTGATTGTGAAAGGGTGTGGTCAGGAGCATAAAACCTTGCCATTTCATACTCATGAGCCTGGGAAAGCAGGGCCAGTGTGCTCTAGAGAAAAATGAGGGAGAAATACTTACATAAGAATGTATCAAAATGTGGGGAAATCCTGGACATACAAATTAAGGTCACCCACTGCAGTTTTTCAGCCTCAGCCTTGTGTATGCCTCTGTCTAGAGTCTTTGCACAGATGTAGAGAATAAGCACAAGTAAAGTTGTGGCCAAGAAACACAGGACCGGCAAGAGCCTAGTTCTGCAGCTTATGTGAAGAAGGAATTAATTTTTTTATAAGAATCTCTGTTGTGCTATTAATTAACCTCTGTTAGGGTTGGCTTTGTGTTCATTTGGGTTCAGGAGAAAGGAATGTACGCATGGGTGGCTTGGCGTTCTGTAATCTGTTTACCATTTTTATTGCTATTTGAAAGAACATCACGCAAAACGGAACTATAAAAATCAAGATCCAAGGGGGATGGGTCTGTTGCCCTGAGATTCTGTGCAGCACAGTCCAGCACCTGGCTAGAAGCCGATTGACGTCAGCTGCAATATTTGACTTCACTAGGAGCCTGGCCAGTGAAAAAACTGTCAGATAAGCCCCAGAATTTACTTAGATCTCAGTCAGAGGAGTGTTCTCCGGGAAAGAGCTATTTCTCCTCTTCCTCTACATCCCACAGAGATGATCTGAGCCTGGAGCCTGCTTTGATGTCAGTAAGAACTTGGCAACCTGATCAGCTTCATGGGGAGCAGAATAAGACAAGCAAGACGCATAGAGAGGAGTCCCTGCCAACTATGAAAATTTCTAAAACGTAACCAAAACACATACAGAGACACAATACACAGCACTCATATGCACATTTTGCAGATGAGGAATGAGATCAATGTAATATCAGTAGCTCTGCCTGTCGCAATGCACACATGCCATCAGAAGAGACAGCAGAGTGTAGAGTTGAAAATGAACCCATCCTACTTAACCAGAAGAGATAAACATTTTGTTAGATGGCCAAAGTGAAGAAGGAGTAAGGATGAGAGATGTTATAAACCCATTAGGAATGCATTGCTTTCCTTCATTCCTGTTTAATATTTCTTAAAGCTATACAATTGTATTATGTTAATGTAATGTACAGGACAGTTATAACAGCAGCTAATGTGGTTACCTCTCACTATGCAAGAAAGCATTCCGTAAAGATGCTGACGGATCACATGGCGTTCGGCCCAGTTTTTTATGACCCAGTGTGGTGCAAGAGCAGTCAGTGTACATGTCACAGAGGTGACTGTGACCCTACCAATGACAGAGACTATCTGGATGTTACAGGAATGGCCCAGTCTCAGCCTTCAACATAGCCAGGTCTTGCTCACACCAACTTCCAGAGCCCTGATTTATGAGGTAGAAATTAGGAACATCTGTTTCATACCCCTTCCTTTTAGCTAGTGCCGCTCTACCTCCACTCTACCTCTAGTACAAAGACACAGCCCCCCCATGGTGCACTGAAAAGAAGAAACTGTTGCAAATATGTGACAGTGACGCAGGGGAAAAGTGTAGAGTCTTCAGTGTCCAGCAAAGAAAAACAAACTTCATACTGGAGAAAATTGTTTTTGATTGAAAGCAGTGGAAAGTGGTATTTTAGAGTGATTAACAAGGAAATCTATATGGAAGACTGATTCAAAAGAGGAGGGATAGAGAGACCGGTTTGGAGACAGTTACCCTAGGGTGATGGGTGAGCTGATAAAGGTCTGCAAGAGGTCAAAGCAGTAAGAATGGAAATGAGGTCAATTTTCAAAGGATGGTTGTGTGAAGACTTACAGTGATAGTGACAGCTAACACACATGTGGCACTTACTACACTTGTAAGTACTTTATACATATCATACACGTTTAATTCCTACATCTCTAGGAGGTGGGTGGTGTTAGAAGAAAATAGAGGCACAGAGGGCTTACAAAACTGGCCAAGAGCCACAGTTAGCAGTAGAGCTAAGAGATGAACCCAGGCAGCCTGTGTCCAAAGTCCCCGTGCTTAACTGGTATTTAACATATACCATATTGCCCTCCATGCTAAGTGGTTATCCCAGTATGATCCTATAGAGTTCATGTGATGGCATAAAACAAGACATTATCATTTATTTCACAAAGGGCAGTGTAGGAGGGACAGTACTTTGTCCTTCCTATTGCAAAGCACATGGCCACAGTTAATGTAGTCCTACATCAGTCATCGGAGAGAACGCAGCCTAGGAGCTGGCAGAACAAGCACTCCTTGACTTTCCCATGTAATGGAGAAGCCAGTGCTTGGGGAGAATCACTGATCTTCCAGAACAGCCAACTCCTCCAGTGATCAGGAATCCTGACCACTTTGAAGACACTTTTCCTGGCTGTACTTCACATAGATGATAGAAAGGGAATACCCACCAAAAGCAAATTAAACGTTTTATTTATTTATGATGTGGCAGATTCTATAGTACCAGGAACGAATCATAATTGTTTATCCCTAAATGATCCATTTCTATTCTATTAAATATCTGCATCAGAAAAGTTCGGCTATGGACTCATTCATTAACCTCCATTTTATTTCTCATACAAACAAGCAAACAAAACAAAGCGACACAAAACAAAATACCCTCTCCCTTCTTTGATGGATGACTCCAGACCCATTGTGGTTTGCTGAGTTACCTGGTGAGTTTGTCACAAAGGCAGAAGAGTTCTGGTAGGAAGTCAGTGAAAATTCATTTATTTTGTGGGTTCTAAGATATTGGTGAGTTTATATATATATATATATATATATTTTTTTTTTTTTTTGAGACAGAGTCTCACTCTGTTGCCCAGGCTAGAGTATCGTGGCATCATCCTAGCTCACAGAAACCTCAAACTCCTGGGCCAAAACAATCCTTCTGCCTCAGCCTCCCGAGTAGCTGGGACTACAGGCGAGTGGCACCACTTCCAGCTAATATTTTCTATATATTTTTAGTTGTCCAGCTAATTTCTTTCTATTTTTAGTAGAGGTGGGCTCTCGCTCTTGCTCAGGCTGGTCTTGAACTCCTGAGCTCAAACGATCCTCCCGCCTTGGCCTTCCAGAGTGCTAGGATTACAGGCATGAACCACCACACTCGACCCTATATATTTTTTTCATTTTTGTCTTAACATGGTTGGGATTTACTTGCAACCAAAAATACTAATTAATTAAGGCTTTATTATTTTACATTACTCTCTTGATCTGGCCCCGATTTGCAAGCACAGAATCCTACATACCCCACTCTCCAGCAGGTTAACAAGAACCAGGCTCTGAGCCCCAGTGCACTCATGGGTCAAAAGCCTCATGCCAGTGTAAAAGTTCAGAACCTGAGAACAGTGCAGATCATAGGAAGCCATTACAGGGTTAAGTGCCCAATGGGTGTGGTCTAAGAGCAGAGCAGAGTTCATTATAAAGGAAATGAAGCCATTCTTGGCTAATGAAGAGGCACACCAGGAACACGAAAGTTGTCCAGCTCTGGGACTCATGAAATGCTGAGGGACACTAACGAGTCAGGAAAGAGCAGTTCAGGCTTATTACTACTCAGATCACATCTGTATAGTCTCTGTCCTCAAGGAGCATTTAACCTAGTTGAATTGGGGCAGAAAGGAACTTTCAAGAGTCATCTGGCCCTTCCCCCAGACTGCATGCAGAACTACTTATTCTGTTATGTAGAGAAATTCTTTTCACCTTATCACTGAGCAAGATCACTTCTACATAGGAAGAGATAAAAATGGCAGATATGCGTGTTTGTAAATGGAGTACGTAGCTACTTAGACATGCATACCCTCTACCTGTTCCAGGATAAATCTAAGGTGGCTCACAAGGATTTGTAAAATACTAGCAGGATGATGTCATGTTTATTCTCCTGGAGTCTGGAATTAAGCTACCTGGGTTCACATTTCAGCTCCACACTGACTTTGTATCTTGGAAAGTGACTTAACCTCTCCATGCATTAGTTTCTCATCAGTATAATAAGAATAATAATAGTCTTTATCATCAATAAGTTGTAATCATACTTAATAGTACTTATTATAGAAGCTGTGGCATAGAGTTTTCCTGATTTTAATTAAGATAACCCACATACAGCACGATTGCAGAGATTGGTACTTAGACTCTGCTCTCAACAGTTTCTGTTATTGAGAGCTTATCTTTAAAGAAATCTCAATTTCTCCACTAATAGAGAAAATACTATCTGACCTTTTGTCCCCTTACATATAAAAAATAGAGATAATTATTATTAGTATTTAGTGAGGATTATGAAATCCTTCATGATAAATACTTATCCAAAGGATCATAAGGTGCTATATATCAAGCTCTTAGCATATATCCTTGCAGAGAGTAAGCACACAATAAGTGTAACTTGTTATTATTATATTCGTTGTTATAACAAAATGACACAATTTAAAAGCAAGGGTAAAAAATAAAGGATAAAGTGAATGGAGATAATAAAATAAGCTGGAAAGTTTGCTGAAATGTGTTTATGACATATACATGCAGGCATACCACAAAATTGGATCTATGTTTTCACCATAAAATAGGAAACCCATCATAAAATGGGAAAATAGTTACACAATCACTATATCTAGTCAAAAATGCCAATCACTCTAAAATGTTGAACTATCCTGTTTACTAAGAGCTGGGAGTCATTTCTCTTAGGGGTCTTCATAAAGAGTAGACTGTGTAGAGCAAAAAACAATCTCAACAGCATACTTGCAGCAGACATTGCTACGAGACCAATTTCTTAAGTAGCATGATCATATTACATCAATGTATAATTTAGTAAAACAGTTCTATGGGGGCAGAGGATGGTGACAACTGAAGCACATGCTTCAGTACCTACTGCTTTCCAGATCCTGTTTGATCCCAAGAGAACTGGATTATCTAGAGGAATAGATAATTTTTTTCATAATGGAACTTCACATCCTATAAGCAAGTCTTCCTGAGTAATGTCTCTCTTGACTGAACTTTTGATAAATATTGAGCAATAAGATTAAATAAGCAGATGAGTAGATGACATATATAGATAGATGAGTAGATAGGAAGACAGAAAAGAGACAGAGAGAAAGAGAGATAAAAAGATAGTAACATTTTATATACTGTTGCAAAGGAGATCATATAATTAGTTTCCCTTATTAACTATTTACAATACGCAACAACTTGTTATCAGGAGGAAAATCTAACTTGAATTCCTTTATTAGAGTATAAGCTCATTGCATACTACACTATCCACAGAGAAGATGGAGAATATCTGGTCAATATGACTTATAGAATGAAATATGTACTTGAAGATAGCTCAAAGTTTCCTTTTGGTTTATGATGAATATGTTACTGTTGTTTGGATACATTCATTAAGCTATGATTTATCCTAAATACTTATACTGGACTTTGAAACATGAACTCATCCTATTAAATGTGATTCACACAGATTATAGAGATAAAATATTTGCCCAGTCATCCTGATAGCAAAGATAAAAGCTCCTCCTCCTCCACTCAGAGTAAGGAGAACTTTATTTGAGGCATATGAATAGCATTAAGAACCCTAAAAAAAAAAAAAAGAAAATCTCTAAAGAGTTGTAGCAAATATGTATCTGTAAGAAGAGCTAGAGATAATTCTTCTTAAACAAATATTATAACTGAGCATGTTAAACTTTGTTAAGCTTAGTTGAATCTTGCTTAACGGTATTTACTTTGAGGCTGGATGTATTAAATTCTGAGATGCAACTCAAGTCAACAATTTGAATTCTAAAAGAATGTGCTTGAAATTGATATTCTCTTTTTAAATTGTAATTTTAAAATTATTTTAACTATCCTGCATATTTCTAATAACCTCTAGATGAAAATGTGATAAACCTTGAGTTTTCGTCTTGCTGATAAAAGCAAAGTGTGATCTCAATATGCCTATCAATTTGCTATGTGATAAGGTGAGACTGAATGGATCTTTTCAATTTTGGAAAAAATGAGTCTAATTTCCATGAGACAATTTGAGGCACTGTTTAATAGGCTTTTACCTGTTAGACAAAAGTACAGGGGAAAATTTGCTATTTTTGGCTTCGCCCATGTAAATGACAGGAAGGAACACACTTAACATGTTCACTGTCGCTTGGATTTGTGTAGATATCCTATTCTCCTTCCCAAGGCATAGGCGAAGGCGACGATGGTTCTGCTTTAAAATGGAAAAGGACATAAGCAGCAGCCCAGGAAAGAAGCCTCCAATGTATTTCCTAAAAGAAACAAACTAGTCTTTCCTCCAGCATGGAAAAATGGTAATTCTGATGCTTTCTTATGCTCACACCCACTCCTCCAAGTGATCCAGGATGCATAGATTCACTTCAGGCACAAACTCAGATAGGGAAGGGCAGGAGATGCTGTCCCAGAAGCCAGCTTTCTTTGGCCATACTGAAGACAGGGACACAATTGTTGGGATTCCTGATCATAAGCATAGATACATATTTGGTAGGGGGGATATACAGAAAGTGTTTTTTGTTTTTGCGTATTTTTTGTTTTTTCTTTTGTGTTTATGAATGTGTGGTATTTATGCAAATCATTTAGCAGGTCATAAAAACTCTTCTTTGTTAGATAAGCCTTTGGGCTTTTATTAAAATCTGAGTTCTTATGTGTAACTGTCATTTATGTTGGGTGAGGTCTGAACATTGACTGCACAACCAGCCTTCACATTGCTAGAAACAGGGCCTGGCACAGAGATTCATAAGTGTTCTTTTAAAGTCATATTTGAGGTTGTAGTCATTCCAAAGGTTTTGTCCTAATCTCTTTCTTCCTGTGCCCCTACTTCCCTGGAATTATGACTCTAAATAATTATGAAAAAAATGAACATATAATTTTTTTCTCTAACTCTATAGTTATCACTATGTAGAAATCCATGATTATTTTTCCAAGAAAAAGGGATAAATATACAAAGAGAAACTGAAGTGTTTCCAGTATGATCCTCATTGGATATAATCTCATCAGGTGAGTAAATTCTACCCAATTTTAAGAAATGGCCAATTATAGATGAATATAAAGGAACCAGATTTGGTTACAGAAGCTGAATCCAAGAATGGATTTTGCAGTAATGAATGTTCAGTAAATATTTCCTGCTCCAATTATCAATGCTCCTTAATAAGCACACCATCCATATACTTAGTAACTTAAAACAACAATATTTTATTATTTTCCACAATTCTGAGGGTTGAGTGGACCATTCTTCTGCTGATCACACTATTGATTACTCACATTGCTGCAGTCATCTGACAGCTCTACTGGAGCTGGAGGGTCCAAGATGACTTTCTGACAAGTTTGGCAGTTGGCACTGGCCATTGCTGGGGCCCCCAGTTGTCCTCCAAGTGGCCTTTCATTCTCCAATGGGCCATATGACCTGGTATCATCTCAGGATTCCAAGATAATCAAAGAAGAAGCAGGAAGACCTGGGTTCCAGAACTGACAAGTCATCATTTCTGTCACTTTTAGGTCAACAAAAATCACATTTGGCCCGGATTCAATGGGTGAGGAAATAGATTCCATTCTTGATGAGAAGAGTGGCAATAAACATTGCAGAGGGCATGATTCATTAGAAAGCATTATTCTAACAACCTACTACATTTCTGAATTGATTATTTTATTGAAATAAAATAGAATTCTATAAAACAAATTTTTTGGTTTAAAAATCTTTCATTGTAGTCATTTAAGAAGTAGGAGAAAAATCTTGGTAGATGAGACTCCACCAAAGTTACATAGATTAGAATGTCCCCAAAGATCAGTGCTTTCTGCTTCCAGAATGTGGCCACTGGTAGCTGCTCTGTATGTACATTACTTAGCACTTAGCAGCTCAATAAATTTGTTGAATGAATGAAAGAAGAAATAATTATACATAATCCAACAACAAATACAAAAAGTCAAATCAGATACAAATCTGAAAAGCAGTTTTTAATTCTTCACCGAGAGTAGGAATTAGGTTTCTAGCATATCTATGAGTTCTCTTGTTTAGTTTCTTACCTTTAGATATTTGATATTGAATGGATGTTTTGCTCCCAGTAAAATAAGTGATGAATGCAGGATTTTTCTCTGAGTATAAAGAGCCAATGTAGGACATAATTGTAGATTCCTGTTAACTCATGATGATTAATCCACATAGAGTTAATACTCTCCCTGTGTTAAAAATCATGGTTTAAAGGATATTAAAAAATCCTAACTTTTGGCCACATCAACTAAAAAAATGCTCGTTGAGATTGCAACCAACATAAACAAATCATTTTTTAGTTACTGACAAAAGAACTAGAGAAAAGAACCTTCTTTTGGAAATTATCTTATTAATAGAGAAAAATACAGGGAACTAGGTAATAAGGGATGGGATTGTTTTAGTGATATCTATATCTATACAGATATATAGGAGTGTAGATATGTATATGTATGCATGTGTGTGTTGGCCACCTTGCATCTGAACACCTGATTTTTGAGGTATTCCCAGTGAAGCTTGGTGACAGGAAGTCAGATATGCTTGCTCCTCACCCCTCAGACAGCTAAAAAATACAACTTTCACCCCTATAGGTTTTTAAATATTGAGGTAGTGACACAAAGACACTTGAAAAGTCGAGAAAATATTTACAACAAATGGCTACATTCCTATGAGTGCACTAAGCTGACAGCAACCGGGAATGGTAGAAGCTGAGCATTCTTCCCTACTTGGACAGCTGCCATGTCCCAGGATTAGCTCCTGCCCTGATGCTCAGTCTCCCTTAGTTCCCTAGTTCGTTATCAGACCCTAGTTCTTCAGGGGTCAAGTCTGTGAACCACCTACTATCCTTTCTGGAAATTTCTTTTTTCTCCTTAATTTTGTTGCTTTCTGCTGCTTGCAATTGAGAATTGGCTGGTATAGGGAATCCCATATTTTGATGTTTTCTTCATTTAATTAAACCCTTCAAACTGATTTTAAAGTGAATCAGTTGAGTGAATATCTGAAATCCTACCTATTTAATTTTGAAATTTTTATCTCAGAAATTGATAGGTTATAATACATTTCTTAAAAGATTAGACATTTGTCCAGAGGATATTTTTTGGCCAGAATTGGCTGTGTTGTTAAAAAGAGATGTTGTGTTCACATGTACCTGTGGAGATTTGAGGACACCAAGCACTAAAACATCCTTCTTCATGGGACCATTTCCAATGAGTGTGAAAGGAAACCAGATAAGAGCAAAGTATCTGCTTTCTTACTCAAAACAGAGGACCCAATCATTAAAAAGCAATGTACCTTCTTACTCAAAAGGAAGAACAGCAGAGCACAGGACACAAGCCAGCTTCTGCAGCTATACCGTGTTTCCCCGAAAATAAGACAGGGTCTTATATTTATTTTTCCTCAAGAAGACACCCTAGGGCTTATTTTCAGGGGATGTGTTATTTTTTTTAAGTATGCTACAACAATCTACATTTATTCAAATATAGTTAAGTTGTCTTCTTCTGGAACATCATCATAACTCTCCAAACCCTGAATTCCATCCTGAATTTCTTGCGACTCTATTTCCTTTAGAACCATTGGCCCCAATCTCTCATGTCGAGCAATAGAGCTCTCATGGGGCAGATGAGAAGGGCTGCTCGTCTTCTTTACCACTCTGCGACGAAATGCATGGGTTGTGCAGATACACTGCGTAGCCACGCCCATCACTAGGTCTTATTTTCGGGGTAGGGCTTATATTGTACAAATGCTTGGAAATCCTGTTAGGGCTTAATTTATTGGTAGATCTTATTTTGGGGGAAACACAATACTACCAGGGTCCAAGCTAGACTTCTAGGGTCCACACTTAGTACCTGAGTGACCTTGACCAGGTCACTTTCCATGTCTGTGTTTCGATGTTCTCATCTGAAACTCTATAACCAAGGTTTGCATGAGGATTAGTGCTTGCAAAGCACATATGAATTAATACATGCAAAGCACATATGCTTAGCACATTGTTGTCACTATATGTTTGCTTAATAACTAAAATGCAAAAGTAAATGCTATAGAACTGTATAGTATTTTATATAATTGTATCTAATCTCAAAACATGTTATAAATAACAACAAATAATTTTCCCTATTTTACACCTAACAGGTATAATAAGCATTAAAATAGAAAGCTCTGTGAAGTAAAGTATTTATTCAGCCATTCATCTATTCATTCATTCCACCACAACAGAGAGAGGGCATGTTACAAGACAAACACTACTATGTTGGATACTGTGCTTGATGTGGAAGGCAACTTTAGAGTCATTGTCTTCAAAGAAGTTTCAGTTAGAATCACTTAAGTGATCTTACCTTCAAATAGTTGAGATAATAAAGAAAACATAAATAAGGTATCTATTTCCCTATGCACATCTGAATAAGGTTGGCAGATAGTTTTGCTGTAAAGAATCAGCGAATATTTTTGGCTTTGTGTGAGGTATTGTCTCTGTTCGTTGCAATTATTCTACTTTGCAATAGTAGCACATACACAGCCTTAGCCAGTACATGAATGACAAACAAAGGCAGGCAGCAGGCCATATTTGACTCGTGGGTCATACAGCATGCCAATTCCTGGTCTAAAGGCTTAAAATTCCCATCTTATAAGGGAGTTACCTCTGAATCTCGGGGGAAAAAATAATCATCCCCTTTTCTTTATGAACACTTTTGTCCTCAAGCCTTAGTAGATGACTTAGGAAAGGTACAAAAACAGAAGAAAGGACAAAGAAATCTAAATCAATGGATACTGTCTCAAAATTTCTACAGTACATACTGCAAGGGAAACTTCAAATTCTGATCTGTACATTTCAGTATGTTGCTAATCATAATTAATTCCTTTTATATTCATTGTAGGAACAGTAATCATGATTAATTAATTTGGTATGAATGTGAATATAACATTTAATTTATCCCAAATTTCAGGGGAAACTATTTCAATGAATAATTGAAAGAAAATGACTTATGGAAGGAAGGGAACAGAAAGTTTGCAATGCCAGCCATAAAATGCAAGAAGAAACAACGTAATCCATTACTGCTTGAATGCTGTATTAAGCGATGGGTTCAGTGGGATATAAATACAGTGTATGTGTCTCTTAGTAACACCTTACAATGAAGAATATTTGTAGGAATACAAGAAACTCCAGAGCTAAGAAATGACACATCTCAAGTTCAGGCAAAATGGCTGTTGGTCCCCTACCCCTCCACTTTGATCCACTTTGCAGAATTTCTGACAGGGTGACATCTCTCAATTATTAGAATTATTCTCTGTTGAAACCAATAATATCTGAAATTATTTCTTTATAATGCTTTATTTTTACAAGTTCAAAACAATATTTTGTCATCTTCCCTTTTCCTGTCTCATATGCATACATTCACTTATTGGCAGAGTATCAATTAGTGGAAAAATAATTTCATTAATCGATCTGTGTGTTTCATCTCTAATGCTAAATCAATGTTTCAGTTTCTAAAAAGTGTTTTTTTTTCACTCTAGGTAATACCGCAAATTATATTAGGAATTACCATATAGCATAAGTTGATAATGGAAGATAAGAAATGTGTACAAACCAAATTCCACTGCGTTATCCCTAACCAACCACAGTCTCTTGCTTTAATTGTAAATGTCACTTCATCTCTTCCTATTTTCTGCTATTATTAATGACATTTTAAGGCCAGGCCTATTGAAAAATTTGAAAAAGGAAAAGGGAAAGGCCTTGACTATTAAGCCACAGGACAAACAAATGTAATCAAATAAGAAGACAATGCATCTTCCTTCCTTCCTTCCTTCCTTCCTTCCTTCCTTCCTTCCTTCCTTCCTTCCTTCCTTCCTTCCTTCCTTCCTTCCCACTTCCCTTCCATCCATCCTATCCATCCTTCCTCCCTCCCACCTTCCCCTTGCTCCCTCCCTCCCTTTCTTTCTCTCTCTTTCTTTCTTTTCTTCATTAACTTGCCTTTCCTGCAATATAGATTTGCTAGGACCCACCATTAACATCTCAAGACCATCATGCTAATTTAAACTATTGTGCCTCTATATGACCCAACTCAAGTGGGAACTCCTTACATTTTTCTAGTTGAGTCAGTTGTTCATGTGTATACCAGAGTATTTTTCTCTTATCTCCATATACAATCTATCATGTTAGATTGTGAGTAACATCTACATATTTACCCCCACTTTTAGACTGTGAGCTCTTTGTGGACAGGGTTTATGCCAATTCATCTTTGTTTCCTCTCTTTTAGCATGGGGCCTAGTACACAGCCTGACACATGGTGTAGTATGTGCTTAACACGTTTTTGCAAAGGATGCCCTCACATCCCCGGTCTCCTTACCTTGCTCACCTCTCCTCGCTAGCCTGTGTGATACAGAATAGAACAGAAAATCTTCCTCAAATAGTATTCTTAGCATGCTAATTTTCAGTTCAAAAACCTGCAGCAGTTTGATATTTCATATTATTAAAAAGCTTAGACTATTCAGCTTTTCGATATCCTTAGCCTCACCAAAATCATTTCTGTTATTGCTCTGGCCAACATGAATATGCCTATTGTCCCTTTGTTCCCCCAGACAATTGATTTCTCCACTTTTGCACTTCAGCTTTTTTCTTACAACCCTAAGCTATTTCATGCTAAAAACAAACCAAAACAAACCACTACCACCACCAATAAAACAGCTCAAACTTTCTGTTCTGGAGCTCTGACCTTGTTTATTTCTTATCTAACTTAAATAATTCCTTAAATTGTCTTTCTTAGCTGTTTTTCACTGTCCATCTAAACGTTGCTTTGTATGTGCTCTTCAGTCCATTGCATAAATGTCTCTTGCTTCATTTTCTCTGTTACATATTCCGTAACAGAAGTGCAGACAGAAAACACTTGTTTTTGTCTTTTTGTTGTTGTTTTGGACCAGCTTTGGGGGCAACATCTCTCCTTTCCATTTGTGGCCATGTGGTCTGAGTGGCAGGAGTCCCACCTCCAATTGTAGGTGTGGGCCCTGGTTGGCTCATTTCCCCTGGCCAAGGCATCAGTTCAAGGATGGGAATGCAATTGTATCAGATTCTATTATCTATTGTATCAGATTCTATTATCTAAGATATTTGTTGGAATTCTAGGAAAGAGGAGCTTCCTCTCTCTTCTCTGAGAACTAAAAATCGGTCTTTCCTTTCTGATTGGCATGTCAAAGATGTGCCACCCAGAACCACTGTGGAGGCATATTGGTGGCCTGAAGAGAGAGGCAGGGCTTCTTTGCCACAATATGGAAACTGAGGATAAACCCCCTTTATGAAAGACAAGGATGGGCAGACTAAGAAATCATGCCCTTGCAATATCATTTCAACTGTGGGAGCAAGCTTCCACTGAAGCCAACCTCTGGCCTTTTCAGTTATGTGAGAGAATGAATCGCCTTTGCTGCTTAACCCAACTCGCATTGGGGTAGCTGCCACTGGCAATGACAAGGTCCCTCGCTGATGCCAGAGCATGGAATGTGGATCAGCACAGACCTGTATTTGAATCCTAACTGCACTACATTACAACCCAGCCAGCCACATAAACTCACTCTGTCTTGTCTTTCCAATCTGAAAAATGAAGATAACATCGGCTTTGAATTGTTGATCTAACAATAGGAGATATCTGTAAATCTCCTGGCTCATAAGTGAGCTCAACAAATGTTAGCTGCTATCATTAGCTATGGATATAGATTAATCTGCAAGACTTAGCACTAGTGCTTCACACACCCACAGACACAATTGTCACAACACTTAATTTTGAGCAATAATAGTTTAAAAAATGCACATATATGCATGTGTGTATGCGTGTATCTATCTATCTATCTATCTATCTATCTATCTATATGATGTGTGTGTGCACATATATATCAGTATTCTATGCCTCATGTCTGGAAGGAGTCACGATTCACCAGAAGTAGGTGGCGAGTAGCTATTTGCAAAGCTGAATTATAAATCTCTAATTTAATAAACCTTTCTGGAGGTACCAAGTTTTATTTCTATTTGACAAAGATCTGTGGGGCTCCTCCCAAGTGTTGACAAGCAACCATTTTCCTCCACTTTGATGAGTTCATCCTGTTACTGGGCTATATACTGCAAATCAGAGAAATCATCATACGAATTCTTCTGGAGGAGTCCAATATGTGTCAGCTGATCTCAGCCCCATTAATTTCCAGTGGCTCATTTTACACAAATTACATTAGTTCCCTCCTGGGGTAGAAGCTGGGGGCAGAATGGGGGAGAATTTGGGAGAGGAAGAAGGGGTTAAGAGAAAGCTATACTGTGATTTCTTGGCTCTCACAGCTACAGTAGGAATAGAAGGAAACATCTTACCATGATATGTGTTTTAGAAATATTGGAATTGTAGACACTAAAGACTTTTATCTAAGATCGAGAGACCCAACCTTAATTTTTAGATCTTACTGGTAATGCAGCAGACACGTGCTTAATCTTTCTATTTCCAAACAGGAAAACCTAGTCACTGTTTTTTTCTGGTGATGGATGAACACCAATGAGTGGAAAGCACTATCAGAAGTGCTAAGGGGCAGATGGTTGATTGCACAATCATCTAGAACCAGGACCCGCTAAGTATTTACCATCCTGAGCTGTGAATGAGGACAAGGTGCTGGGGACGTAACTCCAGGTTTATCTGATGGCTTGTCAGCAAATGCTGTAACATTATCATCACCCAGACTGACAAGTTGTGCCGAATCAGGAAATAACTTGTTTTGAGGCGTGCAGATGTCTTTGTGTGTCTTGTAAACAATATGGGGGATGGGGGGAATCGAACAACAAAGGGCAGCTTTGCAGATCACAGCCCAGGATGATTGCTTGACAGGTCTGTGCCAACTCTGCTGGCGAACAAATAAAAACGAGCCGTTCGTTCCCCTTCTCTGAGGACTCTGTATTTTTAAAGGGGGATAATAAATGCAAAGCTGTGCAAAGCCTGGCTTGGGGAAATGTGAAATCCATCTCCTATCATTTGCATAACATAATCAGCAGTGCTCTTTTAATCAGGCTGGGGGAGGCAGTTGGAACATGTGTTCCATGAAGAGGTCCTGGAGCACGCCCCAAAGTGCATGCTGCACCTTCCTGAGCTTTACCCTCTGGGCGACGGACACCCCTCGTGACACACTCCCCTCCCACCCTAGGATTGGAGACCACTAAAGCGCTCCATCCTCTCTGGCTCTTCTGTGAGAAGGGAGGACCACACCACAATCCCATCTGCCTGCATTACCTGTTCCTGTCCTTTGAAAGAAACTGGCATTTGTCCAACTCATAGCTATGTCGACAATGGTGACATGACCGAGTAGGAGCATTCCACACCGTTTCTTGCTTTGTGCATGAACGACCTGTTTTTCAGGGATGCGGCCCTGGCCATTTCAGAAGGTGTCTGGAGACCAAGGTAATTCATATCATTGTAATTCCACAGCAGAAAGTGCTACTGGCTCCACTCTGTATTAATGTTTCCATGGCAATTAGATACTTGACAATTTATTTAAACTATTAATCTAGAATGGCTCACTAGCTTGTGAGAGGAAAGTTGAACTCCAGGGTTTCATTTCTAGAACCAATACTAAGCCAATAGGTAAGGTGCATAATTAACTTTCATGGTTTTAAAAATCCAGTCACAACGGGTGCTAAACACATTACAAAATATAAGCTCACTCCAATTGCTCCCTTTGGGGCTTCCTTTTGTTACTTACATTCAAAAGAGATGGTGAGGGCTGGGCTTGTGAAGGTCTGCTCTCCCTCCCACCCCTACCTCCCTGCCAAGGCTCTCCACACCAGCTCAGCCACGTACTCTGCAACTCTAGAGTCAAATCAAACTGCATATGATTAAAAGATGGAAATATTCCCCATGGACATTGGGCAATTTATTTGTGAAAAAGATTTAATGAAGAATTTCAAAGCAGACAGTGCCCTACAAAGAAAGCTCATTTGTGAATCTCTGTGTTCTCTCTGCTGCCCTGAGCTCATCTGAGGGGAGGAGGAGGAACCAATGCCCTGCAGCTATTGCCAAGTGTATCACATGTGAGTTTCTCAAGATATAAATATTCTCAGGCAGCTAAAGGCATTAGAACAGGCTGTTTTTAGATGATCAGCCTCTAGTCAGGGCCTTTCCTGGCCAAATTGGGAGAGAGGCTGTTTGCCCTCAATCTCCTAGTCATTTCAGGTTCCCAGCCTTCAATGGCATCCTCTGACCCTGGAATCCTGAGACAAAAGCCACACAGGCTCCCTTTGAAGGACTTTGCTTCTCTTACCATCACTAAATGACCTTGTCTCGTCTTCCTGTCCTTTAGTATTTGGATCCCAGCTGATACAAACCCCTCACACTCACGTGATAAAGGATAATGAAGGATAATAAAATTCTGTTTCCTGGTACATTTGAGCTTCAGAGTAAGAGGCATCTGAATTCAAATTCTCCCTTACTAGCTGTCTGGCTTTGGCCAAATTATTTAAACTCCTTGGGCCTCAGGCATCTCATGTGTCATTTGGCAAAAATAATTCTCTCATAGGGTTTGGTTTGTGTATGTGAATTAAATAAGAGTATGATTATAAAGATCATAAGTGCATTTAAAAATACTAGCTATTATTTATAGCAGGTGAAACCCATTTACACAACAACTTAGTTCAAATAAATCTCTAACAGAGAACTGACAGGACCCTTCAATGTGCAAGAGAGGACTGGTTAGGAGATGCATTTCAGGGCTCTTAAAATTGTATTAAAAAGTGCTATCCCCAATTCAATGTAATCCCAATCAAAATGCCTGCAGAGTTTTCATAGAAATTGACAAGCTGACTCTAAAATTGATATGGAAATGGAAACTACCTGGAATAATCAAAGCAGTCTTGAAAAATAAAATGGCAAAGTCAGGCGACTTAAATTGTCTGATTTTAAGACTTACCATAACGCTACAGTAATCAGGAATAGTACTGACATAAGGATCAACATATAAATCAATAGAACACAATAAAGAGCCTGGAAATCAATCCACACTCAGATACTCATTTAATTTTTGACAAAGATGCCAAAGTAAGGCATTTCAGAAAGAAAAGTTTATTTAATAAATGTTGCTGGAACAATTAGATATCCATATAGAAAAGCAAAAATAAAAAAAAAACACAAACAAATAAATGAACCTCCATGCCTGCCTTACACCATACACAAAAATTAATATATCTAAATATAAGATCTTTTAGAGGAAAACACTGCAGACTATTTTCCTGAATTGGGGATGTGGAAAGGTTTCTTAGGAAAGCCATAACCATAGAAAGTTGATAAATTTTACTACAACAAAATTAGAAGCTTCTGTTTATCAAAAAACACAGTTGAGTAAATGAAAGGTAAGCCACAGACAGGGAAAAAATATTTGCAAAATATATCTGACAGAGGACTCCCTACTGCATATCCAGGATACATAAAGAAATCATACAACTCAATAATAAAAACCCCAACAACTCAATAGAAAATGAATAAAACATTATATTTTAATAAACACTTTGCAAAAAAGATATACAACTGACCAATAAGCACATTCAAAAGTACTGAATATCATTAGTCATCAAGGAAAACAAATTAAAGCCACAGTGAGATACCACTAAACATCCATGAAAATGACTAAAAGACTGATGACATCAGTGTTAGTAATATTGTAAAGGAATTCATATATCGTTGTTGGAAAAACAAAATTGTGCAATCACTTTGGAAGAACTTTTCAAGTTTCTTATAATACTAAACATATGCCTTATAACCCAATATTGCATACAACACATAATTCCACTCCCCAGTATTTTCCCAAGGGAAATGAAAACTATGTTCACAAAGATGCTTGTTTATAAGTGCTCATGGAAGCTTTATTCATAATATCTCCAAACAGGGAATAAACTGGGTATCCATCAACAGAAGAATGAAAAAACAGACTGTGGTATATTCACACAATGAAATACTACTCAATAGTAAAAAGAGATTAGTACCTGATATATGAAACAACATAAGTGAATCTCAAAATCATTATATTTCAGTGAGAGAAACCATATACAAAGGAACATCACTGCATGATTCCATTCATATAAAATTCTAGAGTAGGTAAAACTAATCTATGGTAGAAAAAAATTGTAACAGCCATTTACAAGATTAACTATGAAGGGGCATAGACACTGTTCTTATCTGGATAGCAATTTGGGTTATATAGATGTGTATATTCGATAAAAATTAGTGAAAATTGTCTTAATGTATGCATTTCATTATATGTAAACTTTACACCAAAAGAAAAACTTTAAATATTGAATTCTAGTTAATAATACTCACTCACATGACAGTATTTATGAGGAAGTGTATTGCTATTTAAAATTTGCCTTGAAAGGCACCAAAAGTCAGGATGATTAAAATATAGGTAGATAAATGGACAAATAGATAGATATGTGATAAAGCAAGCATTATAAAATGTTAATGCTGCATCTAGAGGGTGCTCATTATAAAATTCTTTCCCACTGGTATATTTGAAATTTTTCAAAATAAAACGTAGGGGAAAAGTGTTACTGCAGTTACTCAGAGAACTCTCACAAGGCAGTTTCCACATTGCATGCTTTCATCTTTAGATTGATCAAATTCTATTTATTCACTTGCATGACAAATAATTTTGGGGGGATCTACTAGATAGTGGGTATTGGGATAGGTGCTGGAGATCCAGTAGTGAATGATGTCATTATAGACTCTGCCCATGGAGCGTACATCCTAGTGCGTACCGATTTATAAAATGAGCAAAGAGCCTACAGACAAATGGTGATGTGTGGCGTGAAAGAATCAATCACAGGGCTGAGACTGAAGTGGCAGAAGGGACCACCCATCTCACGTAGGGCAGTCACAAAGGGCCAGACATAAGCTGAGGCTATCAGGAGGGCTGGGAGAAGAGCAACCAGGTGGAAGGCATGAGGTGTGCATGAGCCTGGGCGTAATCAAACAGCTGAGAGACCAGGAAGGGTGGCTTGGGAGTGGGTTACAAAATGAAGATATTTTGGTTCTAGTTCTCCAATGAGATATATATAGATATAGATTAGATATAGATATAGATACAGTTTCCTGACTAAATGTCATATTGTGCCCTGAAGTCAGGAGAGAAATAAGTTTTTAAAAAGTTTTTCAGTCCTCTTGGGAGGCAGACAGGGCAGGCAGGTGAGGCATCTTTGTACCCATCTTCCAAGCCAGCAGTGCTGGTGGATTTCATTATTATATTACTGGACTGTACACTAAGATCTTTAAAAAATTAGTTTTGAAAAATAGCAATGAGATTCCTGCTTGTGTCCATATGGGCTTAAATTAAGCGGAGCTTTAAAAATCAAAAAATCATGTTGTACATGGTAAATACATACAATTTTAACTGTCAATTTTTTAAAAATAATTTTTTTAAATCGTCAATATTGTTATCAGTGAAGCTCTTTTAAAGACCACTGCTGTTAGAGAAAATAGAAGTCTTTTTTGTTTGTTTTTTTAACTAATCCTCCAGATTGCTTGTCAGTCTATATTAATCAAAGTCACCAGATAACTACTCAGTATTGTTCCACTTTGCTTGCATTAGAAGCAGTCATAGTATCTCATCTTAAAAAAAATACATAAAATAAAAACATCTTGGCAATCTGGCTCACACATCTGTCACTGCACTGTTTGCCAGGGCTCATTTGGCTCATTTGGTTAAGTTAGTGGCAGCATCCCGACTTTGCTCACAATTCACCTTCTCCCCTCAGAAGCTTTCCATTCTGAGGATAATCTTCTCTGATAGATCAGCTTGCATAGCTGTTGTTCCCTTTGAGACCTGTAAATGTTATTTTTAAAGTTGGTTTTGTTATGGTTAGAACCCAAGGCTGACTGGTGTTTATATACAAAGAAGTGAACCGCAGTTCTGTTTACCATTCTACTGTGAAGAGTATTCATGTTGGTTGAAGTGAAAAACCTCTGTCTTAATTAAATCTGTCAGGAAAAGAAGATATTAATGCAGGCTAGATATGCAAACTTGTTTTCATTAGGTAATTGCCATTGGAGATCTTAATGAAGGTAGAATAACCTTTTCTCAAACAAGCAAATGATAACTCTTAATACAACATGCAAATAAAAATCTAATTCATTGTTGCCTTGGTGCTCACTGTTCTTTTCTATGAGCCCGATATATTTTTGTGAAAAGCCCCCACCTCCTATCTCAAGGCATACGACATCCTCATGGAGAGAGAAGCTGGCTACTACTGAGTCCTGTTTTCCACCTAGGAGGAGGACACTATTACCTCCGCCTCCTCATCTGTGCTGCCGAGTTGTTCCTCTAATACAATAAAATGCATTTGCTCCCAAACATCTGAAGTGACCTGGTCTTCCTTGCAACCAGAGTACTCCTGCGCTGGGTGGGTTAGCCAGGGATTGAGGGGAAGTGGGACACACACAGGGACTGGACAAAAGCCTTTGGTTTCCTCCTTCCTGGTGGTCCAGGTGAGCAGCAAAGGTCATTCCTCCTCCTTTGTGCCTGCGCTCAGGGAACCTGCAAAGTGAAGAAAGAACAGGGATTATCAAGCAGGACTTCTGGGACCTTCATTTTTAACCTGAGTTGAAAACACAGGGGCTTGGAGACCTTTTTGGTAACCCTTTAAACTGAAGGCAAAGGGTTCAAAAAGAAAAGGAGAGTCTATGAAATATATACTAAAGGCAGAAACCACAATGAGAGAGGGAAGTAATATGTGATTTGGGATAGATGCCTTTGACATACTCATTGATCTCGGTGACTTGCAGAGTGCTGATAGCGCTCTGGCCTCAGGGCGAGGCGCCTTGCCAGCTTCCAGATCAAAGGAGCGCCTAGGTGCTGAATCCCTGGCGTACTCCCAAGCAAAAGTGCCTGGAGCCACATTTGCTAATTACAGGTTGTGTTCTGCTGTTTCCAAACAGGGTGAAAGTGACAGAAGTTTAACTGTGAATAATTACACACTTGAATAAGTATGTGATTAGCACTATTTGTTGTGGTTGGGACTGGAGTGACGGGACAAGAATGGAGTGATTGCATTATTTACAGCTTAATTGTAGACAAGTAATTACTTATGTAAGCTGATGGTGTGGGGTCACAGAGGACCTGAAGAAGAATGCAGATGATCTCAAATTCAACTTCTCAAGCCAGTCACACACGCCTCCCCCCCTACACACACACCCTTTGAGCTGGAGAAAGGGAATCAACTACATTTCTTGAATGAAATGCTTTGGAATGTTAAATGTCTTGTTCAGTCTAAGCAAAGGATCAGCAGAGATATTTTTAAATCTCAGCTTCGAAAGTAATAAATCACAAATGCCACCTAGTGGTTCTTAGTATCCAGTGGCTGCATTATCTGTATAATGTAGCCATAGCCCAGTTAGGAGAGGATTTTTACGGTGGGGGAGGGGATAGTCTAGTTATGGGAATTGAGTTGAACAGACCAGAACTCTAAGTCCATCCTGCCTCAGCGTGTCCTCTTCTTACCTCTGCCTACCTAACATCATAGTCACAAATTGCCCCCACTTTGCATCATTGTAACTTCTACAGGTGCAGTGGAAATTTGACAGCAAATGACTTTGCAGTTTTTATTTTCCTCTAAGCCACTAAAATAATAAATGGAGAAGTCAACAGCCTTCTCAATTTGGGAGTAGACTCATGGTTGCATTTCCTCAGCTGCCACTTCTCATTCAGCAGGTGGTTGAAAGCCACTTTGCCAATTACTACACTCCTTGTTTCAAGTGTTCATGTCTAGATTTAAATCTGGAGGGATCCTGTTGCCATAAACTCTCCCAGGAAGCGTGCCTGTTTGGTAAATGCGTTGGGAGGGGAGGGGTGGAGAGGATGAATTTTTTGTTAAGCCTTATTCATTTTCACAAAGCCCCTTCCCCCAGCTCGTTTTTATAATTTTGTTAAATAATACATAGACAAGTCAAATCTCCTCTCACAGCTCAACACTGTACAAGAAAAATTCCTTGAACAGGACCCGGAGAACAGAGTTGTAAACCCAAGAGTCCAGGCTGAGATCTAAGCAGGCCTGCTGTGCAGTTCTGTGTCAGTAGATGCTGCCTTTCCCAACCAAGTGAAGCCTCTGCTTCTCTGGTTGTAACACCATGAACAAAAGTAATGATGATGCCCCAGACTGTCCCAGCACACCAATTCAAGGATATTATTTGTAGGAGGTGGCCAATTTTTCATTTGAGAGAGCTGTGATTTCATATATAGTTTTGTCATTGTCACTTTGGGGTCCATTTCCCTCTGCACTCACAACACTCAGCAGACTATTATTCATGTCTCTACCTTATGGGACATTCTCCTGCAAGATGACAACTCCTACCCACTGAGGGCAACCTCTTTCATTCTCAGGATTGCCCTCACACCTTTGGATTCTAGTACCAAAGGTCAAAAAAAAAAGTGTCTAAGTAGATCAAACACTTTGTTTTCACTGGTATGACACCAGAACTCTCTTTCCTTCTCTAAATTAGGAATATCACCATTGGAAAGTATATTAATCATGCCTTTTTATTTTCTGTATTTCTGAGGCTTTAACATCTGAAGCCTTGCTGGGAGGCCCTGGAGAGACGACCCTCCCTGGGCTAGCCAATTCCTGAGCTAGTAAACAACCCACCTGCCAGCAGCCCTTTCACATGCAAACTAACCAAGCCAGAGCCCACACCCCACCACCTCCTCTATCAAGCTCTTTAACCCTGGGCCACTATTCCTCTCCCCTAATCATCCTGAGCCAACAATAAAACTAGAGACAGTGCCTATATCCCAGAGTCCATTGAAATTATTCAGATAATCCAGTCCTGAACCAGCTTATCCTGCCTGGCCCGTTCCTGCCCATGGAAACCACAGACGCTGGTGCTTCTCAGCGTGACCCTGTGTGGTCTGACATGCCCCTTCCTCATGGGAACTGTGGGGAACAATATTTTCAATGGCAGTAGCCTCCTGATCTGTTGGCCTCACCATACCTGAATATACATTTTAAAGCACATAATCCTTGTCTGAACCTAGTCATGCTTCTCCAGAATGCTTATGCCAGGATATTGTCACTTTCTCCTCCTTTAGAGTTCACATCCCAATCGCCCACTAAACAACGGCACACCCATCTTACAGCAGGAGAGCCTCATTTCATCATAAAGGAGTTGTGCTGGGTTGCCACAGGTCAGCTTCTTATTAACTGTTTTCCTCACCCTGTCACAAACCGCACCTCTGCCCACCAAGGGGCTTGTTTCACTCTTAAAGGTGGATAACTGCCCCACCCCACTGAGGACATATCTCTTTCTTAGAAATGGTTGACCTTTTCTCTTGCCTTCCCCCAAAGTGGATTCTGAGATCCATTGCTGATTTGGAGATGACCCTTTTGGAACTATTCCTTATCTCCTTCACTTCACCATTCAGGTCGACTTTGCCATTATATTTGTTTTGAAATATCTAAAATGGGCTGTATATTTTGTGAAAAAAAAGGGGGGGGAGAGAGAGGTGGTGGGTGGGTTGGGGGGGTTGGAGGGGGGCACTTTTAGCCAAACAGAAAAGGGCTGAAATTGGAATGTGAGGATGCACGGACATTCACAGTGTGCATGGACATTCACTGCCCCAGCTTGACAAAGGACCAAATGAGTGACTTTGGCCAAATTACAACTAATCAAAACCTTATGTTCCCAAATAAAAGCTGAAGAAATGAGTTAGGTAACATCTCAAGAATCATTCTTAGAAGGGACATGGTGCACCCTTACTTAGGAAATGGCTCCTCCTAGGATATCCACTTTGGGATAATTCAGAAAGAGTAGAAAAGGTACAACCTTCTCCCTTGAGTAAAAAGTCTCTCTCCAACATATTCTTTGCCATGCACGTGGTGATGTCTTCTGTCTTTCAACCTTTATAACCCATATGCCACTGATCCTATTCCTTTCTCCATTGTTGTACCTCCTTGGAACTCTGACAGAAGCTCATGTCCCAGGGATGAAGTCTGAAGAGAGCTCAAACCCAGGTGAATTGCACAGCCGGTTCCCAAGGATCGATCTTGGACAAGCAGTCTCCAATCACACTAATACCATAGGGAGCTCGTCTGGGATTTTGTATTCTCCACAGGACAGGTGACAGTGCCATTCATGTAAGGGCTGGTTTAGGTTGTTCTTTTCAAATAAGTGAACAGCACTTCCGATCTCTTCTTCTCTCCCAGATTTTCTCCAGTCAGTATTTTTCTATGATACAAACACTGGCTCCATTTTACATGTTGACACTGGTAAAGAAATTCTACTCTCACCACAATGCTTTCCCACAGAGCTGTGCTTTCTAAAACAACAGAGAAGGAATGCTTTGACTGAGAGCAAACATGTTGGAGGATGCTGGACACCAGCGTAATCCTAGTCATTGTCACAAAAATTTAATGAATAAAGTCAAGGGTGTTTTTGTTTTTTCCTCTTTGCTTTCTCAGCTACACCAATAATGGGGAAATAAACCTCCCATCCTAAAGGAACTAAGTCTACCAGCCTCCTGTATTTTTTAAATGAATATGTGTTAAATATTTTATGGGGAAGGGGTAGTGAGGTAGTGATAGGCATTAGATTGTCTCTGACTCACATTTCACAGCCACCAGTGTAAGATGTTCTGTTCTTCATCACTTGAGCAGCCAGTCACAACACATACCCATCAGAAAAGAATGCTAAATTGCTGGTGACTGCAATGGCATAAGCTAGGTTTAATCATTTACTTTGAATCTCTTTAAGACGATAATACCCTAGCCTATAAGAGAATCAATATGTTGCATTAAAACAGGATTTGATGTCACATAATACAATATTTAAAAGCACAATGGAAGAGATTCTCAGAAGAATAATTCAGCCCTGAGTAGAAACGGATAATGACTGCTGTGATTTCCACCCTCCTGTTTTGAAAGAAGTGGTGATTATTTTTTGAAAGACATATTTTTGAGAATGTTCTGTTCTATCAAAAGTTGTAAACTACATGAATTCATAGAGGCTTAAACACTCATCTTTCAAGTGAAGTAGAGGCTCAAATGACGTGAGGTGCCATGCCAAGCAACAAGTGAATGCCCCAGGGTACTTGTTGATGGGAATTATCACTCTTCCTTACTCATTTTCTGCCTCCAGTAAAATCAGCAGGGTGTCTGGCTTGGAATCAAGCAAAAAAGGCAACAGCAGTTCAGGAGAGGATGACAAGAAAGAGGAGGGGAGTAGAGATCAGGTCACCTCCCCATCCTAGAGCTTTTAGGTGTGAGTCAGAACCGTTCTGCACCAAGCAAATTGGGGATGTAGTGAGCTCACTGGGGAAATTTCCAAGAGATGTACCCTCCAAGATCCCTCTAGGTACTTAGGTGATAATGCCAAGTATTTGGGTTTAGTAAAAAAGAGGACTTCACTGAGATTCAGGCTTGGCCACTAATTTGCTGAATTTAAGGTTTCAGATCTTTTTAAATTGTATACAAAGCCATCTCTTATCACACAAGGACTGCCTGGGAGTTAGTGAATCAATGACTCAGATGTTCTTTGAGGTCCTTGGCAAGATTCTAATATCCCAAGGTGTTGTTCTATGTGAAAGATTTCCTGACTCCAGTTGGTTCAACAGCAGTTACATCTAATGCCAATCTCATTGAGCTGGGACAGGTAGAAAACTGGGATTCCCTTTGTTCAGCCACCCCATGACCTAAGGCAGTCTGGCACAAAGTGGTTTTGTAGATGGATGAGCATCTGTTCTTACTTACAGAGATGCCACAGAGGACTGCTACGCTCATTTCCTACCTCCTGGGAGTTCTGTGAGGTTTATCACAATTATTCTAGCAGTGCACCAGAGAAGACAAGAGCTTGGGAAGCAAAAAAAAATATATATATATTTAATGTTTGCTGGTGACTAACAAGTGCTTTCAATTTGCCACTTACTTGAGAATTTGTGATTTTCTTCACTATTGAATTCATGCTGAATGTGCTTAGGAGGTGAAAGTTGGTGAGACAGAGCATTTCTAAATTAGTTTGCTGATTTTACTTTTAAAGCTCACATTGTTCAATGAATGTGGACAAAAAACTTGTATATTCTATTGGCAAATGCCCACCCTGTTGTGGTTCTCCACTGTTAGAATGCCGTCATGTCCCTGACCTCTCACCTTTCTCCTCCTTTCACTTACCTTTCCCAGGGTAATCTTGTGCACATCCATAGCTTCAGCTGAGCTTAGATCACAATATACACCATAACGTTCAACAGTTGCCAATCAAAGAGGAAACTCTATTTTCAAATTAAAATTTGTATTTCTTCTTTTTAAGTCTGGAGTCTTGGAGTTACATTTGGATCTTCTCTTTTTCTCATCCTCCATGTCCATTTAATTATCACTTTCTGATACTCTTTCTACTTAACATCATATATATCCATTTTCTCCTCTACCCACACTTACATTGTTGTCTAGAATTCTGTAATAACCTCCTAACACTTCTACAGACTCAGTCTCACTTACTTCCCATCCCTCAGCTTGCTGTCACAGTGATCTTTATAATGTAAAAATCTCATCATGCTTAAAATCCTTTAACAGTTCCCATGGTTTTAATGTTGAATTTGTTATTTCATGATCTGACTCTTAGCTTCTGCCCATTTTCATCTCTTGGTACCTCCTAAGACTCACCTTATGCTCCAGTCATACCAAAGTACTTGCATTTTGAAAACAGTGCTATGTTCTCTTATGCCTCTGTCCTTAGGCCAATTATTTTCTATTTCTAGAATGACTTTCCAGCAACTTTCACTTTTTTAAAGTTTACCTAACTTTTATTTGTTCTTCAAGGTTCAGATAAAAGTATTTCCTGGAGAATCAGAAGGTGTTCTCAGAGCCCCTGATCTAGATTAGATGCCTCCTCCTCTGAGCTTACACAGTAACGTTTGCACGCCTGAATCACAGCAACTACCATACGATGATGTTTTATGGTATTGGCTTACCTTGCCTCCCTCCATCACTCTATGGGCCCCCAGAGTATTGGTTTTCATTCTTGTTTTATAATTTCTTTATCCCTGAAGCCAAGCCTAATGCCAGCACACAGTCAAACATAAAGCTCTTCATTTACTGTTACGAAGGCACAGGGATAAACTCTTGAGTTCGTGTTCTAGAGGACTGAGTGGATATATCATAAAAAATATTCCTGTAGAATCTGAACAAAGCAAAGCTAGTAATCTAAGCTAAGAAGTGGATTAGAATTGTTCCTAAAACACAAAATAAGAAAATGGTTGGCGGTCCAAAGGAAGTATGGCTCAGAGAGAGAGGCTCAATGAGTCCATTCCCAGCACCCTTGATATTAGATCTCATCATGTAATTGGTACTAGCTAACGAAATGTGACATATGTCATTTCCGGGATAAGGCAGTGAAAAGTCCCTACTTCATTCTCACTCTCTTCTTATGTCAGGGCCATTGAGGACACTCTGCCATACACAGTGCATCTATAAGAACGTAGAGTTCTATCAATCTGGGTGACAGTATGGAATAGAACCTTTAATAGACTAATGTAAGTGGAAGATAAATGTTTTTATTAAGCCTTTGAGATTTTAGGGGTTGCTATTGCAGCACAATCTAGATTATTCTAATACAGAGAAGGTTTAGAAAAAAAGAATAAAATATAAATGTCATTTTTAAAATTGGACAGCAGTAACTTGATGCAGGTAAGTTTATGTTGTATTTCTCCAAGAATATTTGGACCTAAATTCTTCTATAGAATAGTATTGAGAGAGAATTCTTTATAGATCTTTCACATGTCTGCATGTCTTATGAACAGGAGTACTGATTGCCTTTTTCTGAACTATCTTTGCAAAGATGTTTGTATAGTGAATATCACTGGAAAATAGAAATAGTGTTCCTTTTTAAAGCAAGAAGCAGGGTTGTTTTTTAACCTTGGAAGATAGAAATAGTGTATCCCTCTGGAACAATGGACAGTCATGTTTATTTTATATCCGTAGAAGAGATTTGGGTTCTCTAACTTTAGAGTTCTTCTCCTGTAATGCAAACTACTGCATGTGCAGGTGGTACCTAGTCCTCATCATGTTGCTCTGTTGGGAATTGGAGTTAGGGAACCTGCATAAGCAAATGTTGACACTCTGGCTGCTGCTACTGTTATGTGTAATAAAGACCTTTGTTTCTGACCCAGGGCTCTCAAGCCTTTTACTAGTGTCTATGAAATTATAACAGAATATCATGTAAACTTGAAATTAAGGTAAAATTCTAGACCCTTAAAGTTCTTAACAAATACTAGTGAAATTAAGTTGAATTTAGAGACAGAGCTTGACTTAATGTCAGCTAGTTATACAATACTGTAACTGGGAACCTCCTCAACAAATTTTAATGACCCTGATACAATCCTCTCCCATTAACTAACTACTTGACCTTTTGAATCCTTTCCCAGAAATGGTGGATTTTCTGCAAGACAAAGGAGCTGCGATTCTGAAAGCCCCTGGGTAGACTTCCTGACAAGATTCACTATCCCCTGCAACCTGCCCCAAGGAATTGTAGACACTAAAGACTTTTATCTAAGATCTAAGATAGAGAGACCCAACCTTGACTTTTAGATCTTACTGGTAATGCAGCAGACACAAGCTTAATCTTTCTATTTCCAAACAGGAAAACCTAGTCACTGGTGATGGATGAACACCAATGAGTGGAAAGCACTGTCAGAAGTGCTAAGGGGCAGATGGTTGATTGCAGATGGCTGATTGCCCCTCTGTTAGTCGGAGAGACAAATCTGAGGCAGCTTCTCCCAACAAGATGACTGCTGTGACTGTCGTATTAAACATTCCCTTCTACCTTGGCTATCTTCTGTTGTCTCAATAATTGGATCTTTGTGCAATGAGCAACTAGACCTAGACCAAAAACTTCTTTGTGGTTTCAACAACAATACTCTTCCTGATTATCAACTAAATCATGGATAAGGGAAAGATTTCTCAAGGCCTCAGAGCTACTGAGACCTCCCTTAGAATACAAAGGAATTGGGCAGGGCACAGTGGCTCTCCCCTGTAATCCCAGCACTTTAGGAGGTCAAGGCAGGCAAATCATTTGAGCTCAGGAGTTTGAGATCAGCCTGAGCGAGAGCAAGATTCTATCTCTACTAAAAAATAGAAAGAAATTAGCTGGACAACTATATATATATATATATATAATTAGCCTGGCATGGTGGCGCGTGCCTTTTAGTACCAGCTACTTGGGAGGCTGAGGCAGGAGGATCACTTGAGCCCAGGAGTTTGAGGTTGCTGTGAGCTTGGCTGATGCCATGGCACTCTAGCCCAGGCAACAGAGTGAGACTCTGTCTAAAAAAAAAAAAAAAGAATACAAAGGAATTGATTGATCTTTAAAGGAGTGTTTCATAGTTCAGGTAGGAAAATTACTTCTCATATGTAGGCAGATACAGCATTAGGAAAGAACTCTGAAGACCAGTGTAGCTTCAGAGTACAAGTGGACTGCTGTGAATTCAGAATATGATGCTATTTTCTGGGTGCCTATGAGAGGGCATAGGAGAGGAGAAAGCACACAAAGGAAGAAAGTATAATCACTTTAGGAAATATTTTTTGCATTATCATACGTATATATGCTTAACATGCACATATCCTCAGATCTAACAATTTCATTTCTAGGTATAGTCTCTACAGAAATTCTTACACAACCATCAGGAGACCACAAGAATATCACAGCAGCAGTTTTTGTTTTAATAATAAAATATTGAAAACCACCCAAAGCCAATTGACAGGAGAATGTATAAATAAATTGTATTATCATCCTACAATAGAATGTTATTTAGCAGTGAAAATAAATCAACATAGATGAATCTTGGCCCACAAAGAACAAGTCACTAAAGAATATATACAACATTATACAATTTTTTTAAAGCTTAAAACAAACAGAATTAATAATATATTGTTTAGGGCAGTGATTTTAAAACTATTTGACAAATGGCTACAGAAAGAAATATACTTTACACTATGGTCCATGGAACCAACACTAAGAAAATAATGTACAAACACACACACACACACACACACACATACAGACTGAAACAAATTTTCTTGCAACATTACTTACCCTTACCATTCTAGTGTACTCTTGTGTTTTCCATTCCATCTTATTCTATAGCATTATGACCAAATCCTGATAGTGACTCATCAATTTGATTTCATGTCCATAATCTACAGTTTTCAAACCATTGATTTAAGGAAATTTATGTTTGTAGTAAAGCTATAAATAAGAGCAATGGGACAATAAACACAAAATACATGATAGTGTTGAATGGTAGAAAATGGACTTATTGGAGAGAAACCCAGAGGAAATAATAATGAGATTGATAATGTTCAAGTTTTAATTACGGCATTAGGTTCATGAATATGTATTTCATTATTTTGCTTAATTACATATTTATATTACATATATTATGTACATGTATCAATTATAATAAAATATTTTTTACAAAGAAAAATAGACCAAACCTTCTATATCTCTTGGGTTTCATGATGATTCAGGATTGTCTGAATCTAGAAATCTGCATTGCCTTCTGAATTATTCAAATTGTTGAGCTTGGGTTTCTGTCTCTAACTACATGTTAGACTTAAGATGACTAGAGAGTATCTAGAGCTCAGTATTCCTTATCAGAAACCACCTCTCCCTGCAGGCAGTCAGAATGCCAAGTGCCTCACCAGAACTCAAGGAAAGTAGAATTTTCCAGTTGTTGGACAGGAAGATAAACAGATGAGATAAAGTATAAAAAATTCTAAAAAGAAAACACTGGAGCCAGCCATCAATGTGCTTCCCTCTAGCCTGAGCCATTTCCTTGTAGGAAAAAGGAATTTGTACTTTAACTAGACTCACACTTCATTAAGATCATACAAAATGTAAAAAAAAAAAAAAAAAAAGGAACAGGTTATTAACACACAGTTTCAATCAATGAAGAAAATTATTCCAGATAAATTGAGATAATAATGTGGATTGTAAAATTTGAAATATCTGCTATGAATGCCCGCATTGATCATGTTGATTGACACTCTTTCATGGGTGTAGGAAAATAGCCCGTTGCATGCCAAGAATGACACCATCTTGATGTCAAACTACCATAATGACCAATGTTTGACTCCTGCATCACAAGGTGTTCTGCAGCAAGGTTTTCAAACAATGCTTGTAGGATAGATAACCCCTCATAAATATGCTTATCTAACCTCCCCAGGGGTCACAAGTTTTGGCAAGAAAGTCTGAGATGTGGCCAGTTGCAAATGTCTTTACCCTACAAAGTTATCATACAAAGGATATTTTCTGGAGGATGGGTGCAGAGACACAGCATCTCATGAGTGCTCATGATGTCACTTCTTTTTGTAAATGTCTATTAAATGTTTTCTTTCTGAGAAACTGGATTTGTCAAACCTCTTTCTTTGGCCTCTCAGCTCCCTCAGAATTTGGGGGTAGGTTTGCAAAAACCAGCTCACTGCGGAACAATGGGTACCTTTCAAGTTTTGCTCTTTCAACACAAAATGAAACAGAAAATATTCTAGTGCTTGTGAGTTATGGGTTAAATGCAAAGGTAAACAATATTTCAGTATTTTCTCATAATTGGTAGTCAGAATGTATGGTTTCACATCTTGTTTTCCATTCTTCAAAATGTAAACTATGGTTTATAGTGTATGTGGGATATCAAAGTAATGATGCCTATTAAGGTAATACCTTTTATTCCTAATGTGTTTTTTAATTTCATGGATGTATTCTAAAAGTGACATGATTCAAATGTGATGTTAATTGTAGGTAGAAATGCAAACTGGATAATACATTTGTAGTTGTGGATCAAGAACTGGGGCTATTTTTCTATTTGTAATATTGGTTGAAACTGATCCATCACCATGAAGCCTCACTCTGCTTTATTTACATCGTCTGGATTGTGGGAGTTAAAGATGTCTTCTATCCATGGCCGTGATAGTATGCAGATAAACACAAATTATTCTTAAAGGGATAAAGCCTAAGACCTTGGTCTCCTCAGCATTCATTTATTTAATATATAGGAACTCTCATAAGCATAAGGATAGGACTTCCAGTGACGCTAAATTTTAGATAACTCCAGGAGAGTAGTAGCTAAATATTATCTTCAAGGTAACATTCTAGAATACACATTGGTGCTGTTCTCTGATTATTTCCAGTTCTCTGCCTCCAAAGCACGCTGTATATATAATTTCACTTTTTGGCTCCCTTGCAGATGTAGGGGCCATGTGACAACTTCTAAGACAATACATTATAAAGGAAATGATGTGTGTCATGGTAAGTGTGTACCTGGTAAGATTTGAGATTGACCCTGCTTTGCAGTTTATTGGGTAGATTGAGCAAACTCATATAATATTTGCTTTTACATATGTCAAATATAAAGGAAACAAAAATCTTTGAAGCTACAAAAAATAAAAATGTTAAGAGAAGCAGATAGGCTAAAGAATGTTTATTTTCAAAATCATTAACCATGTAGTGAAAGAGAATTTAGAGGAGCAAATGAATCATAAAATTTTAGATTTAGAAACAATGTTAGACATTATCCAGGTCATTTTCCTGACCTCATAGATGAGGAAATTAAAGTCTCTGAAGGTTAACTGAATTGTTGTGAGTCCAGCAGTTATTTGATGGGAAAAATTTATCTAAATCCACTGTTTCTGAACAATGCAACCAAGAAGCCATTTCTTGAGTATGAGTTACCCTGCTTTCTACTGTAAAATTCTTACACACTGAGCACTACTGTTTAGACCAGGGTTGGTTCCTGAGATTAAGACTATGAATAGGCTAGATGGAGACCTATAAAGCTGTTGGTTTGAGAACTCTGTCCAAAGGATCCATCACTTCCTACAAATACAATGCAAACAAATACAAACAAAACCTAACTGAACCAAGTAGATCCTTTGGGGGGAGTTTGAATACAAGAAATATTTAAGATTGTTAAATGGTAGTAGAAAAAATTAGAAAGAGAGAGAAGTTTAGTCAGAAGAACTGAGACATGAGAAAAGAAGACTTCTATACTGCTGTTCCATTCTGAATAATAACCCAGCTCTTTATGAACTCTGGTTTTCTAAAGCTAGACTGCTTCCTGAGCTACATTTCTGCCCTGTATTCCTATAAGATTAACTCCTGTTATCTTTGGTAACCTGAGTTTTTATTTTATCCTGAAAGAACCGGCAAGTTCAAGTTTCCTCTGTCAAGGATATATAATAACTTCCCTCTCTGGCTCCCACAAACAAAACACCAAATGTAGTCCATAGTATATGCTCATGGGAATCCTTTTCAAATTCCTTTCCAATAATTTATAACTTGGAGTAGGTAGTATTTGTCTAGCAGAACAGGATATTAGGCACAGATATTCTGCAATTATGACTTTTGCACATAATTCATGGCTATTTGATCCTTGAAATTATGGAGTTACGAAATTATGAAGTTATGGACTATTCTTATTATTGTTGTCTTCTCCTAAAACGTCTTCCTTGTAGTAATTGTTCATACACCACACTATGTCAGAGGCACCGTTTCAAACACTTGACCTATAGTAGCTCATTTACTCACCATAATAAACCTATGAGATGGGTGTTATTATTGACATTGTTATCTTCACATTTGAGAGAGGTATCCAGAGAGGTACCTTGCCTAGGGTCAGATAGCCAGGAAGCAATGGATTCAAGGTAGTCTGACTAGGGCCCAGCAGCTAACCTCTTTGCTATAGTGTTGTAGTGACTTAAAATACCAGCACATCTTGTCTTTCTACTACTGTGGAGAAATTATTGATGCCATTAAACAGTCAATATTTATAATTATCATATAACTAGCAAATAGATGAGTTTCTAATCAGGAATTTAAACATTGAACTATTAGACATAGTTGACAGCCTTTCATTTACAAAGATCCACTTTAACTTTCATTTTTGCTGATAATATGGAGTAGAGAAGGGTGGGAAATATAACCTGAGCTGATAATGAAGAAGACAGGATTGATTATCTTTTTGTTTACATTATATTGGAGGCAAAAAAAAGACATCAAGATTAGAAATATTTCTGTATTTTTTCTTAAGATCCCATAAATTTATGAATAAGAATGATCAATACAACATTCCCCCTTGGTCTCTGTGATGGGCTGGTGTTTATATGTTGCTTGAAGGCATTGCTTTCTTCCTGTATGTCTTCATGGTTAAATGAATTAAATCTCTAACATCTCGAGTCCTTGCTTGGTTGACCCATGATCCATCCAGTTTGCATTAACGCATGTCTCCCCTTTTCCTATCCACTGATTATTGCCCAGCTACCCTCCCTACCTTGGAGGATCAGGTGAAAGAAAAACAGCAGATGGGAAGGAAAGTGGGGAGTGTGATTGAGCCTGGAACTACAGCACAGCACTATCCACATGGGCTGTTTTATTTGTGTGTTTTTTTGAAACCCCAGATAAGGGAAAATTGTAGCCAGGAAAAGATGAAAACAGGGAAATAAAACCATTGCAGGCATTTATTCTTATCTTGTGTTTTTATAAAGAATAACAAAGGATCTCAGCAGATAAAATCAATGCTTCCCCTGAAACCCAAACTGTTTGTGTACCTGGTATTTTTTTTTCCAGAGCCACTAATGTTGTTGTGTTGATGCCCTACATTACTATTCTCTCCCAAGCCCAGGAGGGGAATTGAGAACTTGAATAAACCTTTGAGATCACTAGCCTAAAGCTCCCACCCATCCTTCCTTCTCCTTATAAGGAAAGTGAGGCCCCAGGAGGTTAACTGACTTGCAGAGGTCATATGAGCTCAATTGTCTTCTAAACTCCACATGGAACTTTTTTCATTTCCAGCTTTAAATTATTTATTCCGTTTTTTGCCATTTTCACTTCATTGAAATGAACTCTCTCTTCTTGCTATTATATCCTGGAAGCTATTTATCCAACCTGATTTAATTGCATTTTCATGCAATTGTATTACCTTTTGCAATTGCTATTACATTTTATATTCTCTGTGTCTTTATGCCCTAGTGCCAACTGTTAGCATCTCCTGTGTCCTACTTTATTATTGAATTACCCCAGGTATTTCTTAGGCCAGATTTACTTATATTGTAACATGGAATTAAAAATAGTAACATAGGCAGAATGTTTCAAATTTTAATTTAGGGTCTTTGAGGGGAAGAGTTTGAAAGCTAAGGGTTATCGCTGTAAATATTTCAGTGCTTACTACATTAGGACTACAATAAATTAGCCTCCTTGATCTCTTGTTTCCAAATCCCCCCCTCCCTCCATCTTTCTTATAGGTCCATTCAGAGAAGAAACTCTCTCCTAGAACTGCTCTTGTCTTCTGAAATTAGCTTTAGAAAGTCATTGCAGACATCAAACATTAAGTAAATGAACCCCAATTTAAAAAGGATTTACACAAATTAGATAGAAAACCTCAGGGGAAACCAAAGCAAACCTCATAGGTCAAAAAGCCTGAGAAATTCTTAAAAATATTTTCTTGTTTTCTTAGTGGGTATATTGGTAAATATAAACTGAGGCAAAGTTTGAGAGCTTGGTAGGGTGGGTGAAGATTTTGAGACATAAAAAATAATATACCTTTAAAAGTAAAGAAAAAATCTTTACAGAAAATGTGGATAAAACATGTAGCCAAGAAAATGTCTTTTTTTTTTTTTTAATAGCTCAGTAGAATAATAGTGCTTGCCAATTATGGGGGAGATATTTTGATGCCTGCTCAGGCTTGGGCTTTATGTAGATGGACTCCAATCCAATCCACTGTCAGCTAAATTATATGCACCATGGACTTCAAAGGCTTTGTGCTCAATGGGAATGTCCAGGATGGAGTGCTGTGAGAAATAAATGATTGTACTGCAGTGCAGGCTGCCAAACTGCAGTGATCACTTTTCAGTCACTGGAAAACTGTGGTGTGCAAATGGATGTCACACTGTGATAAGGGGGAGTCCAAAAATATGGTGCAGCACAGTGAGCAAACTTAATGAAAGCAGATCTTTCACTTCTTTTGGACAGTTATGCTCTGCAGGTGGTTATTTCACTGACAGACACAGTTGTATATGGGGATGTAAACAGGCATGCCTTGAACACTCTTTCCTTACATAGGTATGTCAGAGTTCAAGTTCCAGCAAACTTTAAAGAGCTTGGCTGAAAGTAAAATTTGCTCTAGATATTTGCTTTAGCTGTTTTCCATGACTCCTGAGTAAGATAGGTTATACAAGGGAACTATGATTACCTGTGACTACTTTTGGGGGCAGTGAATGCTCCTATAATGTCTTCTTCTGAAAGAAGAAATGTTGACAAGAGACTGCCAGATGAAGGATAGAAGTTGAACCTCTGCAGCTTTTCTCTGCACTGCCCAGTTCTCAGACTTTAACCTGCATTGGAATCACCTGAAACCTCCTTGTAATCCATTGCCAGGACCCACACAGCAGCCCTGAGTTTCTGATTCCAATGGTCTAGAGTGGGCTAGAGTTGCCAGGTGATGTTTATGTTGCTGGCGGCAGGGGTGGGGGTTGGGGGCAGGGGGGTGTAAACTTGGAGTACACTAATCTATGACCTGTGCCCGTCCAGCCTGGATGCTTTCACATGTGCTGCAAACACCATTCCATCTTAAGCAAGCTAGGTTGTCTCTCTCCATTTGCCCAACTTTACATGTTTTGTTGATATCAAAGCACATGATGAGAAATACTAAATTATAGACATTGCTGTTGAGTAGCAGGAAATTGTATTTCTAAATTGTCACACTTCAGGAGAAGGTTGGGAGAGATAAAACTGTGATAGTTATCGGAGGGGTTGTATGTAGGAAGCCCTTCCATTTGGGCAGCTCTACTGTCATTGCAGTGCTAAATGTTTGTCTCAGCAAAAGCAGGATCATGTTTCTTCTTTCACCAACCATTCTCCAGTAATTTGGCCTTTAACATATGCAAGGAGTCCCTGACTTTAAATCAATATATTCTTGGTGACACTGCATTAAAATAATTATTTGGGGAAAAGACCTTCACCACCAAGGGGCTATAGTCTTTACAGTCTTTTGTAGAACTTCAAGGTAGCAACTTAGCAATTTTCCAATGAGGAAGTGCGTTTCAGGATAGAAATAAAGTCTAAGGAGCCAACAGTTTACTTCATGAAAAAAATCAGCCTCACTCTATAATTCAAGAAGTTAAATTTGGAGCAACAAGTTGGCATTTTTTGTCTGTCAGATTGTCAAAATAAAACCCAATTGTTCCACTATTGACCAGGTTATGCTGAATGAGGTGCTCTTACTGCTACTTGGGACTGTGCATTGGAACATTTTGGAAGTCATGTTGGTAATAATTGTCAAAC
This sequence comes from Microcebus murinus, assembly GCF_040939455.1. Taxonomy (NCBI): domain Eukaryota; kingdom Metazoa; phylum Chordata; class Mammalia; order Primates; family Cheirogaleidae; genus Microcebus; species Microcebus murinus. The sequence continues at coordinate 66,739,650 of NC_134109.1, forward strand.
TTAGAAATGCACATGCTCTTTAATGACCATGAAATGTTGCTGCCATAAATTTACCTTATGGAAATAATTGCAAAATTATGTACAAAGATGTCTATTGAAGTACTATTTGCAGTCATAATTAGGGGTTGATTAACTTTATATTGATAAAGCTATATATTATAACATACCAATTTAAGAGAAAAATGATATCACCTACTGGATGGTTATCAAATTTTTTTTTTTGACTGCCCAATATCTGACCTTTAAACTATATTTGAGGATCCCTGGCCTTTGCAGTCAGGCCCACATTTACTATCGAAGGAGCAAATGCTGGAAATACACTTTTTAAGCTTCCCTTACTAGGACATGGGCATAGGTCCTGGCATCTTCCATTCAGAACAAACTGCTACAGACTTTAAGCTGGCAGCTGGTGATGTAAAGCAGCAGGGCTTCATCACGTTCTGATAAGGGTGGTGACGGAGGGGGCAGCTCCTTCTTCCTGCAGGGCAGCATCATCCCGGGCTCTCGACTGGTTGAGGAACAGCGGTGGCCGGACCCAGAGGTGGTGCTGTTAGCAGAGTAGCGTGACAACGAGGTTTCAGAGGAGTTCCCGGTTGTGAGGTCTCCAGGCCTCGTTTGCAGGCCATCTCTTCCAGAAAGTGACCCAGTACATTCTATGTAAATGTCACTCTGCTTCAATCAGGCAGATTTCTGTTGCTCACAACTGGCAACCTGGTTGACTGGTCTTCATGTATTTGTGGAGCAAAATCTCAAAGATCTCCTTTGTAAAAAGGCAAGATACATAATAATGAGTATGACCTCATATGGGGGGAAAAGACATATCTTTATGTATGCTTACAAATTTCAAAATAGAAGGATACACAAAAATGGTTAACAATATGTTTTTACTTTTCATTTTGAGCACATCTTCTGTATTGTGGTCTTGTGTTTTTTTATTGCTATTTGGCAAAGTGTCATATAGTAGTACCATAACACTTTAAATAAAATAAGACATAATGGTACCCAATGCTCTGTCCAAAGAATTCTAAGCATTTTTATCCCTAGGTTTTTAGTTTTCTGGAGCTCTTATCACTAGCACATGAACTCAGCTTTCCTTGGAAGCCCTGGTGGACGTTAATCAGAGCTGGGCCATGGTGACGCCCACCTGTGCTGAACAGCCTTGCCCACGGCATGTTTTCTGGTACTGCTGGAGAGTGTCTGCCTGCAGCTCAACTTCCTACCCTCAAAGTACCACCAGTACTTTGAACGTATTACCAGGTCAGTCGTCTTCCCTCTGGGAGGCAGGGGGAAAGGAGGTCTCCCCTTAAAGAGCGAGACTTACCTGGACTGCACTGGTGAGTCCCAATCTGTCTGGAGAACATGACCCGAGTGAAGTGGGAAGAGCAACATTTTCCTGCTTGGCTTCCCTAGACCCACCACAAATCCAATCTTGGAGTGGATGGAGATACAATTATTTGAACAATTTCAGGGCAGGTGCGTGAACTCCGTGCCTAGAGAATAAAACACGAGTAATAAGGAAATTAAGATTAGGTGGCCATATGCTTTGTTTCAGGCAATGTGGAGGGTTATTTCCCCTTGTCTATTTTGTGAGGCAATTCACAGAGGGCAGAGGGCATGGGCTTCACAGTCAGCCAACCCCGGGTTTGAATCCTCATATGTGTGACTGGATGCTAGAACATCATCTGTAAACAAGGAAAAATAATACTTAGTTTATGGAGTCATTATGAAATGTTGAAATAATATATGTAAAGTTCCCTAACATAGAACCTAGAACATAGTGGGGACTCAATAAAGAGAAGCCCCGATCCTCAATGCTTCTAAAGTTCTCATAAGAGTTTATAGGGTAATGAGCTCTGGAGAATAAAATTTTTTTGACAGAACACAGATAGCCTGTAATATATACAATTTGTGCTTAAAGATGTGACAGATAATTTTTGGAGGCTTGAAATAAAATGCAATAGTTTGATCTAAATTTCCCACATTGTTGCTCTTAAAACCACTTACTGTGTTCTCCCAAATATAATGAAAGGATTTCTGAAAATTTTGAAATTTTGAAATATTTAAGCTTGACAGTACAGTGAGTTATTGTTTCCCCCAAATCATGGTCAAATTAATGTTTTTTTGGTCAATCTTAGTGTGCAATGACACACAAGACCATAAATACCTCCCCCCCCCAGTCTATCTCTGAAATATAATTCACTTATCAAACTTTAATAAAGCTTTTATCAAGCCTAGTCATAAGGTGATAGCAACAATTTTGCTTCCATTATTACAAGTATCATAATCTTGCAAAACTGATTTTGGGTAGATGAGAAAGCTCATCTTGTAGTTTCAAATGTTGTGCCCCTCTGGGGAAATGGCATTTTCCCTTATTAAACACCTACCTCCTTGGATGGAAATTAAAACAGGTCATCATGGTACTGTCTAAATCTATCATCTGTAGAGTTTGTAGATTGGAATCAGGGGTGTATAGCCATATATTTAAATTCAGGCAGGAATCTGTTCAGAACATGTTAGTTTCTGATTCTGAATGGAGTCTCTGTTGATGTGTCTGTGTGTATTGTGAGTGGTGGTAGAATCCTGTTAGAAGGGTGTTAAATAGTTTTCACAGCTTCATAAGGAGTGTCACTGCTTTGGGGCTCTAGCATACAACTGAGTTGAGTAATTGATGTCTTATTATGACTTACAAAAAAAGCTTTTCCAACTCTTAAATTGCCTTGTTGAGAATATGTGCCAAAAGTTCCAGAGGGACCAGAACCCCGAAAATCTATGTTTATTTACTAAGACACTGAATCTTTTATTATAAAAAGTTATAATGTCTTTATTTAGTTAAAAACCAAAACCAAAAAATATATAAACAGTTATAGAGTTAAAAAATATCTCCCTCTCCTCCCAGTCTTCTATGTGCCTTCTAGTTTATGCTGTAATGCACCCCAAAAACGTAAGTGCAAATTATATTTGCATATAAAAACAAACATACATTTGTAGTCTCATTTTCCCTTCATTTATAACACAACAGGTAGTACATTATACATACTGTTTCAAACTTTGATATTTTTTCCACTTAATATATCTTGGAGATTTTCTTATAACATTATGTACAGTATATACTTCTTGTGTTAGTCTGGGTTCTGAGAGAAGCAGGGAACAAGTCAGTTTTCAAAATGCAAGGACTAGAGTATGAAATGCCTGTAAGAGAAAATGGGCAGTAATTGGAAGAGGCTGGAAGCATTGTCAGAATTGCAAATCTGACTCCGAGTGAAAGAAAGAGAAGAAAAGTTAAGTGATGCTTAGTCTGTTTTGTGCTGCTGTAACAGAATACCTGAGACTGGGTCATTTGTAATGAACAGAAATGTTGTGGCTCACAGTTTTGGAGGCAGAGTAGTCCAATATCACAGTGCTGGGAGGTTTGGTGTGTGCTGAGGGCTCATTCTTCCCTTCCAAGATGGTGCCTCGAATGTTGCATTCTCCAAAGGGCAGAAGTGCAGAAAAGCCAAGATAGAGAGCCTGCTCCTGGAAGCCCTTTTGTTAAGTCACTAAACCATTTATGAGGACAGCCCTCATGACCATAACACTTTTCATTAGGCCACACCTCCCAGCACTATTGCATTGAGGCTTAAACTTCAACACGAGTTTGGGAAGGGACAAACATTCAAACTATAGCAGGTGAATGCTTTTTAAGACTGTGATCCAGTTTGGCAGGACTGTCAATTAGCCCTCAGCGGGAATCACCTGTCAGAGGAATCCCGAATCTCCCAGGAATGGTTCTGCCTCGGTGTCCCTGCCACATTCATTGGCTGGGAGCAGCCCGGGGAAGCACAGACTCCTAGGAAATGCCCAGATGGGTTTCAGAGCACAGCAGCTGTGGGCCTCCATCAGTTGCGTCCCCTGTAGTTTGAAGTCTGCAAGGCACTTTTTATTTAAAAAGCCTACATTTTTCAGAAATCTTCCATTTGTGTCTTGTTGTCTAGAACTGGGTCATATGGTCTTCTCTACTGGGAAGGAGACTGGGATGTTGTGGAACTGAGCATCCTGTTTGGGGCTGAGCATATGATGTCACAAACGAGTTGGGGTACCATTAACAAGAAATACAAGGGCAATGGGTGTCATGACTGCCACAACACTTAACAACCATTTGTTGGATGAATTAATGAGGGTTTTTAAGGGCTTGGCATTAAAGCTCCACAATATCTCCAAGGTTTTCCCTTAGAGTAAGATGCCCTTTACCACTGACCACCTCAATTTGCATATTTTCTCCAATGAAAGAGAGAGGAACAAGAACAAACAAAGCCAAATGAAACAAAACAAACAAATGCCTTCCCTATCCTACCCCCCCAAAAATCCTGCTGTAAAACTCTAGCTTTCCCAAAGCATTTTCATACTCACCATCGCTCAATTTCTACATTGTTAGGTTTCTACAGTGAAGACTTTCCATTACTGTTTATGAGAATCTGGTCTTCCTTGCTTGCATTGATAAATTGCATTTAGGCAATAGGTAAATATTTTTTTAAATCAATAGAATAAGATAGACTTGACTGTGGACTCCCCAAATTAGCCCCCAGAGTCCTTGAACCTCATTCCCCCACTTTCCTCCTTGATGACTGTTGCAGCCATATTCATGTCTTCCTGCTCTTCGGGCTTTTGCACACAGTGTCCCCACAGCTAGGATTGGACTTTGCACACAGGGCACATTCTTATTTTTAAGGTCTCAGTAAGTCAAATGTCACCTTTATGGGAGGCCTTCTCTGACCACTCCATCTAAACCTATGCTCACCATACACAGCAGGGTTATATTCTCCCCTTAGTTATTCTAGTGATAGTTTTTTTCTGCACTCTGGAACATTTTTATTTTGTTTCTTTCTTTTTTTTTTTTTTAACTTTTTTTACTTTAAACCTTTCTACCTTTCTCCCTTACTCTTTTGTTCAATTACATATCCCAGTAAGTCGCCCAGTGCCTCCCATAGACTTACTGAAATTTTTTGAAAAAAAGAAAGGATAATTATCCTATTTTATGGAAGGCTGACATTCAATGCGACTCTGACTGGTCCCAGTTTCCACATCTAGCAAATGGCAAAGTCTTGTTAAACTTAGGCTTTAGAATGTGGTATTAAGAGCATGAAATTCAAGATAATACTCTCAAGGTTAGATTTCCAACTCTATCACTTACTCACTGCATATCCTGGAATGATTTATCTTCCTTATCCTCAGTTTCCTCATCCTTAAAATGGAAATAATAGTGATCACACCTTATCACTGGGATACTCTGGTGCTTGAATGTCAACGTGTAGCCCGATGCTCGATATGTAGTGAATGCTCAGTAAATACAGCCGGGTGTTATTGAGCACTTTGCTGTTGCAAACCAGTTATCTTCAAGGTGCCCCAGCTCTCTCAGTTCAGGAGCTCTGTGTTGTCATGCTGGAAGGAATGATAGAGGAGGAATGAGGTGTTATATTAGGGAAAGAGACAGAGGCAGGAACGAGCCAACATGTATAAATTCATTAATTGCTGGGTTCCATTGGGCTGAGAACTGAGTTTCAATCTATTGTAAGCTCTGGACGGGGAGGCACCCCCACTGGTGTCATTTAACCCTCTACAAGTGCTGAATGCACAGCGCTGGGCCACGTTTGGGGTGAGTCCCACCTTGAATGGTCCTGTAATAATCAGTCAGCTCTGTTCAGTCTTGGGCCACTTCCCAGGTAAGAGCAGCCTTAGGCAGGCAGGTTGGATATTTTCAAATGCTTCTGGAAATGAGGTTCCATCTTAGTTGAATGACATCAGAAACTTCTGGCAAAATATTGGCTAATATCTTGAAGCTCTGATTTCTCTATTACCTGCCTGGATTTTATAGAACAGGCTAACCTGATGAGGATCTGTGGGTGACTTTTTATCATGGAATTCAGGTTTAATAATTCATTTCTAATCTGACTATTGAGTGCTAGTGTTACTGAGAGAAACAGGACAGTGTTTGCAACTCACCTCTAGTGTGGCAGCAATTCTGAGATTCACCTGTGGGTCAGCGACATTGATTTCTATGAATTGTTTTATTCTTGTCTGATATCGACCCATCAGCCAGTGGCCACCTCATCCTTGGATGTGACTTCATCTTGTCTTCATTTTCTCACTTCTCTCCAGCCCCTCCAGCCTGCCGGGAAGAAACAGGTTACCCCGGAGACAGGACATTTAGGAAATGTACGTAACCACAACTCCTGATTCACTTATTAGAAATCTTATGTGATTCTCTATGCTTAATTTAAAAATCTTTAAAAGGGGTGATAATAGATCTCAAAATGGAAGAATTTTTTTTTTAAACATGAAAACATTATGTCCAAAATGTTTATAAGATCTTCTTTTTCCACTTTTTTTTTTTTTTTGAGACAGAGTCTCGCTTTGTTGCCCAGGCTAGAGTGAGTGCTGTGACGTCGGCCTAGTTCACAGCAACCTCAAACTCCTGGGCTCAAGCCATCCTTCTGCCTCAGCCTCCGAGTAGCTGGGACTACAGGCATGTGCCACCACGCCCGGCTCATTTTTTCTATATATATTAGTTGGCTAATTAATTTCTTTCTATTTATAGTAGAGACGGGGTCTCGCTCTTGCTCAGGCTGGTTTTGAACTCCTGACCTTGAGCGATCCGCCTGCCTCGGCCTCCCAGAGTGCTAGAATTACAGGTGTGAGACACCACACCCGGCCTCTTTTTCCACTTTTTAAAATAGAATTGGGCAAACAATTGTTTGGTTGCTCTGAAGACCCATTTTAGTGCAGAGAAGAGAGAAATGGATGAAAGAACCTCTTAGCTTCCTTTCAGCCCAAAGAGCTTGATAGAGTGATTTTATGCTGGGAGAGAAGCCTACATGAATTTAGACTATTTTATCTACTATTTTGATAAATATCATATGCCAATTTTTTTCTCAAAGAGAAAAGGGAAATGGTTTTCTTTTGTAATTTTTAATTTTTTAAAGAATTTCTGTTACCATTTTAGCATCTCTTTGTGAAAATACACATATAGGGCTTTCATATATATGTATTAAACATACATATACATTTTCTCTATAGGTGAACACCACACTGTTATTGTCATGAGCTTTTCCCCTTGTTCTCTCTCTCCTAAAGCGTGACTTTTTCTTCTACCACTTGTCTATTAGCAACCAGCCAGTGGCCATATTCCAGAACTCAAGACTTTTCAGAGTCAAATGCTTATGGAACCATAAATATCAGACCATGGCTGCATTCCAAGAATTTTCTGGCATGATAAAAGGAGAGTCAAGCTTCCTACTATAGACAGTGTTGTTTGTACAGTCCAGGGAATGCCTAAGTTAACTCTGCTTCTGCAAGGGGATTGACCCTGCAGGATATAAACTATTAACCACAGTGTTCCTTGAACCACAAGGAATAAACACTGAAATCATTAGGAAGCTTTGCTCTGTAATTCTTGTTATTGAGTCTGCAATTGACCCTACTGCGTGTTCCATTCAGTATTTCAAAGAAGGTCATTAACAACTAAGGGTGAAGGGGCTGGGCCATGATTCCCTAAATAAGTGACTTGAGCTTAAATGCAAAGCCATGGGAACTTCTTCACCTACTTTTTAAATGGATACTTTGCTAGAAACTGAAGCCCTACAATTTTCTCTATAGTCTGCATCTTTCCTCATGCCAAAGGCATTTAATCTTTTTTCAAAATTACTTTTACTGAGTTGGAAAAAAAAAAAAAAAAGAAAGAAAACTACACAGAAGGAGGAATTCAATTCTACCCAGAGAGTTAAAGATACTTTCTGCACAGACGACGTTATTGTTTCCCACTGTTTAAAAGAAGAGAATGAGGACTTTACTATTCATAGCACGTCAGTGAGCACCTGGTGGGCACCGCTCTGGGCATTTACATATTTTCCTCTACTTATTCTTCACAGAACACTTTCAGTTAAATTTTAATCTATCCATTTTATAAATGGGTAAACAGAGTCCTAAAATAGTGAGTTTGTCCACGTTGAAAAAAGCTAGAATGAGTATAAGTTTACCTGAGCACAGAGCCAAGCTCCTTCTGCCAAACCACACTGCCTGCCTCAACCAGCCTGCAGGCTTTCTGCCTCCAAGACCATGTCTCTCCCCTCCCCTCCTCACCCCTCCCCTCTCTTTAGCCCTTTTCCTTTCCTTCTCTGTCTCTGTTTTGTTTGCCACATATTTCAAGTCTACTAAAACGTTAGAAAACTATATATCAGGCGTCCATGTATTGACATGAACCAGAGTTTATAAATGTTAACATTTTGCCATATTTCCTTTAGATTTTAAAAAATATATGATCAAAATAGATATTTGATTAAAGGCACCCCATGTCATTCCTCTCTGATCTTCTCAAGTAAACATTACTCTGAAGCTAGTATATACTGTATTCTTATAGTCCATTTTTATATTGTCACATTTGTATTTATTCAAAAGCAACATATATTTTTGTAATATTTAGTATGATTGTCTGAGACTTAAAATTTTACATGGTGATGCTATACAGCATGCATTTTTTACAGCATGCTTTTTAAAATAAAATAGCATGCCTTTCATTATTTAGAGATTTTTCATGTAAATATAGTTTTCATTTATTTACATGAATGAAATTAATAAATATACAATGATTAAATATAGAGTACATAAATATCTATTATATAACTATAAAACAATTTATTTACCCATTCTCCCTATGGGCATTTAGAGTGTGTATAAAGTTCTCCTATTACAAATGGTACACAGTTTACACCTTTCACATAATTCCTTGTGCCCATGTTCAAGTTTCTCTAGGGTAAACAACTGAAAATGGACTTGCCGGATTACAGGGGATGCATAGATTTAAGTTTACCAGATATTACCAAATAGCCTTTCAACGTGTTATACCAATTTATACCCTCACTAGCAATGTATGAGAATTCTCATATGCCTATATTCTAGCCGATCATTAGTATTATTATAATTTTCAGAGTATAAAATAGATTTTTATGTATTTTAATTTGTATTTCTTTGAGTATAAGTTAAGTTTAACATCTTTTCATAAATATGGTGTCTTTCTTCTTGTATGACTTACCTTATTTGTCTGCTTTTTTTATCCTTTTGTACTATTTATCTTTTTCTTATTGATTTGTAAGAGTCATTTAAATATTCTAGGTACCAGGGGCTCAGAGGACATGCATAATGCAAATATCTTCTGTTCTGTTCCTGGTATTTTTACTTGTTAGTAATATCACTATTTCCAAATAAGGTTATAGCCTGATGTTCCTGGTGGACATGAATTTGGCTTTGTGTGGGGAGTTGGCTCTTCAACCCAGTATAGTTTGCTTGGGGGCAATTTGTCTCTGGACCAAGGACTTATTTGTTTATATTTGTGCCAATAACACCTTATCATAATTATTATGGTTTTAAAGTAAGTCTTTACATATAGTAGAATGAGTCTTCAACTGTCTTTAATCTTATTCTTGTTCAAACTTTTCTTGGCTTTTCTGTGCACTTCATGAACTATAGACTTCCTTTTGGGAAGAATTTACATTTTTGTGGTATTGTATGTCAACAATTCCATTTATTTAGGTCTGTCTTTTTGACCTTAAATATAAGTTTCTAATTTTTTCCATACATATTTTTTACATTCTTTGTTAAATGTTTTCTTTATATACCCAATTGTTATTGTTTCTCTCATGAATAAATACTTTTTACTGTTTTTGTTTTGTTTTGTTTTAAGTTTTAGTTGCTGTTGGCATTTAGGAACACAGCTGTTCTTTGTGTAATTATCTTGTATCTAGTATCATTGTTGAATTCTTTTCTTAGTTCTAATCATTTGATTTCCTATATTGAAAAACATATTGTATGTAAAAAATAATTTCGCTTTTCCTTTTGAATCCTGATAAAATCTCCTTTTTTCCTTATCTTTTTACATTGGCTGGTACCTCCAGGAAAGTTTTCACGGAAGCAATAATAGCAGGCATTATTTTCTTGCCTATCACCCATTTTTACAATAATATTTTACTGCCTGGAGATTTTGTTTTGTCACAGTAATGATTCATAAACACATCTTTATATTGTTTATCTTTATTTCTACTTTTTCCAGTTCTTCTTGGCTGTCCCCAATTTACAGTTGGGGATCCAGTTCTATCTAATTCTCCACAAGCAAGTTCATAAATCTATTTTTTGGGCCCACTTCTAATAGCTGGTGAATTGGTAGTTAAATTTTCCCAAGCCTGTGGTAAAAGCCTCTGACCCTCAGCCTTTTTTTCTAATACTTTCTGTCTCCTGAGAAACAAACTGTTAGGAACTGATCCTTGCCCAAGCCTTCTCATTCTGGGCCCAGTGTCCTGTTAATCTTTGTTAATTCCTCCTTCTCAGGGGATGTGCCTAGGATATAGACCTACTTCAAACCAGAATCAGCTCCTGTTATACCGATGCTACTAACCATACCACCCATCTTGCTAAATGTTTCCCCAGTGAGTAGGGTAGTAATTATCAGCTTTGTCTTTTTCATCTCGAACATACCAGTGCATCAGTGTGACAATAAATAGCTACTGATGAATAGCTACTGGCAGGGAGGTGGGTGTACCAACATCTCTGGAGAACTAAGAATAGCTGGGAAAAATGCTCCTAATAACCCCAGGTAATTCCAACATGCCACCTTCTTCTCTCATTTAAAAATCACTGATCTTGAGGAACTTATTTCCTAGTTGTAGTGACTGAATCACTCAGGTAACTCAGGTAACAAAACCTGGTCAAACAGAGCTATAGTTCTATGTTCATCTTTAGATGCTGTGATTAGGACTGCAGATCATTTCCCTTTTGCCCACAATGACTTCATTCCTGATATAACTCATCTCTTTTAGGAGCCTTTGAGGCATCAGAGGTCTATGGTTGAGCTTCTGTAGTTGTTGGCAACAGCTAGAGAAATCACTTGAAAAGTCTTCATTGGTAAAGAAACACATTAAAAATAATAATCTATAATTACAAAGTCTGTACTACAAATACCATTAAACAATTATTTTGAATGGGTAGGATTCTTACTATCATTGATCTCCCTCTTATTGCTGTATTATCATATATTAGGAGCAGCAGCCACTCTGAAAATCAATTTAGTGTCTCACTTCTTTTCAATGTACACTTCTTGATTATGTAAAATGCTTTCCTCTGTTTTTGCAGTTTCAAAACAATTAAAACAAATCCAGTCATTGAAACTTAGATATAATATTTTGATATGTATGGGTAGTCTTGAATAAATTTATACCCCAAAGCAATATAGAAAATACTCTGTAATTGAGTGTGTATTCTGTGATTAAAGAAAGTTTTTTCATTTTTTTAATTAAAGCAAACTAATTCAGAAGCTTTTATTTTAGAGCCTGAGAGTGATATTTATTATTTGATGGCCTTTAATTTTCTCAAAAGGATAAATCTCATTGGAATATTAGCTAAGGAAACACAAAAAGTTGGAAGAACAAAAAGAGCTGGACAAATATGATATTTTCTGAGGTGATATTAAGATATATTTCCATTGGCTCATCTATAAAGGAAACTGTTATGGTGACAATGGCTGAGGTTGAATCTTTTTCTACCTGAACATCCTCCTAGTTTTAAGGAATCATCCAAGCCTAGGTTTGAGAGCGAGTTCTGCAACTTACCTGAACCTCTCATAGTATCTCTTTCCTTATAGACACATTGAGTGCTACTGAAATTTTATCTTAGTAGATCTCCATAAGGATGAGAGATAGTTTATTAAAACACCCTGACACACAAGAGACATTCAATCAATGGTGAGTATTGTCTTCTAGCTCTTATTAAAGGAGTATAATTCAGTTCCCATTTTGTTTTATTTAAAGAATGGAATCTGAGTCAAATCTATTATATATTTATTGATTGCCTGCTACAGCCAAGAAATTAGGCACTAATCCAGTGAGCAAAGATGTGTAAAATCCTGATAGTTTATAATCTAGTTGCAGAGGACAAAATCAAGACACATAACAGGATAACTGACAATCTAAAAGCATAAGCAAGTGTTTAATGAATGACTGACACATTGTCATCCTCGATAAATATATACTGAACAAATAAATGAATGAGTTAAGAGAAGAGAGAAGGAATTTTTCCTTGTGTGGTCCTGGGAGTTTTGTTGAGGATATGGAATTCCAAGTAAAATCTTAAATAAGACTTGGCTTGGATATACAGATGTACAGGAGAACATTCTTTCCCAAAGGAGTGCAAATTGTAAGTTTAGTTTAAGAAATTGCAAGCAAATGAGTTTGACTGAATACAACAAAACAGCTGTTTTCATGACCTGTTCATAAAATGAGTGAAACACCTTTAACGGCAGTCACATGCAAATTTCATTATAGGGCAATCATGTGCCCTATAATGATGTTTCAGTCTACCACGGACTACATATATGACAGTGGTCCCATAATTATAATACCATGTTTTTACTGTACCTTTTCTGTATTTACACAAATACGTACCATTGTGTTACAGTTGCCAACAGTATTCAGTACAGTAATATGCTGTACTGGTTTGTAGGCTAGGAGCAATAGGCCGTATCACATAGCCTAGGAGTGTAGTAGGCTATACCATCTAGGGTTGGGTAAGTATACTCTACATAATGATGAAATTGCCTAACGATGCATTTCTCAGAATGCATCCTCATAGTTTAGTGACACATTACTACTGTAGATGGAAGGCACATTCTCTGAGAAACATTTTAATTATATATTGAAAGTCACACTTAGACAGAAGTAGTTAAAAAATTATTTTGACCTAATGGATTATTGTTTTTAAGGAATTTACTAAAATAAAAATGAATAGAAGACTGGCTAAGAAACCTGGTTTGTAATCATTGATGAAACTAGCTTATGATTATACATGAATATAACAAATAACTTTTAGCACCTTGGGCATCTGCCATGTTCTTCCACTTCTACTAAATCTACCCTTGGCCAGAGTCATCTTCTTTCAAAGCACAAGCAGCTTTTTGGGTTTTTTTAGAAAAAGATTTATTTATTTATTGGCATTTTTGATATTGCTTTCATGAGATCCCCAGTGTCTATGCCTAAGATGCTTTATTCTTCCCTTTCAAAACTGCCATTCCTCAAGGTGCAAACATACACAGCTGGATTTTATGTGGAGAAATGCCCTCCACCTGGATCTGAGGCATACTTTGTTTCTTGGAACCAAAACAATACTGCCTGTGCTTAGCATCTGAAAAAGTTTCTCACAAAGCATCCCTTTCAGTATACCCTCCTCACTTCACCTCCTACAAGCAAGTCTCCAATGACTCTCTCAAAGAGAAATGAATGCTTCCAAGGAACAGACAGACAAATGCAAGCAACACAAAACAAACCAAATTTGTTTCACAGGATCAAACAACAGTTTAGGCACAGTACTTTATCCATGTACAAAGAAACTGTCCTGACCCTGCCCCTCAAGAATTTCTAACGTCTTCCTCACCCTCACCCTAAAAGGGACAAAATATTATGAGCAAGTTTGCTCTTGCTTGACCTTCTTAGTTCACTTATTTTAAAAGTTTCTCTTTTTTTTGTATCTTAGTTTGTTTATTTTACACTTAGAAAACCATTTAGTGCATGCATAACTCAAAACCTTATTCAAGGGACTTAAATGAAATAGTCTTTCCAAATGTAAAGTATATATCTTTAAGCAAAGGAGGCAAATATTTAAATGATTGTGAGGTGTTTTTCCCCTCAGCTTCTACCTTCAAAATTCCCCCTAAAAATTAGGATCTAAGTTTCTAAAAATGTACATAAATACATTTAGTTAAATTAGAATTTTTCCCTATGCAACATTTGGATTACCTCTTTGACTCTTAAATATTAATTTTTAGCAAGAGTCCAGAAGACAATTGCAGAGGTGAGCCTAAGGACCGGAAGGAGTTAACCACTTCGGTATGGCGCTCACCAGCTGCGAAACCTTGCCCACAGCCGGCACTCACAATCCGCAGGATAGTTTGTGCTGTGCATTGACGACGAACCCTTTTTGCTCTTCTGTGATGAGGAAAGCTTTAAAGCACTGAAATCTTGTTTTACTTTATAGGCAGCTCTACTTGTAAGGTAAATCAGAATAGGTAACATATACATATATGTTTTTATTATGTTATTTTTAAATGTTCACAATTTTATTTTGATAAATGAAAAATTAGAAAAGTCAATTCAAAATTATAGTTTTATTTCATTCATATCATAAAGAAATAAGGCAAGCTTTTGAATATTACGATAAATTTTATTCTTTGGTATGATAAAGTTCGAAGCATGGGGCTACACACAGGCCAACATTACATTGTTTACGATAGTATCTAGTACTACGCCTTTTATTATTTTTTTGAGCATACATCTTCTTAATGGATTTTTCCTTTTTAGTTTTATCACTATTGTAAGGTGCATGAGATTTTCTGATGTAGTACAAGGGTTGTATTGCCTCGATTCAGAGTACTATTGTATTTTTGTTAAGTTTTGTTATTATTTTTTTGTTATTTGTTATTTTTTGTTATTTGTTATTTAATATTTGTTATTATTAAGTTTTGTTATTAATGCTAAAGTCGACACTTGGCTTTGCGCGTTCATCTGTGGCTTTCCACTATAGTCGACCCTCATACTGAAGTGGTTAATGTGGTTTCTAGTACTGCTAGAACCATGGTTCTATTGTGGTAGCATTTATTTCTAAGATGCTATTAGTCCAAAACATTTATAGAAATGCTTCTGAAAAGTATCCATAGCAATTAAAAAAAGAGACAAAATAAAACAGAAACAGAAACAAATGATCTAGAATTCACCATTCTGTCTCCCACAGAATCTACATTAAGAAAAATGTCTGGGTATTAAAACATCCTTTGCAATATTAAAAGAGTGATATGCATTATTTTGTTAAATTGCAAGTATCAGGAAGAAGGATCACTAATAAGGAAGATGCTCACTGCTCATTCTTCTTGTAACAATAGACTCAAATGAATAATTGTATGATGGCAAGAGATAGGGCTTCAGTTTATCATAGAAATGCTCTTAATTAGACTTGCTACATCAGTGTATGTCTCATCTGAATTGCCCATGTATTATTGATAAACTTTATTGGATTATTTCACATATCATGTATTCATCTTGGTCTGATCAAGGCTCAGTTGTGTATTGTAATTTGCCAACTATGGTTGGTTGGTTGGTTCACTGGAGTTCATCAGCCCCCAGTTCTAATTCAGGATGTCATTGAGGTATGAATATATTAGGTTATTCTGCAGCCCAGAGGTTGATCCTTTATTAGCTCTTCAGTATGTGATAATTATAATGAAGATCACAAAACTGCAAGATCTAATTAAGTTTGGAACTTTCCAAAATTGACTTTCTGTAGAAAATTTCATGCTGAATGAATGTGACAATCCAGAAAATTAAAGAAATAGCCTCTTGCATGACTATATTTCATTTCCCTCTTCATACATAGAAGCAGAGAATCCTGAGGCTAAAAACAGGGTTGAACAACTTCACAAATTAAGAACAATTTTGCACATGGCCAAGAATTTAATGTCTATTTTCATCCAAGAAAAGTTTGTACATAATAATGCTTCTCAAGGGTATAGGCAGTTTAATCTTCTAAGTGCTTTTACCTGTTTTACTGTGCATTATCCTCACATCCCCTGAATTGGGTAGGTGGGATGTTATGATGCTATCTCACCTGGCTGTGCAACTCTGCATGCTGAACTATTAAGTTGTGTGTTCAATTAACAGTAAGTTAACTTTTTGAGCCATTATTTTTTCCTCTGAAAAATGGGAATAATACTATTTCACAAGACTCTTGTGAGGGTTAGAAATGGTCTACTGTGTCTGACCTTCCTATTACACGGTTGTAGCGATCCCCGCATCTACTGGACCTGATGATCTTTGACCTAGAATCCTGTTCTAGGCAATGTTTTTGTTTACAGACAAATGTGCCTGAATCTATTCTGGACTGTGGAAATGAGGTATTGTGACCATCTCAGCAACAATATTTGCTTTTAGGATTAGGAGTTGCAGCAACCAATTTAGCTACATTTTCTTTCATGAATACAAATGTAACTGAGAGAGCTAACTAATAACCACCATGTTCCATATAGATTTTGTTCAGAAAATTGATGGATTGGTTCATTTTTGTTTCACAGGAGGATAAACCACCTCAGTGTACACTATTTCCAAGAGGTCCACTTTAAACATGTATATTGTACTGCTGCTCTGCTCTCAGTAGGCACCTACTGAACTGTTTTCCAGATTGTGTTCTGACTACTCAGTCTCATCTTCATCCCTTTCTACTTGATCCTACTCCAAATTAAGGCTGGGCTAATTTAAGAAGCCTGATTTTTTGGCCAGTGCAGTCAATGTTCATGCTCCACTCCCAGCCTTTAAACACCAATGCGAATTGACTCAGCAGGGACTGATTTCTTTGTGATGTTCCATATGAAAATGTCCCTGCACAGGATAACTTTTTATCATTCATGTCTGTTTTCTCTTTGATAATTTACTGATCCTCTGAATGGGGAAGAAAGCTGAGAAGGATCCCCGAATAACAAGATGCAAAGTAGATGAGTTTTCTTTGTGCAGAGTGGGAGAGCACAGGAAGGTCTTGATTTCATTAAAGAAAAGAACCTTAGTCAGGTACCGGGCAGCACAGGTGCTAGTGGGTAAAGGATACTTGTGCTCAAAGGGAAGGTGTCTCAGAACCAAAATGCTGATGTCTAATATTAGGATTTCCTGCACCGAGCCTTTTCTTGACACATTTCCTATTTTGTAGGAACCTGGAGTCCTTTCCGCTCATCTTCTCACTCCATTTGCTGACTTTGTTTTGACCTGGGTCACCGCCAATGCTTATTTTGGACTCTTGGCAAGAGCAGACATAAGCTCACCATATGGGGAGTTATAATCTGGTCTCCTTGGGCTCCCTACTTCTTAGTGTCCCAAGGCATTTATTTTATGGTTGTTATTCTGACAGAATTGGGGAGAAGAGAAACCCAATGCTTCCCTTTAGCCTTCTTACTTTCCTCCCTGCTCCACTTTCCTCTCTGCTTTGGGAATCTCCAACTGCTACATTGAAACAAGTACCAGTAAAGCCCTTGTTTTGATCTGAGCTATGGGATCACAAACCACATACAATAAAGTATCTACTAGGACCAGAGATAAATGCATAAATTTTTAATTTTTGTAGTTTTCATTACATAAGAGCCTTTATAAAAAATCATATATATATTAGGCACAGGTAGAACTGCTATCACCTAAACTTTTAACAGTTATTTGGCAGAAAATGGGAAAAACATAAAATAGAATGCAGTTAGAAATAAATCAATTTTTTAAAAAAGAGGAAATATACTTAGTAGAGTGGCAAGAGTGGTCACTTTCTACTCTTGTCTCTCCGTAAAACTTTGACTATCTTCCCTGCTAAAAGATAGGGCCCATCAGGGCTTTGTTCTGCTCATTGCTGTGTCTCTAGTGTTGAAGCAATTTATACACATAACAACATACACTCAATCAGCATTCGTTGAGTGAATGGCTAAGTGAACATCAGATTAAAGGAAGTAATAAACAATTTCAGAATAAAGGTTTCATTGACATAGTTCTGAATACTCAAGAAAGATCTCTTTTCATGATCAAGACAGTTACAATACTGGGTTGTAATATTATTATCTTTAATCATTACCATCTAAACCATGGGATTTTGAGCTCAGCAACAGTAGGGATATTGTTTGTTTTCTTTTTTTCTAACCACTATTGAATGAATAATAAATGAACTGGCAGGCAAAAACTGGAGAAACAACAGTGAATTAGATGCCAAGTAGGAAATATTGCATTATTGTACTGACCAGACATTTTATGTAGAGAATAGAAAGAAAAAGGATAGAAGGATATAGGAAGAAAAATACAGTACATTCTTTTAAACCTATATTTTAAACCATTACTTCTCTTATGCTTTGGATACACTTCTGTACAGTAGGCTTCCAAGATATGTTTCTTGACTACTTTATTGATTTCTACCCTCATTCCAAATCAATACTTTTAATTCATGTAATATCTTAAGATACACTAAAAACATAGTTATGATGTTGTGAAATAGATCACTAAAATGTATATCTTTTGTCTAACTGAAACTTTGTACCATTTGACCAACATCTCCCCATTCCCCAATTTTCTCCCATCCCAGCAGCCTGTGTTAACCACCATTCTACTCTCTACTTCTAAAAATTTGACTTTTTAAGATCCCACACATAAATGAGATCATGCAGCATTTGTTTTTCTGTGCTTATTTTATTTTACTTAGCATGATGATCTTCAGGTTCATCCACATTGTTGCAAATGAAAGGATTTTCTTCTTTGTTAAGGTTGAATATTATTCTATGGTGTGTATATATACTGCATTTTCTTCATCCTTTGACCTGTTGATGAACACTTAGTCTGCTTCCATATCTAGGCTATAGTGACTCTAGTTAATCCATTTTTTAAATTAGACAATCTAAATAAATATTTCTCCAAAAAGATATAGAAGTGGCCATGACCACATGTGAAGATGCTCAATGTCACTAACCATCATGAAAATATAAATCAAAACCACAGTGAGATACCACTTCACATCTATTAGGGTGACTAGAATGAAAAGGACCAATAATAAGCATTGATGAAAATGTAGAAAAACTGGAATCCTCATACACCACTTGTGGAAATGTAAAATGATGTACCTGCTTTGGAAAACAATTTTCCAAAGGAAGAAAGTAAAGTTTGGCAATTCTTCAAATAGATAAACAGAGTTACCATATGTAACTCCACTCCTGGGTATATGCCCAAGAGAAATGAAAACATATGTCTGCTGTCCACATAAAATCTTGTACATAAATGTCCATTGCAGCATTATTCATAATGGCCAAAAGGTGGAAACAACCCAAATGTCTATAAACTGGTGAACAGATAAATAAAGTGTTTTGTATTCAAACATTGGAATATTTTTTAGCAATTAAGAAATTGAGACCCACCTCTGCTCATTGTTAGAACTGATACACAAATTGCCAAGTCTCCAAAACTCTTTCACCTCTCCATTTCTCATACTCCCTCACCGCACCATTCATTCATTCCTACATTCAGTCATTTATCAACGTAATAAAGTGCCCATCATATGCCAGACTCTGTGCTAAACACTGATGATATAAGTATGAAGCCTGCAGGGCATCACACATAAGAACATAAAAGAGTATAATAGGAATCACGTTGCTAAGAAACAGTGAAGGGCATAGGATGTGGGGGCCATAGAAATCAGAGTTTAAATAATTTTTCTATAATTTATTACCTGGGTAACCTTGAACTTGGGGTTAAGCCTTTGTTTTTTTGTTGACAAGTGAACATTTTGAAGCATCCAGCCCAATGTTTGCTTGCCCTTAGAAAGTGCCCCACAAGTGATGGTGATTGCAGTTGTGATGATCCTCCAAGAGAGGTGTGCAGGGGAAGCCGAGGGGAGAGAAGCCTCCTTTTGACTTGGAGAGGCTGTAATAAGGTAATATCTGAACTGGAGTCTTAGAGGATATGTCCTTGGGCATTTAAAGAGAGAGAACATTCAAGTCCAAGGCCTTAGAAATTTGAATAAGCTTGGAGTGATTTAGCAGAAGCCAGGAATTGAATAGGGCTAGACCAAGAATGCTTGGTGGGGAGAAGGAAGTGAAGCTGGACAAGTGAAAGTGGTCAGATTATGAAGCGCCCCTTAGTCCCAAGATATATGTGTTACCAGGGTGATGGCGGAGTGGCCCTGAGAGATTTTGAAACAAGTTAACAAGGTTAAATTTTGATTGAAGAAAGCACCCTCTTTGCAGTATGAGAGGTTGGTCGGAATAATGTAAAGTGGGAGGACCAGTAATTGTCTTGGAAAACTTTTGATCATACCACTTCAGAGTGGTAAAACTCCACATAACTCCAAAACATGTTTGTTTATGAATTATGAACATGGGATGCTGTAGTCATATACTATACATGTTATAAAACATACACAAAAATAGAAATAAAAAAGAGATGCTATAAAGTTGAAAAAACAATGTTTTTATGTTATGCTGTTTTCTACTATAATTAATTAGGATCTCAAGGCATAATACACACTCTGGGAAGAAATGGGTAATAAGTCTTTACTTCAAACAGTCTTTATAATTTTGAAACTTTCTGAGTTTTTTAAAAGAAATAATTAGATTTCATTGTTTATACTTCATAATGCAGCTGACAAAGAACTTATTCTAGAAATAGGGGATGGTTTATGTTTACATGTGCTTAAGGTTTACTTGTGCTTGCATTTTTAGAATTATCCTTAGTTTATATTTTTTGTTTTGTTTTTGTTTTCTTTGCAGTAATCCTTTTAAGCCCTGACTCATCCAGTAGAGATGATTTTGTTAAAATGAGATAATTTGATGTAGAAACCCACTTGCTAAATACTGTGATGTTTGGGACACATCGAAAATAAGTAAAGATGTGGCACAATGTCAGTTCTCCACATAGTGTAACTCTCACTCTTCCTGTAAGATTCTTTTGACAATCTGACATGACATTAAGTATCCTATGGGCAGACTAAGAAAGGGTACAGGACAAATTTGTATATTACATACAAGTATAGCTCTATTTGTTCTAACTTTAAAGTAAAAATAATTATAAATAAAACAATGTAGAGTTTTTTCCCCACACCCCAGGGATTCATCATAGAAGCCTTGGGGTTCACATACCCACTTTTAAGGTCATTGCCCTAGAAGATTCCAGAAGCAAGCAGTGGAAGAGGAGACGCAAAGAAAAATAAAAAAGATAGAATTAAGTGGACATGTGTTAAAAGTTGTATTTTTCATTGGATTCTTGTTTAACAAATTAGGTTTTCTATTTTTCAACTTCACCATTATAACTCTTATTTTGGTCTACACCTTATATCTGAAGTACTGCCAGGTATAATTGTAATTTCAAATCATTTTCATTTTCTAATCTGTTTACTTATATTTCTAAAATTTTATACCATGACGTGCATTATGCGGTATAAACAATGAAAATCTAATTATCTCTGACAAAAGTTCAGAAATATAACTTTTGAAATACTATTTTAAGTTAAAAATATAAAGAATCTAATTAAATACAGAAAAGATGTTTTAAAAATGTTTTGTGTTTTTTTTTCCTCAAAGATCTATTAATAGAAAAGTATAAATTACCTATGCTTGGCAAATTATGCAGGGTAGCATGAAAGAATCTAAATCTGGCTTAATATTTTAAAAATACAATAAACTCCTGATAATTTTTATTCATCTCACATATACAATATTACATGTACTAAAATATGTATTATGTGCAATATGTGTAATTTACATGAATGTTATATTTATAGTTTATGAATTATATATCCCTCTTTAATTTTATTTTAATTTAACCTGTTGCTTATTTTTTGTCATTTCTTCCATCATAAACATCTCAGCCAGACTCCAGATAAGAGAAATAAAAAGGTACAACTTAGCAATTTAATTGTACATTATCCAGTAGGTACAATAACAATAATGTAAATTAATGTTTATGTTTGACTTTAAGTTTACCAAATGTTTTCAAATGTATCTTTTTATTTGGTTTTCTTCCAAAATTCTGAGGTAGATATCAACATTATTATTAGTAGCATGCCTCCATTTTATAGATGAGAAAATTAAGGCTTGTCAGGGTGAAGTGACTTGTTCAAGGGTTTCATGTCCAGTAAATATAAGAGCAAGAGCTTGGATTCTTATTACTGTTTTTTTCCAAATAACATTCTATGTTCTCTTTGTGCAATGTACTTTTCCCATAATTAGCAGCTCTAGCAAGGAGTTTAAGGGAAAAAGAAGTTGGACCTTTCAAAACCCTTTAAATGTTTAAATTTAAGACATACCAAACTAACAAAAAACTACAGAAAATAATATGATGAACATTTATGTATCAACCATCAGTTTAAACAGCTGTTAATATTTTGAAAAATTCATTCCACATCTCTACCTTTAAATACATAAATTAATACTGTGTACTATTTTTATGTAAGGTTCTCAGTCTCATTCCTTTATCGTCTTTCTCATTCCAGTATTATCTTCAACTTGTAATATATTATTCCTATGTTTTTTATACTTTCTCCATTAACATTTTATGACAAATACTATTACTTGGGGTTTTTAAAAAATGTGTGTGTATAGCATTATGTTATATATTTAATTGGCAACTTGCTCTTTTTCAACTCAACATCGTGATCCAAGAATTTAATTTATTTACAGTCCTATTTAGTATTCCATTGTATGAATAAGCTATACTGCATTGCCTAATTGAGGGCAAGTTGGGTGTTTACTTGTTTTCTCTATTACAAACATTGCTACATTAAGCATCCTCTGTATGTCTCCTTTAGCATATGTGAGAGAAACTTTTAAAGTAGATACCTAAGAAGTATAATTGCTGGGTCATAGGGTGTGTGTATCATCCAGCATTAAGGGAATTCCAAATTGCTCATCAAAATGTTGGTCTCAATTTACATTCTCACCAGCATTCCCATATCTTAACATCCTTATTTTCATGATATTGACAAGTTATTCATTTTTGCCAACCTAATGGGTGTAGACAGGCATTTTGTTTTCATTTCCTTGATTATTAGTGAAGTTGAGAATTTTTTGATACTTTATTGATAGGTCATTTTTTTTCTGTGTTTCTTTATACCTTTACCCATTTTTTTCTATTGGGTCATTTGTCTTTTTTCACTGATTTATAGAAGCAATTTATATGTTCTGGATTATAATCTTTTTTTAGATATAAGAACTTTAAATATTTTCCAATTTATGGCTGGTCTTTTTTGCTTCATTTATGTTGTCTTACAAGTGGTTCCAATTTAAAAGTAATATTTATCAAGTTTTTCCTCTATGAACCTTGGTTTTTATACTTTGTTTTAAAAATACCTCTCCACTCTCCCTAAATTCTTACACAGGAATCTTTAAATCTTATTGTCTCATTTAAAATAATCTCGACTTTGTTCATGATGATGCAATCCCACTTACCACCAGGATTTAAAACTTTAAAAAACAAGTGACTAGAAGGAAGCCAATCTGAAAATGCTACAATACTGTATGATATCAACCATACGACGTTCTTTGCAAAACTGTGGAGACAGTGAAAACACCAGCGGTTTCCAGAGTTTGCGGGGAGAGAACAACAAATAGGCAGAGCACAGAAGATCCTTAGGGCAGTGAAGCTACTCTGTGTGGTACTGTAATGTGGACGCATGTCATTACACATTTGTTAAAACCCACAGAATTTACAACACAAAACAATGATTCCTAATGTAAACTAGGAATGTTAGTTAATAATAGTGTGTCAGTGTTGGCCCACAAATAATAACAAATGCACCACATTCATGTAAGATATTAATAATAGGGGAAAGTAAGAAGGAGATATCAGGGGGTGTATGAGAACTCTGTACTTTCTGATTTTTTTCTGTAAAACTAAAATTGCTCTAAAAGAGAAAATGTGTTCATTAAAAAAAAATACATTCTCTAGCAATATTTTTTTTTCTACATACAAAAGTGGAATTCTTAAGGAAGTATTAGAGAAGAGTTGTTTTTGCAATTCAGAAATAAATGATCCAATAACTAGGGTGCCCAGGCTAGTATTGGTTGATGCCTCTTGTCCTGGAGTAATTATAAATAGCATCCTCTATCACCTTCAAAAAGTGTCCCATTTAGACAATAAATTAGATGATGGTTCTGAGGTAACCCTACAGGGCTCGACTTTCAAATATAAGATATACAGGTTTCTTTTTGAGTAAAACAGGTTGGAAGGTGGTTTATAGATGTTTTCCCAGGTTTCCTCACTTTGGGTAGAAAAAGAAGCTTGGTTTTCAGCATGATGATCACCTCTGGCTCTGGGCTTAGAAATGACAGTTATAATTAATATTTTGGAAAAAATTATAGTTCATGTTAGGGGACAAGTGTGGTGTCAGTAGAAGTGTGTCTGTTACGAAGCAGTAGGTCTTATTCACTGGGAAAAGGAACTGAAATATTTCTTTTTGATATGAAGATAAGTTTGCCATTCTTACTTCTGCTCTGTTCTTTGCCTTCCTCTGCTAGGAGGCGTAAGTGCACTGGGGCTCTAGCACCAATTGCGTCATGTGGTCTGAGATAAGATACTTAATCTTTTGGAACCTCTGTTACATCTGGAGAGACACTTGAGTCAGATGATCTTTTCTGTTCTGAAATTGCATGATTATGTGTTCTACATTTTTTAAGGTATGACATTAAAAGCTAAAACTAGTGGTAAATAAGGCTGGAAAAATAAATGATACAAGAAGGTAGAAGGTTATGAGACACTCAGACTTGGGACTTGCATTTCTTTTCTTTATAATTTTTATTTCAAAATATTAGGGGGTACAAGTGTTCTTGTTACATAGATAAATTGTATAACGCTGAAGTCAGGGCTTTTAGTGCGCCCATTACCAAAATATGTATACAGTACCCGATAGGTAAGTTTTTATCCCTCAGCTCCCTTCCCCTTTCCCCTTCTTAGTTTCCGATGTCCTTTACAACACTTTATGACCATATGTACCCATCATTTAGCTCCCACATGTTAGTGAGAACATATGGTATTTGGTTTTTCCATTCTTGAGGATAGTTCACTTAGGATATTATTCTCCAGTTCCATCCAAGTTGCTACAAATGACATTATTTCGTTTCTCTTTATGGCTGAGTAATATTGCATGGTATGTATATACTACATTTTATTTATCCATTTATGAATTGTTGGGCACTTACATTGATTCCATATTTTTGCAATTGTGAATTGTGCTAAGATAAACATTTGGATACAGTTGTTTTTTTAATATAATGACTTCTTTTCCTTTGGGTAGATACTCGGTAGTGGGATTGCTGGGCTGCATGATAAGTCTACTATTAGTTCCTTGAGGAATCTCCATACTGTTTCCATATACCTTGTACTAATTTACAGTCCCACCAACAGTATATAAGCATTCCTTTCTCACTGTATCCTTGCCAACATCTATTGTTTCTGATTTTTTAATAATAGCCATTCTGACAGGGGTAGGGTGGTATCTTACTGTGGCTTCACTTTGCATTTTCCTGATGATTAGTGATGTTGATCATTTTTTTCATATGTCTGTTGAGCATTTGTGTATCTTCTTTTGAAAAAACTCTGTTCATGTCATTTTTGCACATTTAATAGAGTTATTATCTTTTTTTGCTGATTTGTTTGAGTTCTTTGTAGATTCTGGATATTAGCCTTTTGTTGTATGGATAGTTTGTGAATATATTCTCCCATTCTATAGGATGTTTACTTACACAGTTGATTATTTTCTTTTCTGTGCAGAAATATTTTAATTTAATTAAATCCCATTCATTTATTTCTGTTGTTGCTGCATTTGCCTCTGGGGTCTTTGTCATAAAATCTTTGCAAAGGCTGATGTCTAGAAGAGTTTTCCTATGGTTTCTTCCAGAATTTTTATGGTTTCAGGTCTTACCTTTAGGTCTTTAATCAATCTTGTGTTAACTTTTGTATATGGTGAGAGAGAGATAGGAGTCCCACTCCATTCTTCTGCATGTGGCTACCCAATGTTCCCAGCACTATTTATTGAACAAGGTGTCCTTCCCTCAGTGTATGTTTTTGTCTGCTTTGCCAGAAATCAGTAGGTAATAGCCATATAGCTTTATTTCTGGGCTCTCTATTCTGCTGTACTGGTCTATGTCTCTACCTTTATACCAGTTCCATGTTGTTTTAATTACTATAGCCTTGTAGTATAATTTGTAGCATAATGTGATGTCTCTAGATTTGTTCTTTTTGCTTAAGATTATTTTGGCTATTTGGGTATTTGGGCTCTCTGGTTCCATATGAAATTTCAAATTATTTTTTTCTAAATCTATGAAAAATGACATTTGGTATTTTGCTGAGAATTCCATTCAACCTGTATATCACTTTGGGCAGTTTGGCCATTTTAATAATGTTTATTCTTCCAATCAATGAGCATAATATATTGTTCCATTTGTTTGTGTCATCCATGATTTATTTCATCAGTGTTTTGTAGTTCTCTCTGTAGAGATCTTTCATCTCTTTGATTAAATATATTATTAGTTATTTTATTTTCTTTGCAGCTATTGTGAATGGTATTCAGTCCTTGATTTGATTCTCAGCTTGACTGTTATTAGTATACAAAAATATTTCTGATTTGTTTACCTTGATTTTGTAACCTGACACTTTGCTGAATTAATTTATCAATCTAGGAGTCTATTGGTGGAGTCATTGGTGTTTTCTAGATACAAGATCATATCATTGGCAAACAGGGATAATTTGACCTCCTCATTTCCAGTTTGGATGATTTTGTTCTTTCTCTTCCCTGATTGCTCTGGCTAGAACTTTCAGTACTATGTTAAATAGAAGTGGTGCCAGTGGGTACCCTTCTCTTGTTCCAGTTCTTAGGAGGAATGATTTCAACTTTTCCCCATTCAGTATGATGTTGGCTGTGGATTTTTCGTATACAGCTTTTGTTATTTTGAGGTATATTCCTTCTATGCCTAGTTTGATGATGGTTTTTGTCATAAAGTGGTGTTGGATTTTATCAAATGTTTTTTCTTCATCTATTGAGATGATCATATGGTATTTGTTTTTACTTCTGTTTATGTGGTGAATCACTTTACATTCCTAGGATGAAACCCACTTGATCATGGTGAGTTATTTATTTATTTATTTATTTTGATATGCGTTGAATTCAGTTTGCTAGTATTTTGTTGATGATTTTTGCATCTATATTCATAAGGGATATTGGTCTATAGTTTTTCTTTCTTGTTGCATCTTTTCCTGGCTTTGGTATCAAAGTGATACAGGCATCATAGAATGAGTTAGGGAGGATTCTCAATGTTATAGAACAATTTCAGTAGAATGGGTGCCAGTTCTTCTTTGTAGATCTGGTAGAATTGGCTGTGAATCTGTCTGGGTGGGGCTTCTTTTGTTAAGAGATTTTTTGTTACCATTTCAATCTTGCTTCTCATTATCGGATTGTTCAGGATTTCTATTACTTTGTAGTCCAGGCTTAGGAGGAGTATGTTTCCAAGATTTTATCCCTTTCCTCTAGGTTTTCTAGTTTGTGTGCATAGAAGTTTTCATTAGTAGTCATGGATGATATTTTTTATTTCCGTGGTATCAGTTATAATGTCTTCTTTCTCATTTCTGATTTAGGTTATTTTAGTCCTTTCTCTTCTATTTCTTGTTAGTCTAGCCAGTGACCTATCAATGTTGTTTATAAACTTTTTGTTTTGTTGATGTTTTTTGTTTTCCTTTTGTTTAGTTCTGCTCTGAGCTTTATTATTTCTTTTCTTCTTCTAACTTTGGATTTGTTTTATTCTTTTACTAGTTTTTTGAGGTGTGACATTAAGTTGTTAATTTGTGACCTTTCTGTCTTTTTGATGTAAGCATTTAAGGCTATGGACTTCCCTCTTAGTACTGCTTTGTCTGTATCCCACAGATTTTTGGAAATTTGTGTCACCTTTAGCATTCAATTAAAAAATGTTTTGATTTCTCCTTGATTTTGTCAATAACTCAGAAATTCTTCTGCAGCAGGTTGTTTACTTTCCATGTGTTTGTGTAGTTTTGAGAATTATTCTTGGAATTGATTTCTATTTTTATTCCACTGTGGTCTAAGAAGATATATGGGTATGATTTCAATTTTTCTAAATTTGCTGAGACTTGTCAGTATCTATCTTGGAAAATGTCCCATGTGTCGATGAGAAGAATGTATATTCTATAGTTTTTGGGTTGAATATTCCATAAATGTCTTTTAGGTCCATTGGGCAGGAGTTGAAAAATGTTTGTTTGGGGACCAATTACAAGTGCACTGAAGGGCTGAAGCTCCCTGGAGAGAACAAAGCACACAATGGGTAGAAAAGCACTATAGTACTTGCTGCCTCAGCTCAGGTCTGTGGTGAAGGGAGCAATCCCAAGGGGGCTGACAGCCTGGTGCTATGTTTTCAGGAAGCTCCCAGTTCGCTGGTGGCAGTGGCTTTTGGGTTCATGAGGTAGAGAAGATCTCAATGGTTTGGGAGCTTGAAGTCTACCAGAGGAGTGAGGGGAGAAAAAATAAACACTCCCACCCTTTCCACAGGGCTCCAAATTCCCTGGGGGTTGATCTCTGCCAAAGTCTCTTGTTCTTATTCTACTCTGCAACTACTTCCTATGGAATCTATAGTAGGTTTTGGTACTTTTCTCTCAGAATTACACCTAGGCTATGGTTTTGTGGTTTTGTTTTATTTTGTTTTTCATCTAAAACTTTTCCTTCTTTCTGAGATGATATGGCAACTGGTGTCTCTAGTCAGTCATCTTGCCTCCCTTCCCCCTGGGCCTTGCACTTCTAACTTTGAGAGAATTGCTGGCATAAAACAAACTTTCCAACTGAGAACAACTAGAAAATCAGAAAAAATTACAATAAAGAACATGTTGAAGGTATTTGAGAAAGGCAGCCAGTACCTGAGAAGCCATGATCACACAGAGAAGGGAGCACACGTCCTATACTTTGCTTATCCTTCTGGAAATTAGCTGATTCTTGGTGCTACATGCGGGGTTGAGAATCTGGGCAGAGCTTCTTTTAAGAGACAATGAAATCGGAAAGCTTTAGGAACCATCTGGGGCTGGAGAAGCAAAACTTGGATTTCAGGGCTGTCAAAATAGCTGGGACTCGAGAGTTCAATTATGGGAGTGAAGAGAAACACAAGGTAGTTAGCCTGACTCTCAATGTTTTTCCTTTTCAGGCACATGATAAATTCTTAAACTGCTCAGGGTTTGAGCTTAAGAAGTTAAGCAAAAATATGCTGAAATACAAGGTAAAGTTATTGGCAGTCTCATGGTCCAAAGGAGAAAAAAAAAAATCAGGATATGTCAAAGAGGAGAGGCCCAGTAAATATCCTGGGCTTTCAGTCAAGATTCCTATAAAACTTTTAAGTACTGTGGGGGCAGATGGAATGAGGTAGATTGAGTTTTACCAAGTCGAAATCCACCGTCAAGTCATTTCAGTCCTGGATTAGACTAAGGCATTCTGTTTTTACTCTCGCTGAGTGGAGAAGATGACAAATGATGTTATCTGGAGACTGTCCAAATTTTTACATAAATGTATAATCTTCAATAAAAAAGATACACATACACACACCAAAGGGGTCCAGAATTTTAAAAAAATAGACAATAGAAAGTAGTGTTAGGACACAAGCCATCATCATTCAGTGCCCTTGAGTTTAGCCAATAATGGTAGGGTATGAACAGGACCAAGAAAAAAATGAGTAGAGCTACATGAATAATTCAGCTATCCTTCCAAATAACAGTTAAGTCAATTTGGACTCTGTGTGCTGTCAACAACAAAAACTCTATTTCTAACTGAGTAAAACAATAGAGAATTTATTAGTTCGTTAACTGAAAAGTCCAGAGATGGGCTTGGCTTTTGGGTGGATTTGTTTCTGGGATTAGCTCTGTCATTGAAGGCTTAGTTATGCTTTGTGTATTGTCATCGGTGACCCTTCCCAGATGGTAGCAAAATGACTGCAGTAATTTCAGACTTCACACATGCACAACTCTCTTCAGAAGGAAGGAGATGTCTGTTGTCTAGTACCTTTCTCAGAATTATGAGACACATTCTAGAATCTACAGGATTGTGGAATCTATAGGAAACATTTTTTCAAAACTAGTTGGTACAGATTGGGCTAAATGGGACCAATGCCTTTGACTAACAACTCTGACAAATGAAATGAGAATGTTCTGGTTGGTTAAAAATAATCACAGCCCACTTCTGGAGCAGAGCACTACATATTTCAAAAGCAAAAATTAGAGAAAAATAATCAATAGCTATTATAGAAGTTTTGAATAAAACTTGCAAAATACCATGAAAGAAACAGCATACAACTATAAAGAAAAAAATATGGCAATTTATGTGGTGAAGTGAGCATCCTAGAAGAAAATGTGCTACAGGAAACAAACAAACAAGAACTCCCACAGCAAATTCTGGGAACTATCAAATTTAAGGTGAATATTAAATATATTGGGGAAAATATGAAAAAAGATAGTATAAATTAAATATGAAAATCTGTAAGTCAATTATAAAAACACCTGAATAAAAATACCACCATTACTGGACTAATTTACAAATTAGAAATAGGGCAGTATAGAATTAATAAGAGTAGTAATTAAATCAGCATCATGAAGGAAATTTTCAGGAAAATAGTAAAAAATAGAGCAGAAAAAATAAAGAAATAATAATATCTAAGGAGGCTATAATAGGTAAGGAGGCCAGAAACTGAAAATTAAACCCATCAGTAAACAATATTCCCTAAAGAGTAGGATAACATAATTAAAATGGAATGCATTCAAAGAGGTAATAGAAAACTCCTATGAAATGAAAGCAAATTGGGTTCTGCACATCAAAAAAAAAGTCTTATTTTACAGCAGGAAAAACTGTTGACAGGGAACACAAAAACACATCTTGGGGAGATTATTGAATTTCAAGAACAGACCACTCCCACTATCACCATGGGGGAAAAAAAAATCCTTGGTTTTAAATTCAGAAAAACAAAATCTTCCTCGAGCATAAAAAAGCAATCTAAATTGTTAATTCATTGTTACTCCATTAAAAATCTCAAGTTGGTGTGAATGCATACATATGTTCCTGTACATGTGCATACATGCACACTCATGTATATGTGGAACTTTACAAGGTAATTTAAAAATGTATACCAAAGAATCAAGGCTGAATAATAACTAAAACACTCCTGAAGAAGATGAAGGGACTTGCCTTACCAGAGCTAGCATAATTGTGACCATATGATATTGGCACAGGATGAACAAACATACATTTAATATAATAGATAATCCCTAAACATAGTAACCTAAATAACTAAACTTCAATTATGACAGAATTGGATTGCACATTCAGTAATGAAAAACAAACTTTTCAATGCATAGTGCTTGAATAATTGGTTAGAAACACAAAACAGAAAGAAATTGGACTGCAACCTTATACTTAGGCAAAAATAAATTTCAGGTGGGTTAAAAACCTAACTATAAAGTGACAAAATTATTAAATTTTAAAAAGAAAATAGAAGAGAATAATTTTAATATCTTAAGGAAAGAAGGTGTTCTTGAGACATAACAAAGGCAGAATCTAAAAGGGAAAAATGAATATAGTTGCCTCGAATAAAACCAGGGACTTCTGTTTATCAAAAGACACCTTAAAGAAAATATTAGCAAAGGTTTAAAGCAATCAGAATTCTCAAACATTGCTGACGGGAATATAAATCAGTATCATCATCTTAGGAAACAGTTTGCGTTACCTCAGAAATGCAAAGAAGCTACTTAACTTCTTTGATACATTCTAGAGAAAATGATGCACATGAGCACCTGGACATAGTATAATCATGTTTGTGGCAGTACATTTTGCAAAACCAAAACAAACAGACAAATACACACTGAAAAACAACCCAAATATCACCCAGGAATAGAATGGATGGATTCTACGTGCTGGACATTCCACCAAATGCTACAGCATCAGTGAATAAATATGAGTTAAATCTTTGAAAAATCAAAATCAAACCATAAACTAGATAAAAGCATGTAAGGTAATCAAGAAACAAAGTAGAAGAAACACAAGTGTGTATATATAAAAATAGATATACACATACACACATACACGTATATATACACACACATATGTGTATATATATACACACACAATTAAAACTATGTTTTTTTGTTGCTGCTCTAACAAACTAGCATAAAGTGGTTTAAAAGAACACATTTATTATCTCAAAATTCTGTATGTCAGAAGTACAAAAGGGTTCAAGTGGTCAGCTGGTTTGTCGGCTCTAGTTCTCACAAGGATGAACCCAAGGTACCAGCCAACCTGCTCTCATCTGGAACCTCTTGCGGAAGAATCTGCTTCCAAGCTCAATTTAAGTGTTGCCAGTATTCAGTTCCTTATGGTTGTAGGCTAAGGTCATTATTTCCTTGCTGGAAGTCGGTTAAGAGCTACTCTCAGCTCTTTAAGGTTTCCTGCATTCCTTATCAACCTGCCACCTCCATCTTCAAATCAGCAACAGTGTGTCAAATTGTTCTCATGCTCGCAATCTCTCTCACTTTCTCTTTTGCCACATCTTTCTGATTTCAGCCAGAGAAAATTCTCTGCTTTAAAGGGCTCACATATTACATATGATTGGGTCCACCAGAATAATCCAGGAAAACCTCTCCTTCTCAAGGTCCATAGCCTAAATCATATCTGCAAAGTCCCCATTTCAGGTAGTGTAACATAGTCACAGATTCTGCAGATTAGGTATGGGTATCTCAGGGGAGTGGTGAACAGGGCATTGTTTTGCCTACCACAAGAAAAATTAGAAAGGGGAAATAGTGACCAATGCAGAGAAATAGAAAATATGCTATAAAGTACTTTATGTAAATAAGTGTGGAAATTTACTGAAATGGATGACTTCCTAAAAAGTATAATTTACTAAATATTAGATAAGAATAGGCAGGAAAAAAATCTATCTATGGAAAGGAATTAAGAATATAAAATTCCCCCCCAAACACCAGTTTAAATGGTTTCACAGTTAATTTTTTCAAAGTTTAAAGAAATAGACAATTTTAATATTATTTACATGATCCCAGAAAATTCAGAAGAGGTTTGCTAGCTATTGATTATTGGTATCCAGCCCTTTGTCTGACAATCTGTGTTCTCCTCTGTACTTCAAGGGTCTGGAAGCATGGCTTTTGTTAGCAGGGTTCTGGTTAGTTTTACCAACTGGAGACACTAACACAAGATTAGAAAGGGAGTAGAAAAGCCACATTCTGCTGCTGGCAGTGGTGGCAGGTCCAGTGCCAGTGTGAGAGGCTCATGAATGGGCATGATGTGGGGGCCAGAGGCTGGGATGGCCACAACAAATGCACGGCCATCTCTCCTTCAGGGCCTGCAGCTGTTGCCTGTTGGTTCTGATCTTGAGTTGAAATTTAACTCTTCTCTTTTGTTCTTCCATTCCTTCCAAATATTTTGGAACCAAATTTCCTGTTTTAAATCCATCTCTGCTTGAAATACCCTGAGTGGTTTCTGTTCTTCTTATTGGAGCCTGACAGACCCAGAAGGTAAGCTTTTGAGTTATTTTTATGAAGTCCTCTCAAACCGATCACATAATCTGACGAAGGCAGCATAGAAAGAAAACTGCAAACCAGCTTTATTAATGAATGTTAACACAAAACTTCTAAGTAAAATGCAATATAAAATATTAAAAGAAAAACAGAATTTAATGAATAATTTTCAAAGTAATAAATCATAAGTAACTGGGGCTCATCCTCAAATCATTTATCATATTAATGTGTCAAAGGAGGACAAGGGAATGAAATAACAGGTGCAAATTTTCCAAAGAGGAAGACAAATTTATTTTTTATGATAATGTACTTTATAGCACCAAAGAATCAGCTCAAAAGCTATTAAAAACAATATGAATATTTAATAAAGTGACTGGTTACAAAATTAATTTATAAAATAATTAGCTTTTATTTTAAAAACAATAACTGGTATGAAAAAGAGCTTAGTTCCAAAGCAAAGAGAAAAATAAAACTGGAAATGAACTTTTGAAAATGTACAGAACCTACATGAAGAAAATTTTACAACTCTGGTGAGGGGCATAAAAAATAACTGAAGACATGAAAAGATGTATTTTGCATTTTGGTTAGAAGGTTCAATGTTGTAAAAATATTAATTCTTTGTAAATTAATCTACAGAACCATACTTTCTCATCAAAATACCAGAATTGTTATTTTATTTTTCATTTTAAAAATCTGACAAAATAATTCTAAAATATACATTTGAAAGGATACTATGAGGAAAAAAAAGTAATGGTGGTGGATCTAAATATAAAATGTACCGTGAATGTTACAGTAATTAAAACAGTATGGCAATGATGCAGGAATTGACCTATTGATAATGAAACAGCAGGAATTTCAAAATAGACTCAAGTTTTCATGAGAATTTGGTACATAAAACAACTGACATTTCAAATCTTTGGAAATACGCATTTCTTAATGGATAGTAATGAGATAATTAGCTATTCATATGACATAGTTTATATATACCAGACCCCTTTTTCTCTCATTATATCAAAATACATTCCAAATTAGGAAAAAGTACAAAATACAAATGAAAATTATAAATATTAGACTTGTACATGAGTAAACTAGTTTTTATACTTTGAGTCGAGAAGATTTGTCTAAGAATAAATATAAAACCCAGAAGCCATAAAAGAAAATAACTGATATCATAACATATACTAAAATTTTCTGTTAGGCAAGATAGACAGATAGATGGATGGATGGACGGTTAGATAGTTAAAGTCAAAATGCAAATATTACACTAAGCAAAAAAATATTTGTAAAACATATGTCACACAAAAGCATTAAATCTCTAAAGATACAGAAAAGCATATTGAAATCAACGTTATAAAGATTATCAAACAATCCAATAGGAAAATGGGTAAAAGATATGAACAAATAGTCAAAGGGAAAGAAATATAAATGTCTAATAACTTTAGTAATATTCCTAATATTATTCAAAATTAACAAAATGTAATTTAAAATAATGAAACATGCTTTCTCATCAATCACATTGGGAAAAATTAAATAAGTCTACAATACCATTATTGGCAAAAGAGAATACAGTAACTGGTAGATACACTTTGTATGAGTCTAAAAGAGCACAAACTATTTGGAGGTAAATAGATAATTTCTAATGCACATTTTAAATTCATATATCTCATAAAGAAATGCTATATCTGAGATTCTCCCTGTATATTTCATGCATGTATTTAGCAAATACTTATTGAACACTTACTGTGTGACCTTTTCTATGTTAAATACCAGGGACATAGCAGTGACCAAGACAAAGTCTTTGCCCAGTAATCTAAAATGTAATGTTGCTCCTAATGATTAAAAGACAAAGAAACTGACCATCAGGATAACCTGTGTGTTGGTAGTCCATGCGACATGGTATCATGAAATTAGGTATTTTTTTTTCAAACTTATAAAGATACACACACACAAACATACTCATATGCCTATGAAATAACTACCTGGAAGAATACGCACCTCATTCTAGAGGTCACCTCTGGGACCTGGCATGGGAGGGGGAGGAAGAGAGACTGTTCCTCCTCACTTCATAAAATTCTAGATGGTTTAATTTTTTCCATAGCCATATATTAATTTTTTAATAATTTAAATAATTCATCTCAGATCCTTTTAGAAAGAGGTCTCTCGAAGGGTCTTCTGTATTTATGTCCATATTGAGATCTGTCAGTGAACTCCAAGTTGCCATCTCCCCCTGTGGGGAATGGATTCCTGCCTAATTAAGCAACCCGGCCAGCAGGGAAGGTACAAGCGACACTATCTGGAACACCTGGACTCACACCGAGAGCTGCACTCCTTAATTATGTGGCAGCCCGTCGCAGCTAGAATTGATTTCATTCTTGAAGTTCAACAGTTTGTAGCATTTTTTTTTACTAAGCCTTATCTCACCTTTGTGGGGTCCTTACTCAGGAAGTCATTGTTCCCGTTGTTTGGTGTTTGAAAATGCCTAGGGGAGAGCTATAGTTTATGTTATAATCCCGAAATAATAATAAAGTGGTTATTTTAATAATCTATCCGTTTTTCAGTGCCCGGGCCAAATAGGAAAAACCTGTGGCCTTGACGCTTCATTTTGTAAATAAACTTTTTCTGGCATCGGTGGTGATCCCAAGGCAGCAGTGCCATGGGCATCTTAAATTTCTTTCTTACACGGAAGAGGTTTACGATCCTGTAAAAGTTTTGCCATGACATTTATGTAGTCTGATATTCCACAATGCAGTCATACCTACAAACATGATGGATTATATTTTAGGCACAATGATTGTTTTCAGTTGGGGGAAAACCCTCCACAGACGAATTGATACCAGGCTCCATGCTGGGTCTTATGCATTAATCATGAAGTATCATGCTTATGCAAATGTGGAGAAGCCCAATTAGGCAGAGAGAGCAGAGCCCTGGGAATAATGTTATGGGCTATTGGGCCTTTGAAATACACTCCTTGGCCAAATTTTCAAAAGCAAAGCAGATTTGAGATGCCTTTTTACTCTTGAAAACAGGTGTACAATTGTCTTCTTAGTGCTTATTTCATGCCTTCAACCTTAAAATAAAGCTTTCTCCCAGTTGGCATGATTTTCCCTCGTTGCTCAACAGGAGCGGTGGAAATTCTGAATCACTGACAAGAAAATAAAATGTTCATTCAAAATCTAGACGTGCTGAGAATATTGAGGATACATCAATATTTGGGTTTCTTGCCACACATTTTGAATATTTCATATATTCAGTTCTCCTCTGGCAAACTCTGCCATCTCTTATATTTCGTGTGATTAATCAAAATATTCTGGTTTCTATTTTGCAAACCCTCTGCACACAATGCAAATATTGTGAAGAGAAAACACAAAATTCTGAGAGACAAGCTCTCTTTTTTATGTATTACTTCCCATTTTCAAACTTTATTTTGCTAATTTGGAACTGCTAATGTCTTACCCCAGCTCTTGTTGTCATATGGCACTTATTGGAACTGCTCCAATATTTGGGGAGGATGTAGTAGTGGGTGGAAATAAGGAAGGATAACAAGAAACATTCGTTTACTATCCCCCACTTAAATGACTACCTAAGAGGGTCATTTTGAAAACAGTTATGTCTACACTGCCAAATGTTAAGATTGAGCAGATAAATTGGTAAATCAAGTACTGTCACATAAGTCATAAGAAAAGTTCATAGTTGAGGAATAAAGACTTAAAGATAATTTTTGCAGTCAGATATAATGTAATCCTTACTCTACCTAGTTTAACAAAAGCTTCAGGCACATATTTAAAAATTTTCTTACTCGACTGGAAACTGGTTTATGTTCTTAAAAACTCCATTTCCCTCATCAAAAATATCTAGGAAACAGCTGATTAATAGGTTTTTATACTATGCCACTTGCTACTAAGATACCTGATAGCTGGGAGTGGGGAGAGGGATTGGCAGGAAATAGAGGAGATAGAAGAATGGAGATGGGGTGGAAAGAGGAGGGAAGGCTAGCGGGTCCAAGGAGAGAGAGAGACTTTCTCTGTAATCTCTAACGTTTGGTGGTTGGGTTGAAGCTAATGTCTGAGAAACTTCCCTTTGGAAAAAAAGATTTCTTGACTTTTAAAAATAGTGTTAATTCTCCACACTGTTTTATGCTTTTTGTTTTTTGTTTTGTTTTTTTTTTTTAGAATGTGAGTAGCATTTACAATTAGATCTGGTTGAAAACTTTGTACAGAAATCTAAAGCCTCTAAATGTAATTTATTACATTTGGCTGTTCAACAAAAGACTGGCCTCTCTAAGCCCAAACCATAATATGATCTTGGTAAATTTGTCCAGTGGTTTTTTTTTTTTTATATAGTTTTGTTTCTTTTTTGAACAGAGTCTCCCTGTGTTGCTCAGGCTAGAGTGCTGTGGCATCAGTCTGGCTCACAGCAACCTCAAACTCCTGGGATCAAGTGATCCTCCTGCCTCAGCCTCCTGAGTAGCTGGGACTACAGGCATGTACCACCATGCTTGGGTAATTTTTTCTTTTAGTAGGGACTGGGTCTCATTCTTCCTCAGGGTTTAGGCTGGTCTCAAACTTCTGAGCTCAAGAGATCCTCCCACTTTGGCCTCCCATAGTGCTAGGATTACAGGCATGAGCCACCATGTATGCAGCCTTGTTAGAGTTTCTTAATCCTGACGATAAAATTACCTTCTTACTCCCATTCTGTCTCTCTGTCTGTGTGTCTATAATAACTGGTTCTATGAACAAATTTCAATGGCCCTGATATGTTTGTTTTACAATCGTCTCCCTTAAACTAACTATTTGGACCAGGTGCGGTGGCTTGTGCCTGTAATCCTAGCACTCTGGAAGGCCAACGTGGGAAGATAGCTCGAGGTCAGGAGTTCGAGACCAGCCTGAGCAAGACCAAGACCCCATTTCTACTAAAAATAGAAATAAATTAGCTGGACAACTAAAAATATACAGAAAAAAAGTTAGCTGGGCATGGTGGCACATGCCTGTAGTCCCAGCTACTTGGGAGGCTGAGGCAGGAGGATTGCTTGAGCCCAGGAGTTTGAGGTTGCTGTGAGCTAGGCTGACACCACGGCACTCTAGCCTGGGCAACAGAGTGAGACTCTGTCTCCAAAAAAAAAAAAAACAAAAAGACCCCAAACCAACTACTTGACATTTTGAGTTATTTCTCAGAAATTGTGGATTTTCTGCAAGACAAAGCAGTTGAGATTCTGAAGGTCCCTGGGCAGACTTCCTGATGCCAAGATTTACCATCTCCTCAGTAACCTGCCCCGTGCACTAGGACCTTGTTAATTTAACCACAACCTACCCCAGTGCACTAGCTTCTTGTCAATTTCACCTCTATAAAAAGCCTGGACTCTCTGTTAGTCACAGAGACAGATTTAAGGCAGTTTCTGCCCTTCTCCCAACAATATGCCTTTTGTATTAAAAATTTCTTTCTTCCTTGGCAATCCTCATTGTCTCAATAATTGAATCTTTGTGCAGTGAGTAACTAAACCTAGGTTTAGACCCCCTTGAGATTTTAATGACATGACTGTCTCCCATACACATGACATTAATAATTAAATAAAAAACAAAAACTTAAAAGATAGCCAGCCAGTACTCCTGAATCTATGAAAACCATAGAAAAAAACCAAAAAAAAAAAAAAAAAGCAACCAAAAATAAACACTGCTATTTGATTGTTGTTTCAGTGGAGAAACTCATTTCTAAATATATGATGAAAAAACCAGGACCAGCAAGTGGATTTGTAGGACATACCCAGAAGGAACAAAAGGCAGACTTCGATTTTCTCGAGTACTTCACCATTGCATACTACCCTCCATACCCTTATGCCAAATAAGACCTCCAACACTATCTGTGACTGATCCAAAGAAAAAAATCTTAGCATGATCCTGCAAGTTAATTTCCAGTGGATTTGCTCCATCCCTAACTTAACCTTGTCCTTTCCCAGTTAGTCACAGTAACCTGCCCTGACTTACTCTTTCCATTACTGTTCCTCACTTAGCCTGTACTTCTTAATTGGAACACACAACGAGACTCTCTATAGCAGCAGTTCTCAAAGTGTGTTCTGAGAACCTTTGCGGGAGTCTCAAGACCCTCTCAGGAGGTTCTCAAAGTCAAAACTATTGTTTTGCACTCCTCTCACAAGCCTGCAGTTGAGTTTTGAAGAAGCAACATGGAGTGTGATATCACAACAGACTGAATGCAAAAGCATATATGAGACTCTGGTTATTTTTTTATAATTAGACATTAGTGAAATTACAAAAATGTAGAACAATGTTCACATTATTGTTAATTTTTTTCATTTGGAAAATATATTTTATTAAAGTATGTTAGCTATGTTAAAATACAATGAGTTTCTTGTT
The DNA here is from genome assembly GCF_040939455.1 of Microcebus murinus. Classification (NCBI taxonomy): domain Eukaryota; kingdom Metazoa; phylum Chordata; class Mammalia; order Primates; family Cheirogaleidae; genus Microcebus; species Microcebus murinus. The sequence goes on from NC_134109.1 coordinate 66,779,128, forward strand.
ATTTTAAATTAATAAATATTGTTAAGATTTCTGAGTTTTAGTTTCTAATATGATAAATATTGGTAGTTATAACCAACATAGAAAAATCTCTATAATTTTTAAGGGATTAATGTTAAGGGATCCTGAGACTAAAACATTTGACAATCTGTGGTCTACACAGTAGAATAGAACTGGTGATATATGAAGTGAAGCCTTTGTCTTCACTGCTCCCAAATACTCCCCTGAGGACTTGAAGATTAAATACAGGTGATCCTTGCTTTACACCAACTCAATATATTAAGATTAAAATTCACAAGAAAGATAATTAGGTGGTGAAATTCAAATTATAAAAAGGTTTTGATGAGATTCTTTTAAGTACATTGCACTTTAAGAGTAAAGAATGAATAGTTTTCAAAATCATAAGTACATTTTCAGCTTCTAAAGACACATGTAGTGCGACCTGGAGAACACCTTGGCCTTAATCCTTGGGGGAGTTAATGTAACACTCTTTAGATATGAGAAAAATAATAGTAATTTAATTGGGCTTTAAAGACAATGAAGGTGAGAAATCTATATTTGGCATTTTTTAACAAGAAATTTAAAACCCAGAATAAGAAATAGGGAAAGTTAAAATGTGACTAGCTCTAGAAGAAAGAGATTAATATCATTTTCAGAACCAATTGATTTTAGTGTGAGTTTTTCAAAGGTAAAAATAAGAAGAGCAAAGAATCATCCTGGGAGAAACCAGCTTATTCTGTCAGATTTGCAGTAGTGTTTTGCTATTTAAAGTATTGTAAAAAATTATAGTAAGGAAACGATTAAAATTAGTTTGGGGGAATCTTATATTGAGAAAAAGAAGCACAGAATTGGGTTGTGGTCCTGCAGAAAGAGCTGTTTGGCTTAGAATTAACAGATGGGCTTGGAGTTCAGCAAGGAAGGACTGAACTTCAACTACACAGGAGCAAAAGGCACTAACTGTCCTAGGAGAAAAAGAAAAGAAATACAATCATGCATTGGTTAATGACAGAGATGTGTTCTGAGAAATGTTTCCTCAGACAATTTGATCATTGTGTGACCATCATAGAGTGCACGTACACAAACCTAGATGGTATAGCCTACTGGTAATACATATCTAGGCTATGTGGTATGGCCTATTGCTCCTAAGCTACAAACCTGTATAACACTTTACTGCATTAAACATTCTAAGCACTTGTAACACAATGGCAAGTATTTGTGTACCTAAATATAGAAAAGGTACAATAAAAATAAGGTATTACAATCTTATGGGGCCACTGTCATCTATGTGATCCATCATTGATCAAAATATCATTACACAGTGCATGACTGGAGTTAATGAGCAAGTTAACTAGTTGCATCTCGTTAGTAACAAGAGCACATGGTGGCTGCGTGTCTCTGCGTATGTTTGGTGTTGGAGTAGCCAGGCCCAGGTGTTTCAGTCCTGCACCACACACCCTTGATGACAGGAAGCTTGTGGAATTGATGGACTGTGAAAGTGGTCTGTCCTGAAGATGAAGTCAAGGGCCCCACAGATATTTAGTCTTTGATTAAGCCTCTCCTTCGCAGAAGGAGAAATACACACGTACTTCCTTTATTTCTGGAGTGCAGTTCCTGTCCACAGAGTGGACTTCTAAAGGAATCCTGAAAGAGTCCTGTTCTTGACAGCTCTCTAAAGTGTCATGTGTTCAGCAAGGTCTATTCATTCCGACATTTTATTTTCAGCCGTTTAAGTCGGTTGATATTTGACTGGTTCTCGAGTCTACCATCAGAGGATGGCTTTTGCGTCTCTGCAGTGATAATACTTGCTGAACTAATTTTTATCAAATTTCTCAAAATGTCATCATATTTAGCAGAGGAAAGGACAAAGAACATCTTTCTTCAAATGAGAGCTTTTTACAGATTTTGACATTCACTGAACACAAAAGGTTAGAATAAAGAATTTTGGTCATTTCACCATAGGTGTGGCCATAGCTTCTCTTTAAATTTTTTATTTAATTTGTTCTGTTTAATATACATCACATTTATGTATGGCTTAGAGCTAATGTAAAATCAAAGCTACTAAATGACACTGAAATTTTTATATAGTTATACTATGTAGTGGAACATGAAAAGCTCCAGTCTTTCTACCCACACACTGTAGTTCCAAGAAATTATGAGAAATGAACTTCTAAGACATAGCATCTAATTTGTATATACTTCCAGCTTATCCAAGGACCTGAGTCATTTGAAGCACATGTGTACACAGGCACACACATAAACACACTTCCTGCTGAATGCTGCTTAAGAAATGTAGAAAAATTCAGTTGTGGAAAATACATGTTAAAAATAGAATTTATACTGAGAAGCTTGACCTGATAGCCCACTTATGCATTTCATGAGGAAGAAAGCTGGAAAAATCTACAGTTAGAACTTAAAGAGGAGTGTGAGGATGAGAAAAGTAAAGTTCTATGGAAAAACAAACTAGGATTGCAAAAGGTTAACAGAAAAAAAAAGCACACAAATAGAAAATAGGTCCTGTTTTTACTAGACTTACAAAATTCTGAGAAGGAATTTTCAGGCTTCTTCGGATATTTCAGAGTTATAGGGAGCTCACTTCTGGCAAGAAATGCTAATGGCATGCTATGTACCTATAGTTAGTGGCTACGGATCCTCTAATAGAAAGTTTTCCCACAGGAAGAAAGCAAATATGGTGATTTACACCTGTAATAGACACTATAAAATAATCTTAATTTTCCTTCTAGTTTTAGAGCCATGAGCATAAGAGATCTCAGTGTAGCTTTCCTGGTTTAGGATTATATATCTACTCTCCTTTTATTTCAGTAAATCAATTATTTTGAAACAAAGTTACCAAAAAAATTTAAAAAGCCAAATTTATGATATAGTAATATATAAGCGTCTTTATTAATGCATTAGATTAATCAGATTCAGTGGTGGGTCTACTAACTTCAGTAAGGTAGAAGTAGTGGTGAGCACAAATAATAGTTCGTGATAGCTACAAAGACAATAATCTCTGTCCTTGTGGAGAGTTTAGGGGTAGAACAAAGAGAGACAATCAGTGGATGTTATAAATAAGAAAATAATGTAGTAGCTGACAAGTGACAAAACAAAAAAATAGAAGAGGGTACAGTGTATCAGGTGGGGTGAGAGGCTGAAATATAAATGGGATGGTCAGGGTGGATTTTATGGAGAAGGAGACATGTAAGCAATAACCTGAAGTAGGTGAGAGAGTGAACCATGTGCTCGTGTTGGGGGAAGAGCATTTTAGGCAGAGGAACAGCCAGGAGACACAGAATTAGGCATGTGCCTGGCGTTTTGCAGGAGCAGCAAGATGGCCAGTGTGGCTGGAGCAGAGTGAGCAAGGGTGAGATCCGCTGGATATGAAGGTCAGTGCCATGTGCTGGGGAGGGGAGAGCTGGATGATGAAGAGCTTTGCAGACATCATGAGGACTTGTGCTATTAATAGTACTCTAGGAGATGTGGAATCCACTGGTGCACTTGAAACAGAGGAATAGGAGGTTCTGACTTACCTGCTAACTGGATCACTGGTGTTGTGTTGAGAAACAAGGAGGTGAGTAAGGAAGCTATTACCTACTCCAGGCAAGAGATGACGGTGGTGACATGGTGGTGGTGGTTGAGAGGTTAGATGTGGCCACACTATGAATCTAATCTGAAGCTGGGGATAACAGGATTTCCTAATGGGGTGGATCTGGCCTGAGAGAGAAAGAAGGTAAAAAGTTGACTCCAAGGCTTTGGGGCTGAACAAATGGAAGGATGGAGTTTCCATGAACTTAACCTCTCCTTACTGGACACTTAGAGAGATACGGGGGAAGCAACAATGACCTACTTCCTCTGATGTTTGTTCTTCATCATGAGGCATCCATTAGGATGGTGATGGTCACGGGGTCTTTCTTTGTTTCTCCAGATGGAATTTATGATGAGCCCTAAAGAGAAAGGAAACAATGAAACACGGCCACTTAAAAGCTTATTCTTCAATGTAATGTGATATTTTTGTTCTATCTATGTTCTCCTTTATTGCTCATTACTTGAGTTATTAAATATTTTTTATATTCTAACAATTTCGGTTTCTTACATGGCTGTTAAATATTCCTTGTGAAGGACTGCTCATGGCCAGGCTGGCTTGATGCTTGATAAAATGTAAATAATGCATAGAAACCAGTGAAGAAAAGACCACAAGCACACACAGTGAGGTCAGCTCATTAGGGGTAACATTGATGTGATAGTATACAGTAAGACCTCACTTAATGTCCCGGATGGGTTCTTGGAACTTGCAAATTTAAGCAAGAGGATGTTTAACAATAGCAATTTTACCATAGAGTAATTGATCTAAACACCACATGTACTCTCTAATAATTGGGAGCTAAACGATAAGCACAAAGAGAAACAAAGAGATGTAAGGGACATTGGAGACTAAGAAGGGGCGAAGGCTAAAAACTTACATTTTGGGTACAAAGAATACTATTCTGGCAATGGACACACTAAAAGTCCCGACTTAAGCCTTATACAAGGTATCCATGTAACAAAAACTTTTGCACCCGCTCAATATTTTGAAATAAAAAAAAAAAATAGACACACATGCACAACAGTTAAGTTCCTGTGGCATACTTCTGGTGACAAAAACATTACCAAACTTCTAAATAAAGACCAAAACACATATAATATTATGCATTGAAATAAATGAGAGCTATACATACATTGAAGAAAGATCACTAAAAGCAAGATCATTATTTAACAGCTTGTCCCAGTGCAGGGTGGGGGGTGGCTGGAGCCTCTCCCTGCAGTGCAGGCTGCAAGGCAGGGCCGGGCACGGCGCAGGCGGCACTCTGTGCAGGTGCACTCGCACCAACCCCCCACACTCACTCGGACTGAGGCCGTTCACACACGCCAGTGCACCAAACATGCCCGTCTTTGGGATGTGGGAGGAAACTGGAGTACCTGGAGAAAACGCACACAGACATGGGGAGAATGTGTAAACTCCACACTGACAGTGGTCTTGGCTAGAGAATCCATTTCCCCCCCTCGTTAATATTACAATGAAATGACATTGAGGAAATAACGTTATTTGAAGACCTGTTACCATTTTAAGAACATATTGAATTTAGCTTTTATTTCTGAGTATATTTGACCATTGTTTTTATGTGTAAACCTTTGGAGTAATTAATAGAATGTCCAAGGTCAATTTTTATCAGGGATGTTCCAACCTGACAGTTCTCACCCATCCACAGCCAGCTAGCACAGAAAGCCAGTTGGTGAATGGCACCTGGCACCGTCCAGTACATGGTGATAGAACATGGGGTCGAGCACGTGGCTGGGCTTGGATTCCGGAATCAAATTGTCCTAGCTGGCTGCAAGAAGAGGAGAGGAAGGAGCTCATGGTGCTTGTCGTGAAACATTCCTTGCTTTACCTTCAGAATGGCTGACTTGATGGTTCAAAAGGTTTTAGAAAATCCTGTTTTTTGCAGCTATTTAGGGTTGTCAGTAAGGAAGGAAAGGAATAGGGAGAGAAAGACAAAATTTAAACTAAGAGGACAGTGATGCCTGTTTACCCTGTGATGGCATTTGTTGAACGTGTGTGTCCTTTCCTTCCGATTGGGGACATACGCTTCTGATTTTGAAGTAGGTAGATTCCCACAATATTGCCCTATTTTTCTGATAATAAATTTAAATCTCTCCTGGACTAAGATGTGGGCCAGAGAAGGTTAAGCTATAAAATATGTATGTATTTGGCAGGGGTATTGCATACTTGGAAGTGGGGCATAAGAGAAAATTATTGGGATAGAGAAAAGGGACGAGGAGATAGAGGACAAGAAATAAAGAGGAAAATAATTGGGTTGCTTTTCCTTTATCTGTACAGTTCTAAAAACATTGGAACCAAAATGAAGGTAATCACAGAGAACAGTGAGTTCCCTTTTCACCATGTATAATGTGTAATTCACCTTTTCAGTTAAAGATATATAATGTTAAGGCCAACTCTAGGCAAAAGTATACAGTCAGTGAATTTATTTTCAAAATCTTCCTGTTTCTGTTTCATTGGCCTTTAGCCTCCCTTTCAGGGCTATCATAATACATACATTGGCATTCAGTTCAAACCTCCTGGAAATTTCCATGTGGGTGTGCTGAATCTTCTCTGACTTCCCTCAGAATAGGCTCTTCTGGTGGCCCAGACCTTCAGAGTCCAGAAAGTGACTAGAGTTAATTCAATCTTGTAAAAAAAAAAAATCTCTAAGTCATATGATTAAGTTACTGTAGATAATACTATATGTAATTTCTAGATAATAGCTGAGCTCTTAACTTGACAGTATTTTCATTTTAACAAGGTACTTTTATGCCTTGCCCCAAAGAAATAACATGACCATTTTAGGCACTATAAGACAACAGTAAGAAAAATCCATCTTGCTATGATGGTCCTTTCAATTTCCTTTAAATCTGACCTTGAGGTGACCACCTTGTTCAGGCCCAGGAAACCATATAGGTGTACAGTGAAAACCCAGTTATTTCAATAGGCTATACACTCCAGATTTTCTGTCAATTCCAGATTTTCATCATCTCTATATGCTACATTTTCATCATCAGAAGGATATGATCAGAAAATACCCTTGAAGAAAGTGGAAAGAATTTCGTATTATTTATACTGGGAAGAATTTTTAGGAACTATATATGAAATTATTGATTTCTTAAGTATTCTAATTCATAGGAGTCAAACACTTGTAGTAGAAGAAACTATTTTTAAGACCTAAGGAAAATGTTTTGCCACCTTCTGGAACCTCCAATTTAAAGAATTTGCAACTTCTACCTCTGCAGCTCTCTAGGACCAGGTTAGATAACCCTCTCGATTGGCTGGCTTGCTCATCAACCTGATGCCATGTGTGGGTCTTAAATTTCCTTCCAACACCAGGATTTGGCACCCATGGAGCCTTCCAGCATTGTCTTCTCCTCACACAAACAAGAGGCAGCAAAAATGGTGGTTCTTTTTTAGTTGCAAACTCCCTCAGGCAAATCAAGAATTTACTGAAATCTCTGCCTAATTGCAGAGATAAAATTCTCATGCTGCTCTTTTGCAAATATTTCAAATTATTTGTCTAATAGTACATTAGATCTGACATGTTAATTGGTTTAGGGAGCCAGGCATGAGGTTTATTCACATGTGACTAATTTCTGATACATTAGTGTTTTTGGAAAAAAAAAAAAATAAATCCACTTGGAGAAAACTGGGTTTAGCATTCAAACATCCTGTAACTTCTGTTATCAGAGAGGCCACAGACACTAAAATTTGCCTGAAAAGTGCATGGGTGGCCTATTCCAGGCCTAGCTGATGACTCACATGACCTCAAACACATAATTTCACTTCACCTTTCCTAGGGTTTTTCCTCTAGCAAAATATAATAATACCACATAAAAGCCTCATAAGGAAATAGGCAGAATTAGTGAGATAATAAAAATAGTGGGAAATAGTTGTTGAAAAGACTTTGGGGTATTGTATTCATACTTCCTTCTGCTTTCCTGACTTCACCATCAAATAATTTCTTACAATGTGGAATCTAAATCTGCGTTTTGGGGGCAGATAGATACCACTGTTCTGTGCCTTTTCCAGTGAGCACAATGAACATGGCAAACAATAGCCCGCTCGTGAAACTTCATGGACCATTTGGAAATACTGCATCTTGTGGTCATATTTTGTGCCCCCCTCAGTCTCTTTTCCTTAGGCTTGGTTTCTTGTGAATAGCAGATAGAGTAGAGCTAGATGCAACAATGACAGAGTCTGACAGTGAACACAATTTATTCTTCATTCAAGTCACTGTTTATCAGTGATAAACAGAGACATTTGGTAGCTTTATAAGCTTTCTGTAGCCAGTTGCATATTTTAAAAATATATTTTTAGCATAGAACTACAAATAGGCTAGAAGTTAAGCAAGTTCATGGCATGTAGGAAACACTTTGAGAGGTTCACAAACTCAGGCCATGAAATAAAGTATGTTGGAGATACAAAAACATATATACACATATCTACAAATATACATGCATATATCATAATTTTTATCTGAGAAAGGTCAAATAGTGTGCTGTCTTTATCAGCACTTCTATTCTGTGGTCCAGTGATGGAGGAGAGAAAGTATTTTCTCTGAATTTCTAAATTATAGCTGGATAAATTGAGTCATAGACCAGAGCCACAAAAAAAAAAAAAAATGAGTAATAGAGCAAGTGGAATGAAAAACATTAGCTGCTTACGCTGGTTGGGCAAATGGATTTTATAGTCATTTTTAGGATGCAAAGTGAGAGATATTTAAAAATTCATCTTTGGTTGAATTGAATTGTTCTTGGTCATTGGTGTTCTATTTTGAATAGTCTAATTAATTCTTACTGCTCCAGTTTGCACCCTGGGGTGATTTTAAATAAGTAAATACGTAAAGAGTTTTCATTTGCACTGTGATATTGACTCATTGAGTGATCCTGCAGTCTAGCTTCCATCTTTTCTGCCAGAATAAATTCCTTCTCCTGCTCTTTAGAACTCCCATACCAACACGCACACACACATATTATTATATACTCACCTTCCTAAAATTTTAAGTGTATTTCTACCAAAATTGTTGTTTCTGAAAGACTGAATGAATGTGATATTTTTAGAAAACTGCCATTTAAAAGTACACAGATAAGCAACTACAGAAATATAGTTTTCTTCCCCCTGCTGTTTAACATTTTAAGAACTACAGCCTTGAAAATTCTAATAACCATGTTAGTGTTCAATTTTACAAATTTCACTTCTCCCCCAAAATAGTATTTTTAGAAAATAATGGTCAAATCCCTCCTGTTTCTAAATAGATAACTTTAAATACCCAGACGGGGCAACAGCATAGTACCTTCTACATTTTTAACTTTGTAACTTTCACTTTAGCTTCTACAACCTTTCACTCCTCTTATGATAAACTGGAGTTTTAAGCAGGTGAATTTTTGTGGCCTTGTCCTGATGTAGTGCTTAGGCCCTTGAACTAGAAAGTAAAGTGGAATAGAAAACAAAAACAAAAACTGAGGCAATCTTTTTTTGCTTGCTTACTAGGGTAAACTCTAATCAGCCTTTACATCCTCAAATTTCTAGGGACAGAAGAGAGAGAATGAAGTTAAAGAAAAAAAAAAAAGACAGGAAAAATGAGTGTTGAGTGAGAGAAACTTATAGCAAATAGTGAAATTAGAGCCCTCCAAGAACCAAGTATGTTTGAATGCCATTCTATTTTATGTTAATTCAAGACATCTTTTTAAAGATCAAATTATCATATTTTCCAGGAAGAAGATAAAGAAATGGCAGAATTGCCACCTTCTAAACTGTGAGTTGAGCATTGGATGGAGTTGGGTGGGAAAGGGGTGAGGTGGCTTATGAAACCTTAAGGTTGGGTGGATGATGTGGCAGACACCGAAGAGTCCACAGGAAGCAAGGTTGGAGAAGAAGCCGAGTGAGCACGAGGGACCTGGCTAATGCCACATGAGAGGTCTCACTCGCCAGAGGTGAGCATCAAAGTAAGTATGTTATCCAGTGAACAGATGGACAATGGACCATCCTGCCAGACACCAGATGATGCTGCTGCCCATGCACTCCTGGGAAAGTGTATGACACTAGACTTCCCCTTCACTTTTGTGTCAAGTCATGAAGACTCACAGACATACATATCATTGGGAAAAGAAGGAATGAGGAGGATATTTGCAAAACTGAAGGTTTTTTTGTTATGTTTTCAAAAGATATTACTATGAGAAGACTAATTTGATTTTTGAATCAGACTAAGCTTAAACTTCTATTAAATATATATATATATATATTTCCTATTACCCAAAGGTGGTTGTCTTGAAGGAAGCTACAGACATAATCAAACAAAATATTTTATCTGCATATATAACTTAGTGTATTACATTTTGTAACACTGTTATATTTGGCAGAGATTATATGAAAAGGAGAAAATCTACTACTACTTACTAGGTTGCAATTTACTAATGCAATTGTTTTCTTTCCATGCACTCTAGCAAAACTATTCCTTCTTTTAGAGGGTTGCTATTCTGTGTGGTGGAGGTGGTAGTAATGCAGGGATGCCCAGTGAAGGTGGGAAAGCCCCCTAAAGTCACCAAGTAGGTTTTTGGGTTCATGCAGGAATGAATTCAAGAGCCAGCCAACTAGCTACAGGCCGGTGTTACTGAGACACAGACAAACAAGAGATTCTATTTCACAGAGAGAGTAGAGATCCTTTCCCAAGCAGGAGGGGAGCCCCTCATGGGGCAATGGTAACTTGTTTAAATGCTCAGAAACCCCATTAGGAAACGGCCCTACACGACCAGCATCATCTTCAAGTCAGGCCATAAAGGCTAATCATGAACTGCTGTTACAGAAGGGTAAGCACAGTTTGTAAGGCAGCGGGCTTAGCGATGCATCCATCTTGGGTGGTCCTGGGCTGGTGACACACTGGTGACTTCCTTGCTGAGGGTGGTGGCGTCTGGTATCCATCAACCTGGCTGTACTCAGGTTCCCTCGCCCTTCCTTTTCTGCTTTATCCCTACATTAGTAGGAGCCTGCAGACATTTTTTTCTGAAGGTGAACATTTTGAAAAACTTCTGCACTATTTCCAATCTGTTTGCTCCTCCATCTTTGTACATTATGGTTATCCAGAGAACTTTAAAAGATACCCTTCTGCAACTCTGATCGGTTAAGTCACGTGCTCTTCAGATAATTCTAACATTAAGTCAGGGCTAAGAAACACTGGTTTAGTCCTTGGGGAAGGATCCTGTTAGCCACATCTGCAGTAGTCTTTTACATTTGGGACAGTTTTGAAGGAACCTAGAAATATTTTACACCAAAATAGGGCATTTTGACATGCCAGACTGACTGAAGAAGCCTCAAGTTCTCTCTGGCCGTCCCCCCAAAAGCCTTGGAGTCTCTTTATCTGCCAGAGATCCAGACCCACACAGAACAATTGTTCTTTTCTTCCCCCTCTAGGACCAGAAATGTGACCACATCTGAACAGACTCTTTAAGAAGATAATGTCCCTTGTCTGAGACTCATTTAAATTCCAAAGAGAATTATTAATATTTACCACTTAATCTTTGTTCCCCAACCATTCTTCCTTTCTAGTAACCCCTATTGCTCTTCTTCAGAATTCCTCTTCTCCCCCAGCCCCGTGGCCCATTTTATCAGAAAGGTATATAACTTTATTTTAATTAATTAATTAATTAATTAATTAATTTTGCTTTCTTTTTTTTTTCCAAGACATTTCCAGTTGTCACAGGCATAGAAGCTCCTGAACCCCACTGGGAAGTTGAATCTTCATTCTGCCAGTTCCCTTGTATACACGTTAAATAAATTTGTAGCTTTTTCCTCCCATTAATCAACTTGCCTCATGTCAGTGACTTTTCAGTGAACCCTGTGTTGTTGAAACTGCAAGGCGGTTTCAGTCTAGGTCTAGTTATGCATCGCACAAAGATTCAAATATTAAGATAATAAGGATTGTCAAGGAAGAAAGGGATTTTTAATATGAATAGGAGAAGTTGTAGAAACCACCATTTACAAATTAATAAAAGGGTGCAAGGTGAGAACTGTTGTAAGGGCCTAAACTTCACAAGGCACAGGAATAGCTAAAAATAATGATAATAACCAGCCACTGTCCACTAGTTTGCTTTCCTATAATTGCTGCTCAGGAGTCACACAGCTGGTCATAAAGATTCTTAACATTCCCTGTCGATAAGAACACCCTTGTGAAACCTAAGGCTGATTTTGAGATATCTTCCAGACTCTCCATTTCAGTGGAACAGCTGACCCACCCAGACAAGGGACTGAAGATGAGGAACTGACTCAACTGGTCTTGTGACCCCCATCCGAAAACTGACTCAGCAAAGAAGACAATTTCGACACCCCCATGGTTCCACCCTAAACCCAGCCAATTAGCAGACCCAATTGCCTAGACTTTTGCTTTCCAAACTATCATTAAAAACCTTTCTCCCAACTTTTCTGGGAGATGGATTTGAGAAATTCCTGTGATCTCCTCACATGGTGCCTGTGATATTAAACTCTCTGGTGTAACCCCTGCTGACTCAGTGTATTGGCTTCCTCTTGAGCAGTGGGCAATGAGCTTAGCTGGGCTGTAACACTGCCTCAAATCTTCTCCCCAACTAATGGTGACCATTAGTTGGAGGGACCATGGCCTTGGGGCAGTTCATGGGTATAACTAACAAGGGGCTATATACATTGGGGGCAGTTTGTGGGGATGGGGAATTTTGGCTAAAGGAAGCCTACCCAGGGGCCTTCAGAATCTCAGCTCCTTTGTCTCGCAGAAAATCCACCATTTCTGGGAAACAAGTCAAAATGTCTAGTAGTTATTTAAGGAAGAGGGATATAAAAATTATATAGGGGTCATTGAAATTTGTTCATGGGGTCAGTTACACTTAGGGGTGCAAAAGTCTTGCTCCCTACAGTTTCAATACCATTAGCACCACTGAATGGCTGTCAATTTTGTTCTGCGCATTTCGGAAAGGCTGACTTTCAAAGGGGTAAATGTTTTTCAATTCTTTAACATCTATTTAAGGTTTTTCTTGCTGTGCTAATGGTTTAGTTTCTGATATAAAGTGCTGGAGTTTACTATGTCCTTACTCGTGTCTATTAATTTCTACCTCCCATTCCGTGAGGCAATTGCAATTTAGGTAAATGAAGAAAACCTGGGGAAATGTCTGTCTCTTACCATGGTTCTTCCAATCAGTATAAACAAACAATCATTATCTTGAGTACAACAGATAAAAGAGGGCTAATGATATTAGTTGCTAATCATATATATCTGGTTACTAGTATTTATTTTTATTTGTGGTAAGCCATTTATAAAGTGATGAACCCAGTGTTCAATCAGGGGAACAATTAATATCATTGCTTAGAACTTCTTTTCAGAAGGATTTATCTTGGCTCTGAGGTTACCTTCCACCCAAAGATAATTTGCTTGGAATCCATGGTTGCCTCGGCTTAATAATTTGGAAGTAGCACTATGTTATTAGAGCTAGTTCCTTTTGTTTTTTTTTTAAGTGTTAACTTTGACCTTTGTTTTAAAGTATAATGGAGATTTAACTTCTGATGGAACTAAGCAACTTTGGATTTGTTTAACTTTGACATAGTCATAAGCACACTCTGGCAACACCCTTGTGCATTCAAACAGCCTTGCCTGAAAAGCTGAACCAACAAATCTTTAACAGTTACAGGAGTAATGTGTATTGAGAGGCAGATACTGAATAAAAATTGGGTTCAAGATGATTTTCAATAGAGCTGATTCAAACAAAAGCAGAGAAGTGTCATAAAAATATAATTTCACACACAAGGAGCACATTCAGAGGCTGATGTTGCAATATTAATGGACACTCTCCCCCCTTCCTATATCCCATCAAAATTCTTAGCCAGAGAAACTAAAATGAGAGATTGTTATTGTATTTTAAAGTTTTGATGAGGATTTTAAGAATAGCAGTTTAGAAAAGACAATAGCTTCATATAGCCAAAATATTAAACCTTGTCTCATGTCATTGGACTTTAGAATTATAAATTACTGTCTAGGAAATCTAGTGAAATATATATGAAAAACTTTGAAGAAAAATTTTTGGAAACAATCTTAGTATCAGAGAAAGATCTCAAAGCTGTATATATTTTATAAAAAAAATCCTATAAACTTTTCCATATATATTGGATTTATTATATTCCTCCAAAGCAATTTGAAAGGCACTGAATTATGCTCCCTTTCAGCTTCCAAAAAAATAAAAACACCATAAGTAATAAAAGCAGAAAAGTTGACTCTGAAATTCATTTTCATATAGATTTATAGGAAAACTGCTTTGATGTCTTTTCCATTCCCTTGCCAGTTTAAAAAAAAAAGAGAGAAAAGAAAGGGAATGTCTATTAACTTTAACATAAAAAAATTCACTCTTCAAACCTCATTTATCTTTGATGAGCCCTGGGCAGAGTGCCATAATAACACTATGCACATTATAAGACTTCTATAATCATTCAGAGTCTTCTTCCCTTTCTTTTATAATCAGCTGAGTGTTGTTACTGGCCCTCCCTCTAACGAAGTTAGCTAGGCTGGGCTGACACTTTATGCAGTGCAGGTTGCTGTACACAAAAGGGACCTGAAATCGGATTTCAACATGTCTCAATGAGGACATTCTCATTTCACTCTCAATATGTGAATTTAGGAAGCTTTCTTCAGTATGTTAGGAGCTGATGTCTTAATTAAGTGGGACTTCTCAGGGGTCCAGTTGGTCCTGCTGGCGTTAAACAGAGTCTGCCAATGCCCCTGGCAATTGATGGGGAAATAGATCCCTCTGCCTTTTCTGAAAGCTTGGTGTCTGTGAATTGCTGAGACCTCACAGATGTAAGTCCTGGCCGAATCCTGGCACTGATTGTTTCCTCTAGGCATCATGAAAGCACAAACAGGCAGAGCTCAAGTTAGCATGTTGGAGTATATTTATGCTTCCAACCGAGTAGAAAATTCAATGTGAATGGAGCTGGGACAGCCGAATTTTATACTTTCTCTCTTTTATTTCTCTTTCTGGAATGAGAAAATTGTCATTAACTGAAAATTCTGGTTATCAGAAAGCCAATCACAATATTTTTGGTTCTGCTTTTTTCATGATTCTTTAACAAATGGAACTAAAGTGAAGTAGTCCATTTCTCTAGGAGCAAAATGTGAGATCTGATGGTGGAACTAGGTTTGACTGGGTCTAGAGCCCAATGTTATATTTAGCCATTGTGTTTACTGAAATTTCAGGTTAATACAATATATGTTGTTATCTCTATTTATGATGTTAAGTTATTTTAGAAAGAAATTGTGGAGAACTCTAAGAAACCTATGGACTTTGGGTGATTTATGATCTGTCAATGTAAGTTCATTAATTTTAATAGAGGGTTTATGCATGTGTGGGGAGCAGGTGGATATATGGAAATTCTCTGAACTTTCCTCCCAATTTTGTTGTGGACATAAAACTACATTATAAAAGGCCAAAAAAAAAGGAAAAAAAGAAAGTATGTACTTATAAATGTGGCTTAGAGACTTGATACTAGAACACACAGACACAAACATTTGGATAGAGGAGTGCTGCAATGAATGAAATGAATGAGTGAATGCTCTTGGCACAGGTAGGCTGTCTCTTGGAATAGGCTGCTTCCTCGGTTCAGATTCTGGTCAGTTTTTCTTAGATAAAAGTTTCCAATCTGCCTCTAGTATATTTTTTCAATACATATATCTGCCAGAAGTTGCTTTCTGAATGCAAATTTGATGCTAACCATGATTCCTTATTCCAGTTCATACTTGAATATATAATGCTTATAGTCTTTATCTTTAGATCCACTTTCGGTTACTGAAAGTAGTGTGACATATTAGACCAAACTGCTCCAGTGGTTTTTCGGTTTTTATTTTATTTGGTTGCTTTTGGACTGAGGGTTCCATGCAAGCATTGGCTTTCCATCCTTGGTACACTGTTTTGTCTAGAGATATCACAAAGTTCTTTGTAGTTTTGCTTTGAAAAAATAATTCTGCTTAGTTTTTTTGTACTTCAATTTAGAAATGCTAAATAGAGATGCAGAGTGGTGAAATAACTGGATCAAAGGCACACACTAGTTTCTATTTATTGGCCATGCTAGTACACTAGGATGTTTTTTAATTAGTAGTGTTTGGCTTTTAAGTTAAATTTCTTTCACTTAAAGACCACCTATCACTTTTAGTTCCCTGAGGGCTAGCAAGTCACAATTGAAGATCATTGTGGTCACTCATGCACATCTATTGTAAAGGTACCCAGTTGAGATATTTGGAACACCTTATTTGTTACATTTCATGTACACAGACTTGCCCTCTGAACAAGGCAATACAGCCTTTCATACAGCCCCTGAGGAATCTGATGCATAGCTTTTAAGGCCTTCTTCCGGTAAACCAGACTAGATTACTCAGCCTCCGTCTACTTTATTTCTCGAAAGGGATAAAACTGTCAACATGTGAATCACATCCCAAGTGAGGAGGGTTGTGCTGTGAAACCTTTGACAATTTCCTAAATTCAAGCCAGGATGATCTCATTATTTTTCTTGACGTGTGTCGTGATTTATGCTATCAAAATGTATTCTCTTTGCATGATTCTTGGAATCCCCAATTTTGTAAGCATTAAGTTATGAGAGCGGAGTGACTTCAGGTTTCTTCTTGCCAAGCTCTGTCCTCACTCTACTTTCCTCTCAGGGTGCGTTTCCCTATTCTAGGTCCTTATTAGTGAATGAGTTTTTAAAAAGTAGGTTTAATTAGCCTAAAACCATTAAGTTTGAGAAAGGCAGTCTAGATTAGTGAAAAGAACTCTTGGTTCCAAAATATGCAGCCTCTGGTTTAGGATCTGCCACTTTATAAATCTGATTTGGGACAAGTTGCCTATGTTCTTGATTTGTAGTGTATCTAATATTTGAATGAGAACAATAATCCCTGTCCTATGTTAGAAAAATTTATGAAAATAAAATGATACATGCGATTCTTTAAAACTGGAAAGTGGTAACCATGCAGATATAAGATTCGGTGTCGATCTGTCTCTCAAACCAGACACTGGAGGATAGACTATCAATGACATATAATAATGTGACTAAACTAAGCCAAACATAGATAAAAGAAAATAAGTTAGGTATTTAAATAGGAACAGAATAACGGAGGTTAAAATCATGGTAGAGTTTATGTGAAAGTGGACTTCATGGTTTTTAACAGCTAGTGCAGTTATAAGGCTGTTGAGGTAAAAACGTAGTTAAGCATTTTTTTCATGTTTTTTGGTCATTTGTCTATCTTCTTTTGCAAAGCTTCTGTTCATGTCTTTTGCCCCCTTTTTAATGGTATTGTTTGTTTTTTCTTGCTGATTTGTTTGAATTCTTTGTAGATTTTGGATATTAGTCTTTTATTGGAGACATAGCTTGCAAATATTTTCTCCCTTTCTGTAGGCTGTCTATTTGCTTTGTTGGTTATTCCTTTGTTGTGCAGAAGCTTTTCAAACATATGAAAAAATACTCATCGTCACTAATGATCAGGGAAATGCAAATTAAAACCACAATGAGATATCACCTTACCCTTATCAGAATGGCTATTATTAAAAAGTCCAAAAACGATAGATGCTAGTGTAGATGCAGAGAGAAAGGAATGCTTATACACTGTTGGTGGGACTGCAAATGAGCACAACCTTTATGGAAAACAGTATGGACATTCCTCAAAGAACTATAAGTAAATTTACCATTTGATCCAGCAATCTCACTACTACCCATCTACCCAAAGGAAAATAAATCTTTGTATCAAAAAGATACTTCTTCCCAAATGTTTATTGCAGCACAATTTACAATCATAAAGATGTGGAATCAATTCATGAGTGGATTAACAAAATGCAGTCTATATATACCATGGAGTACTACTCAACCGTAAAAAGAAATGAATTAATGTCTTTGTAGCAATTGTTTTTTAAAGCCAGTCAAATTTAGCAGTGGGGGATTATACACCAACTTTATTGACACTAATGTTAATAAGTTCTGATAACCCACTACCATCGGACCAGCCTCTCTACAGCAATTTGGATGGACCTAGAGACCATTATTCTATGTGAAATATTTCAGGAATGAAAAAACAAACACCACTTGTACTTTCTAATATTTCGAAACTAATCGATGGGCATACATGGGCACAGAGAGAAGTAAAAGTTCTTGGAAATAAAGAAGGGGGAGAGGGGAAGAAGGGAGGAGTAAATACCTGCCTAACAGATGCAATAACACTATTTGGGTGGTGGGCACACTAATAGCCCTGACTTAATCATTATAAAAGCCATCCATTTAACAAAAACATTTATATCTAATTAATATTTTGAAATTAAAAAAAACATGGTTAATACAATACAGTTTTATGCTACAGTAGAAGCATAGTGGCAAGAATGTAATAGTCCCAATGGATTCTTTAAGTGTCAAAGTACAGCTGATATACTGGATTGAGTTCTTGGCACCATATTTTTAA
The DNA here is from genome assembly GCF_040939455.1 of Microcebus murinus. Lineage (NCBI taxonomy): Eukaryota > Metazoa > Chordata > Mammalia > Primates > Cheirogaleidae > Microcebus > Microcebus murinus. The sequence continues at coordinate 66,797,148 of NC_134109.1, forward strand.
GATGGCAATTTTCAAATTGCTCTATGCTCAGAGGAAAACACCCAGATAGTAAAGTTCTATAAAGAATAGAACTTACATGAAGAATAACAAAAGAAACTAGCATAAGTAGATTAGAAAAGAGAAGACTTTGGGACATAGTACCATTGTGTTCAAACATTAATGAAATCTCAAGAAAAAAGGGTTTAGACCTAATCTGAAGATTTTCTTGGGACCAAACTATAGCAATAGTTTCTCAGGAAATATTAGGGTAGTCTATTAACTTTTAATACCCTTTTGGCTCTTAAGATGTAGCAGTTTGATTTGTATGCAGACAGGTGTCCCTTTCCTCCCTTGCTATATAAAATTTCTTGTCTGGTTAAAGATGAAAACCTTCCTAGAAATAGTTGACATCAGTAGAAACATGCTCTCTCTGCTTAAAATTCTTTTTGACATTTTATATGTAAAACTGCATACATGCAAGAGCATATTGAGATTGGTTATCTATGTAAGGAAAGTGAGAATAAGAAGAAGGGTTTTTTTGGTGTGTGTGCGGTGTGCATGGTCATGTTGTATTTCTTTACCTGGGTGGTGGGTACATGGATGTGATCACATTGTGATAATTTGCCAATCTATACACTTATGACTTATGCACCTCTCTGTACATATATTATAATTCAAAAATAAAGTTGATTTTAAGGAGGATATGTATAAAACATATGTAGGATATAAAACATACCCAAAATCTTTAAAGATTTCTTTAAACTCTTATAAACACCATGAAATCATTGCCCAAATAAATAACTTAAAAATGATCACATTTATTTATCTATGTACTTCCATGTTATCCATGTCTGTCTCTTTCTCTTAGAGGTAACCACTATGCTGATTTGTATTTTTTTACTTGTTTTCTTTTTAAAAAAGTTTTTATTCCAAATATATGTAACCTTAAACACAGCTCATTTTCTCTTGTTCATTTTAGAGCTTTATCAAAGGTGTTTGTATAATGTGTGTAGCCTTCCATGATTTGCTTCTTTCTTATTACATAGATTGTTCTTTCTGTTGATATATATATATAGGAATAAACCCTTATTGGCTAAATGTGTACAAATATCTTCTAGCTTGTGGTTTGTTGTTTTACTCTTTTAGTAATGCCATTCGATGAATTAAAATTTTATTTCATTTTATTTATTTTTTTCAGCATATTACGGGGGTACAAATGTTTAGGTTACATATATTACCTTTGCCCCACCCAAGTCAGAACTTCAAGCATGTCCATCCCCCAGAGAGTGCACACCACTCCCATTAGGTGTGTATATACCCATCACTTCCTCACTCCTCCCACCTGCCCAACACCTGATGAATGTTTCTACTATATGTGCACATGTTGATCAGTTAGTACCAATTTGATAGTGAGTACATCTGATGCTTGTTTTTCCATTCTTGTGATACTTCACTTAGTAGAATGGGCTCCAGCTCTATTTAGGATAATACAAGAAAACTTTAATTTTATAATTTAATTTCCTTTTATAGTTAATGGCTTTTGTGTCTTATTTAGGAAGTCATTACTTATTCTAAGGTCAAACAGGCAGTCTTTTGTATTATCTTCTAAGTTTTTAATAAGTTATACTTTCACATGTAATTCTTTTTTTTGTTTTGTTTTTGTTTTTTTTTTTTTGAGACAGAGTCTCGCTTTGTTGCCTAGGCTAGAGTGAGTGCCATGGCGTCAGCCTAGCTCACAGCAACCTCAAACTCCTGGACTCAAGCAATCCTTCTGCCTCAGCCGCCCGAGTAGCTGGGACTACAGGCATGTGCCACTATGCCTGGCTATTTTTTTTTTTTCTATATATATTAGTTGGCCAATTAATTTCTTTCTATTTATAGTAGAGACGGGGGTCTCGCTCTTGCTCAGGCTGGCTTCTAACTCCTGATCTCGAGCAATCCGCCCGCCTCGGCCTCCCAGAGAGCTAGGATTACAGGCGTGAGCCACCGCGCCCGGCCACATGTAATTCTTTATCTGGTATTGAAGTAGGAGTCTAATGGATTTTATTTTTTTTCATATGGACCATCAACTATCTCAGCTTTATTAATTGAATAGTCCTTCATTTACCCACCGATTATAATGCAACCTCTGTTATAAAACAAATTTATATACACAGGTATGTTTCCAGGATTTCTATTCTGTTTTACTGGATATTTGTCTAACCCTATGCCAGTATCTAACCCTATGCCATTGTACTACATCAGTGTAAATCTGTGTCTTGAGAATTTGTAGGGCAAAGCCTCTCATGTTTTCCTTTTTCTGGATCACTTGGGCTCTAATTGGCACTCTTCTCTTCCATATACATCATATTATTAGTTTATCAAATTTCTTATAAAATCTAGCTATGCACTTAATCATATTAAATTTTTAGCCCAATATGTGGCAGATTTGACTTCATTATAGTATTGAGTCATCTTAACCATGAAGATTATATGACTTCCTTTTAGGATCTCCTTAATATTGACCTATAGAGTTTTATGATTTTTCTCTATGCAGGTCTTTTACCGCTTTATTTTTTTCAGAATTATTCCTAGATTCTTTAAATATTTTGTGACTATTACAAACTTTTGGAATTGCATTTTTGTGGTGCATATGTGCAATTAATATTTCTATATTTATATTTTATGTCTTCTTTTTTAGCTCTTATTAATTTTAATAATTTATAAGTGCACTTAATTTGAGTTTTCTATGTAGAAAATCATATATTTGTTTCCTGGGGAAGCAAAAGAAGAAAATCACACATTTGTGAACATTTGTATATAATGACCATTTGTTTCTTCTTTTCTAATATTTGTAATATTTTTTCCTTTTCTTTACTATGTGCCAGGATCTGCAGTAAAATTTTAAATAGAGGTGATAATAAAGGACATTCTTATCTTGTTATTGATTTTAATTTAAATGCCTAGAGAGCTTTCTTATATAAACATGACTTCATAAGATACCATCCTTCATCTTTGAAAATCACTGAAAATTAACAATTTTATAAAATGAGAAAAAGAGCCATAATCCTTAACTTCCATAAAACTAGGGGACAGACATCATTCATAGACACAAAATATATCTCAAATCTTTCAAAAGTAGCCCAGTAAAAAAGAGCAAAATAATGTAGACATAAAGGAAAGATTTTAAAGGATTAGAAAGTAAAATGCATTATAGAAGACAAGCTAGAGATATCCAACTGATTTGTAGCTGTAGTATCTGAAAAATAAAACAACAGAACAAAAAAGTAAGTAAAATATATCATTCAAAAGATTTTCCTGAGATTAAGGGGATGGGGGGATAGATCCACATCTGAGAGACGTGTTGAACAGTGTGGAGGGAAGGGCATACCTCTAACCTTTGCTAAGTAAAGGCAAAATTATAAATTCTAACCAAAATTTTATACAAAAAAAACCAAAAACCAAAACCAAAAAACATTTTTCAGGTGTTGGGCAGGTGGGGGGAGGGGATGGGTTTATATATATATATATATATATATATATATGTATATGTATTACAAGTGCATTGTGCATTTTCAGGGGCATGGACATGCTTGAAGCTCTGACTCAACAGGAGAGGGAAGGCAATAGCAATGTATGTAACCTTAACATTTGTACTCCCTTATTATGCTGAAATAAAAAAATAAAAAATAAATTTAAAAAAAGAGGCTTTCCTGAGAGGAAGAACAAAAAACAGACAAACCAAAAATTTGAATGTACATATTTTAAGGACCTACTTAAAAAAAAAAAAAAAACACCCAGAAAATTTAACATTGGGACCAAGCCTAGTAAATTTTCTGGACTTTAAAGATAGAATGAATCTTTTGGGCAGTAGTATAAAAAGAACAAGACACTTATTTGGGGAGGGGGAGTGAAGAAAGCCATCCATAGATTTCTCCACAGCACTCTACTACACTCTCCACTCTTCTATTACATGTGTATTTCTCTATCTCTTAATTTTTGTTTTATAAAATTGAAATATTTGATTCATGGATATTCGATATTACTCTGTTTTCATTGTGAATGACTCTTTTTAGCCCAGAATTCTTTTTTGCCCAGAATTCTGCCTTAATTAATCAGATTATGACTTCATAATCTGATGTGTAGTGGAGAAAGAGCTACAAAATACTCAAGGGAAGAAATTGTGAGCCAAGGATTTTTTATTCAACCAAGTTGTTCTTCAAGTATGAAGACTTCAGATAAACAATTCTGAACATGTAAGAAACCAAGAAATATTTTTCCCATGAGTCTTTCTTGAGGAAACTTAGAAAATTAATTTCAGCCAAGAAATGAACTTGGGAAATTGTGGCAAAATGATTTGTGGGAGCATTGAATATAAGTAACTATACAACTGGGACTTAAACAAATGTGAAGCTTATGGTGGCAGATCAGAATGTGAAAGTTATATGCATAAAGTTATATGCATAGCAATGATACAGCTAACTAAAATTGGGAAGAAAAGAAGACAGAAAATGGGAGATAAGTTCACTGATTACAAAGATACTCCATTAGCTAAGAGTTGAAGAAATCTTTCAAGGTTGAACAAACCAATGATATAATTATAAGGGTATTTAGAACTACAAATGTAAATATAATAAAGTTAATATTATTAACAAAAATTATGAAGTAAAGAAGAGGTTAAGAAAGAGAAAATAAAATAGAATACTTTTATCATTATTCAAATTAGGAATAATTACTGTCAAAAATAGAAATAGATAACTAGAGGTATTATGTAAAGTCATAATTATAAAGATAATGAGTAGAACAAAAGACAAATCTTCATGAGTATCAGAGGAACTACACATAAAAAAAAGTAAAGAAATGCGACCACTACTTTAAGTCTTTTAAAAAATCTGTGTAAAGAAAAAGATAATATAGTATTATACCATAGAAATAAGATCACAAATATCTTTCATATTAATAAATGTAAATGAACTTAGCTCACATATTTTCAGAGGAAGTTTTACAATAAAGCAAAATAGTTTATATAAATACATGATATTTAAATATACCTAAATAATTAAATATAATTTCTACATAGCTATGTATGATAAATAACTAAAAGATTGTAATTCAGAAAGGTTGGAAATAAAAATATGGCAAATTATATAAGACAAAGGCAAACAAAAAGAGAGCTGAAGTCATAATCTGATCAGTTAAGGCAGAATTCTGGGCAAAAAAGAATTCTGGGCTAAAAAGAGTCATTCACAATGAAAACAGAGTAATATCGAATATCCATGAATCAAATATTTCAATTTTATAAAACAAAAATTAAGAGATAGAGAAATACACATGTAATAGAAGACTTTAGCTTACCACTCTATTCATGAGGTAAAAAATTAAATATATAAGAGAATAAAATAATATTTTTGTGAAAAAGTATAATCTATAAAAATTAACCAGTAAAAACGAGTAGAAGTTAGATTAATGTCTATGGATGAATAAGGTTGTCAATTTACTACCTCACATGGCTTTGCTTTCTACCAAACCTTTGAAGAATAGATTATCCAATGAAATTTCAACTGCTCCAAAGTACACAATACGTCCGCAATCACATTTAATAAGTCAGGTAGATAACATTTTGTTTACTAACATTCTATGTGTGGAATGTCAAAGTGATCAAGGTCCATGAAGTCTAGATAATGACAAAGAACAAAAGAGTTGACATAAACCAAAACATACAATGAAGGCATACTGTTGATCCTTCTTGGTAAAAGGAAACTGCCTTTGGTGGTTCTTTATAATCAGTATGAAGAAAAATAGCACCATCATTTCCTGTATTGATTTGCTCACACTTGGATCATATTTAAAATTCCACATATGAAACAGCAACTACAATTGGAACCTCCACATAATTAAATTTATCATAATCCACAGTTATTCTCCAACACCCATCTGGCTTTTGTACAGCTGAGAACAATTGGGGTTAGTAGATCTCATCAATTCTGCCTTTTTCAAGTTTCAATGATGGCAATAATCTTAGAAATTTCCACAGGAATGATGTTGCTTTTGGTTTACTATTCTGGTGTGTCCCACTCCATGGGTCAGAAAGTCAATATGGGGATTCTACTAGCCGGTTTCAATTCTTTACCCTGCAACTGAGGAAATAACCATGGACATCTGAGCACATTGTGAGCCAAATACATCCCAAAATTATATATATCATCTAGCATCATAATTTTCTGCATTGACTAGTAGACCACAGTAGCATTTGGGATCCTAGAGTTTTTCTAGATATCAATTAATTAATTAATCAATTTATTTCATTCCCAAGGACACCATGCTTATACAACTACCATGAAATAACCCTGTCAAGACAGAGATCCCTATGTGATTTCCGTTCTTTCCCTCTGTTACATTAAGTGTGGTCATATTTTCTCTGGCATCAGGCCTTTGGCACTTTAAGATCTTAGGTTTCCCATTGAAATTAGGAACTCAGTCAATGAGATATCTCCCACCACCATTCCCCCTAACCTGCAGAGAACAGATACCAGAGAGCTTTCCAGTGATGTTGGTTCTCTACTCACGAATACATTTTTCAATGCCAAAGAAAATAGAGTGCCTTCTGAGCCCTTTATAGAAACAGTGGGTAACAGGATAGGTCCCATATAGTAAATCCCCTCTAGCATTTTCATCTGCCTATTTGGGTATTTCTTTCCTCTGCATTATGCCAAGGAGGCTGTGCCATTTAAGTATTAAAAATAGGCCATTGAATATGGGTCACTATTGAGTCCTCATCTAGTTAACCAACAAAGCCAACTGTCAGAGCCATTTTAGTTGCTTAAGCTAGCACATTAATTTCTGTGTCTCAGGTAAGTGCACCCAGAAGAATAAATTTTGCTTCATACGATATTATATTCCTTTTTCCTTGGGCTAACACCCATATTTGCCAGGTGTCTGCTGATATAAATTGTGAAAATATTGCAAATATTTTAGTGTTTATCTCTTCCTGGGTCAGATTTTGTATTTATTTCCTTTGGACAATATGTAATCAGTTGCTAGTTAGGGGTATGAAAGCAATGATGGTTGGTGAGGTTAGCCTAAGGAAAATCATAATCTTCTTGCAAGGCAACTGCCTTGGGAACGGTTATTACAGGATCTACAAGCAATGGAAGATTAGTCTCCTTGGTCAGTAAGGGTGGCATTCTTATTAGGTGGCCAAAGAAGCTCATGTATCTCAGATTCTTCCTCATCCACTCAAAGGCTTCCATTTGAAGTCTCAGCACCTACACTCTTTCTTCATCAATGCCTTTACTTTCAAATAACATACTTGGCACACATATGAATTCAACTTATATTGCAATATAGCATCTGCCATGACTAGAACTTTAATCTGATTTTAGCCATATCTGCCCTGCACTGAAAATAAATAAAAGATCCTTGTAGGGATTCAATGGGCATTTTTGGACCATGCCTTGTTCTAAAAGTTCAAATGCTTGAATTGTCTATTTTATTTCTGTAAACTCTTCACAACATCTCACCCTGTAGGACTTAAAATCACTGTTACTACCGTTAACAATTAAGTGCAATATTCAATTGTTCTCCCAAATTGTTACCCTCTATAGGCAATTTATGTCATTTAATCTTAGTTGATAAAGTAAGAAATCATGATTTCAGTGGTTGCCATAGAATACCAGTACCCCATTTTCCAGTGGAATTTATGACATCCCTTGCACTTAAATTCACACAACTCTGCACTTTACTCTAAGGATCCAGTCTTAGTGAATTTTTCCTTGGCCTACTGTTGGTAAAAAGCACTGGATAACTTAGAGTCTAGTCAGTAAAAAATAAAATATAATTTGTCTTTCAAACAGAGGTGATTTAATATAAATAACTAGTTACAAATGTGTTGTAGAGCTGAAAGAAAAAAGGGGAAGGTGATATCATCCAGAGATTAATATAGGGTGCAGCTAGCAATCTTAAAGCAGGGTTAATAAAGAAGAGTTGGCGTTATACAAGGTCATGGACATCCCTATGCTATGCTACTTGAGGTGCCAGGAAAGGCCTAGTCCCAGTGAGGGACCGATGACTTAGCCAGTGCTAGAACCACAGGGCAGGAGCTGTGAAGTCAACACTGAAGATGCCAAGGGAGTTCCGGACAGCCAGGTTCTGAGACTGCTAAGTGGGTGTGACACACTAAAACTAGGACTGAGGAAGAGACTGTGTCCTGTGGGTCTGGGAAGTGCTGAAAGGTGCTGTTGAAGGGAAGCTTAAAATAAAAAGAATCTTGTACCCTCCTCTCACCTTCTGTTTTCCACCAGTGGCTGAGTGGCTGAATCTAACTAGAAGTCAGCCAGCAAGAAGGGTTGGCAAGTTACAACACAGAAGACACAGACGACTTTGGCTCACCGTTATTTTTCTCAACTTTCTAAATTGCAAGGGGTATTCTTTTCGCCCTGAATTTGGAGTGTAGGGCATCTACTTCTCTTTATACCAATTTTGATTCTTACTTCAAAGTGCCATTCTGATTTGTCTCTTCTTTTCCACTTTCATCATTGTTATCTTAATCCAAGACCCTTCCACCTGATGCTTGTTTTGTTTTAACCTTTTGAATGAAAATATATTACAATGGGCCATGAATTTTTGTCTTCAAATTCTGACTATTTTTCAATGTATGCTATGCTCGGCCTCAGATTCTATGCTAAAGAATTATTGACATGTTAATCAGGATGTAGAGCTCTGAATTTAGCCTTTATGGTTTACTTTATTATGAAATGGAAATAAAACATGTAGGAGTTTGAGAAAGCAAATAAAACTCTGAATAAAATAAAGAGCTGTATCATTTTCAATTCTAGAACCACAATGTTCAAAAGAGAGATTTACTGTATCAGTGAAACCTATTAGAGCAATGATTACTTAGCTACTTTATGGTACAATTGCAATCTTTTATTTACCTAACACTCCCTCATTTCTGTTATATATCCCTAAGCAATGTTCATGATGGCCTGTCTTTCTTCAGATATTACACTTTCTCATGTCTCCATAGATCACACTCTTCCCACTTTCCCCTTCTTTCTAAACTGAGTACATTTTTCATTGAGCCAGATCCTGTTCAGTTCTTACTTTTGTGAAGCCTTACTAAGTCGTCTAATACACTTCCAGAGTACTTGGCTCACATTATTTCCAAATCACTTACCACTTTAGTACAAAAGTACCCTAATAAGGAAAGTGAATTTTCCATGGTATGGTTTACCAAGTGAGCCTAACCAAACAGGAATTTTAACATTGCATTCACTCTCTGATGCTTTCTATTTCCTCCATTAAATTTTGAGCTCCACTTTGAAGGCAATAAATAAACGTCATTTGTATTTCTATTTCTAGCATCTAGTTCAATGCTGGGTACATACTGTGCTTCAATAAATGCCTAGTGTAATTTAATTATATATCAATGGAAGAGTGCCAAAGTCACATATTATAATGGTTTGGGTGTTGTGCATATTTCTGATTTTCCTACCCATTCTGATGTGACAAGTACCAATTTTCTAACCTTTAAAAACACCTGAAAAATATAATTTTTAAAAGTTAATATTCCTTCCAGAGATTATTTAACCATTTCTTGAAGATATTTGAAACTCTGAAAAAATATATATTATTCTAATTTTTGTGAACATGTATTAGTTTCACCTGATTAGTATCTGTTAGATTAGACCCAATTTTAACCTTACACTCATCATATCTATAATTTATATAGAAAATATTGCATAGTCTCTTTTAGAAATCAGGCCTAAAAGAAGGGGGTTTTTTATAGTCTCGGTTTTATATTCTTTATAGAGTTACATTGTCATTCTGGATGGCCATTATTATATTTATTTTTAATTTTTTGAGAAAAGACTTTGAGCTGATTCTAAAACCTAAAAAACAGTCAAATCCTGCACTGGGATTTTCAAACAGCAGATACAACTATGAGGCAAAGGGAAATCTTTGTCCATATGCCGTGGAATCATGAAGCAGGGCATTTCCCCCTAAGCCATGCTTGCACATGTGAACCTCAGTTGTTCTCTGTAGTGTCATCTTAGGGTATAGACAACTGTATAAGCTTGGGATATAGATGACTATATAAGCTCCACTTTGTTTAAGTTATTTTTTGTCCTTGATTTCTAAGGATTTCTGTTCTTAAGATCAAAGGCTCAAAAGAGAAAAGAAATAAAAGAGAAATGTGTTCTATCCTTTAACATAGATGGGAGTGAGAGTGTTAGGATATTTCATCTTCAGACACTAGTATGTCACCATAGCGGACAAATGGACTTTCTGTCTGGGCAAAAACCGGTTTGCCCTTCCAGCTGACTCCACCCTGCACACTAATGGATACCATGCTAATAGAGCCCAGTTGTTTCTTTCTTAAACTCATTTCTTTTCTCTGCCTCTTGACACTATTATCAGTGTGAGGCAAGCTGTGGCAGGCACATTTCCTAAAAGGATACCCATGTTGGGAAGCAGCAGCCAAGGGCTCAATGCCAGGATTAGCCATTAGCAGTAGGGGAAAAACATTCTTGTTGTAGCCTTGTTCCCTGGAAGGCTACCCACTGGCATTTGAAATAGTTCTCTCCCGTCAATCAAACAAATTGTTTTACAGATCTCCTCAGTGTTTGGAGGATGTGGGGATAGAATTTTCAGATCTTTAGGAGCTTTTTAAGGAGAAGATCTGCATTCTGTAGCAATATATGAAAGAATTTTTAAAAACGATGATTCTTTCAACAATGTTGTGCTAGGGATTATAAGAAATAATGGTTTGGGGAAGTTTCATTAAAATGGACACTCTTTTGTAAGTTATTAATGAAAATCTGGATAAAGGAAGATCTTTACCTTGGCCTTCCAGAATATCAAGCTAAATGTTAATGAAACATAAACCGTTTGATAGAATACGGAGCTAGGTTCAGCAGAAAAATATGCTATGTTCTGGCTTTAGTTCTGTTCCAGGTATGTGGCTGATACCTAACTGAGGATGCATTGGGGCCTCAGAGTGGAGGTCACACCCAGAGAAAAGTGCTCCACACCTTCCTCATTATCCCACTCAGAGCACGTGGACAATGCACAGGAAAGATCCTGGCCTCACTGCTGTTAGTGTTAGGAAAACTATAACAACTTTCCTCTTCAGTCTTCACATCACTTTTGCTCCTGACTCCATGTTTTTGTTTTCCTTTACCCATTTTCTCTTACCTGCCCTCATTTGCAAAAGAGGTGTCAGCATACAACATGGGCTGAAAATAGTGCTTATGAAAACCTATAAATGTACCTTAATGAATTAAAACTTAAATTACATAAAAAAGAAAAATGGCAAGGTCTACAGTGAATAGCCACTATTGTAATGCAAATATTCCTCCTTCTCTAGTACTGTTTCAACTGGAGGTGTTCAACTTTTATGTCTTTATTTCTTTACACTTCCAAGTAGAAGCTCATCTTTATGTTTTATTTATCCCCGTTTCTGATTAAGATTTCATCTGAAGGAAGGGTTGTGCTACTAAAGAAATTATTTTTTAAAAAACCCCACTAAACTATACACATTATATGGGATAGAATGAAATATCATCTTTCAAAAATCTTTGGATTAAGGATTACCATTTGAATTGATGATTCCGGTGGGCATTACCCTGTGAAAAGCATTAAGTCTTCTCAAGGAGTTTATGACTTTTGTGACATTCCTTATGAAAGTTCTTCCATTCTGCCAGGCACGTGTCCTCTAGTTAATATTTACTAAAATGCTCTTGGCCATGAAGACTCAAATAGGCACTCTCTACATGCTACAGGTGTATTTTTATAGTGTTTATGAGTTGTTGTTGCTTTTGATTATAGGAGTGAGGCATGATAATTGCAGAAAATTTGGGAACATGGTTTGTAGGTTTTGTACTGTGTCATCATACCTAATGTGGAACCATAATTTTCAGAATTCTCTTCCTTCTATGATTCAACTTTATGGTGGGCCTCAGATAAATTTATACAGGATTTTTGACTATGAATGTGAAATAGTAGTCACTATAGCCTAAAGCATGGTTGGCAAACTGTGGCCCATAGGCCAGACCCCCCCCCCCCCACTGCCTGTCTTTGTTAATAAAGGTGTTTCAGAACACAGCCACATTTGTTTATGTATGGTCTTGCGCCATTTTCATGCTACCATGACAGATTTCAGTGACTGCAGCAGAAACTTTATGGTCTACAAAGCCTAACATGTTTTAGTATATTGCATTTTGTAGACATAATTTGATGACCTCTGTGCTCCAAATTCGTGCAGGGCTTCCAGTGCTTTTGCAGTTCGTGCAGGCTGGTTCACTCCATCAGTGTGGAGCAGCTGAGTCTCCTCTTTCAGTTTCTCTGAGTCCTGAGCCAAGCATGTGTATGATTTTATAGCAATCTGTCCCAGCCTTGTCTGCGGGCCATCTGTATCATTGAGGTTGGATACGGCGAGAGATGGTTACAGTTTACAGTTTTTCCTTGTGGGTTCCAATTTGTCTTCATATGTTCCAGTTTGTCCTAGATTTTCCCTGCTCTGTGTCCAGTTTTCTGACTGCCTTCCTTGTTGACCTACAGTGACTTGTGGCCCACCAGCAGATGCCACGGCAGCAACCTTCCTTGGACTTTTTTTTCTGGCTTCTCTTTGTAGTCTCTGGTTTATGACTTTTCTATGATCATCCAACTATCCCCTTTTTCACCATTATTTCCCCAGATGACCCAACTCTTATGCAAGATCTTATCTCTATAATAAATTCCACTTGCATATCACTCATTTTTGTATGTTTCTTTTATAATTGAACTCTAAATGTTTCAATCATTGGTACTGGGAGTGGAGTGCTGCCATAACAGAAACCTAAAATGTGTGTCTTTGGGTTTGGGATTAAGCCCTGAGCAGGAGATGGAAAGATCTTAAAGAGAATATTAATAACAGTCTGAGGAACTGTGAGAGAATTTTTATTAGAGACTGATATAAAAGATGATTCCTGTTATGTTGTGGTAGAAGTCCAGCAACACAGCTACCTGTAGTAACATGGAAAATAGAGAGAGGAAATGTACGATCAGGTTGTACAAAAAGGTCAGAACACTTTAGAACGAGTAGAGTGCTTGGGACCTCCAAGCTTATGCAGGCAAGAATTCTGTTATGAAGGCTACTTATCTGCAAACATAGGTCATTACTTGCAATAAAAGAAGGGAAGGTGACTTAGAGTGCAGAGCCATGAACCCAGATGATAGAAGTAAGAGCCATGGAGACCTATTTTCCATGAGCAGAACTGGGCTTTAATCAAGTCTATTCTTTTCTCTATATCTCTACTACGATTCCCTTATTGCAGGCCATCATCTCATATCTAGATCATTGTAACACCCTCCTAAGTGTTCTCACCAGTTCCAATTTTCTTCCCTCTGACATATCTTTCACAGAGGAATAAAATATCACTTCTAGGAATAAAAATTGGACTCATCATTGCCTGCTTAAAATGCTTCAATTCTTAGTTTGTCTCCATGATAACCACAATTATTTTCTCCCCTCCCTATATGAAAATATCATTTTTAAATTGACAAGTAAACTCCATTACTTCATCCCCTTGAATCTGGATTGGACTGTGACTACTTTAAATAATAGAATATGCTGATTCCAAGCATGTCCTTTAAGAGGACTGTCAATTTTTCTATCGTCTTTTTCTTAAAACATTTACTCTGGATAAAGCTAGCTTCCTATAAGCCTGACTACTCCATGATCTCCATGCTGTGAGGAAGTTCAAGCAATCCATATGGATAGACCATTTTGGGAAAGACCAGTTGGCAGCAAGTCCTCAGCTTTTCCAGCTATTCTAGCTTAAGTGGTAGACATGTGAACACAAGAACCATCTTAGACATTCCATCTCCAATAGATGCAACCTGGAAAAACAGCCATCATGAGGCCTATATTAGCCCATTCATGACACACTAACAAAATACCTTAGACTGGGTAATTTATAAGTAATAGAAATTTATTTCCTAGAGTTCTGAAGGCTGGGAAGTCCAAGATCAAGTTGCCAGCAGATTCAGTGTCTGGTCAGGGCTGTTCTCTGCTTCCAGGTGGCATCTTGCTGCATCCTTACCTAGTAGAAGGAATGGAAGGTCGAAAGTATACTAGGACACTCCCTTCAACTTCTTTAATAGAAGCATTAATCCATTTATGAGAGTGGAGCCCTCATGACTTAAGCACTTCCCCAAAGGCTCCATCTCTTAATACTATCACATTGTGTATTAGCTTCTAATATATGAATTTTGGAGGGATGCATACATTCAAACCACTGGAAGATCCGAGATGTATAGGGCCAGCCAACCCATCTCAGACATCTGTAACTGTTCAAGTCTTTCCAGATGAGATACCAGATATTATGAAGCAGATACTAGCCATCACCTATATGCCATGCCAAAATTTCTGACCCAGAGTTATGAGCATAATAAAATAGTTGTTTTATTGAATTTTGGGTAATTTTTAATGCAGCAATAGATTCCAGAAACATAGATAAAAATATAAAGAATAAAATCCCATAATTCAATAAACATTTTGGTGTATTTTCTTCTAGTTCTTTATCTATACATGCTAAATAAAAGAGTTTTAGCTATATAAGTAGTTATAATTTTTCCCTTTTATTTTGTTATATTGTCAGTATCTTATATGCTATTAAAATTGATTATAAAAATTATTTAGTAACAATATATTCTTTCACCATATTAATAATGAAATTTATTTGAACAATTTTTCTACCACTTATTCCCTCATTGGGAAAATATAAAGGTGATATAATGTGAAATATCTCAATTTTCTCCTCTATTTATGATAAATAAATTTGTCATAAATCTATTTACATTTATTTATATTTCTCCTCTTTCTCTTTTCCTATTTTGATTCCTACTCCTCATTTCCTTTCCTTGAACTCTTTTGTAAAATTCCCATCCTAGATCAGTATTACCAACACAAAACCAAACACAAAACTGGTTTCACTTAGTAAACACATTAACTCACATCTCAAATTGGCACTGCATACTGTGGGGCAATCCCACTAACCAATAGTAGGATAGTAGAGTAACCTTTCTAATGTTGGAAATCACATCTTGTCTTTACTCAAACCTCTCTTGTACCTCTCCTGTACATTACTCTCAGCTACTAATTTCCTCTCGTAGATCATTGAGCTAGCCAATGATCCAATCTCCCTCATCTTCCCACCACCGAATATATACTTTTCTTTGAGTTACATCCGTGCTTTCCTATTGGTTTCTGTTTCAATACAGGATTGTGCTCTGGATCCCAAGCCTTCTGATTTACTTAAAAATTTTACTTCTTTGGTTATATCCCCTTCCTTTTTCTTAACCTTTGCTCACTCTCTTTCTATTGAATCAATCTCATATACTCCATTTCTCTGCTTCCTTAAATAATCAACTTCTCCAAAACCTTTTCCTACAAAGTATATTTTCTTGAAAATCTCTTATCACTCCTCTTCCTACTATCATATAACTTTCATACCAATAGTACACCCAAAATACCTTTGAAAATGCCATCAATAACCTGCATGTTTCCTAATCCAGTGATGTCTTCTCTGTTCTCTGATGTCTATGTTCTCTCATGTTGAGTTGTCTGATTATCCATCTGCATTTGCAACATTGACTACACCTTCCTTTGGAGAATATCCTCTTTAATTTACTTATTCTATTATGCTATCTTCTGGTTCTTCTCCTATTTCATTTGTCATTCCTCATTCTCTTTTGTTAGTTCTTTTTATTCTACCTAATGTCTTTTTGTTGGGGTTCCATCTTCTCTTTTCTTTTGCCAGTCTGTCTGTAGATAATATCATAAATTCTCATAGATTTAAATACTGTCTTTTTATGATTACTTAGCTGACTTAATTTATATCTCAAGCCCAGCTCTCTTTGCTGAGCATCCGACTTATGATCCAGCTGTTTATTTTACATTTCCACTTGGATCTCCCGTAGACATATCAAATTTATCACATTTTCCTTGTCAGATTTGCTAGACACAGGCTTTGAGATGGGAATTTGAGATCAAGAGATTTATTAAGAGTGTGTTCTCAAGAGAAACCTATAAAGGAGTGAGGAATGCAAGTTAGGAAGGGTGAAAAAATTAAGCAAGAGTAAGTAAAGCCTAACTTCATCCTGATCCCCCAAGGAGCTCTGGAGTGTAACTTGAACTGAAGAATCCAGCTTGGTCCTGGTCTTTTGTGCACCATGCCATACTAGGTGCTGCCCTAGGGGAGCTGGTGAAGAAGCTACCAGTCACCTCTGGATGTGTGAATTTAAGCAGCAGCACCCAGAGGAACTGGGGAAGGGATACAACAGAATGATAGAAATAATTCCAAGGTAGGATCCCCCTAGGTAGTTTGAAAAATATTATCTTAATAAAAACATGTTATTTGCTAACATATAATGGGGTTGTTATGGTTATTTTTAAAGTAAATTTGTTAACATTAAAAAAATTAAATAAAATAAAAATTCAATTAGTTACACTAGTCACAGTTTAAGTGCTCTGTAACAAGAAGTGCCCAACCACTACCATAGCACATAGTTAGCACATAGTAGGCACTCAAAAGATTTGCTCCCTAGATACTGAATCAAATAACTCCATTTATGCTATTGATATCGTTTCTTATGACTCATGGTCTCACAACCATTTGCATTAGCTCAAACTGTTGCTCTGAATAAAAGTAATCTCCTTCCCCTCGGTTCTCCCACCCTCAACCTGAAAAATAACTGCTTATTTTTCAAGTATCATCTGATCAATGAAATGTTTTGACTCTCCCTTCCTCAAAAGAAGCAATTACTTCCTCCTTTCTGTTCCACTGTACTTTTATGGATTTTCATCCTAAGATTATTTTTCACACTTTATTGCATTTCTTTAGCTATATTGAAGGCTCCTGGATGGCAGGAATTAGGTTTTATTTATCTTTGTATAGTCCACACCTGGCACAATTCTGGCATATAGAAGTCGCTCAGCAAATGCTGTTTAAAAAAATGATGGATATTCCTCCTCTTTTTATTTTTCTTACAACTATGACTTTTACTTTTTTCATATCTTCGACTCTCAAATTCTCTCCTTTCACATATGAACTTGCTAAGGTCCTTTCTGTTAAAAACTTCACACTTATGAAGCTTTCTTTGATGTTATGATTAGAGGTTACAAGATTGAAATACCAATCTTTAGACATGCAGATATTTTATTTATGACAATGGTCAATAATATACAAGTCTACAACTTTTATTCATAATTCTAAAAGGTTACATGTTCTAAAAATAAAAAAGTTTCCTTGTAACTTATCTGGTAATAAGTGGTAATGAATCATGCCTTGGTGTGCATAGATATGAGACTACTTATAGTATATTGATCTTAGTTAATGTGACTATCCAAAACTTCTGAATTCTGAAACATGTCTATTCTCAAAGGTTTGGGATGATCTGTGGACCTGCATATCACTTTGGCTAATTAAATATAGCATATGTATAATTTGTAGGTATTTTAGCAATAATGTAAAAGCAATGTATTCAATTGAGTTTAATTGATTTGCTCATAAAGATAATTCTATATCTAGTTATTGAAATTTTTAAAAATTCAACAAAAATTCTCTTTGGTATTGTTAAAGACTGATGTTTTGTCCCCTCCAAATTCATATGTTAAAATCTGATCCTCCATGTGATGGTATTTGGAGGTTGGGCCCTTGGGAGGTATTTAGGTCATGAAGGTGGATTCCTCATGGATGGAATTAGTGCCTTACAAAAGAGAACCTAGAAAGCTACTTCCTATCCTCCTACGCTGTGAGGATACAACAAGAAGTCAGCATTCTGCAAAGAGGGCCCTCCCCAGAAGCCAACCATCCTGGCACCCTAATCTTGGATTTTCAGGCTCTGGAACTGTGAGAAATAAATTTCTATTGTCATATGGAGGGTATAAAAATCAAGAACATGCTTTATTCTTTTATTCAAATAATTACCATATGGTACTATGCTTTAGTTTCATTACATTTTAGAATGAAAACATACTTTCACAGAGCCCACCAGAAAGAAAAATACTTTCTGCAGAGCACATAGCCAGAAATTACAGAATAGTTCTAGAATTTTCTATACTTACACAATTTATATCTAAGGTTGCAGGATACTCTGTCTTCTTGATGGATGTACTTCTACCGGCAGAAATAAAATCATCTTGAAATGATATGGCAGATGTTTGACAATTCAGTCACACACAGAGGTTCACACTCCAAAAGCAATCATGGAAACTTAAAGCGTGATTCATGCTCAAAGCTTGTGAATCTCCCCTGAATTTGTGCCTGTATTTCTAGTAAATAACTTTGCAATTCTTCAGTAACCACAGTTCTATTGACGGTAGGAAAGTTTAGCAGTGGAAGTGAATGGAGTCTCCAATTGGCATTGGCCCAATCCACATGAACAATTTGAGTGTGAAAGTACTCACTTCGTGGAACAAATTAGCAATGTTCTTGTGTTTTTCCCTGCAGTTTAAAGATCATTGTGTTGAATTGTTCTATCATATCTGTAAAAAAATACAATCCTGTGAGACACTGGTGAGCCAACATGTTGGAGGGCTCAGAGATGTCTATTTCTAAAAAGTGTCTGATCCCAGAAAGCAGTGTAGTGAATCTCTGCATCAAGCTTCAGTGATTAAGCTATTGTTAGTTATTTTTTTTTATTGTTAGTTATTAAGCTATTGTCTTTTAGCATCAAACCCACCCGGCCATAACCAGCTTTGGGCTGCTGGGGCTGGGACTCTGTAAGCCACATTTCTGTTTTGCTATTTGACTCCCTGCTGGACTTGGCTTAAAGGAGGCACTACAGAGAGACCAGGAAGCTAGAGGGAAAAGAAGGGATAGGCTTCTCCCTGTTGATTTTCTATTCCTGGTTAGGTGCTCTGCTACTGTCATTGCTATCCTAGCAATGTTTCCTTACACTGGTGAGAAAAGCTTTTTCTAGTAGCACAAGTATTCCATTTTGCTGTGTTTCCAATACTCCCCAAACCAGCCTCGTTGAACCCCCTCAGAGTTACCAGCACAGCTGGCAGGTGCTCCCTTCTCCAAATCTGGGTTTTGGTCACACAGGGCGTCTCCTCTGAATATTGGCGACATCAGAACCAGCTGTCAGAGACCCCTCCTCAAAGATGGTCAGTCCCCATTCTCTGGTGCCCCTCCTTTCCCAAGCTTCTAACTTTTTCTCAATCATTCTAACCTCATCATCTTTTTTTGCCCAGCTCAAGGGGTAGTAGGTGCTTTCTGTAATTACGATCTCCTCGATGCCTTAGCATTCCCTTCTTGACCTTACAGTTTTCCAATACCTGGGCTAACAATTCATTATATTAAATTCTCCAGTTAAAATAACAGAAGTGACTTCTGTTTTCTGACTGACCTCTGACTGACACAGTGACATAACCATAGGATTGCACTAAAATGAACTCAAATATAAGACTTTAATCCGGCTTCTCTTAAATACTCCCAGCTAGGTAACAACTCAGACAAAATGTGCTGTCTTGATTACTTTCATCATTGTGACATACACTGTCTGATTTGCAGGTCCAGAGTACTAATTTTTGTGCTAAGGTTCTTCTTGTAAACTTTATTTGCTAAATCCTCCAGCCCTCCTTATTGATTGTAGATACCTGACATGTCAAGTAAACTCATTTTTCTCGCATTTAGACTAAACTTCTCAAATTTATTGCTGAAAAGACATTAATACTTATAACTGAATGTGTGCTAATATAATTAAAAACACGTCTTTTTTTTCTAAAGTTCCAAGTAAGCTCTATTTGACCTTGAGCTCGCCTGCTAGATGCTCCCTCTTAAGAAAAATGTTTAAAACAAACAGGTTTGTATTGTGAGGTTTTTGTTTGTTGTTTTGTTTTACTATTTCAAAGTCATATTGCACCCTGAACTTTGCTTTAATGTAGATAAACGGGCTCTTGTGTTAGCTTTTCCAATTTTCCTGAGGCATAAACTCATATTAATACCGATATCTCTTTCTACTTATCACTATTACACTTTTTAATCTGTTCTTAGGTAAAGATTTATGTGCATAGAGGATGGCAGAAACATCATAGAAAACAACTCTAAAATCTTTGGGTTTGTGGAAATCAGCTTTTGTAAGCTTTATAGTTCAGTCCCTTTTTTTTTTTTTTTTAAAAAAAAAGCTATTCCTAAAGGCGCTGAAATGATAAGTTAATCAAAACAAATCTTTTGGATTTTTCTTAGTGGTGTCACATTGTACATGTAAACACCACTTTCCAGTGGGTAAGCATAAGTGAGACAGATCCTGCCCAGAGAGTCTACCAGCTTGCAAGGACACTACACAGGAGGAAAACAGAGAAGAGGTTGTTTTGCTTTTGTTTGAAATTCACAACAGCTGTTGTATTCTTCTTCACTGGTTCCAAATTTAATAAGGCCCAATAAATCTCTAAGAAAACAACCCAGATACACTGATATTGTTTTCATTTTGGTGTTGAGCTCATAGTACAAAGTCTCTCTTCAGTACTCTTTCTGGCTAATTTCAGATAGATCATGCCAAATATAAACTCCAAAATACTAGTCCAGAAAAGCACAGAAAAATCACATCTCTGGCAATGTATGTCAACTAACAGAAAGCTTCCCTTTAAACCTAATTCAGACTACTGGCATCTGCAAATCAGGTGTCTGTAAGATTGCTAGTCTGGCTTTCCCAGAGCCTTAAGTGCTTTTTTCAAATCATTGCTTCAAATTCCTGGCTATTGTTACCTTATAAATAATTTGGGAGAAAATATCACCAAAAGCTTATGTAATTACCCTGGTCTGCAAAATGCACCCCAGCCTGCTTCGTTGGGATCACTGTCATAGAGATTACACTCCTGGCGTAAGCAGCCAAAAGGAACACACTACTAATGTGAGTAATATATTTTCAATTTTTAATGAAGTGTTACTTGTCCACAACACTATCTCTTCAAGGTTCCAGGCTGTGTGCCAGTGATAAACTGCATAGCTCAACATCTTATCTATTTTTAAGTGACCAGTCTTTGGAGGTAAATCCTCTGTTTTCCTCTGTGAATTGATGCAGCGTTTGGCTACCATCAAATGCTTTACACAGTGTACATGGTGTGATTTCTTTTCTTGGTGGGAGGGAGGAGACCTAAACATATTTCTGCTTCCTTTATTGTGCAGAAGTTTAAGTAATATGCACAACTGAGGTAAATCTTCCAGTGAGCTAGAGGCTCTTGGGATTTCTGCCTGAGAATTATACACACTATAAATATGAGCAAGTCTGCCTGCTAGATAAGCAGGTAAAGGGAAGGTGAATCATCCTCTATGCACGGATTATTTGTAAGTGAGTGCAACTAACACCACTTCCAGATAGAATGGGATAAATAACCCCCAAAAGTAAGGCAGAGTGAAAATAGCATCCTCTGTGAAGATGTAAAACAATCAAGGCCAGTATCAAGTGGCTGTTGGATGGAAGAACCTGGTTAAGGAAAAGGAAGGCAAACACTGAGCCACTGAGTCTATTCTTTAAAATCAGAGACTAATAAGGAAGGTTCACAGGCACCTGCAAATGTAAGGAATAGGCACCGATATCAAAAGACGTCTTTTCTGCAGAGGCACACAAGGTGACAGCATCCAGTCCTTAAAATGACTTCTTAAAAGGTTAGCAAGGTATTCCTTGAACATATATTTGAAGTTTGCTGGAAAGCCCAGTGGAATTTTCAAAACTCATGGGCTTCTACTAGTTTGGCTTATTTACACAATATCATGAAAACTTTTGGCATATATTTCTCTGGCAAATGTGAAGTCCCGTCGGAAAGCTACAGATTAGAAGGAGGCAGGCTGTACTTCAATTCCTTTCCTTTTTCATTTTCAGGTTGTAACTTTGAAAAATAAACAAGAATGTGAGAAGAACACAAAACATAGGAATTTTATATTCTTGATCATCACATAGGGTAGCCAAACAATGGAATTAGAAAAAGATTTTGTTTGGCTGGAGAATGTTGATCTGACCAAACTGACTTTAAACTAGAATTTGAGAGGAACATGTTAATGAAGAAAAATAACTAGATAAAGCTGTAAAACTTACCATGTGGTTGTAAATGGCTCTATCACAAAATGTAATAAAAGAACAGAGCAGTGTTTTTCAAAGGAATAAAAGAAGGAATTCAAGAACAACAATAGCTTCACGCAAGCGCAATGTCAATATAAGTTACAAGTATGCCTTAAACTCAGCATGCTAAATATTCTCCTAAGGAATATATCAACCAAATCTTGATGAAAGGACAGATGACCATAGCACAGAAACATAAATATTTTGTTTAAAAACTAGATTCAAAGAACAGGAAAGGAGTATATGCTAAGATGTACACATACAATTTCTTAGAAAATACCTGAATAGAGACCTGATAGAGATATTTTGGTAAAAATAAAAGTAAAAAAAATTACGAGGTTGAAAAAAAATTTATGAATATTTTAGGGAACATATATGATTCTATTTTCATGTATATGATTCTGTTCTAATGTAAAATCTCAGCTGCATGGTTAGTAGTGGGAAGACTTCAACACTCAGATGTTCATTGAACCCCCATTCTGCTACAAACAAAATAACTGATAAATTATCAACTTGCTTAGTTGATATTTGTTCTATCTTCAAAAGGCTGAGGAAAAAAATAATAGAACTGATATCCTAGACCAGTGTTGGTCTTTTGGAGGCGGTGGTAGAAAAAACAGGATTTGTCTTTGCAAAATGTCCCCAAGGATTCAGATAATCTTTCCTTTCCACATTGGAAAACCACCGCCTTAGATTTCTTTCTAACCAATATGAAGTAATAGATTGTTCAAATTTGTTAATAGATTACTAAAGGATATGGGGTTATCATATCAGATATTTAGCATATCAGATATTTAAGCTGGTTCTAGGCTAAATAGTGCTAGATAGTAGGAATAGAGATTTTGAAAAATTTAGCAGAAGGATGGATATTCTTAACTGTTGAGCAATTGCTTTGGCGCCAAGCTAGATACTTACATAGTTAAGCAAAAATTATCTAATATTTTTTAAAAATTCACAAATATTACATCACAACATATTATTATCATTATATCACAAGGGAAGAATTAAAATTCAGAGGTTAAATCATTTGCTGTAGCTCCTACAGGCAGCCAAGGCAGAGTTATAATCAGGTGTAACACCAAATCCCAGGCTTGTATGAGTGTGACCCTGTGACCTGAAAGAACTCACAAGTCTAAACCACAAGGCACCTACATAAATCCTTGTCATGGCACAGAAAATCTCTGATGAGTCCAAATTTAAAAGACATGCATGGAAAAATGGAAGGTGGACATTCCAAAGAGTAGAAGAATCCTATAAGAGTGAATGTTGGGAAGACTAAATCCAAAGATTTCCAAAAATAAAGAGGATTTCATTGACCATATTCTAAGCCAGATAAGACAGAGATAGAGAGAGATCACAATTCACTACTATTTATAAAAGATAGTGCATGACCACATTATAAGGAGGCAACAACTCTCTCCTCACCTGACTTCTGTCTTCTTTGCCAGATTTCCAACTGTAATAATAACAGCCTAGTGCACAAATGTCTAAGACCTGTAAAAAGTTTGCATGCCATTGCCCCCTCCTACTGCTAAATCTTTAATAGCATTTGTAATCTCTTTTGTCATCTGAGATTTTTCCAATTTTAATTTATCTTTACTCTTCTCTATTGTGCTCAGTTAGACACAGGTATAAATTGGCAGTCTGTAATTAACTACCTAAGGAAAATCACTGTGCAACCACAAAGAGATCCACAATTGGCTTAATTAGAACCAAAAAAAAAGCACTTTTAAAATTAAGGTTCATCCTATGCCTCTGTGCATGTGTAAGTCTTTTACACATGAAAAATGCTTGCATTTAGTCATTTTACACACATTGGATGTAATCACAAATTGTATCATGCTTACTTAGTATATGGTTGGTGAATATGTTCAGTACATTATTTGTACTAATTACTGTAGCAGTTCTTTATCTCTGCCAAACTCTTCTTAGCATCCAGTAGCCATAGAAGTTGTTGATGAATTATTATTAGGGTAGTAATTAGTTAGTAGGATTAGGATAGAAACTAAGATCAGTATTACTATTTTTGGCAAAGACAGCTTCTTTGTTCCTGTGTAACTCCTTCTACCTTTTAAAAAAATCACCTCCTATTTCAAATGTCTGGAAACAAAAAATGATGGATGAGCTGCAAGACTGTCCCCTATCTTGAGCCTAGATCTGGTCCTTAAGTAACAATTTATCTTTTGCGCAGAGCGTGAGACCTATGTGCTTCCCTGCATAATTCTGTGGACTTCCGAGAGTTTTGTTTTACCTGGTTCATTACAGAGCTGAAACCCTCAGGTGGCAACCTGTACCCTTTCCAATGGAGCTTTTCTCTTCCTGGCATCTCTGTTTGTTGGCAGTGATATCATGAACCTGGCCTGTACTGATTCATGAGAGCTGATTGTTAAATTTTCAGGAATTTTTTGAGCTGGTTTACATCATATAAAAGGTGGAAATGGGCCATGGTTTGAGTATTTTATACCACAGAAATCAGCCAACACCACAGATCAGGGTTTCTACTATACCAAGAACTGGCTGTGAAACACTTACCAGCATACCTCTGGTGCAACAGTTCCTTTCGTATCATACTCAGGGATAACTGGAAGGGTTTTTTGACAAAGAAAGAGCAATTTTTTCTTGTTCTTTCTGAAAACAGTAAGCAGCTGTACAAATACAGCTGAAATTCTCTCAGGAAAAAAGTTTTCTTTCCCCAACCCCCCAATTCCCCCACGGATTCCCAGCCTTCATTTTCAAATCTCTTCTCTTTCAAATTTATGTCAAGATATAAATGCTCCAAGTTTGTTTATTTTTGTGGTATTTTAATGAAATGATCAGTGTACTATTTATTTGATTTCTACCGTGTGACAAATGGATATGGCACACGGTAGAAATTTATAACATGGCCTTTATGTTAGAGCTGCAGACAAGTTAGTTAAAGACTGATGGCTACTTGGCCAAAAGGTCCAAACTCAGGATAGGCTGACTCTCCTTTTATCCCCAACTCTTCTGAGTCATTATAAGAAGGCAAATATTGTTCGATGATTTAAGTTTGCATGCTGGACATACCATACTCGTTTACACGAGTGTTTTTTTCCCTGCAGAGGGTGCTTTACTAGAACAACCTTCTTGATTTTTTTCTCCCCTTTATATATTCCTCTCTAGAAGAGGTGAAGTGGCTTATCTTATTCCTCATTTGCAAAGTGCCCTCCCATCTTTTCTCCCCTCTATGGGATCCAGCTGTCAAGGAACAAGCCATTCTTCTCCCCACATACCCCCCTCCTACCTTCCCATGCTGTTGTTATGTTTTACATGGTGAGATCTCTGTGTGTGACTGGCTAGGTATGTCTCTCTAATTTTAGGGTTCTGTACTGGTGAGCCCTGGGTTGTTATACAACTACCATGTTGTTCTATCTTGTCTACTCTTAACGATGAAGGTGATATTGTGATCTCTATTTTTGGACTCCTTTGTCTCCATTAATGATTTGGGACTCAGGAAAAGAGCAGTGTGATTTGTTGGAACTCTTCACAAAGAAAAATTAATGTAATCTTGGGAAAGTCACTTAAGCTCTGTTTTTGCATCAGTAAAAAAGAGAGGAAAGTTACCACTATAACAACATATTTATCAAGCACCTGTTACATTTGCTGAGCTCCCAGTATGTGTCAAGTGCTGCCCAAGGTTCTAGGAATGTTCTGTCCCAGGTACTATAAGGGCATATATAGATGTGCAAAATAAAAAGAATTCCTAATTGAATAGTGTTCATAATATAGAAAAGAACTCTAGTATAATATTACTGTGCCATAGTAAGAACACAGAGAAGAGAACACCTAACTTTCCCCGGCTGGGATTCAAGGAGAGGAAAGATTGATATTTTTTCTTAAATCATCCCCCCCCCCAACAAATCTTTTATCAAACTCATTTTTCTCTCAATTCCCACTAAGTTTCTGGGAAATATGTTAATAAAAAATACAAGAGAAAAAAAAAATAAAGAAGTCAGATAACCTATGGTCTTTGAAAAATGAAGAATTGACCACACTGACATTTGCTACTATACTAGTTTCCTAGTGCTGCCATACAAAGTACTACAAACTGGGTGGCTGAAACAACAGAAGTTTTTTTCCTCACATTTCTGGATGCCAAAAGTCTGACATCAAGTTAGAGTACCAGCAAGGTTGGCTCCTTCTGAAGCCTCACTCCCTGGCTTACAGATGGCTGTCTTTTCCCTGTGCCTTCACACAGTCTTCCTTCTGTGCATGACTGTGTCCTAATCTCTTCTTATAAGACAACCGGTAATATTGGCTTAGGTACCTCCCTAATGACTTCATTTACTTAATTACGTCTTTGAGACTCTATCTTCAAATATAGTCATTCTGAGTGAACTAAGGGTAAAGACATCAACATATTAATTTTGGGGAAATACAGTTTAGCCCATAACAGCCACCTGCATGAAACTTCTCTAGCAGTAATGAGGAACTTAGCTATTATCTTGAGAATCAAGCATTCTGATCACCTCTTCCCAGATGTAAAATGACTTTTCAAATGGCCCTTAGGAAATATAACCTTTTCCTCAACTGTTCCATCTGTTCTGTATGACCTGCTGCTACTACCTATTTCAAATGGTTTTTATGTATGGAACTACACAATTATAAAATGGTTAGAAAACTGGAATCATTAAAATTCTCCTCTCATTAGAAGGAAGAATTTAGTTTAAGTGACCTTGTTCTATAATATATTTCTTAATCTCTCTCTTGCTTACTTTTTCTTTCCCTCTCATTCCATGCAATACTAAGAAAATGCCAGGAATCCAGGATCTGAATTCATGCAGCTGTTCTCATCTAGCTGTATTCTCTGCTCATGTGTATTTTAAGAAATTGTAGAAACTGTTAAAAGAAGGTGTCACAAAAATGGAAAGCTCTTAGCAGATGTTTTGCTTTGGGTAAGAGATCTTGCTGGAAATATATCTTGCATCTGAAGATTGAAACTTGAGCATAGAACTTCATGCATTGAAGTTACATTGATCAGAAATCTGCCATATCCTTTGACATGTCTGTGATATGCCTATAGATAGAGTTGGAATTTTACCATTAATCTATGCAATATGGACTGAATCTGGAACAAAATGTCTTTTTATTCTTAGGTCTTTGTCTTCCTTATCATTCTCTTTTATTTATCACATTATACTTTTCTCCTTTATTCTCAAATATATTTTATCTTTATTATCTTCCCTCTCTGTATTTTATTTTTCTATTTTAAATAGATATCAATAGATGTTCTTTCTCAGTTCTAGAGAGTTTTGGGGAAAATTTCTTCAGGTCAAAACCTCCTGGAAATAAAATTGTCCAAGTAAATATACCCAATTTCATAGGTAAATGTGACCAAAGAAGCAATTCATTTGGAGACAGATCTAAGTAGTATTTCATACTTTACAAGGTAAAAAATCTGTAACAGAGAGTATCTTCAATCTAATAAAAATTTAATAATAAGATTTTGGTTTTCCTTTAACTTTGATGTTATCAAAGTGTTAAGAAGTTTTTGAATTTGGGAAATAATCACTGTATATCCTATTGTATTTTCCCATGTGTGTCTCCTGTCCAGTCCCACTAGACACACAATTTCTCAAAGAACTTAAATGTTAATGAAACATTAATTAATTTGTGAAAAATAAAAGCTTTACTGATCAATAGCTTTACCCTACCTGTATAATATAACTAAATTTGAAACTATTGATTAGTCACACAGTTGTTGGGCAAATTTATTTTCTCATTTCCATCCCAGGTTCTTTTGCCTTTCTCGCCATTGTCTCTGAAGTGGAGAGTCAGTGTAAATTGGTGGAGAATGTGAAGAATCAAAATGAACTATATACTTATCACCCTTTTTCTCTGAGAAAACAGTGTCTATTTAACCATATCAATAATGCTAACAATAAAAATAATAGTATCATGAATTGTGCTGCTGTAAACATTCAAGTGCAAGCGTCTTTTTTCAAAAATGGAAAAACAAACACCACATGTACTCAATATTAAATTGTAACTAATCAATCAACACTTATGTGCACATATGGAAGACTCAATGGAAATCAAGCAGGTGGTGGGGGAGGGGATGGGTAAATTTACACCTAATTGCTACATGCTATCTGGGTGAAGGGCACACCTAAAACTCTGACTCAAAACGTACAAAAGCAAATTATGTAACCAAAATGTGTGTACCCCTGTAATATTCTGAAAAAAAGTATTATTTCTATTAACATCTAGCACTTGTGAACTTATTACCTGCTAGGTATCATATAATTATTACTTCGTTTAAACTTAAAAATGAGAATTTACTATTATTGTTTTAATTTTATCAAAAACCAAACTAAAACATTAGAAAGACCTGGGTTCACTCAGCTACTAAATGGCAAAGCTAGATACTCTTTTTCCAAAGTACTCTTACCGTTTTAACCATCCTATGTAATAGTCAATGAACACATTTAACTAGTATTATCTATTCATTTGAAAAGGAGAAATTATTGATTGATTATAAAAACAATTTATTATCTCAAAACTCTGCTTCTCTGAAACTTTTTTTCCAGTAAATATTTAAGGAAAGGTACTTTATGTGATTTTTATAAAAATGTAAGTTGACTTAGAAAAAATGTATTTCTCAAATGCAAGTAATAAGGGAAGTGGGAATTAGGTATTCTGGACGATGAGGGAAATTGTTAGAATATTAAAATTTTAATAATGCTCCACTCCTTGCCACAGATGTAATACTTATGTTTGAATCTCAGAATAAGCCTTGGGAATTTTATTTTGTTTTTTTCTTGGCAAAAAGATTTTCTTTCTGCTCAGGCTTTCTTGTTTTGTTGACTTCAACTGTTTTGTTTATCTGATTCTGTTTTTATTCTTTGATTCTCTTATGCCTTTTTTGCTTTCATATTCCTTTCTTTTTTATTTTCTTTGCTCTCATCCCAAAAGATTTTCTTTCAGAATATATGCATATTTCTAAAGAAATTGCTCAGGGAGCAGACTTTCCAGTACTCAGGTCTCAAGAAATAAAATGGCTCAGTAAAAACATAGTAAGGAATCAGTTCCAGACCAGGTTGAAAACCCTGAAAGAGCTCCTGGATCCTTGGTCAGCTATTTCTAAATTCTTCATACCAATTAACACTTTCTTCATTTGTGTGCAAGTATCAGAAGCCTTTTAAAATATGAAATTATTTAAGGTTTCAAGACAATTTAATGTCAGTGTCTACCTACTGTTTGGGTTGTATGGCCCAACTTAAACAAACTTTTCTTAAATTTCTTTAGGTCTTGAAATATAGCAGTCTCCTGTGACTACATTACCAGGAGATATTATAGAAGAAAGCTGGGCCAGCACATTGGTCTTATACAAAAATGGATCTAGATGTCAAGTCTAACTAGTAGAGATCTTTCAAAGGGGAAAAAGTTAAAATAGCACCCAGGACTACAGCATCATTCAGATGCTCTCAAATAACTACATAACTAATATGTCTTTACTGATGGATCATTTACTGTATTTCAAACTTGCAAAAGAGTTGAAAAATAAGCCTACCAGCCTGTGTAAACTGATGGTACAGGAACTATCCAAAGATCCTTCTAATTGTACAGAGTTTTCCAAAAGTAGCATAGTTTCAGTATTAATGGGTGTGGTAAACTAGCAAAGTTAAACATTCTGATTTTGAACTCAGAAATTTCCTGCCTTGATGTGAACTCTTAAGTCACCAAGGTAGCTGCTACTACACAAAAGTCTACAAGTGGGCTCTCTTTCTCCCCTTTCTCAGGCTTCTCAGCAATTTTCCCCATAACAATTTAGAATGACTGGTTACATACAGACAAGTGCTTCTATTGGTGCACCTTTAACTTAATTATAGGCATGAAAAAGTGCCAGAGTTTGGTGATGGATAGATAAGAATTAGCATCAATATCTTTAGTTTGTGAAATGGTTGCAGTTATCGATTACTAAGGACAATCTCCCTAAGAGTCTTCTGACTTTGAGATCTAAGGTCAACTTTGTTTCTCTCTGCCATGCTTTATGTGAGTCCTGCTTTCATGGAACAGAAACATAATCTCTTTGTGTATCTGGTTTAATCCTTGGGAAACTGATGTGTTTATGCTTAAAATTCCAGTCTTGGTCAGGCAGTAAGTCTACTGCTATCTGCAAATACTATACAATACTTCTGTTGTTTGGTTGGCTTTTTGAATCTCCTCTGATGGGTTTCCCCAGACCTAAAACTTCATAGGTTCCAAGGTTCTACTTATTTTTTCCACTTCATAACTTGAATTTCTGCTAGCTAGTCTTCCATATTTTGTTCAGAGCCTTTTGGTTATTTGTAAAATCTGATAATGGTAGATCAACTTCTCACTGAATCATACTCCTCTGTTTCTTCATGCATTGTTGTAGTGTCTCAACTCCGCTTACACTTGCTAGATTTCAATATTTAGTGGAAAATATCTTACTTTGTTAGATGATATCTCATAAATGGTAAGATATATTTATATTTGTGTTTGTGTATATAAATAAGTGTATGTATCTAAATATATGCTTATTCTCATTTCTTTTAAGCTTGAACAAATGCTTAGATAATTCTTTAAGTCTTTTGCAAATGAATGTTAGCTGGTTAATATTTGCAGCTTCACTTTTATATATTTTCAGGACTCAAAATTACTTGGATGAGTATACTGAGACTATTTCCCCACAATAGTAAATACCCTAAGATGATATTAACCCATCTATATGATTATAAATATAGTTGTTTATCAGCAGAAAATATTTACCCTGGAACTTGGTTCTAAATCTTTATTCTTTATGAGAGAGTCGTGAATACTCCCTCATTCCCTCTGTCCCTGTTGCTGCCCAGAACCTTTCCTTACCTATCTTTCCACTTACCTCCATCTTTGGATTGTGTTTTGGCACAAAGAAAATTGTGCGATTTTGAATTTGTTACATATTTATTCAGTTTTAAAAAAAATAGCTGTCCCGGAATTTTAAATAACTTATTTAAAATCATTTGGAAGTTTTAGATTTGTTTTTTCTCTCACAACCAAAGATATAATATGAGAATCACAAGTCAATTTAGTTGGGGGAACCTCACTGCTGAATTATCTGAGGACTGGATAAAATGCTCCAAGCACTGATTCATGCCTGAATGTTTTCAGAAAAATATTATGTGATTTTAAAAATATTTGATAAAACATGTTGAAGTGTAATACATTGGCACAACAGAGAGTGGATTGGAATTTTTAGTATTGCTATTTGGGATCATTTGGGAATGACATTTCATTGTATAAGTCTTGTGATTCAAAATATAATGCCAATGAGAACATGAATATAATTTGAAATACCTCCATCAGTGAGAGTCATTGCCTTTTTCAAAATATTAGGTGGAACAAGAATGTTAGGTGGAGTTGGAGAGAGCCAGTTAGACTGTGGCAAGGAAAGTAAATATAGGGAAACTAAAAAGTACGATAATTTAAGAGAATTGTAAGCATCATCTGATAAAACATTCTTCACATTTATTCATTCATGAAGTGTAAAGCAGTTGAATTCACCGTATCTTAAATATTTTAAGATATTCAAGCAAAATGGAGACTCCAGAGGTTGCAGCAGTCCCCAACCTTTTTGGCAACAGGGACTGGTTTGATGGAAGATAATTTTTCCTCTGAAAGAAGAGGGGAGAGATGCAGAGGCAGATCTCAGGCCATGGTATGCTTCCAGTTCCTAACAGACCAATGGGTACCAGGCTGCAGCCTGGGGTTTGGGGACTGCAGTGTTATGGCATTCTTTTCCTGAAATGAGGATTTATCCATTAATTAAATAGTCATTTTTTAATATGTTTTCTGAACATCTATGATGTTAATTAATGGCAGCTGTCCAAGTGCTGAAGATTTTACAAAGTATAAATCTAAACAGAGTTGTAGATCTTGAAATGGTCTCGGAGATTTCGCTCAAGTTTTTACAGATAGTAAATAAGAAATAAAGTTAATGTAATGTCTTGATTTTCACATGTAACTCTGCTATTTGTTAGCCATGTAAACTTTGGCAATCTATTTAACTTCCTTAAGACTTCAGTTTCATCATCTATAAATACGTACCTATATAGGGTTGTTTTGAGAATTAGATGTATAATATTTCAACAATG
The DNA here is from genome assembly GCF_040939455.1 of Microcebus murinus. Classification (NCBI taxonomy): domain Eukaryota; kingdom Metazoa; phylum Chordata; class Mammalia; order Primates; family Cheirogaleidae; genus Microcebus; species Microcebus murinus. The sequence continues at coordinate 66,829,331 of NC_134109.1, forward strand.
CCTAGACACATTTATATGTGATTAGTGCTCAATAAATATTAACTGTAATCATTATTACTGAATTAATGTCTTGAAAATGCTATAGTATTATAGCTATCAGTTGCCATAGGAATTTGGAGTCTAGGAAGGCAGTGTCAAAAGTAACTCAGTTTTTCCCTTGTTTTCTCTTCTCCTTTCTCTTTTCCTTTCCATCCACTTTCCAAATACACACACTATAAAATGGCACAAAACACATTCTCCTTTTGTTTTATATACCACCAGTCTCCTCTGCACCACCACCAGCACACACACATATTCACTAAATATTTGTTACCTTAAAGACACAAGCTCTCAGGATGTGACGATTTCTTTATAGGGTACAGTGAGTTTAGCAGTTTGCATCTGTCAGAATAATAGCATGATAATTTAAAACTTTGGTAATATACAGCCAGCTCATAGTAGCTATCACCTCCCTTTTGGAAAAGCTTCTATCCCTTCAACTTCAGTATTTGTGCAAAACATGTTTTTGAAATAAGTAGTTATGGAGTCATTTCCTATTAAGCTTCATTTCCTGAGGACAAGTACAGGATCTTGCCCTGTGGAAACAGAAACAAGATTGCTGCTTAGAAACTTTACTCCTGTTGCACTATCACAAGGCACATCATGTTGCTTTCTGATTTCTAGGTGGAAATTTTATATGGAAATTATTTTAATACCATCCTTTCTCATTTCTTTTTTTTTTCTCCTTGAGGTTTTGATTGCCTTGCTGTATTATTTTTCAACCTTTTTACATATTTATTGTTTCATAAACCTAGATGTTGATTTTCTTTCATACTTGATTTAATTTATTTTGTGAGTTTGCATTCAATTTATGGATTTTGAGATAAATCTCTCTCACTGGTTCTTTATACTATAGACTGTGAAAAACCTGATTTATAAAAGTTCACTTTGTTTTAGATGTAAAAGCAAATATTACACTTGATTTGGCCTTGGTCATATGGGGTTACTAAGAGGTGGAAATACTTTTGATACTAGTAAAATTCATCCTTTTTGATTTTCATTTGAAGCAAAGAAAAGGGAAATTGACATTTTCCTGAGTTTGGTATTTGAGCTGACTCTGATCTTTGATTATTTTCAAATATTTATGTAAATCTAGGTCCTATCTAATAATCTCCTATTATTTCAGGAGTTTAGCAAATCAGCATCTATAGCAGATGCTTTTAGACTAAAGCCACTTCAAAACTTTTCAAGAAATTATATTTGTTTTTACTTAGGAATGTAAGAATAGTGATGGTGAGATCATTTCATTTTGGAGTCTATGAGACTTTGATGAATGGCCTAGGCAGGCCCACAGGACCTATTCCTATATTAATCTTGAGTACCCATTTTTTTCCTATTGGGGTCTTCCAAGTTAAATTTTGTGAGGTACTCATGGATACTGCTTAGCATCAGACATAATGTATATTTAAAGAAACTGCCCAGAAAATAGCAATTGGTCTTTAAGGGATATATAACTATTTTTATTCTAATTATCAAAGAGTTCATAATTCAGAATATTTTTTCACCTGGATTTTTTTGATATTCAGCAAAATTTATTTTATCACTTGAAACCTTTCATTAGCAGGGCTTGTGTTTTCAAGAGAGGGATTTTTCCCCCCAATATTTTACCTAGTTTATTTTTTGAGGTCTTATTGATACAGAGACTTTATACTTATTTTTCAGATAATTTTTAAAGAGTGTGACCCATATAATCTTAAAAATAAAGGAGGTATCTGTTTGGAGCTATAGAGGAATAGATGATATCAATGTAATCCTTTTACCTAACCAATTAAAAGTGGATACTTTACAAGGAATCATCCAATATGAAATAATTTGAATCATCATTAAATAAATTTAGTTCATAGGTTTAAAACTTTAGAAGATATTTCAGATATACACAGATGGTTTCACAGCAGAATTCTACCAAGTATTTAAATAATTATTATCAATTCTATATAATTGTTCCAATAAAATAAAGGAAGAAAAACACTTTTTAACTCATTTTATGAAACTAGTATTAGCCTGAAACCAAAACCAGAGAAACACAATAAAAATAAAAGAAAGCTATAGATCAATATTCATCATGAGCATAGAAATACTCCACAAAATGTTAGCAAATTGAATTCAGCAATATGTAAAAGTAACTACTCACCATAACTAAGTGAAATGCTTGTTCAATATTCAAAAATCAATCAATGTAATCCACCATATCAACAGGGCAAAAAGACTCGAATGATCATATTAATTCATACAGAAAAAAATTTCATGAAATTCAACACTCATTTATGATAAAATCTCAGCCAATTAGGAAAAGAAAGGAAGTTCCTAAACTTGATTTTTAAAAAATCTATAAAATACCTTCAGCTAACATCATTAATGGTGAAATACTAAATGCTTTTCTCCTAAGATCTGCAGAAAGGCAGGATTTCTACTCTTACTACTCTTATTCAATGTAGTACTTGAAGTCTTAGCCAGTAGAATAAAGCAAGGAAAGGAAATTAAAGGCATACAAATTGGAAAGGAAGAAACAAAGTTGTTCCTATACCAGATGATATAATAGTCTATGCAGAAAATCCCAAGAGATCTACAAGAAGAGAAAAAAACCTTTCTAGAACTGAGAAGTAAGTTCATTTAGGTCACAAGATACTGAATCAATATATTTTTATTCTTTTATTTTATTTAGAGACAACATATCACTCTGTCATCCAGGCTAAACTGAAGTGGCACAATCATAGCTCATTGTAGCCTTAAACTCCTGGCCTCAACCAGTACTTCCACTTAGGCCTCCCAAAATGATGGGATTGTAAGTGTGAGCCACCACAACTGGCCAACATAAAAAAATCAATTGTATTTCTATATACTAACAATAAACACATGAAAATTGAAATTCAAACATGATGCCATTTATAATTACTCAAACAATGAAATACGTAGGTGTAAATATGACAAACTATATACAGGAAAACTATAAAGTGTTAATGAAAAAAATTTTAAGAAGTTCAGAATTAATGGAGAAATATACTGTTTCTATGCATTGGAAGACTTAACTTAGTAAAGACATTAATTCTCCCCAAATCAATCTATAGGTTTTATGTAATTTCTATTAAGTTCCCAGTGTAATTTTTGTAGATATAAGCAAACTTATTCTAAATTTATTTGTAAAATGTGAAAGGAACTATAATAGCTGAAATAAGTTTACAAAAGAAAGATAAAATGGAACTAATCACTGTACCCAACTTTAAGAGACTATATTATTATAATAATCATGACAGTGTGGGATTGCTAGATGGATGGACACACAGGTTAAAGGAACACAGTAGAGAACCCATAAATGGACCAACAGAATTACAGACAACTGATTTTTTGCTAACATACAAAAGCAATTCAATAAAAAAAAGATTGCCTTTGTTTGTCTTTTCAATAAACAGTACTAGAACAATTGAACATCCATAGGCAAAATGAAATAAAATAAAACAGAAAAGCCAAAAAACAAAACAAAAACCCCTCAAAACCACCTTGACCTCAAATTCTCAACTTACTCCAAAATTAGCTCAAGAAAAAAAAATGTAGATTTTAATGTAAAATATAAATCTATAAAATTTATATAAGAAAGCAGGAGAAAATATGCAAAACCTAGAGTTAGGTCAAAAGTTCTTAGGACACCAAACATATGATCATAAATTAAAAAAAATCAATAAATTAGATTAAATAAAAGTTAAAAAGTTTTGCTCTGTGAAAGACCCTGTTAAAAGAATGAAAAGACTAGAAACATCTTGGAAAAAAATATTTGCAAGCCACCTATATATGAATCCTACAAAGACTTGTATCTATAATGAATTAAAAAATTACAAAACTCAACAGTAAAAGTAAACAATGCAAACAGAAAATGGACAACATCGTGAACACACACTTCCTGAAAGAGGATATATGGATAACAATATGTACATGAAAATATATTCAATATCACTAACCATTAGGGAAATGCAAATTAAAGCCACAAGGGATATTATACATGCCTATTAGAAGAGCTAAAATTTAAAAATCCTGACAATATGTTACAATGCTGGTAAGGTGTGTAGAGAAACTGCATCTCCCATACATTTGTAGTGGAAATGAAAATTTGTATAGCCACTCTGGAAAATTGCTTGGCATTTTCTTTTAAAACTGTACATAGTCTTTCTATCTAACCCAGCAGTCGCATCCCTAGGTGTGACTTTATTCCAGAGAAATGAAAAATTATGTTTACACAAAAATCTGTTCCTAAATGATCATAGTAATTTTATTTGTAATGGCCCCAAACTGGAAACAACCCAAATGCCCTTCAATTGGTGGGTGAATTGTTTAAAAAAATATGGTGCATATATACCATAGAATATTACTCAGTACTAAAAAGGAACAAACTGATGATACACGCAACAAATTGGATGGATCTCAAGGACATTGTACTGAGGGCAGAAGACCCACATCAAAAGGCTACACACTATAAAGTAATAGAAATCAGAGTGTAGAGAAATGAGGGAGGTTTGGCATGGTCAGAAGTGAAGGAGGCAAATAAAGACTTTTTTGAGAATCTGGGCAATAGGAGGAAGAATACCAATTTGAAGGGCATTATTGATTTTGCCATATTTCATTCTATTTACATAACCATTGTTATGACTGATAAGATAGTCAATTTCTTTTGTAAGGATACACTTATTTTAAGATGTGTCATTTTTCTCTCTTAAGTAAACCTAGAGTGTATGACTAAGCTAATGTCCTTCAAATTTAAGATGTTTCTATGGTTCACGAATTTTATGCCTTAGGGAAGAAACTAGTCTGTAACTTTGTTGAAAATATTCTCTTTTATTTAGAAGATTCAGGAAAAAAGAGAGAGATCCCATTTGCTATGTCAGGCTCAAAAAGAAAGAAGAGAGAGAGAGAAAAATGTTTTGTTCAAATTCTGACCATAGGCACTCCCAATATTCTCTATCACAGCACTCATTTATTTTCTTATAATTCCAATCATATTCTGAACTTTTTAGTTTATATCTGTCTGCCTTCTTGTTTGTTGCCTGCTGACCCACTAGAATGGAAGTTCCATGAGCATTAAACTAACATCACAGGAGCCCTCAAAGCTATACCTAGCACATATCAGATGCTCGATAAATATTTATGCACTTAGCAATAAATGAATAAGGGATTTGGTGCTAAAGTTTTGAAAACTTGCTAGTTTAAGTGAAGAAAACTCACTAACATTTATAAAGGAGGAAGTCATTCATTAATTTAACAAATACTGAGTACCTATGTATGCCAGCCATTGTTCTAATTGTGCTACATCAGGGGGAAAAATAAGGTCAAAATATCTTCCTTTTAAACCTTACATTTAAGTGAGAGAAAATAAAAAGATTGAATGGATGAAGGGAAGGGTTTTGAAATGTGTCATTACCCACAAAGCTTTGCCTGGATTGGAAGACGAGTAAAGCAATAGTTTGTTCCCTGATGAAAAAAGCTCTGATATTGTCATTTCTTTTTCTTTTCTCTTCTTTATCTAGAATAGGAAAAATTGGAAAGATAGCTGGCTAGGAGGAAGCATAACCTGAGCCTCTCTTTACCAAGTTCTTGCTTTGAACAATATAAACTGGTGATGTAAATTTGGGAAACTTGGAAATCTTTGAAATGGGAATGTACCAGCTAGGTACTGTATGGAAACTACTGATTTTTAAAAGGAACCATTCTGTTCCTAAGCATTAATAGTTTTAAATACAATATCTTATTTAAGATAGTATTTCCTGGCCGGGCATGGTGGCTCACTCCTGTAATCCTAGCACTCTGGGAGGCCGAGGCAGGAGAATCGCTTAAGGTCAGGAGTTTGAAACGAGCCTGAGCAAGAGCGAGACCCTGCCTCTACTAAAAGTAGAAAGAAATTAATTGGCCAACTAAAAATATATAGAAAAATTAGCCGGGCATGGTGGCACATGCCTGTAGTCTCATCTACTGGGGAGGCTGAGGCAGAAGGATCGCTTAAGCCCAGGAGTTTGAGGTTGCTGTGAGCTAGGCTGACACCACAGCACTCTATCCCAGGCAACAGAGTGAGACTCTGTCTAAAAAAAAAAAAAAAAAAAAAAGATAGTATTTCCTCTTAATATACTTAGTAGGCTATTTATATTTTTCTTTTAATACAGTGACATTTGTTTGGAAAAACCCATTATAATATTTTGTTCTAAGACTTGATGATGACTGAAGTAAGAGTAGCCCTAATAACACTACCACCCTAACAGCCTTAGGAAAAATTATCCAAGTTGCAGGAAACTTGGGAGAAAGGGTTTGGTAAAGAAATCACTTATTGGGCCGGGCGCTGTGGCTCACGCCTGTAATCCTAGCTCTTGGGAGGCCGAGGCGGGCGGATTGCTCAAGGTCAGGAGTTCAAAACCAGCCTGAGCAAGAGCGAGACCCCGTCTCTACTATAAATAGAAAGAAATTAATTGGCCAACTGATATATATACATAAAATTAGCCGGGCATGGTGGCGCATGCCTGTAGTCCCAGCTACTCGGGAGGCTGAGGCAGAAGGATCACTCAAGCCCAGGAGTTTGAGGTTGCTGTGAGCTAGGCTGACGCCACGGCACTCACTCTAGCCTGGACAACAAAGCGAGACTCTGTCTCAAAAAAAAAAAAAAAAAGAAATCACTTATTGACCATTTATCAGAGATTAAGAGAGAAGAGCCTTTGAAAATACTCTGATCTCAGTGATACTATCAAGAATCTTTATCTTCAATAAAACTGTTCCCCACAGCATTCAGAGGGGAACAGTCCCTTGACAGCTTAGAGATTCCCATCATTGCATAGGAAATCAGTAGCACAGCTCAGAGAAACATAAGAAAAAAATCAAATGCAAATCTCTAAACATAAATGCTTTGCTATTTTCAGAACTCCTATAACGGTGTTTTGTATAATAAAGATGCAGATGATCAAAGAATATATGGAGACCCCTCCATAATCAAGGCTGTATAGAGGTGTCAATGAGCAAGACATTCTTGAGGGTGACATCAGGAAAGTAACATTATGTTGAACATCACTCATCAGGGAAACACATTAGGATCCTGTTTGGTAGGTAAGTGGGTAGAAAGAATAGTATAGCTGACTCTGTCTCCCAGATATTCTCTACTCGGGAATCTGTGGCAACTTGTTAAAGCAGGTATCCTAGAGCTACAGCTTCTTTATTTAAGCATGCGTGTGTACCAACATGCGTGCACATTCATGTGTGAGACTATGCGCCTTAACCACAGTCGATGAAAATATCTTTTTGTAATATTGCCTCTCACTTCTAGAAAAAACAAGAAGTTTTCCCAGTCTAGCCCTCTACTTGATAGATCAAACTCTTAATGCTAAATGTTTGAATTGTCACATCCAAAAGAGGCCTTATAAATCCAAACCCTGTTTATATTTGTGCACCGAGCTCTCTCAATTGACACTCTGTCGTGTCTATGGAGCAATCTAAATTGCTCCACCAGATGAAATTTTATTCAGGGGTCATAAATGTTGGTTTCATAAGGTCACTTTAAAAAGTTTATTTCCTGGATCCTTTTGAAAACAGGGGTTTCCTAGGAAATGGCGAATCCACATTGGCATGTGGCACTCTGGCTCTGCAGAACACAGTGCTGTTTGTCTCCGAGCTTGCCGTTCGGAAGTAAACATTGTTTGTTAGAAAAGATAGGATGCTGCTTCAACCTTGAAAAGGAGGGAAGGAAGAAATAGCATTTTCTCAATATAAGCCCCTGTGATAACACCAAAATGTGAAACTTTATGAATGCTGTTTGAGAGATTCTATTTTTTGATAACTCAGAAATTGCATTTTTGGCAGGGTGGTTTCAAAAAAGGAACACTGGGGCTTTGATTTGGTCCTCTGTTTTTATCTGCAACTTTAATCTATATACAGGGAAGGTTTTCTTTGACATTTGTAGCAGCATTTCTGAGATTGATGCTGCTGCCTATTATTATACAGGAGAACATTTGATACTAAAGGTTCCCGCAGCTCCCATCAGCTTTCTATAGCAGGTCTGCTCTCTTGACATTTAATGTCCCTTAAGCCTGATATGGTCTGATAACTTCAACATGCCAGCTGCTTTGGGGAGAAATAAAGAACTGTGGTGTCCTTGATTCTTCGTGGAGACTGCCACCACCTACATCACTAGTCACCTATCACCTTTTCCCCTTAAAAGGTGTGAATTAAAGTCTAGAAAAGGTGCATGCATTGTGCCTGTGTGTACCTGTGCCAAACACACCAAGATTAAACCAGATTAGAGAAAAAGTTGTCTCCTTACAAACACAACCAAAGGACCCAGCATCCGTCACCTTGTTGAGATGTCTAGGTTATCTTTCTGAAGCTGATCTTTGTGTGAGCCTAGTTAAAAGGAAAAGTTGTCTATGCCTCACATATCAACTTTTCACAATCACCCTTTTAGTTTGTATGCCTAGAAAGAAGTGTTGTTGCTGTGAATGCTTTAGTTAACAAAAATTAGGATTACCTTTGTAACCATAACTCAGAAATCAGGATGGATATTCCTGAAATAAACTGCTACATCCTCACCTTGGATGAACTGCCAATGGGAATAATAATACATCACTATAAAAAGAACGGAAATTTTACTATATCTTGAAGTGAAAGATTTCCAGGACATGTTAGCAAGTGGAAAAGGCAAAGTGCAAAAAATTGCCCATAGCATGCTATTTTTTTGTATGTGTAAGAAAAAGTGCAATATTCAGATTTGCTTTATTTTCATAAGAAAACACTGGAAGAATATTTAAGAAACTAATCAAAGTGCTAACCAGTAGAGAGTACGTCAAGGGGAAAGGAGTGGATGGGGACAGATGTGGGAATAGAGCTCTTATGTAATTTTTATATTATTTTAATTTTTTAACCATGTTAATGTATTATACAAAAATTTACGATTTAATTTTTTTTAATGTGAAAGTCTTCATTTTCATTTGAGTTTTGTTTAATGTCTGAAAGCATAACTGGGCTCTAGGAGACCTGTGGTTTCCATTTGGTTAAGCCACTGGTTTCTGAGATGGACCACTCCGTTCAGAATGACTCAAACTAAATTTTGGAATTTGTGCTTCCTCATCTGTGTGCACCTCTTTGTCAGCGCTTCATAAACTCACAGAAGGCAGGCGGCATGTCTCTTGTTACCATGCTAAGCATATGTGTACACTACTGAATAACACTTCCAGGGGAACGTACAACATGTTTGAAATAAGAGAAAGAATGATGACCCACTTTCTCGGCAGTAAAAGCTGATTATTTTTTAAACTCATGATATTCTATATCCAAGATAGTAGTTTATAAGGATGCTGTTTTTCAGTCCACTGCTCATGAAGAAAATTAGCCTTTCTCATTTTAGTCAGCTTCAGACTATTCAATTTCAATGCAAATGAAAGAACAGAATATGAACTTCCCAAAGTTATCCTCCTAGTGTTATTTTTTTTAAAAAGCATCATTACACTGTAGTCAACATGCAATGAATGTGCAACTTAAAAATCTGTGCGTGGTAGAAGCATATCATGATAGCTTTGTTAAACTAGGAAAGGAAAATAAAATTAGTTCTTTGATATATCCTCAAATGATCTAGCTTACCTAAAGAAATACTATACTGTGATACAAATTAAATTATAAAATATCTTGCAAAACAGCTCAATTAATAAAGTCTTAATTATTACCCAGGAATAACACTGTTCAGAAAGAACCTGGTACAAAAGGTGTGTGTTAGACATACAATGGAGTCAGGAGTGAGTGCAGAAAGACGACTGGATTTACCAGGAGAAAAAAATCAGAATGCTTCCTTATAAAATCCAAATAACCCCATGTCATGATTGGACAGCATAGCTTGAAATGTTTAATCAGTAGAAAATTGGAACAAAAACATCTGGGTCAAAAAGGGCACTGGGGATAAAGAAGGAAAGAACATGTGTAAATTAGCAGTTGCTGTGAAGTGCACAACTGATTCATAATCTGAATTATTTAGGCATAAGTGTTGAATTTTTCTGTGTGAATTTTTGAAATTCACACAGAAAAGATGATTTAAGGAAAGGGTAGAGCTTAGTAATAATTTTATTTTTATTCCGAATGTTAGTAGCAACATGTTGACAAGCTATTACCATATTGGCTTTAACACTGAAGGAAGAAGGAGAGAATAATATTAATAATTTTGAGATGAGACTTCGGAAGAGAGGAATGGATAGTTCCTTCCTGCTCTTATCCCTAACCTTGAGGTCAGATGGTTTCTGTTTTGAAAAAAAATTACATTTTTGTGGAATAGCAATTTCAGAGTCTTTGTTCTGCAGGGCAGATTACTGCTTGGAGAAATTTTCTGTTTCTCTTTGTCCTGTGCTCTCATTTGGCTACTCCTCCTCCTTTTCCTGAAGGCAGAGGTCTGATCTCTACCTTCCATCCTGGTATGCCTCGCCTTCTGACAAGAAATGACTTCCAAACATTTCAAACAGACGGCACAGAAGAAAAGGGAAGAGGATTGTAACCCTTCTGGTTCCTTGTGTCGCTCTCCTCAGGATGTGCCCCTTGCCACCTTGTTGATATATGGATGGTAGCCAGTTAATAGACACCCTGACCTCACCTCTTTGCTTGCTACCCCTCTGATGCTCAGGGAACCTTAATAAGAAAATGCTCTGGGGATTATAGGGAAGTTTACAAATTCCACGACTATATAAATAATTTAGCAACCTCTAAAATGAATTTGCATTAATATAGTCAGGGCTCCCAGAGTGTCTATAATAGTAATTTTACTTTCTCTAATTTCTACTGGCTCCAAATCTCCCCTGTTCATTATCGCATAGGGATTATCTTATAAACTTAGTGGGAACCACAACAGTTTCCCAAAATCTTCTGTGTGAGTCTACGAAAAACTGTTTTTGTTTTCCAATCTATATATTTCTTTAGCTGGACTAAAAATGTGGATATTTCTGCAAAGTGTGTGGCTTTGCTGTTCTGATTGGTCCTTGGGGATTGCCCAACAGAGCAGTGGTGCCTGCCCAGGGCTTATGCCATGACCTGCACTTTTTTTTTTTTTTTTACTGTTTTTCAAGAGATTCAGCAGATGGGATAATTGTTGTCCCTTAAAGCTCTGTCTACCAGCCTGGCCTCTCAGGAATTTGCCCAAGTCGCTTTGTGATGGTTGTCTGACTCTGCCCTTCACAGTGGGGTTTCACAGGTATAATAGGATTTTACTTTTAAGGTAGCAGGCAAGCTCCCTGGCAAAGAATCTACTTGCAGAGCGGATATACTACCCTTCCCATTCCCTCGCCTGCACTAGGAATCTTTGATTTAGAGCACTACAGCTGCTGCAGTTCATTACTGTACATTTTAGAGTCAAGCTGAACTGTATCAGTGGGTTACCCCCTAAAGTGCGATACGCATTGTGATAATAGCTAAAGATATTACAGACAGGAGAAGCGCACACTGCCTTTGGAGTATCACTACTCTCAGCCTTAAGTGGGTTTCCGAATAAGAGGGATAGTGCTACCTCGCAGCTAGCTCTGCCCTCCCACAGTGACCCTGTGAATTACATCTGCCCCACCAGTTCCGGCTTCTAGCAGTCCAGGTGAGAGGCAATGGCTTAAAACCATGGCTACTTCATCCTGAAGTGATGATGGGGCTCCAAGAGCAACAGTAGGGGAGTCGGGGCTGAGGCAAATGTGAGGGTTCGCCACATCAGTGATCTCTTTTGAGTGCTATTTGCCTCCCAAGTCACCTCCCTTTTTGCTCAACTCACAACACAGTGGGTTGTACAAGAAAGAGCACCATGATATGCAGTATTTGCTAGGCCTCTGGACTCAGTAGGAATGGAGACACCATATCCAAAGATTAAGCAAATACAAGAGAATTAATATGGTCCAGAGGATAAAGAAGTGAAGTAGGTGTTAATGGCCATGGGTTTCTAGTCTTGTCTCTGCTGTTGAGCTGTGCTGTGACTTTGCACAAAGCTTTTTGCACTGCAGGGTTCTGGACTGGGACATGATGATACTTCCTGTTTGATGAGCCACCTAGGACTGTACTTTTTAGAGGGACAATGCCAAAGACAGAATGGTGAGCCCTCCTTCTCCCATGCAACACTCACTCTGCTCCACCCTCATGCAGTAGAAGAACTGCCCTCATTACAGGTGTTTATGTCTTTATTCAAACTCACCTTAGATGTCCTGGCTGATGACATTCCCACAGCTTCTCTTGGGAGCATATTCTATCATCCAATAGCTCTGTCTATCAGGCAACATTCCCTGTGGTCTTCATGTCTCACTCCTTTATTTCCTTCTATTGGTCTTCTTCCAGGGAAATGATTCCCTCTTCTCTGGGGTTTTTACATTCAAGCACTTCTCACACCCCTCATTCGCCACTTATGCTGTTAAGTGTGTGTGTGTTTTAATATAGAGATGGGGTCTTGCTATGTTGCCCACGCTGGAGTGTAGTAGCTATTCACAGTCATCAGTTTTGTGCACCACGGACTCAAACTCTGCAGATCCTCCTGCCTTAGCCTCCTGAGTACCTGGGACTACAGGTGTGAGCCATTATAACTAGCTTGTTCTGTCTTATTTCTCCATTCATTAGTTCTTCCACACTCTTTAATGAGTGCTGCTTTCCCTCATAACACCTATGAATTCTTGATGCCTTAATAACTCTGATATTTATTATACAAACTATTATATAATCAGTGGAATATTCTCATGAAATAGACTCCTAGTTTGATAATTCTTCTGCTGTTACCCAGTTTGAATTATCCTCCCTGGCCCCCTATAGGGCAATCTTCATTATTTTAGGGAAACAAGTTCCAGTAGTCTCCTAACATAGCAATCCACAACCTTTTTGGTACCAGGAACCGTTTTCATGGAAGACAATTTTCCTACAGGCCAGGAAGGGGATTGGAGAGATGGTTTGGGGATGATTCAAGTGCATTACATTTACTGTGCACTGTATTTCTATTATTATTACATTGTAATATATAATGAAATAATTATACAACTCACCATAATGCAAAATCGGTGGGAGCCCTGAGCTTGTTTTTCTGCTACTAGTTGGTCCCATCTGGCGGTGATGGGAGACAATGACACCCGAAGTATGTTGCTTATGTCTGGTCTACTCTGTCATCTCATTTTGGTTGCTGTCACTGCAGAAAATCCTGCTTCACAAAGATAGGATATTGGAAATGGAAGCAGGCTTTTTAGTGCTTTTGTGGCAATCTCAGGATATTCTGCCTTGACTTCAACCCGGAACGTATGGAGATTTGAAGTTTTCTCAAACATACTTTTAAGGTCACTGTCATTTGTGATCTCAAGCAGTTGATCCTATTCTAGCACGGACAAAGTGAGTTCACCTGGCTTATTCACAAATGGGTCATGGATCCATTCCTTCCTAGTTCAGTGGTCTTTCATGGTTGGGAAGTAATGCTCAAACTCTTTTGAAAGCTGAGACAGGTGATCATGCACCAGTTGGGAGAAAGAAGGCCCTGGCTCAGTTGCTTTCAAAATCTCTGCTAATGTTTGAAACATGTCAAAAATTCCAATGTTCACTCATCATCCCCATAATTCCAGTTGGCTTTGAATGCAACTGCCTTATCTGCCAACTTGAACACAGTTGTCTTTCTTCCCTGAAGTGACAGATTGAGTTCGTTGACAGGTTGAATATGTCACACAAGTAAGCAAGTTTTGCGACCCTTTCTGTGTCACTGAAATGTGCTGCCAGTGGTGACTGTTTTTCTAAAAGAAATCTCTAGAGCAGCTCTCATAACTCAAAAACTCTGGCCAGTGATCTACCTTTAGCAAGCCATGTCACTTCTACATATAAAAGAAGACATGTGTATTCTGTGTCCATCTCCTCACAGAGCTGTGTGAACAGATGTGAGTTAAAGGGCATGTACTTTAATGTGGTTGATAGTTTTAATCACATCCTGCAAAATGCCGTTTAGTTCAGGTAACATTTTCCGGATAGCCAGCATTTCTCTATGGATGACACAGTGAGTAAACTCAGATTCAGAAGTGACCTCCTTGAGTAGTGAAACCAGAAAGACATCCAGTCATGGCAGCTGCTCCGTCCATGCATGTACTGACACAAAATGATGAATTTAGTTTTCCTGATATGTAATCATTCACAGACTTGAATAGTTTTGCAACTGTGGTGTTGGCTGGCAACAAAAGTGCACATAAGATATCTTCATGCACATCCTTCTGAAAAATATATTGCACAAAAACAAGCATTGTTGCCTTATTGTCAACATTGGTAGACTCGTCAACCTGGATTGCCAACCTGGATTGCATACCATGATGACTCATTAATCCTAACAATTGTGCCTCAACATCCTCTGCTATTTCATCAATTTGTCTAGTTATGATGCTAGCCGAAAGAGGAACATGTGCCACCTTTTGAACTGCAGCCTCTCCTACAAGTTCACGGCAAATGTCCTTAGCAGCAGGCAGGATGGAGCTTCTTAGCTTTAGCAGTGTGGTAGCCACTAAGAATGATGCTCTCAGTGAAGACACATTTGATGAAGTGATGGCCTTCAATAATTGCTTCTGTTCTTCATGTTCACATTTTTTTTCTTTTGAAAAACTCCAAAGGCCTGTCTTTTAATGCAGGGTGCTTGGTCTCCATGTGGCAAAGCAGTTTTGAAGGTTTCCTGGCTTCACTGGATAGCCGGTTGCCACATATTATACAAAGCAGGTTTGGAGAATGTGAATCACCTGTTGTATGAACCTGTAATTTATTTAAGTAGGACTATTGATATTTTCTTTTAAATGCAGCTTTCATTTGGGCGGCAGTCTTAGAGTCTTCTGCTGTCTCATCGTTGGGTCTTTCCCTCTTTTAAAGAAGCTCTCCAGCAATGTTTGTTTTTCACTCATTTTTGCCAGGGTTAGTTTGGGGCTTACCCAAACTGTGATTAAGACAAGTGCATAGTGTGAGAAAAAGGCATGCATGGAAGTGGTAAATAAAATAATGGGGGGGGGGGCACACACAGACCAAAATAAGTGCCAGATTCTGACTTAAAGCCTGCCACCAGATGCAGCTTACTTGTTATTTGCACTCACTGATAGGGTTTTGATATAAGTTTATAAGCAATTGATTTATTATAGTCTCTGTGCAGCTAAACCTCTCTGCTAATGATAATCTGTATTTGTAGCAGCTCCCCAGCACTAGCATCACTGCCTTGGCTCTGACTCAGATCATCAAGCATTAGATTCTCATAAGAAGCGTGCAACCTAGATCCTTTGCATACATAGTCTACAGTTGGGTGTGTGCTCCTATGAGAATCTAATGCCCCTGCTGATCTGACAAGAGATAGAGCTTATGTGGTGATGCGAGTGGTGGGGAGCAGCTGTAAATACAAATGAAACTTCCCTATGTAGCCTGCTGCTCACCTCCTGCTGTGCAGCCTGGATCCTAATAGGCCACAGACTGGTACTGGTCTGCAGCCCAGGGGTTGGAGACTGCAGTTCTAACACACAACTCTACCTCTAATCTCTTTCTTCCTTAATACATATTGCAAACTGTTGCCAAATCGACCTTGTCCCAAACTCTATTTTCTTCATGTTCATTTCCTCCTCAGAACTTTTAATGCCTATCCATCACCTCGATATCGAATCACAAACTCTTTAATGTGTGATTCCTTTTATAGTCTGCTTTCAGAAAACTTGTTTTTTCTTTCAGCATATTATGGGGTACAAATGTTTAGGTTACATATGTTGCCCTTGCCCCACCCTGCTTTCCGAAAACTTTTGCAAATCTCCCTCCAATGTTACAAATTCTGAACTAGTCTGCGACTTTGCTCACAGTATTTCCCTTTACTGAAATGGTTTCTATCATTTATTTGGTTATCCAATTCCCAGCCATTTCTGTTGCATTCTTCAAGTCCCACCTTTGCATAAAGCATTTCCTGATCTTACTTGCCTCTGAAATCTTATTGCTGTTAACTCCATATCACTCATTCATAGTGGCAGGTATCCTGAAGGTGTAACTGTACTAGTTGCATTGCTAGTTAATTTTTTGTGAGAGTTCCTTGAAGTCAGGATGAATTTATTCCCAACTTTGTAAGCAACTTTGCTGAGCATCTTTGTTCAGGTAACTTAATTACCCTGAGTTGAAAATTTCTCATCTATAAAATGGCAGTGGTAATCACAGTTATTTCACTGGATTGCTTGTTAAATAAATGAAAATGTTTAGTTTTTAAGTGCTCTATAGGTAGTAATAATAAGGTATGCTTTTTTGGTATCCTTAGTATATTTAATATGCTTAAAACAATGCTGAAATTTAATAAGTACTCAAAAAAATTTGGTGAAACAGTTAATTTATTCATTTCTGGGAAGTGACCTTTTTCCACAGTTTTTTCTTTTCCTTTTTTCTGTATTTTTTTCTGTCTTCTTTCTCCCCTCCCTCCCTCCCTCCTTCCATCCCTCCCTTTCTTCCCTCCTTTCTCCTTTTTTTCTCAGTTCTTGCTTCTTTTTCTACTTCTTTTGACACTAGGCAACTCTGGAAAGAACTCTAAATACTTCCAGATTCTAAACCAAATGATACTTCTAAGTTAAGTTGATTTAGTCCCATACTCCTTAGAAGTACTCAAAGAATTATTTGTTTGGAGGGTGGTAATATAACTCAGGTTGAGGTAAATGAGGATGTAAAATTGAGTGCAACAGATTTTGTCTGTGTGTGTGTGTGTGTGTGTGTGTGTGTGTGTGTGTGTGTGTGTGATTTAGGTAACCATCCACATATACACAAGGGGAGTGTAACCAATCTTGACCTGGAGCTGTGTTTTGCACTGTGTTGTCATAATAAACTGAGACTTATAGCCCTTCAACTACCTGTGTTGGATTCTGTTAGTTTCCTTAACTCTGAACATCTTCTCCCTTTAACTCTGTTGAGATCTACCCAGTACTGTCTGCTCACTCATTCTTCTCATTATTTTATGAAGAAGGTGAATTCTTTGGAAAAATTTTAATCTGTTTCTGAAAAACTTACCAGGTTAATTTCTAAGGGATGGAATTATAATATAATAACAAAATTATTGTTTTGTCTTCTCTGTTAGCTGTTGACATTAATAAGCCTTGGTGCTGACTAAAGGAATTATCATGCGATTCTGTGCTTAAAGAACTCAGACATAAAGCACCATTATAAACTGAAAAATTCATTTCTACATTTCCTGGCTATGTTACCAAATCTAAGTATAACTGACTACCCCAAATGTGAGTTTGTTTTAATCCTTTTTAACAGCAAAATCAGGCTATTATAATTATTATGTTTATCATTTTTTTTTTTTTACCATTTTAAGGTAGCTGAATTTATAGTGTCTAAGAATGGGTTAGCCAACCAACCCAGCCTACACAATGCTAACTGTCCAAAGATCTCCAATTAACAGACTTTTGGCGGATTTCAAATAGTCAAAGCCTTTGAATCTAAGCCATTCCTCAAGGCAGCATCTACTCAGAGTAAAGTAAAGGGAAGATCTGGCAGTTATTCTCTTGATTTGATCAGTGTAGCTAGTCAGGACTCTGTTTCCCTGCTGAATTAGCTGGTTTGGCTGTCTACATTGATCAAATCAGATGGATAATTGTCCAATTCTCCTTGCATTTTGTATCATATAAACAGAATTTAGAATAAACAAGACTAACTACAGCCAATAACTGCCCTCCTGCTTTTGAACGATTATCATTATGCTATTACTAGGCCAATTGTCTGAAGTCAGAATGTTCTGTTGGCCCGTATCAAAGTGTTTTTGTTTTGTTTTATTTCCACCCACTATAAACCAAATTAACTTATTCAGAGACATTTAACATTAATTGAAATCTTTAGCATCATGCTCTAACCCAAATGTGAACACCAAAAGGTGTCTGAGGTGGAAATATGACATAAATAAGGTACTTCCTGGGTTTCTGTTATCTAAAACACAGCTGTGGTTCTCTCTAGTCCTTTAAACAGCTCTGTTCCAAGAGCCAGACCATAGTCATACTAATGTGGCGTTAATTATTTAGTCTTTGTTTTGCATCATTAGAAATTGAGGCCACTGATGTTTTACCACTTGTCTCTCAACTCAGGGGCATTTCCTAATTCCTGTCTCCCATTTTTAGTAATGGTGCTAAGCCATAAAAAAAAAAAAAAAAAAAACTACCAAATTTTAGTTAGTTTTATTTTATGAAAATGATCCAAAGACCATTCAAAAGTTTTATTGTGTTCATCTTGCAATGTCCCCTCTGAAGGTAGATTTAATAAAAGTTGTTTTGTGCTCCCTTCTGGGAGCTCAGCTTGATTGTGGCAGCCGGCGCAGAGGTGAGGATGGGGAGCAGAGTGGTGGTGATGATTTCCCAATGCAGGCCATGAACAAAGTTGTTTTCCCTTCCTTAAAAAGTAAGAAGATTACAGAGAAGCAAATGTTTTCCCCTGGAAAAGTTGATATTCTCAAGTAATGAAAGAAAATTGATCTTGGCTCCCTCCAACAGTAGACTCCCTTCCTGGCACGTGGTGTGTGGGTGGTGGTGTCACACTGGACTTTGTCTGCAGAGGGTGTATTCTGCACATTGTCATACACAAGACAGTCCTAGCATGAAATGGTGCTGGCCACTAACTCAGTCCCAGCAGATCACTTGTGTCCAAATTGTCCAGGATTTTCTCCCACAGATGTTGTACCCCTGGTACTCTTTTTTGCTCCCTCTTCTCACAGTCTTCCTTTCTCCAAAATGGGTACAGTATCTCCCCACCCTTTTCCTTATTCTTCCCTTTTCAAACTCAAGGAACATTAGCTAACTCTACACCAGAAATTAAATGAAGCACAGAAGTTTGAGTATGAAGCCCTTCCCAGGATTTCATTCGAAGGGTATTCTTCAGGTGGTAAGTTCTGAGTGTGTGTGTGTGTGTGTGTACACATATATGTGTTACACATATATGTGTCAGTTTCTGTTTGCAGGGAGAGGGTGGTTAATCAGAGAAGAGCAGATATATGTAAGAAAAGGGGTTGATTATATGATAGATGGCAAAATATGACATCTGAACAGCCATTTTCTAATTCTGCATATAAGCCAGAGGTCACTAAGTGGGGGTTACCTTCTTTTCCAGTGAGCAAAACAGAGCTCACCTTATTATTCAACTGGCCTTCTATTCAGCCACAACCAATCAGAATTTATGTTCACCTATTTATGCTAATGACCCCTAGACAATCTTTGCTCAAAACTCCAAAGTCTATAAACAAATATATCGATATTTTCTTTTGATATTAAAAACTTTCCTTGTAGGTTTATAATTCAAAATTAGAAAAATCTTTATTCAGGACCTCTTGGAAATTTTATGCATTTCATGAAAATTTAGGAATACAATTCTACTTTTGCTTCTTTCCAAAACATTTATTCCCACTACTTCATTTTTGGGTTACTGTTTTATTCTTGTATCTAACTATCTAGGAACTCTCCAAGTTTCACATGCAGGCAGGCATATGATATATATTTTAAATGTATTAAAATGTGTTATTTTCTAGAAATTGAGAAGGAAATGTAGTTGTCTTGCTATGGATTGTGTCATAACATACCATAATATATAGAAAAGATTTTGTTTTAGAACTATTCCTAATCTTCACTCAAACTTGAATCCACAGAAAGTGTGATTATTTAATATGAACAGCATTGGCACGTATCTAATCTGTATTGGTAAATATATAGAAAGACCATAGGGCATAGTGGTTGATAGACTAGGGCCAGCCTGCATGGGTTGGAATCTCAGCACAGTCATTCACTAGCTGTGAGATTTAGGGAAAATTACTTAACATTTTTGTACTTTGATTTCCTCATATTAAAAGGAAGATATTAATAGTACTTAACCTCTTAAAATAATTTTGAGGATTTGTTGATTTAATTCATATTGTATCATGTGTTTAAAAGACTAAGTACATAAGTATTAGCTATTATAGCCATACAATCAATATGGAAATTATACATACAACACCACCCTTGGACATATACCAGCCAATCATCAATGTGTATCTTAATCTGTCTTTAGCCTCCTGCCTTTTTACCCATTTAACACCTAGAATAATTCTGATTTTGAGAAGGTACTGTATGTACCTTAACAAGAAATTACATATAACAAACTGATTTTAAGCAAAAAATAATTTTATATAGCAACTTTTAGTGCATGACATATGACAAACACAGTAACTAAATGTCTGGCCTATATTACTTACTATCCTACATTATGAATAATAAAACTGAGGCTTGGGGGAAAAATTATTCCACATGGCCCAACTAATAAGAGATAGTGACAAACCAGGATTAAACCCAAATTTGCTTACTCTATCCTCTTATTCTCCTGTATTAAAGCTTTGTGGAATAGTGGAATAAGAGCCTAGTACACACACACAAAGTGCTACCACCTACAACCAATAAATATTCCTAAGCTTGAATCTGTATGATTCAACCCCCAGAAATCGAAGAATCTTCCTGGTTTAATATTATTTAGCACAAAGCCCTAGTTTTCCGAGAAAAAATAGCATTGCAAGAATAAGAAATACTCAGAGAATTCACTCCATTGTTATTGTTCTGTTTATATGTGTTTTGTTTTGTTTTTTTACTATTTTCACCTGGTAAAAGCAGCTTGTCAATGGTGTTAAAAATAGCTGGTCAAATTCTGCAGATGCAAATTATTTAAGGTTCTCTGACTATTAGTTCAAGGGAACTAAAGAAAAACCTTTGGTAACAATATGCTTTCTTAGGCTCAATATTTCACACAAAGATTACAGGAATTTCTGCCTGGCATAGGAATCCAAAGCAATACTTCTGCAGCAATGGGGGTTGATTCCTAATCTCTATTTCCACAGACATTTGTGTGCTTTCTCCAGACAAAGTACATAAGGGCAGCAGTCTGCAACCTCCGGGCTGTGGACCAGTATTGGTCTGTCTCCTATTAAGAAATAAGATGCACAGCAGTACGTGAGGAAGCTTTGCAAGCCAGCAAAGCTTCCTCTGTATTTACAGCTGCTCCCTATTGCTAGCATCACCGCACAAGCTCCGCCTCCTGTCAGATCAGCGGCAGCATTAGATTCTCATAGGAGCATGAACCCTACTGTAAACTGCACACGTGAGGGATCTAGGTGGTGGCTCCGTATGAGAATCTAACCTGATGATCTGAGGTGGAGCTGAGGCAGTGATGCTAGTGTTGGGGAGTAGTTGCAAATACAGATCATCATTAGGAGAGGTTCGACTGCACAAGAAATGTGCTTGAATAATCCTGAAGTCATACCCCCACCCCACCCTATCCCTGGTCTGTGGAAAAATTGTCTTCCATGAAACCAGTCCACCCTGGTGCCAATAAAGGCTGGGGACTGCTGCGAAAGGGTGCTTCCGACAGAGTCTACAGCATGGTGCGGCAAAAATCCGACTCACTGTCAGTTGCATTCTTCTAGGCAACACCCTCCACTTCAACAGCCGGTTCCCTTTGCAGTGTTTGGCGGTCCTTTCTGAAACACTACAGACTGATTGCATAGCATCTGAACTATCAAATGGCTTCCAAAGTTTTAAAACTTTCGAAGGATAAAAAATAAAGCTCTTGCAATTGTGATTCTGTTCTAAGTGCCTTCAATACAATTTGTCAACAGATAGTTTTCTTATCCAGGTTGAATGAAAAAAAAACTAAAATAAATATCACTGTAGGTTTTCTCTGGTTCTACACTAAAATATCCCAGAGGGTAGAAACTCAAGATTGCTTCACAAATCCGACACGATTTTTCTTGATGATAAACAACCCTGTGGGAAATAAATTATGATAGTCAGCTAGGAAATGGAAAATGTCTAAAAATTTCTAAAAATAATGGTTACATTTCTCCAGTGTTTGACACACAGCCATTTTTACAGAAGCACAGAGAACCAGTGTTAGAAAGAGCTGGTGGTATCTGTTGTGAAGCTGTTCTTTCTGGTCGTCTTTCATTCAAAATGTTGGGAGGAAGCGGGCTTCAAATTTCACATCTGCAATAGTTCATTTTGCCTCCTCTCTCTCAAATCTATCTTTTTTCATGCTTTCTCTGCCTTATATTTTTTCCTTGGAAATAAAAATCCCATTACTATCCATTCTTCTTTCTTCCTATAAAATTCAGTGCATGCCTCTGAATATTGAAATATCTGTCTTTTAGTGTGTCCCTTTCCTCACAACCAGAGTCAGCATCCTTTGTGATGTTTTATCAAAAATGTATCAGAGAAGAATCTTCCATTTGTTCCCACAGGTAAACTAATGTGCATTAGACCACAATGAAAGAATTTTAAAAATACTGAAAATGTAAACACTTTCCTTTATTAAATTTTGAAATACAATATATAGTTTTTCATGCATAACTCTTTCTTAATTGACTCTGTTTTTCTATTGTGTTTTCTCCTTGTTTTATACCTTTTCTGAGATATCTTGTACCCTAAAAATAACTTCTTGTGAAAGATAATTTTGTGTACTGCAGTAAAATATGACATCTTTCTCAAGTTCTCTTGCTCTGGTCTGTTCTCTCTCCAGTCCAAACTCAACGTCTACATAGAGTAAGATATCACTTATTAGTTACATTATAGTATTTCTGTTTCATTCATATTACAAGGAACCTTGCTCATTAAAGACACCAAGATTCTTAATTGGAGTGGATCTGGCAGGAGAGGACAACTCTTTCACCCAGAGGCTTGATCATTCAAAAGCTGAGGAAGAGGCTGTTATAGAGCACCACTGTCTACATAATAAAGAGAAGAAAAAGTACAAAGACAGAATCAAAATAAAGGAAGCTGGCTTTAGCATTTGGTGAGAGAGAAATGCTTAGTTTGTGGTGATTTTCATAAAAAGGAATAAAAGATTGATTTGCTGAAGTCTAAAGAGTATACTATAAGAAGAGACGTAGGGTTACAAAATACGAGCTGCACAAAATATAGCTGAAAAGTTACTTCATTTTATTTGCATTTGTGTGTTGTTTTATTGTGTATACATTTTTCACAGTATTACTGATGTGTTCTTCTGGAGTCATTCCCAGAAGCTGAGATACTGTGAATCACTGCTGCATGTGATAATACACTTTGATTCTTTGTAATTTATGGATGATTGATTTAGTTATTTCATTGACTGTTTTCAGACATCTTCTAAAGTAACGTTTGTGTTCTTCCAAAGTTTTATGGCATTTATCTTACACTGGGGCCTTTCTAGATGCCAGTAACTAGTAATAATAGAAATATTTTATGCAGTCAATTCTTCTACCTTTACTAAAAGGTAAGGGGGCTGTTTAATAAAAAATCTCCAAATTACTCCTTAACTTTGATTTCCTATACTACTTCATTTTTCTGTTAACAAATATGTATAGCTATTTTAAAATCAGTGGTCTTCCTAAAGTATTTCATAACTCATAAAAGTAAAAATTTGGTAGCAAAATTATGTCTTCTTTAGGAAGTTTTTCTTTAAAAAAAACACAACAGATTATTTGCAATTCCTTTAATTAAGTCTAAGTAATAGAAAAAGATCAGTCTTTATCTTACTGCACAGTTTGTATGTTCCATAGTGAAGCAAGTTTCTTAAAACTTGATGTTCTTACTCCTTATTTATTGGGTCTTTGACTAAAATAAAGCAAAATCTTAAAACTTGATGTTCAGTATCTTTTAAAAGATTTTAACTTTACTTAATTTTCCGACTGTTGCCATTACTGAAAAAATATTATAATTTTTAGTTTATTAAAGTTTTATTATGTAATATTTGATAATATATTGAATAATTTAATAAAAGTCTCAAAATGTACATGAAATAATTTATTATCCAACTTAAACTTTCAACATCACTAATACCATTGAATCATATGTGTGCTCCTTCCCTATTCTATACTTTTGTACTCCATTCCATTCTTCTATATTTTAGTTAATTGTTAAATTTTGCATCCATAATTTTCTTACTTTTTATTTTAAAGATATTTCCCACATGCGAGTTATGCTAAAGAATATATGATTTAAATATGTTTTATTTTGGCAAAGTTTATAACAATGATTTCATATTGTATGTAGTCTTCTGGAACTTGCTTCTACTCGTCACTATGTTACTAAGATTTATTCATAATTATTGTTTATAACTCTGTCTCTTCTTTAAACTGATTTGTAATATTTCAATTAGCTAAATATTCCAAAGTTTATTTAGCCATCTCTGATCTATGGAAATTTGGGTTGTTGTTATTAACAATAAGGCTATAAATAATTTTGTACATGTCAAATAATTTCTAGATAATATACCTAGAAATGGAATCCTTGGGTACTCAAATATGCACATGATGAAATTTACAAGATAATACTAACCTGGCTTCCAAAATTATTAAGTCAATTTACACATTTACTGGTAGTGTATGAGGATTTGCATAACTTCATAGCCTAACAACATTTACCAGATTTATTCATTTTGTCTATTTAGTGGGTATAATATTATTTATTTTTATCTTAATTTATATTTCTCTGATTAATAATGAGATTTGGTATCCTTTCACTTGATTATTTGGCATTATTATTTCCTCTACTAAAGTATAGCTGTTAATTCTTTTGTCTCTTTTTGTATTAGATTGTCTTTTTTCATTGATTTGTTATTCTACATTTATTAGGTTACTAATTGTATTCTCTTAATTTGTGACTTGAATGATCCCTTTATTTGTGATTTCTTGGTAAATGGAAGTTGTTGATTTTTAAGATAGTAAATTTATCAGTATTTTTATAGCTAAAGGTTTTTGTGTCTTGTTTAAGAAATTCTACCCTTTATAAATTTCAAGATATAATTTCCTATATATTATTTTAAGTGTGTTAAAATTTGCCACTCACATTTATGTCCATAATTCTTCTAGAATTAATTGTTATGTGTAATGAAAACAGAACAATCTAATTTTTTTTCTCTTTGGAAAAATAATGCTTCAGCATAATTTATTGAATAGTCTCTATTTTTCCACAGTGATTTTTAATATCACATGTGTTAGTTTTTAAATCTTTGTATTTGTAATATACTATTTCTGAACTCTGCGTTCTGTTAGTCAATTTTTCTATAGTTATCACAAGACATTATTTACTGTAAGTCTTAATCTAAAAATGCAAGCCCCTATACCTCCTTCTCTGGGGCCTTCTCTTCTTTTCTCCCTCTCCTTTCATTTCAGAAAGATTCTGGCTATTCATGGGCCTTTGTTGTTTTATGAAAATGTTGAAATTAGATTGACAAATTCCTTGGACATGCTGCTAGAATTTGCTTGAAATAGCCCTGAATCTGTAAGACTCAGATGGAGATTTATTACATCATTCAATACTGAGAACATCTATCTATAAACTTGGTATGTATCATCATTTGTTTATGTCTCTCTTTGAGACTGTATAATTTTCTCCAGAAAGTTCTTGCATCTTTTATTGCATGGATTGCTTTTTATTTTATATTTTGTTGATATTATAAATAATGTATTTTATTCATTACCATCCAATATCCAATATTTATTTATTCATATATATTCATTTATCCAATAAATTCTTTTTGAGTCTCTATTATGTGTCAAGTACTGTTGAAGGTGCCCAGGAAAGAGCAGTTAAAAAATTGAGAAAGAAAACAAGCAAATAAACTTTTTTTTCCTCATAGACCTTCAATTCTAGCTGACATGAGTGAATTCCTGAAGAATGTAATAGTGTTTTATATTGCATTATCATTATCTTTGTTGATACATAGAAAATGTAACTTATTTTATATTCATCTTATATTCAATTATCTACTTAAACTCTCTAAAACTCTTTTATTAATACTATCAATTTATCTGTATATTATGTGAGATTTGGTATATAGACAATCATAGACAAGTATATCACCTATGATTAAGACATGTTTATTTTTAGTTGTTTCCTTTCATTCTTTATATCTTTTCTTGTTCTTGTGTTACTTCACTGTCTAAGACCTCTTCTGCAATATTAAATAGATGTGATGGTAAGGTACATTTTGCATTGTTTCTGGTTATTAACAAACTATTTTTGGCAATTTCTCCATTAAGAATGATGTGTACTCTGGATTTTTAGTAGATACCCTTTATTAGATTAAGAATATTATCTCTTCCATTGCATATTTTGTATATATTTCTTTATCATGAAGGGTGTCCAATTTTTAAAAATATTTCATCTGTGGATATTTAGATGGTCTTTTGAATTTTCTCCCATAATCTATTCTTGCAGCCAATTATATTTATAAATATTATCAATAAAACAATCTGGTATAAACCCAACTTAGTTTAATATACCACAGAGGTTTATTTACAAAGAACTTTAAAGATTTTTGTTTTTCAGAAAATTATGGGGACACAAAAGTTTTGGTTACATGAATTACTTTTGTATAGTTTGAGTCAAAGTTATAAGTGTGTCCATCACCCAGAGAGTGTGCATTATACCCATTAGGAGTGAATTTACCCATCCTCTTCTTCCACCTCCCACCTGTTTGATTGCCATTGAATATTACTATCATATATATACACATGAGAGTTGATCATTTAGTTCCAATTTAACAGTAAGTACATGTGGTGTTTGTTTTTCCATTCTTGTGATACTTCACTTAGGAGGATGGTCTCCAGTACCATCTAGGTTGTTATAAAAGGTATTAGTTCACCATTTTTTATGGCTGAGTAGTACTCCATGGTATACATGTACCACATTTTATTAATCTACTCATGTATTGATGGGCACTTGGGTTGTTTCCACATCTTTGCAATTGTGAATTGTGCTGCTATAAACATTCAAATTGTGTGTTTTTTGTAAAATGGCTTTTTTCCCCTCAGTAAATACTCAGTAGTGGGATTGCTGAATCAGATGGTAAGTCTACTTTTAGTTCTTTGAGGTATCTCCATACTACTTTCCATAGAGGCTGAACTAGTTTTCAGTCCCACCGACAGTGTATAAAGATTCCTTTCTCTCCACATCCATGCCAGCGTCTGTTGTTTTGGGACTTTTTGATAAAAGCCATTCTCAATAGAGTTAGGTGATATCTCATTGTGGTTTTGATTTGCATTTCCCATTTCCCTGATGATTAGAGATATTTAGATTTTTTTTTATGTTTATTGGCCATTAGTTTATCTTCTTTTAAAAAGCTTCTGTTCATGTCTTTGTATACTTTTATAATTTTTAATGGGGTGTTTGATGTTTTCTTGCTGATTTGTTTGATTTCTTTGTAGATTCTGCTTATTAGCACTTTATTGGATATATAGCATACATACAGATTGTCTATTTGCTCTATTGATTGTTCCTTGGCTGTGAAGAAGCTTTTTAAATTGATCAAGTCCCATGTATTTATTTTTGTTGTTGCTGTGATTGCTTTAGGTGTCTTCTTCATAAATTCTTTGCCTAGGCCAATATCTATAAAAGTTTTTCCAAACTCTTTTAGAATTTTTATAGTTTCATGCCTTGAGTTTAAGTCTGTCATCCATTGTGAATTAATCTTTCTGAGTGGTGAGAGGTTCAGATCCTGTTTCAGTCTTGTACATGTGGCTATCCAATTTTCATAGCATCATCTATTGAATAGGGATTCTTTTCCCCATTGTATGTTTATAGTTCTGGTAAATTTTGGCTATGAAACCATCTGATTTGGGACTTTTTTTGTTGTTGGGGGAATTTTTATTGCTGCTTCAATTTTGGTACTTTATATTGGTCTGTTCAGAAGTTATATTTCTTTCTGATTGAGCCTAGGGAGGTTGTGTTTTTCCAAGAATTTGTCCATTTCCTCAACATTTTCAAGTTTATGTGCATAAAGATTTTTTATAGCATTTGGAGATGATATTTTGTATTTCCATGCATACAAAGGAGTTGTAATATCTTCTTTTTCATTTCTGATTGAGCTTATTGGGATCCTTTTTTTTTTCTTTTTCTGGTTAATCTGGCAAAGGCTTGCCAATTTTGTTCATCTTTTCAAAGAACCAACTTTTTGTTTCATTAATATTCTGCATAATTCTTTTGTTATTGATTTCATTTAGTTCTGCTCTGACTTTAGTTATTTCTTTTCTTCTGCTGGGTTGGGATTAGTTTGATCTTCCTTTTCCAATTCCTTGAGATGATTTGTTAAATTATTGATTTGTGATCTTTCTGTCTTTTAGATGCAAGCATTTATGGCTATTAATTTTCCTCTTATGACTGCTTTTCTGAATCTCACAGATTTTGATAACTTGTGTCCCCTCTGTCATTTAGTTTGAAGAAACTTTTGATTTCCATCTTAATTTCTTCCTTGACTCAATAACTATTCAGCAATAGGTTGTTTAATTTCTATGACTTTGTGTAGAGTTGAGGTTTTCTGTTGGAATTGATTTCTAATTTTATTCCAATGTGGTCTCAGAGGATATATGGTATAATTTCTATTTTTTAAAATGTGTTGAGACATGTTTTGTGACCTAGGATGTGATCAATCTTCCAGAATGTTGTATGAGCTGATGAGAAGAACATACATTCAGTGGTTTGAGTAGAATGTCCTATAAATATCTGTTAGGCCCATTTGTTCCAGTCTTCTGTATAGGTCCATTGTTTCTTTGCTTAATTTTTGCTTGGAGACTCTAGTCATCCATCTTTGTGCTCTCTCTGGAATGTTCAAATCTACTAAATTAATTCACTTCTCTGATGAAACTTACATGCAGCTTCTCTCTTCTTCTATTATGTTCCTTTCCTTTTGGAAAATGCTGTTTGTACATGAGCTGTCTTTGTGGTTAGTGGCTTTAGATGGCCTGGTTTATGCCCCACACCCAGATCATCAGGAAGGCACCTGTAGTGTGATGATCACTTGCCAAAGAGAACTCCCTTTTAAAATTTTTAAACTATGTTCCTGAATGTGACTTTCTTTATTCTTTATCTTCTCCTTTTATTGTTTTATGTCATACACAAAGTAAAAGTTGTGGGGGGTTTTTAATATATATTTTTTGTGAAAAATATATGTAAAATTATTGCTCTTTGAAAGTTTAGTAGACATTACTTGTAAAACCCTAGTGGCCAGAGGCTGTCTTTGTGGTAGAATTTTCACCTAATAAATACATTTCTTTAATGATTACAGAACTATTCAAGCTTTCTATTTTTTCAGGTAGTTTTAATAATTTTAATTCCATTTTAATTTTAACTCCCAGAAATAAACATTATCATTACCATCATACTTCTGTACATATTTCCTTAAATTTACATATATTTATCTATTTCTTCATTCACAATTCTTTCTTTAATCTTAGACTTCCTTCTGATATTGTTTTCAATTTTCCTGAAGTACAGCCTTTAGAAATTCCCTCAGCAACATTTTGTTAATAGTAAATTTTTTTCATTTTTTTAAAAAAGAAAATTCATATATTTCAGAATCATAACTGAAAAAATTTTGTGATCATTCAATTCTAGTATGACAGTTATTTACTACCATCATTTTGATATTATTATTTTGTTTTTTTTGGCCTCTATTGTTGCTTTTTGAGATGTTTGTTATTAATTTAATAGTCATTTTTTTAGTAGGTGATTTGTCATTTATCTCTTTTTTCCCTTAAGATCTTTTCTGTCTTTAGTTTCACTATAATTCATGGATTTTGTAAAATGCTAAATTATCCTTCTTGGTATTTGCTGTGCTTTCCATATACATTACTACATGTCTCTGATAATCTCTGAAAATGTCTAGCCATTGCATCTCATGCAGTAATTTAAATCTCTTTATCTAGCAATCTGATTATGTGTAATTTATACTTTCTTATTCTACGCTTTGTGTCCCTTGACCTCTTTCTCATAATCTTTCTCTTCCTCTTCTGCTTTTTGTGTTATTTTCTATAGCTTTCTCTGCCAGTTCACCAATTATCTCTTGAGCCATGTCTAATCTGTTATTTAGTCCATGTAGGGAGTTTTTAATCTTAAATATTATATTTGTCATTTCTAAAAGTTCTATTTTTAAAATTTCTTTGACAATTTTTTTTTTATTTCGGCATATTATGGGGGTACGGATTTTAAGGTTTCAATAAATGCCCATTTCCCCCCCTCACCCCACAAGTCTGAGTCTCCATCATGACCATCCCCCAGATGGTGAACATCTCACTCATTATGTATGTATATACCTGCCTCCCTCCCCCCTCCCACCTGCCCAATACCCTATTACTGTAGTACCTATGTGTCCACTTAGGTGCTACTCAGTTAATACCAGTTTGCTGGAGAATATATCTAGTGCTTGTTTTTCCATTCTTGGGATACTTCACTTAGTAGTATGGGTTCTAGCTCTAACCAGGAAAATATAAGATGTGCTATATCACCATTGTTTCTTAGAGCTGAATAGTACTCCATGGTATACATATACCACATTTTATTAATCCATTCTTGGATTGATGGGCACTTGGGCTGTTTCCACAGCCTTGCAATTATGAATTGTGCTGCTATAAACATTCGAGTGCAGGTGTCTTTTTTGTAGAGTGTCACTGGATCATTTGGGTAGATGCCCAGCAATGGGATTGCTGGATCAAATGGTAGATTCACTTGTATCGCTTTAAGGTATCTCCATATTGCTTTCCACAGAGGTTGAACTAGTTTGCAGTCCCACCAGCAGTGTAGGAGTGTTCCTCTCTCTCCACAACCACGCCAGCATTTATTGTTTGGAGATTTTTTGATAAAGGCCATTCTCACTGAGGTTAAGTGATATCTCATTGTGGTTTTGATTTGCATTTCCCTGATGATTAGAGATGTTGAGCATTTTTTCATATGTTTGTTGGCCATTCTTCTGTCTTCTTTAGAAAAGTTTCTGTTCAAGTCCTTTGCCCACTTTTTAATGGGGTTATTTGATTTTTTCTTCCTGATTTTCGTGAGTTCTAAGTATATTCTAGTTATCAGTCCCTTATCGGATGCATAGGATGCAAACATTTTCTCCCATTCTGTAGGTTGTCTGTTTACTTTCATGACTATTTCTTTGGCTGTGCAGAAGCTTTGTAGTTTGATCATGTCCCATTTATTTATTTTTGTTGCTGCTGTGATTGCCTTTGGGGACTTCTTCATAAACTCTTTGCCCAGGCCGATGTCTAGGAGAGTGTTTCCAACTTTTTCCTCTAGAGTTCTAATAGTTTCATACCTTAGGTTTAAGTCTGTTATCCAGCGTGAGTTGGTTTTTGTGAGAGGTGAAAGGTGTGGGTCCTGTTTTAGCCTTCTACAGGTGGCTATCCAGTTTTCCCAGCACCATTTATTGAAAAGGGATTCTTTTCCCCTGCGTATGTTTTTGTCTCCTTTGTCAAAGATTAGATGGCTATATGAGGATGGTTTTATATCAGGATTCGCACATCTGTTCCACTGGTCAATATTCCTATTTTTGTGCCAATACCATATTGTTTTAATTACTACAGCTTTGTAGTATAGTTTGATATCTGGCATATTAATGCCTCCCATTTTGTTTTTGTTGCCTAGAATTGCTCTTGATATTCGGGGTCTTCTTTGGTTCCATACGAAGCGTAAAATTATTTTTTCTATATCTGTGAAGAATGCTGATGGGATTTTAATAGGTATTGCATTAAATCTGTAGATCAGTTTGGGTAGTATAGACATTTTGATGATATTGAGTCTGCCGATCCACGAGCATGGTATGGATTTCCATCTGTTTACATCCTCTGCTATTTCCTTCCTCAGTGTTTCATAGTTCTCCCTGTAGAGGTCTTTTACGTCCTTGGTTAAGTATATGCCTAGGTACTTTAATTTCTTTGTTGCTATTGTGAAGGGAATTGAGTCTTTGATTTGGTTCTCAATTAGGTTCTCAATTTGGTTCTCAATTGTTGTTGGCGTATATGAATGTCTCTGATTCCTGTGTATTGATTTTGTATCCTGAGACTTTACTAAATTCATTGATCAGTTCCAGGAGTTTCTTGGTTGAATCTTTGGTGTTTTCTAGATACAATATCATATCATCAGCAAACAGTGAAAGTTTGATCTCTTCTGCCCCTATTTGGATACCTTTGATTCCATTTTCCTGTCTGATTGCTGTAGCAAAGACTTCCAGCACTATGTTGAACAGAAGTGGAGATCGTGGGCAGCCTTGTCTGTTTCCAGTTCTAAGTGGGAATGATTTCAATTTTTCCCCATTCAGTATGATGTTGGCTATGGGTCTGTCATAGATGGCTTGTATCATTTATAGGTATGTCCCTTCTATGCCTATTTTCTTAAGTGTTCGTATCATGAAAGGGTGTTGAATTTTGTCAAAAGCTTTTTCTGCATCTATTGAAAGAATCATGTGGTCTTTGTTTTTGCTTCTGTTTATGTGGTGAATTGCATTTATAGATTTCTATATGTTGAACCATCCCTGCATCCCTGGGATGAAGCCCACTTGGTCGTGGTGAATTATTTTTTTGATAAGTGTCTGTATTCGGTTAGCTAAGATTTTGTTGAAAATTTTTGCATCTATATTCATTAGGGATATTGGTCTGTAGTTTTCTTTTTTTGTTGCATCCTTTCCTGGTTTTGGTATCAGAGTAACATTCGCTTCATAAAAGGTGTCGGGGAGGTTTCCGTTCTTCTCGATGTTGTGGAATAGTTTCTGCAAGATAGGTACTAGTTCTTCTTTGTAAGTATGGTAAAATTCAGGTGTGAAGCCATCTGGGCCGGGACTTTTCTTTTTAGGGAGATTTTTAATTGCTGTTTCTATTTCAGCTGTTGAGATTGGTCTGTTCAGGGAATCTATTTCTTCCTGGTTGAGCCTAGGGAGGCTGTGTGTTTCTTGAAATTTGTCCATTTCCTCCACATTTTCCAGTTTGTGTGCATAAAGATTTTTGTAGTATTCATAAATTGTATCTTGTATCTCTTTGGGATCAGTTGTGATATCTCCTTTTTGTTCCTGATGGAGCTTATTAGAGATTTCTCTTTTCTGCTTTTCGTTAGCTTAGCCAATGGTGTGTCAATTTTGTTTATTTTTTCAAAGAACCAACTTTTTGTTTTATTAATCTCCTGAATAGCTTCCCTGTTTGCAATTTCGTTTACTTCTGATTTGATCTTGTTGATTTCACTTCTTCTGCTGGGTTTGGGGTTGGTCTGTTCTTCTTTTTCCAGCTCTTTGAGTCATTTCATTAGATTGTCTATTTGTGATCTTCTTATCTTTTGGTTATAGGCATTTATGGAGATAAACTTTCCTCTCAGAACTGCTTTAGCTGTGTCTCAGAGGAGTTGATAACTTGTCTCTCCATTGTCATTTTCTTCATAGAATGTTTTTATTTCTGTCTTGATTTCTACATTTATGAAGTAATCATTTAGTAGGAGGTTGTTTAATTTCCACGTTTTTGTGGAGAAATGTGAGTTTCTGTTAGGGTTGATTTCTAGTTTTATTCCACTGTGATCTGAGAAGGTACATGGTATGATTTCTATTTTTTTTAATTTCTTGAGATTTTCTTTGTGTCCTAGGATATGGTCAATCTTAGAGAATGTCCTGTGAGCTGGTGAGAAGAATGTATATTCAGTGGATTTGGGGTAGAATGTTCTGTAAATGTCAGTCAGACCCAATTGTTCTAGAGTTTTGTTTAAGTCCATTATTTCTTTATTAATTTTCTGTTTGGAGGATCTGTCTCGTGCCGTCAGTGGGGTGTTGAAATCTCTGGCGATTATGGAGTTGCTATTAATCCATTTGCTTAGCTCCAGTAAGGTTTGCTTTATGAATCTGGGTGCACCTAAGTTGGGTGCATATATATTTAAAATTGTTATCTCTTCTTGTTGAACTGTGCCCTTCACCATTATATAATGACCCTCTTTGTCTTTCACTAGTTTTGTTGTTTTAAAAACTAAATCGTCTGAAATTAGAACTGCCACACCAGCCTTCTTTTGGCTTCTATTTGCTTGGAATATTGATCTCCACCCTTTTATTTTTAGTCTATATGCATCCTTGCAGGTTAGATGTGTTTCCTGAAGACAGCATATACTTGGCCTGTATTTTCTTATCCATTCAGCCAGCCTATGTCTCTTGAGTGGAGAGTTTAAGCCATTCACATTTATTGAGAGAACTGATAGGTAAGGTAGATTACTGATCATTCTGTTGGGTTGGATGTTGTTGCTATGATTTCTGTCTTGAGCCATTGTAATATCTGGCCTTTAATATCTTTGGGTTGTGGTTGTTTTTATATTCGTGGGTTATTATTATGATGTTCCGTGCATAACGCTGTTTTAAGTACTTCTTGTAGGGCTGGTCTTGTCTTGGTGAATTCTCTGAGCCTTTGCTTGTCTGAGAATGTTTTTATTTCTCCTTCATATACAAAGCTTAGTTTTGCGGGGAATAATATTCTAGGCTGGGCATTGTTTTGTTTCAAAAGAGTGAGAATGGGGCCCCAGTCTCTCCTTGCTTGTAAAGTCTCATTAGAGAAGTCTGATGTTATTCGAATTGGCTTTCCCTTGTATGTTACTTGCTTCTTTTGTCTTACAGCTCTTAGAAGGGCCTCTTTAGTTGATACTTTGGTCAGTCTGATGACTGCATGTCGTGACGTCTTCCTGTTTGCATTGAATCTCCCAGGGGTCCTCTGAGCTTCTTGAACTTGTATATCAAGATTTTGAGCAAGGCCTGGGAAATTTTCCTCTATTATATCTTCAAACAGCTTGTCCAACCCTTGAGTGTTGTCTTCTTCCCCTTCTTGTAACCCTATGACCCTCACATTAGGTTTCTTCACATAATCCCACTTCTCTTGTAGACTTTGCTCTTTTCTCTTGTTTCTCTGCTGTATTTCTGTGACTTATTTATTTAATTGGAGGGTGTTATCTTCAAGCTCTGAGATTCTTTCTTCTGTTTGATCTACCCTGTTCTTGAGACTTTCCAGTGTATTTTGTAGTTCCTTGAATTGATTCTTCATTTCCAGGAGTTCGGTTAAACTTTTCTTCATTGTGTGTATTTCTTTTCCCATATCCTGGAGGCTTTTTGTGGTTTCTTTGTGTTGGTTATTGAGTTGTTGTTGCAGCTGGGTGAGTGTTCTTATGATCCACATACGAAATTCCTCTTCTGTCATATTGGTTGCCTGATTTTCATCGGTGTCCATTTCTAAGGGGCTGGAACTCCTCTTTGGGGGTGTGTTTTCCATTTGGTTCTTCATACTTCCTGAGTTCTCTCACTGATTTCTTCCCATGTTGATCAGTTGTTGTTTCTTTCCTTAGGTTATTGTTTGGGTATTCACACACCTTGTTTAGTTTCTGAGGTGTTAGGTGGTGTCTGTGGGTGAAATTGGACCACTCCCTGTATATTGAGTCAGTGGGTGCCGTGGAAAGGCTGTGCAAGATGCCGTCCCTGTCAGTAGGTGGCGTTTGCTTGGAGGAACAGGCCATGCTGTTGATTTTGTGTCCTGTTATCAGCTCTTGTTCTGGGCGGAGCTGGCTTGGGTAAGCCTGCCCTCAGGCCATTAGCAGGGGTCAAAGTTCCTTTCTCTGCTTCCAGGGAAAGCTGTCAGGGCAGGGCTGGAATGGTCCTGCTCAGCCAGAAAGTCTGCATGTGGGGGTGGGGCTGTCTGAGACCCGCAGCCTGGAGCGGGCCTCGCTTCTTCCACCCTCCCCAACTCTGCAGCTACTCCTGGGCCTCTGCCAGCAGGCCAGACCACAAGCTACCAGGCCTCCCCGGACTGTGATGCCGGCGGGGAGGTTCCCTGCACAGGAACGCCACCTGGTTTGGGTGCACGACCTCCTCCTGGGAGGAGGGTTGCCCTCTAGGATGCCGATCTGCCCCTGGAGGCACACACACCTCAGTAGGCTGTTCACGTATAACCCTTCTGTGCCCCGGGCAATGCTAGCCCTTGGTGCAGGGGATCTGGTCTGCATGTCCGACCTGTGGGTCCCAGAGTTCAAACTGTATCCCCACCAGGGAGAGGATTTCCGGTCCCAATTCACCCACAGGGAGCCCAAGCTGGGTCTATGTCTCTCAGCCTCTGAGTCGGCACCGTTCTCCTGGGAACACCGTGCCAGCAGCACCTGGGAGGGTGGGTGGGTAGGGAGCTCAGTCTGAGTTCCCCTGAGTCAGCTGTAGGGTCCCAAAAGGGAAGGTCCCGTTTCCTGGAGGTGCCTCTGGCTGGTGGCTGTATTGTCTCTCTGGGCAGCCGCGGGTAGGGTTGGCGGAGGGGAGGAGGAGGCAATATGGCGCCTGCCGCGCGGCTTGGGTCTGTGCACATGGAGGTGCCTGGAGGAAGTTGGGAACCTGTTGCCACGTCTGCTACAGGCTCACCGCTGGCTGGTGGTGGCGGTCTCTGGGCTGGTGTCCGCAGGTCTCTCCACCCGCTGGGGAGCCCACCAGCAGCCCCAAATGCAGGGGAGGGGAAATAGCAAATCCACCTACCCTTGCTGTTGGTCTCTGGGCTGCTCCAGTGGTCTCAGCCTCCAGTTCTCCTCTGCAGCCTCCTCCCGTGGAGTCTCCCGGGGTCTCAGGTACCCCTCCTTCCAGCCCTTGTCCGCTGTATGCTCGTCTTCTTGCTTCTTTCCTCTAATTTCTGCTAGAATCTGTCTTTTCTGCAGAGACACTCTGTCTGACAGTGTTATTCGTCCGCCATCTTGCTCTACCCCCGACAATTTTTGATAGTCTCTTTTTCTTTCTCCTTTTAAATTCTCTATTTTTATTTCTTTAAATATTTCACATATAGGAAATTTATGTTTCATGGCTGATAATTCTGGATTCAGAGTAAATTGGTAGCTTAATAATATTTATCTTCATTTCTGTTGACCCTCACTTATGGAGGCTTATTTCTTTTTGCTTATTGAATTTTCATTGTGGACTCATATCTTAATGAACCTAATCTGCAATAATTCTGAGGGTATAAATGAGAAAACTTTTTTTTTTTTTTGAGACAGAGTCTCACTGTGTTGCCTGGGCTAGAGTGCCATGGTGTCAGCCTAGCTCACAGGAACCTCAAACTCCTGGGCTCAAGTGATCCTCCTGCGTCAGCCTCCCAAGTAGCTGGGACTACAGGCACATGACACCATGCCCAGCTAATTTTTTCTATTTTCAGTTGTTTGGCTAATTTCTTTCTATTTATAGTAGAGACAGAGTCTCGCTCTTGCTCGGGCTGGTCTCGAACTCCTGAGCTCAATGATCACCCGCCTCAGCCTCCCAGAGCGCTAGGATTACAGGTGTGAGCCATTGCGCCCGGCTCTGAGAAAACTTTAACTTTATATAAGTTTTGCATTTTGCAATATCCAGGCTCAGTATTAATGTGGTACCACTTATCTCCCTTTAATGAATTTATGATTAATGAAGAGTTTCAAGTTCTGGCCCAATCTTTCCAGTGCCCTAAGGCATAGTCCCTTGATGGCAGTGTTGATGAGGGCATCTACCTCAAGGTAAATTTCCTTAAAATTCCCTGCTCCATTTACCTCTACTGTTTACTGATATCTTCTCTCATTTCAGCTAGCTACTTTTTCTCATTTTAGAAATTTCCATTATGCTTAGCAAATTTAGCGACTTATTCAAAACTGCTTTTGTTTTGATTTATCTAAGCTCTCCTTACATTTTCCAGGAGGAGCTTTCAGGGTGACTAATGTACCTTCTGTCCATTCTTTTGGTTTTTTACTAGTTCTTTAAGATTGTACCATTTAGTTTGTTAAATTTCAACTTAGGTGTTATTTCTTGTAATTTATGAGTTTAAAAGCCTATAGTTGATGCACATAAAAGTATGTTTAGCCAATCAGCTGTTAACCTGATCAATATTTAAATTTCTTTAAAAATTAAGCCAACATCTTTCAAATTAGAATTAGAATTCGAGGTATTAGCAACCAGTGATATATTTTTTCTGTAACTGTGAGGACAATCTTTTTTTGAAGTTAATAATCTAAATTTGAAGGTTCATTTGCATTCTCATAGAGGCATTTAGAATATATACAAGCCAATAATAATTGTTTCTGACATATTTACTAGTTTTCTTTTTCATTAATTACATCTCTTTAATATTCAGAAGATTTCTTTTGGTGGGAGAATAATTTGGGAATAAACACAAAATCCATTTAACTACTGATGTGAAAAAATTTATTCTTTGTAAAGGAGTTATTTTTTCTGTTATATCTTTATAGTATTTATTATTTAATTTTATTTAAAGGCAAATTAAATATTTATGGTAGTTATATGTTTAACAAATGCATGAATATGATACCTAGAGATAAAACACGTTTGAAAACAACAGGTTAATAAATATTTTATCTCTCTATGTCAACAAATGACCATTTTAAATATAATTATAATTAATCCCATATAAATGATATACTGTAGCATATTTTTTCCTCCCATGGAAACTTACGTATCATATCTTACGTGAAGTCAAAATGTCTTAAAATTTTAACAATAGAAGTAACTTTTGTAAAGGCTTTTTCTTGTCCTTGTGTACAAGATATCTCCAAATAGGAATTGAATAATAATCAAGCACCTTGAAAATTTCTATTCTAGTGAGTTTCTGTGGTCTACATGACCAGTTTCTGTTTAAGAGATAATACATTGTATGAATAGATGAAAAGTTTCTTTGTTTTTAAGAAATAATTTAGTTTATTTTGTATAAAATAAGTAAGAATGATTATATAGGATAGATTACTTTTGGAGCTCACTGTAAAAGATAGTAGTTTTCTGTTGCTGCCATTGTGCTATGCATTCCAAAGCCAAACAGACAGCCTTGACTTTTTATATTTGTTGATAATTGTTATAATTAATTTTTAATCTGAAGACTTGTAAAGCAATACTTAGGGATTTAACAAACCAAACTTGCATTAATGAAGCACAAACTATCCAAATATTCTTTCTATATCCAACTTCACTGAGCACTAATAATTCTTTCCTGGTCAAGGGATGATCCCAGACCATCCGGGAAATAAGATCTTAAGGAATGATCACCAACAAGATGCACACAGCAGAAAAAATAAGGAAGTTCAATTTATTAAATCAAAACAACTTTTAAAAACTCTTTCTTGAAATAGAAGTACTGTTATTTAGTGGGTTTTTACTAAATAATCAGAGTTCTAGTTCCAGATTTATAATAATAAAATTATCAGGTAACTCATTGGAAATGTTAAAAATCTCACAATATTAGATGACTCCCATACCTATTTCCACATAATCTAGATGATTTCTGTACCTACTTCCACATATTCAGACTATATATCCTGGACTTCTCCCTATCCAGAAAGAAATAGAGAAATGGATAATTGGTGTTCAAAATATGAACCTACTATTATACTTCCTATACTGATAATTCATGATCAAGTCCATTTAGAGATGAGAATTGTCATCTTAACTAGAAAAACAATAATAAAAAAAAACTACCTACTGAGAGCTGACTATGTAGCAAAGGGCTGCACAAATATGATCTCATTTAATCCTCACAACATTCTTGACATAAACTTAATCACCTTTATTTTACAGATGAGAAATTCAGACATAGAGTGAATAAGTAACTTGCCAAAAACTGACATCATCAGAAAATATCAGAGACAGAACTAAAACTTCAGTGTGCTGTATATAAGCTCTGCCTTTCCCAGAGACCATGTGTGCACATGACTTAACATGTTGTACGCTCATGCAGTATGAAATATATGTGCCCTCCAGCCAGTTGGCTCACAATTTAAATGAACTTTTGCACAAACTGTAAGATACAATCTGGGGGAATAGAGGAGACTCATTGTGTGACAGATACAATAATGTGAGTTGATGTCAGTTGTTTTCCTAAGCCTTGAGGAGAGTTTTGGAAACTGGGATAGATATGATTTGTCAGA
Organism: Microcebus murinus; assembly: GCF_040939455.1. Lineage (NCBI taxonomy): Eukaryota > Metazoa > Chordata > Mammalia > Primates > Cheirogaleidae > Microcebus > Microcebus murinus. The sequence continues at coordinate 66,869,008 of NC_134109.1, forward strand.
TGGACAATGAGAGATCCAAGGGGTAAAGAGAAACCATTCACCCTCGCCACCTTTTTATTTCTTTTCTCTTATTCCTGTCAAAGAATGGCTCTACTTTATGCTCAGAATAGCTTTCTAATCCTTGTCTACAAAGCCACATGTATTCCCTTATCAAAAACTTGACTCTGTGCCAGCCTCTCTAAGGAGCCCTATCCTGATGATAGGTTGGATAAATGTATCCTCTGTCACTTCTCTGACAACAGCATTCCCCAAACACCTTCCTTGTAGAATTTTAAACATTTTCCTCAAAAACAAAAAGAAGAAAATTATATCTGATTTGTCATCTTGTTTTGTGTGATTGTAAATTCAGGCACTCTTTTGGCTGCTTTGCACTACAGGAAGGTCAAGAAATATTTAGTGCATGACATGGTCAATTTGTCTGGTAAGATATAGGCTGAAACATTTTTAAATGGCTTGCATAAGGAATAGAGTGTGCAGTTCTGAAAAATCAGGTATTTCTCCTTAATAATTATGACGTGATATCTTAACAATGGTTTGTCAATGATGGTGGCCCATTGCAGAGAGGAATTCATCATTTCATTGAGGAAAACATCCAAGGGAGATGAAATGAATCTCCACTCAAAAAGGCATGGAGGAGAGCAAGATGTTTCTATAGTGGAGAAGATGACAGTAATTCAAGGAGAGGAGATCACCATTCCTTTCTTGAAAAATACTTCAGATACACACCTTTTGTTCTGTGTATTTATAAAAAGAAAATGTGAAGAGAATGAAACATGAATGGAGGCTCTACAGAAGATGGTATGGTGCCTGAGGGTCCCAGATTGGTGCAAAGTGGAGTAAGTAGGGATTTACAGGGGAATGTTAAGTGACATGTGCATGAGTATTAGGGAACAGGCTGTGCTATGGTCTGAATGTTTGTCACTTCCCTCCCTCATATTCATATATTGCAATCTAATCCCCAATGCAATAGTATTAAGAGGTGGAGCTGTTAGGAGGTAATTAGACCATGAGGGTGGAGCCCTCATAAATGGGATTAGTGCTCTTATAAAAGAGGCCCAAGGGGGGTGTTCACCTCTTCCACTACATGAGGATGCAGCAAGAAGGCGCCATCTATGAAGAATAGGACCTCACCAAATACTGAATCTGCTGGCAACTTGATCTTGGACTTCTCAGCCTCCAGAACTAGAAGCAATAAATTTCTGTTCTTTATAAATTACCCAGTCTAGGGTATTTTGTTATAGCAGCCCAAACAGACTAAGACAGTCTGAAAAGTTGATGATCCAGAAGGAAAGAAAATATTCAAAGATTAAAAATTTAGCACTACTTCATTTACCATACAATTCATTAGCTTTATTAGCTATTACTGTCTGAAAGTTAAACTTCTAAACATAGCCATAAGAGTAAGTGTATGCTCAATCCATAGAGTTTGAAGGGGGAAAAAATCACTGCATTCTGAATCATAAGAATATGATAAAGCAAGGGAAATTTATAAGAAATACATTCTGGTCTTTTTATTGTGGTGATAGCTAGAAAGTTACAGGCATTGCCTAACTAAATTAGTCTTTTCAAAAATTGCTGGATATTTTGCTTTTAACAGTTGCATTTGACACACAGGCATTGATCTCAGCAGCTTTGGAACATACCCTGTTGGTCATACAGAGGCAGGCTCCATCCATCATTATTACAGGAGGAATGTATTCTCTGTGGAATGCTTTAAAAGGCTACAACAAGTTCACCTCCTCCTATTGGTGGCAGGGTGGGTTGCATTTGTCTAGCAATTGATTGTGACATCCCACCAAGTCTGAAGGTACATGTAGCACACCTAACAGTGTGCACACAAAGAAAGATCAAGTTGGCTGTCCCTTCTCTTTGGAGCTTCGTGCTCACTGATCTCAGTAGAGTGTCACTGTCCTCTTTATGACAGCCACTCATTTCCCAGGCCTGCTGGGTTTCCAGACTGCCTTCCTATTGTATGTGTATACAGACTGATTATAAGTTCACCACTTCCTTCCACCTTTTTGTGCAGGGTATTATCTATGACAGATGAGTGCAATAAAGTGAATCAATTTTTTTTCCCCTCTTGCAGGCAGCACAGTGAGTGCTAACCAACAAAGGCACATTGAGGTAAATCTTTAACAGTGTCACCACATTGACTTTCATCATTTTCACCTTTCCTTTCACTGATTTTTATCCCTGGAGTTGTAAAACATAGTTTCACATTGTGACTGTCCTCTAGTTCTCAGTAGAATTAGTTACACTGACAAGAACATACTCTTTTTCATAGACACTCCATCACAGCTCAGCCTTAGTTGCCTCTCTCTCACCACAAATTCTATTTTATAGATAAAAGCTCAGAGTTTCAAAGGATAATTTTTTTCAAAAGTAGAGCTTTCATTTTTAAAAGATAATACAGTATTAGGAAACTGTTGAGAAAATGTGATGGAATATTTAATGGAAATGGAAGATGTTTTCTATATATTAAGAAAAAATTCCAAACAGACTATCTGGGACTTTATAAAAATTTTATTTTTTATATAATATATATGGCTGCTTGCTTTTTCTATTTGCTTTTCTTTCTTTCTTTTCATTTATTTATGAATATATTTGATGTTATAATAAGTTTTAGGAATTTGTAAAGGCAAAAAGGAAAACAAACAACATAGGAAATAACAAATACCAAATGGTTCTTATTTCAGATTGTTTAGACTATATAAACAAAAAAACAGTTGGAAAATAAATGTTTTGTAACATATTTATCATTTCATTAGGTGTCTTAGTTCATTCAAGCTACTATAACAAAACATCATAAACTGGATAGTTTATAAATAACAGAAATTTATTTTTCACAGTTTTGCAGGCTGGGAAGTCCAAAATCAGGTACTGGCAGATTTGGGTCTGGTGAGAGTCCACTATCTGATTCATAGACAATGTCTTCTCTCTGTGTCTTTGTATGTGAAAAGGGTGAACTCGTTTCCTATGGTCTCTTTTGTAAGAACACTAATACAAATCATGAGAGCTCCACTGTATAACCTAATCACCTTCCAAAGACCCCATCTCATCTTGGGGTTAAGATTTCAACATACAATTTTGGTGAGGGACACAAACATTCAGATCATAGCATTTATTTACTGCAAAAAGGAAAGGAAATTTCAAAGGTGAGGAGGCATACAAGAAACCACCATTCTGATATCATAGCGATTTCTATTTTTCTTAAATCACAATAAATCAGGTTACTCTATAAGAAAGGCACATTTGAAGGCATCTCTATGGAAATACTGTGAAAGAATTCACTTGGAAAGGGACACACAGAACCACAAAGCTAATCTTTATTTTTAATTTAACCATTTAGATGATTGCTATCATTTTCTTTGCAAATTGTTAATACTTCAAATGACAATTATTATGAATGCCTGCTCTTTGGATCATTCTTTCCTTTGTTCATTTAATCAACTGGTAACAATCCTTTACTTGATTGCACTTACTCAAATCTTTCTGTGATACTTCTTCTCCATCATGCTCAGTAACCCACGATCTCTGTAAGAGAACTAGTTAAGGAGATAATTAGGCTAGGAAGATAGTTAGAGGAACCTTCAGAATATCACATTCTGAAAAGAATCTAATTGAAGCAACAGGGAAACATGGTGCATTATAAAGACAATCTGCAAGCTGATGTTTTTTTCTTAGAGAAACAGAAAAACAAAAATATAACATATGAGGAAGAAATATGCATTTAGAAGTAATTTGAAGCCCAGATAGGGGAAAAGCCAAATAATTAATTCATTTGTGAAGATCAAAAAGTAAAATTTGGGTGTCTGTAGAACTTGCTTCAGACAAAAGTACGAGGGTCTAAAACTAATTCTGAGAATCTTGCACTTAAGAACTAATTAATGTGCCTGAATCAATCAAGATTGCATCCTTGATACTAGTGCTAGTATTAGGATACTGGTATCCTTGATAAATAGATTGATAGTATCTATCTTTGATAGACTTGTTCATCAGATTTAAGAAGAGAAGACTTTTTATCAGATCTATCCTGTATGCATATTTGAGAATTAGAGAATATTTGTAAGATAGATGATCTATTTAAATAAACTGCAATTATGATAAAGGGACTTTAGAAGGGCTGCCAGAATTCTGAGACAAAAAACCATAGTACTCTCAGTTAATTTGAATTTCAGATAAAAAACAAATAACTTTTTATTGTAAGTATATCCTATGCAATATGTGGGACATATTTATATTATTTGTTGTTTATCTGAAATTCAAATTTAACTGGGTTTCTTGCACTTTGGGTACCATAGAAATTATGAAAAGAATTAGGGAAAGATTAGAAGTTTAGATTATTGTAATTCCTTTGAAACAGGGAAGTAAGGAAGGAAAGACAGAAAGAAACAAAGGAGGGAGGAAGAAATGATGGAAGGAAAAAGGAAGGAGGAGGGAAGGAAAAAGGGAGAGATGAAAAGAACAACAATTTTTGAAGTTCTAAGGAAAGGTAGCAAGCTATATTCTTATGTTTCTAAGAAAGTATAAGAAAAAGGATGAAACATAGGAAGATAAATACTAGACTATTTTATAATGTGGAGTATCTTTTCTTATAATTGTTTCAAAAATAAACCCCAAAATTCAATTCAGATGGTTATATTGAAAATAAGATTTAGAGTTTCATTATATTTTGAATCTCATTTTTCTTTTCTATTATAAAATATTTCAATCACACATAAAATTATGGAGAACAATATTACACATACACATGTATCTCATCCCAGATTTTAAAAATTATTACCATTTTCCTTATTGCTTCTGACCATTTTTTGTAAAATAAAGATTCAAACTAGAATTGAAGGCTTTTGTATTCTTCCCACTCTTATTTCCCTCATTTTTCCCCAGACATGTCAGTACTCTAACATAATGATATCTCAAACCATAGCTGTCAACTTTTAAAAATTATTTTAAAAATATTGTCAGTATTTTCTATATTTTGTAATTATGATATGTTTCATAAACTTCAGAACTGATATATGTTTCAGGTGAATTGTTCCTGTTATTAAATAATGACACTTTCATATTCAAGAATATTTTATGGTAAAGCCTATTTTTCTCCAATATTATTAATGTCACATCATCTTTCTCCTAAATAAAATACTATTCCCCTGCTATATCTCTTTCCTGGCTCTTTACTCTCATTTTTGTCATTTATTTTATGTCTATTATAAAATTAATATATATTAATATTAATATTATTTTTATTCAAGCTGAGAATCTGTTAACAGACAAGCTTAATCCATTAATATTTATTATGCTTATGAATGTATTTGAAATATTTCTACCATTTTGTATTATTTTATGATTTTTTTATATTGTCATGCTCTTAAATTTTTCTGCTTCTTTTATCCTTCTCTCTTGCCTTCTATCAAATTAGATTTTTTTGTCTTATTTTTTTATCTATTGTTTTAGAAGCTAGATATCGTGTTACTATGCTTCTATTTTTTGTGGCTACCTTTAAGTTTGTAAGTGATCATATTTGACTTTTAAAATTTCTAATTTCTAGATTATTCCCAAGCAATTTAAAATACCTAGCATGATCTCTTATCTTGTATCTTCATGTTCTATACCATGTTACCAAAGTAGTCATTAGTAGTAGTAGTATTTACCTCTGATGACTATTTAGATATACCAACATGTTTGTCAATTTCTGCTTACCTTACTTCTTGCACCCAGTCATCCTTTTAGTTTCTATTCTCTCCTTTCTAAATTTCTTATTCCATCAAGAGTTTGTGAATAGTAAAATCTCTTAGTCTATATGTAAATGTGTTTTTAAAATGTCTCCTTCTTCTTGAATAGTTGTTTAAGTAATGGATTGCACACTGACCATGATTTTCCTCAGCACTTTGAAGATATTCCAAGATTTTCTATTTAGGCATTCTGCATTTTTTTCTGAGTGGTTTTAATATTGTTATTTTTGTCTTTGAAATTCTGCTATTTCACTACACAGTTATCCAGGTATTTGTTTTATTTTTTGTACTTTGTACTCATGTTGCTTTTTTCTTGAGCACTCAGTCTTGCTTTAATTCTAGAACATTCTGAACAAAAATTTCTTTAAATGTTGCCTCTCCATAATTCTCTTAAATTTTTTGTTTTTCTGAAAATTCATTTGATATATGTTGGAATTGTTTTTTTATCTTCCATTTCTCCTAACAATTCTGTCATATTTCCATTTTTTATTGCATTGTACTACATACCACATGCTTTCCTAGGTCTAGCTTTAGCTTTGACTAATTTCTTATTTAACCTCTCTCCTGTTTTGTGTGTGTGTGTGTGTGTGTGTGTATGTGTGTGTGTGTTTATTTCAGTGACTAAATTTTTCATTTCAAGATTCTCTTGGTTGAATTTTATGCCCTTTGGTTTTAGATAATGCTGTTTTCTTCCATTATGGCTTCTGACTGTTTTTAACCTCTATAGTGGTTAAAATTTTTAAATTTTATAGGTTTTTACTGTTGTACAAGTTTCAGATCTTGTAGTGTTAAATATCCTATTTGTTTTGCCTCTTGACCTCTTTCCTAGTAGACTGTAGACCTTCAGTGCTGTGTATGTGTGTACACACGGAAATGCTTTGTGTCCAGGGTAGTTAATGCTTTCCTATAAGGCAGTTTTATTTTGGTTTTGACAAAGGTCTTAGAACAATTTTTATGTAAATTTTTCAGTTTGATAATCCAATAAAAATAATTGGGAACTGATTTTGTGGCTATTAATAGGGACCCTAGACATAAAAAAGATTAGTTTGTAAGTAGGCAGTCTATGCCTGCTGTACATCTTGAGTCTTCAGGGACTCAGTCTCATTTTCTCTCCAATTCACCAGCTTTAATACACAGCTTACATTCGTTGTCTCTTAGAGGTCAAACTATGACATCCTTTCTTAAGAGAGGATGCAGGAGAAAGTGAAAGAGAAAAATGAATTTACCTGCCATTTAAGAAGCCTTCTGAGACATCTGACTATAAATAATTAGACAGAACTTAGCAAGTGATAAGTTAACAGATGATAAGTTATAGGTGGTAAGTATGAGTGATAAGAACTTATTAGATGCAAGGTAAACTGAGATATCCATAGTATATTAATTAGGCACATTCCCAACCCCAATATCATAGGCATTCTCTTCACAAGGAATAAGGGAAATTGGATATTGGGTAGATATATAGCAATCTTTGTCAAGCTGAATCAAGCAGATATAATACATTTGGATCTCATATTCATGTGTACTACTGATGTGCAGTGTTAATTTCTTATAACTAATATTTTCCCCACCCATGGTTCTAGGCATTTTGCAATCTTATCTGGGCCATCCCAGGCTACTGGGTGAAAATTTCTAATTCCCTTTTCCACAGACACAGTAATTTTTTAATGCTTTATTCTATATACTAAGGACCCAGTTATAGCCCTTTCTCTGAGTTAGGCTTATTTATCTGTTTTTCATTAGTTATATTAAAAAGCAACATTTTTGATATTGTATTTTTATTAAGCTTTCTATTTTATTAGCAGTGGGAAGTGGAGCTGTCCATATTAGTAAAAATTTAGTCCAATTACAAAAGTGGACTTTTACCTCACGGCACTTGTTTTCACTCATCCATTCCATATATGTATCTGGTTCCAAATAAATAAGCTAAGTGGTGGCAATAATCCTGTTTCAGCAGAAAACACAGTTGGTTTAAAAATTTTCTTTTTAAAGATAAATTTATGTAAGTTAAAAAGATACTGTCTCTCTAGTCAAGTGGCAAGATGTGGGAGTAGGGAAGTAAGAAGAAGAATGATCTAATTGGCAAAAATAAATAAAAATTAGAAGATTAAAATATATTTGTAATCCCCCTAATTCTGACAAAATAACAATAAAACTATGGGGATGATCTGTAATTATCTATGACAGCACTTAAGAAACTATTCATTGCAAAACATTAAACGATAAAGAGAGTCTAGAAATTAAATCTACTTGTATGACTTCAGGAAAGTTACTATTTTTTTTAGTGTCATTTTCTCCATTTATAAGATGAGAAAAGTAATGAGTGTTTTCTTATTTTCACATTTAAATACTTTATATAATTTAAAAATTACTATAACAACTCCAGTATTAGTGTGAGGATATTGTCTTGAAGAAGAGGAGCATTTGAGGAGGGCGTGATAACCTTTCCCTATTTCCACAAGAATTATCTCTTAAGCAATGACTCTGATTTCCACAAGCATTCAGAATCTTCACACAAAATACAGGTGACCCTCAAAGTCCATTGGGTAAAATAAGAAAATCAATAGCAGAATTTGTCTGTATCCAATATTTAGATTTTACAGGAGCTCACATTCAATATATATCCTTCACTTATGTTAATAGTTATAAAGGTCACTCTGCAGAAATTTCTTTAAAAAAAAAAAAATAGTTATAAAGAAAACAAGTTAGAAAATTATGGTAAGAGTAAGGATTAAGTTTTTGAACACATTAATATTTATATTTAATGGTTTCTTTGAAGACTGACACCTTAATAAATGGTTTAATCACTCAGGGGTTCCTCTTAAAGAATCCAAAATGTTGGCATGTGTGCATCTCCAAACAGGTTGAAATAGTCATAATTGAGTAGATAATTAGGTAGACATACAGCTAAGCACTATGTTTTATCCTTCTATATTAGAAATATCTTGAGGTACCATTCCTACCCATGCTCCTAAAAAACAGAAATACTACTGTAACAAAATATTTTGACTATAAGTAATAATATTTGATTAAAAGTAGCTTAATGTAGGGTTTATTGCTTCATATAACAAGTGTCCTGGTAGAACACTTGCAGATTAAATCAGTAAATGGAAATATCCTAAAAGATCAAGTTCTCTTCAACATGATCAGAATATCATTTTAGTCCTCAGACTTATCTCTTTATGGCCATAGATCTTGCAGTTCTGGAAAACATCTAGTGAAATAACAGGGAGATAATTCTTTCTTTGGATCTCTTTATATCACAGAAGAAAGTATTCCCCAGAGTCCTCTTAGCAGACTTTCCTTTACATCTCATTAGGCAGAATTGGATCACGTGCCCAAGCCAGCTTCTGTTGAAGTACATTGTGATTGACTTAGTTCAAGCAAAATTCACTGCTTTGGGCACATGTATTCTGTTACCAAGGAAAGGAAGTAAATGGCTATTGAGAAGGCAATCAACAGTATCTACCATAGCTGCACATCTTAAAGCTTTTTGAAGAGTTTCTACTTCTAGCTGCAGACTAAATTAGGTATAGACACTGGCCTAAAGTGGTCCATCTATATAGATTGTCTAACACCTTGGACGTAAACACAAATCAGAAGTAAGAACAAAAAACCAGGGGACAAATTTCTCTTTAAAAAATTTGGAAAGGGACATCAAGAACTGCTTCATTTGATAGCAGATGAAATTAGTGCACATGTGTGGAACACCTGAGATAAATTAGATAAGCACAAGAGTGTATGAATTCTTGAAGCTGAGGTCCACTGGGCACCTTCAAGCTTACTTCCTAAAATCTCAGTATTTCTCTGAAAAAGCTTGTATCTATCTTTACAATAACTTCCCTTCCTCTAATACCTACATTCACACACATCTGCCACATTTTTGAGCTACTTTTGAATTGTGTTTTCATTTCCTGCAATACATTTTCTTTGCATACAACAGAAGTAGGTAATATAGACCTACATAGAGAATGAGGGATGTTGATAACTGATTATCAGATTCTTCTGAATAAGACTCCATTTGATGTTCCAGGATGGGAAGTGAATAATCCAGGTATGTGGAAGCTGCTCACTAGGTGAATTATGGGAGTGGGGGTGGAGGTGAAGAAAAAAAAAAAAAAACTTTAATCCTAGAATGCCTAATTATTAGAAAACAGTCATTATGTGACCTTAATTCAGGAAGACTTCTTTCTGCACTCAAGATAATGAAACTGCTTGAAGATAAAAGTTAGAAACTGATCTTAGGAGATGTGGAATTGTAATACCAATTTGCAGTTTCCTTGCAGTGCCAGGTTTCTGTGATAAAGGTAAAAACACTGGTTAACAGATATGCTGACAATTAAATTATGAAGATTTGAGAGAAATCAGATATGCCGGAGGATTTCACAACATTGTTGTTTTGCCATGTGGTATGAGTCTCTTATTCTTTTGTTAACATCATCTTCATTTCCTTTCATGTGGGATGGTCAGTTAACTTGCCTTTGCATTCCCTAGGCAATGGTGAGCATATTACCCACGATAAATGAATCTGACTCTCTATCTTGGCCTTAGTTTGCAGTCGTCTTTTTTTTTTTTAACCCATTCCAGGACAGGTTATTGGTCTTATTTCTTTAATAGAGTGACAAGAGTTAAGAAAAATGGCTGGGCAGATGAATATGATTATTGTGCTACTTAAGGACAAGTTGCCTCTAACTCCACTGCCTGGATCTCCAGAGCTGCTCTGGTTCCCGTCATTCATGAACTAATATCTGAAGCTTTACCTTTGATTTTGAGAGGTGGACCATATCCTTCTAATGAATTTGCATAAGTTGGTGAGTTAAGAGGCTGTTATAGTAACGCAAATGTGATGAGGTTATTTGGACTAGGTTAGTGCATCCAATGTGGAGAGATAGATGTAAATGGATTCTTGATTTTTGATGATCTATCAGATTTGAAGGTAGAAGGAGAGGAAAGAGTTCAAGAGGGCGCCCATTTCAAGCTTTGAGCAAAAGATGTAAGGATGGCAGTGACACTTATTGAGACAGAGAATAAGGCATGAGAAACAAGTTTACTGAAAAAATTATGAGTTTAGCTATAGGCATATTGTACTGAGATACTTTTGCCACAATCAATAGGTTGTCAGCCATGTGAAGTCCAGAGAAGTGTTTAGAATGGAACTTAATGGCAACTGCCAGAATCTTCCCCACTATTCCATTAGCAACCTGATTCCAAATACATGGGGTATTATGCTAAGAAAATGCAACTGTAAGATCTTTAATATCTCTATGCTGGTGTTAGCTGGTATGGCTCAGGAAAATATATGGATCAGCTAGGTGACTCTGCCGATTTGGACTAAGATCACTCACATGTCTGGGTGGCCCATGGCTGTCTACTGATCTAGGAGATCCTCAACTGGGATGACTGGGGAAACTCAACCCTGTTCATGTGTCTCATCCTCTAGTTGGCTAGCACAGACATATTTTCAAGGAGAGGACCAAGAGAGAGAGCAAGCACAAATATACATGTTCTCTTGAGAAATATATTCAAAGTTGGCACACATCATTTCTGCCACATTCTATTGACCAAAGCAAGTCACAAGAGCATCCCAAATCCAAAGAGTAGGAAAACAGACTGTGTATCTCTGATAACAGTTATAAAGTTATATGGCAAAGAGTGTGGATACAGGGAGGGTGGAGTCATGGGCCCATGAAAACAATCAATCTTTCACACATAGTAATTTCTGCTGCTTTCCCATTTAATTCATGTTGGGTAGTACAGAAAGGTTGATGGCATCTAGGGATAGCCATGGATTACAAGTATAGTTATCAAGGTGTTGACCTTAATGCTTCTGCTCTTCTGGAAATAATTTCCTTAACTTCCAAATTAATAAAAATCATGGCACTTGGAACATAGTTATTGATTTTGCAACCCCTCTTTTGTTTGTATCTATCAATCCTCAAAGTTTGCCTTCACTTGGCAGGGCAGATGAATACTATTACTGTGCTACCCAGGGAGAAGTAAACTCTATAATGGGGTCTGTGACACAATTTGATTTATAGGGACCTTGACCACCTCATGCTACTAATGTATATGATACAGGTTAACTATAATAATGATGCCAATGCTGATAATCCCTGAAGGACAAAAAACGGAAAGTTCTCTCATCTGTCTTGGTAAACAATATGTGTAAAAAATGATGAAAGATAAGTCTGATAAAACACAGGGTTCTCATACGTCCAGTTTAGTGTGGCTTCTTGGTTTTAACAGTTTGAAGCATATTAGTATATTCTTTCCAAAACTTCAGGATAAGTTGCATGAACTGGATGTCATCTGACATATTCACAAAGTTAGTCTTTCCTAGTGGTGTGTTATTTTCAAGTGGGGTTGGTAGTTTGTAAGTTAGAATGCCTAAGGCCACAAATACTAAGATATTAGCTCAACTTGACCTGAAGAATAATAAAATTTATTATCTCACTTGGGCAGCTTACAGAGATAGGGGACTCCAAGTTGGGGCTCCAGCTCTGTTCTCTGTGGCTCTTTTAACTCTGCCTTTTTGAGTCTTTTTCATCTTCAGGCTAGAACTTAATAGATATAGAAGTTATTAGTGCCACAGCATACAGACACAGCATTGTCCAGAGAGATAAAATAAAAGCAGATACCCTTTGCCGGTATCTACTTCATAAGGAAAAGAAAATCTTTTCCAGAAGTCTTCAGTTATCTTTCTAAGGGGAAGACGAGCCCCAGCATCCTTATGTGGAAATCTCACTTGGTCAACATCTCAAGCAGCGATTACTGAGTGTCATTGACCAAGATGGACACAGTCCTGCTTCATGGAGCTTATCGTCTGCTTATTCCACACTAGCAGCAAAGTGCACATACTATCCTTTGAGAATGCAGGATTTCTTCTATTAATATATATTAATATGTGTAATTCTAAGCTTGTTGCGTGGTTTTTATTTTTCATTATTGAGTCATAGTAGAAAATCTTATTAGGAATAAGAAATAACACTTTTAAGCCAGTTACTGACTTAGACCAAACAGGAACTGGAAAGGGAGTCTCCTTCCCCCAAGCACATTAGAGAAGTCGGTCCTATTAACAAAGAAGGATAAGGAATCCTTGGGTCAGTAACCAATAGTTTCTCCTATAAGTACATGAGATTGGGGTCAAACATATAATGAAGTCCCACATCAGATTATAAGATAATTTGCTCACAGGTCTTTTCCTGTCAAATTACAACTTCACCTAAAAATTACCAGGGTGAAATTTTATTTCACCTGGTGAATTCTTACTTCATTTCAGAAGCTTTTGTGATTGCTTTGTGTAATAGCTTGCACCAGTTCTAAGATGGCTAAAGTATCACCACCCTTATTTGAGTGTGCCTGAATTATGATAAAGTTGTGAAATAGTCATCTTAAGCAGAACCATAAGCAGTGTTTCTACGGTTCCGTATTATAACACATTTATATATATAGCCCCAACTCATTCTCTAAGCTCCACACCTGTATGTCCAACAGCCTACATTATTAGTTCAAGGATGTCTTTAAGCTTCCTTAAACTCATCATGCCAAAAACCAGACTCATGGTCTTCACTTCATCTTCATGTTCACTATCTTAAAAGGCACCACTTACTACCCCAAAATCTAGGATCATTCTTTACTCCTTTCTGCACTTATGCCCCACTATTGAATCTTTTTCAATCACCATTCCATTACCTCCATAACTCTCAACTTGTTCCTGCCCCTTCCCAGACTTCCACATCCCTTCTTATTCCACTGCCAGAATGGCCTTTTGCAAATACATATTTAGACATCTCATTCCCCTGTTTAAAACACTTTGGTGGATTCTTGCTTAGAAGATCAAGATTAAATATCCTTGAAGTGCCTACAAGGCTCTGCAGGGTCCTGTCTCTATTTGACATCTCTGGCTTCATCTCACCCAACTCCTTCCTCTTTTCTCTCTATTCTTGTTTCCAACTAGGGGGCTTTCTATAGTGGAGAGGATGATAATATGTCTTTAGCAAAATAAAGATGCATTCTTTGGCCACTTTCATTTTTTTTCCTTTTAATCCTCATCGATGAATTTAATGAATGCCTTGTATGCACAATATTGTACCTATGATTGCTCCCATCAGGATATTCTTTGCACTGTGAAACAAGTAAAGAGGCATCCATAAAGTCACTGATCTAATCAGATGTCCCATAATCCTCTACCATCTGACTGATTGTCCCTTTTGTTTCTTTTTCTTTCATATCCATTCATATTCTCTCATTATTATCACCCATTTAAGCATAAACAGTATATTTTAATACTTCTTTATGAAAATATTTCCAAGATGTTATGTCTTCTTTCATCTAATTGATGATAATATTTTATTCATCCTTTAATATTGTCAAAATGCACTGAAAACATTATGCTTAATTATAATATGGCTAAGCTTTCAGAAACTATTAAGGCTCTTGGGATTATTTGGCTCTACTACAAATAACCCCAGAGTATAGTTTCATACTTTTTTTTTTCTTTAAGTCTCTTCTTTCAAAAGCCATTTCTTATTCCTATCAGTGTGTGGTTTTTCTCTTATTTCTAATTGGCTGCCATGTGTTTCAAGCAATCCTCAGTGAATGCAATCTCTTGGCTTTAAGACTTTTATGGGTAAAGTCTTGCATTTTATGACTCTTTTACTTGAGCTGAAAGGTTTTATTCATGTATTCCTGATTTCAATCTCTGTTCAGGATAATTAAATTTGTGGTAGACTGATTTTCAAATAAATCAAACATAAAATAATACTTTTTATTGTCTTTTCTACATACTATCTCTTTAAGGCTGGGGCAACTTATATAGTATATATTTTACATTAAGAAAATTATTATAAAGTATGATTATTTATAAATAATTTGAATATCTTTTTCATTTTTGTATAGATTTATAAGTTTTAAAAAACCAATTGCCAGCCAAATCAGATGCTCTTAGTGTCCCAGTTATTACATCATGGTACATTTCTCTTTGCTATATGCCATTAGGCATAATAAGATGACATATATTGAATAAGTCCCTGTTGATATGAAGGAATTAAGACAGTTTTAAAGATGACCACATGATACGCAGAGATGTCTTGTGACGCTACATCTCTCTGGCTCATTGACCTGGCTGTAGAATCCTAGGCACTGTGATCTTAGGTGAGAAAAATCCTTGATTATTTCAATAGGGGTTAAGAAAATGGAGCACAGACATTTGCACAAGACTTTACTTGGCTACATGGTAGTCCTATAACTTAAGAAGGGTGTACATTTGCAATGGGGAGCGTGAGAAGCAGTGGAAATGCTGTCTAGGTGCTTTGTAGGTGAGGAGCCACTCTTTATTTAACATGCCCTAATTTGACCTTGTCCTGTCCTTTTTTGATCTCTCACACTTCCTTCCTTTGGTTTTCTTCTACCCCTCATTTCTTCACCATCACTTTCTTCTTCCTCTTATCTTCTTTAACAGTCATTGTCCCTCTGCAAAATGTGAATTAATTTGTGGAGAAATTATAATTATGCTTGGAGAAGGCAGGAGAAAAATATTTGGCTCTTTTCCTCCATCTCAAGCCCAGTTATCCCTACTGTGGTTTATTTTCATTACTAAGATTTGGATCAATAAATTCGTAGAAATCACAAAGCCAGTTTCCTCAGTTTATTGACCTTCTGTTGAAAGCAGACACAATTTAGCCAACATCTGGACAGTATTTGTCAAGGCCAAATGTAACTCCAATCCAGGCCAGAGAATAAGTTGGTACATTTGTTAGCTAAGCCATTTGATGGGCTTATAAATAAAAGCAAATAAATAAATAAAAATAAAAACACCGGCTGCTTTTAGTCCCATGCTTAGTTTATTTTCAGGAAGGCTTTGAGAGTGAGGGTGAGCTGACAAACACACAACACGTCTTCCCTCTTTCTGGTGACTGTATGAAATCTCACTCCTGGAGGACACTCTTGAACCCAGGTTTCTCCTACTGACTAAACTGCTCACCGTCTTGGATACTGGCCAACTTTGGTAGCTGCCATATCTCTTGCAAATGTTAGCTTTCTATTTATTTGCAAGGATCATTAGAGATTGTCACTCTCTCAGATTGAGCTGGTAGAGGTGATAAATGCAGGGCCTTCTGGCTGCATTTAGTAACTTGGATTTGCTAGAAAGGGCAAATGGAAACTAAGGAACAAGTGGTTGAAGAGAAGAAAACATGGATTATAAAAGGTCAGTCCAGGGGAGGTTAGGGTTACTTACGTATGGGGCAAACGGTGCCTGGGTCTAGCAAGATAATGTTAAGTATATGTCTAGGTGTGACCTACGTGGCAGAAAAGGAGGCACTGATTCTTCAATTTGAAGCTCTTTAGTAGAAATAATATTCCATTATTCAAATTCCTATTCTAATATTTAAATTTCTCATTTGTACAATTGAATTTAAAAGGCTTCTTAATACTCTGGGCAGAGGCTACTGATGGTGGAGAGTGCTAAGAGCCACCTGAACTAGGCAGAAACTTGTCAGTACCTTGTTCAGAGTATGTTCTACCCACTGCCTTATTTGTGATATTTTCATCAAAATAAATTCGTGTGGAAATGATTAGACTCCAATTTCTTCCTGTGGACATAAAATTGACATTAGCAAAAAAATAAATAACATGATACTTAAAATTTCTCTTGTATTCTTTTATGGTACCTGCTTTAATTTTTTTATTCAAAGTGTATTTAATTTCTTTCTCCTAACTAGTTTCTGTACATTTGTGTATCAGTTAGACATACCTAAATGGACTTTGGGGAGAAGCTTCATGAAAATGCCTTTGCCACCATATTCCATCGTGGCAGCACACCTTGGGAAGAAGCCAGGTTGCTCATCTTTGGAGCTGAAAGGAGGACAAAGGGTTGCTCTGAAGGGGAATTGCTGATTCCCCTTGTAGCTTGGCCAGAAGGGCCACTTCATCAGAGATTGCTGAAAGAGGTAGAATTTTAATAAAACTCATTTGCAGTTCACTTTCAAGTCTGGTAGGTCAAAATTTTAAAACTAAGGTTTACAAAGTTAACTAGCTATTAGCTCCTTTGATCAGAATCTAATCAAGTGGTTGTAAAACAGAAAACCACTGAAGTTCCCCTAGGGAATGATTTGATTATTGGGAAATGTGCTGGGGGATGAACTTTTCTTTACCTTTTCTTCTTGGCCATCTTAAATAGATACAAGCTATTTTTTCAAAGTCTCCACAGTGACTGACCCGATTTTTATCTATTCTAAAAATATTTTTCTCCCACAGCAGAGGCCTAATTCCCATATTAAAGAGGACTGCAGGGTAAAGTGGCATTAATCTATTTCTTTGGGTAAGCAATTTTCGAGCAGCATATGAGCTCTTTGCAACATTTTAAGAGTATATGTATCTTTATATTTGCTTCTTAAAAAGCAAATGAAAATCTGTGATAATGAAAGAAGTTGGTTAATAAATCAGTGAAACTTGCAGAAAATTCACTTCTCTCTCCCGTAATTCAAAGTTGGAAAAATTCTATAAAGCATATTACTTTGGTTTCTGAAATATTATTTACCAGTCATTAAAATTCAGACTGGTGTTTTTTTTTTTAATTTCTAATTCCATGTTTCTTCTAGCCACGTTTATTGCTTGTCTAAACTTCTTTTCAAGTTGGTAATCTCCATTACACTTCTTTGAATTTAACTGAAGACAAAATAGTTTGCTTTTGGATGTCTCCATGTAATTACAATTTAATTTTGTCTGGTTGATATGCTAAAGATAATGGCTTCTATTTTGCAAAATGCGACCTAGCTACATGCTCACACCATTGCCAGAGTCTATTTCAGATGCAGAAGCCAACTGTTCTTTCATTCCTGCAGAGTTCAGGCTTTCAGATTTTGGCGGCATTTCTGTGGCTAGAACAGAATGAAAATTTCTCTTGATCTCTATAAAAACTCTAGCTTACCAACTCAGTGATGTGCACCAGGGAACAGAGAGCAAGGTTCGGCGTCTACATTGCCTGCAAAACTGGAACCGAAGCTGGAGAACACTTGTCTTTTCTCCCTTTTCACTCTATTGTCCTTTAAGAATACTGCCACAGTTCATGTCTAATCATCGCCGTAAACAGGGATTTTGGAGGGCAGCCACCTGACTGCTCCTAATAAATGCTAAGCATTAGCAAGCTCTCTCAGAGAACAGTGCAATGTTCTAGTCTGAAATGCTGAATCTTTTTAAAACCTGAGACATTCATGGTCCCTTCTTAACAGTTGTCATTGTTGGGCTTATATGCTTTTTGGTTCCTATCATCAGAATTATGTTCTCCCATGGAGCAGATAGGCATTGTATATAGATCCAGAAAGTAATTGCTCCCATTTGGAAGGCAGAACAGCCGTATCTGTCAGGCAGGGTAATGTGTTGCAGTGTAGTGAAAAGGCACTATTTCCTCCGCAGGAGTCAAAAGACAGTTCTAATCCTGGGGTCTGTCAATTTCCTCTGAGGGTTTAGGTAACTGTTCAACCTCTTTGGATATCATGTTTCCTTAAACTAAATTAACACCAAAGATCACTTCCATAAAGTTACTTGATTGATTCTGGAGGAATTTCAAAATAATCAAATGCTAACTCGTTTTGAGATGTTCTTACTGATTTGTTTTCTCTCTTCTTTTGCTTCTTTCCCTTTAATATCTTTGAGTCATTACAAAAGAGGATGCAACATGTTAAAAAGAAGTTTATGAAATCAAGTTAATGAGAAAACAAGCAAAAATTGAAATATGCAAATGAATGCAATTGAAAATGTTCACTGTTTTTAGGAGAAAGTCCACTGACTCATCTAAATTCACGTTGATAGATAATGCAGAAACAGGATGAACAAAAGATAAAATGCCTTTCTCAAGATCTCGAACATCCTGAGAAAGAACCAGATCCACATCCCAGCCCAAGGAGCAAGGAACAAATTAAAAGTTCCTTAAAATCTTGGTATAAAACAAACATAAAATAAAAACTGACTAAGACAATATAGAAAACTTCAACTTCTTGAAATCATCCCATCCAATAGGAATTGGATCATATAAGCTTTATAAAGAGTTAAAATAAATGAATCATTTTGTAAAGTCAGTTGGAAGAGGGCTACCTTTATACTAATGGCCTACTTTTATTCACCGCAATCTGCTTATCTTTAGTAATATATGAGATGCAATGAAAACATACAACTTGGTCTCTTTTCCTCTATATTATTTATAATTTAATATCTTATTTTTTCTATGACTGTTTAATGACTCTACTGCTTTTCATCATTAAGTCTGACAGGTGCCAAAATGATAAAAAAAAAAAAAAGGCTAAAAATATGACCCACGTGATAATTGTTTTAGTTACACTAGCTTGACAAATAACGTAATAAAAATCATGATTTAAAATTCAGGATGGAACTTGTGAAACATGGTATCAAGTACTGTATCAAATCTTGAACATGTTTTTAATTGGCAAAACTTTAATGCCATTAAGAGTTTTGCATATGCTTCAGCTAGCTTTTGTGCAGTTGAGAAAAAAATATCAATACCCATCTGTCACTGTGAGTGGAGCACATATGGTAACAGAAGACCTTAAAATACATCAGATGTGGTTTCTATTATCCAAGTCACTTTGGCTCTGAAAGGAGTTCAGCCACCTTGATACAGCTTTGGCTATTAGAAGTTTAATTTTGCTAATTAAAGTTGTTATTTTATGTGTAGCTATGACAATTTTGATTGTATTTTTCTGCTGTGCTATTAACAGTCATTAGTATGAATTCTGAGCTTGCATAACTCCTTCTGTTTCAATCTGGACTTCTGTAATAGCAAAGGCAATGGCTTAAGCAGGCACCCTTCTCAGTTGGTTAAGTGATCAGTATTGGCAGGGGCCCTTTGTAGATGCCTTCTGTCCTTTCTGGAACTGCCTTAGTTTGATTTACAGTGTCAAGTTAAAAGGGAGAGTTGAATCAATTTTTGAGATATTTAAAGTCAAAATAATAACATGAAAAATGGAAGATTTTTTTTACATGGGAAGGGAGTTGCAGGTTTCATTCATTTACCTAACATTTACTGAGTGGCTACTCTATGGCAGGCATTGTGCTAGATACCAGGGATGAAGAAATGTAGACCCATGACTCTTGCCCTCAAGAGCATGTGAAAATCTAGTGAAAAGGAGCAGAAACAGAAACAAACAGTGCAGTTTGAACCCATCATAGGGTCATCTAGAGGATACTCTGGGGGTACAGTGGAAGAATGATTCCTAGGGGAAAACTGGAGAAAATCTTAAAGGGAAGGAAGAATAGGAATTATCAGAAGACACACTGGGAAAGATACTGCAGAAGAACACATGTAAATAAAGATATGAAGATGGAAAAGAGTGTGAAATTCATGGAATGGTGAGAAGGCCAGTGGGGTAGGAGGTGAGGGGATGATAAGGGAAGATGAGCTACAAAGAAGTCAGAGGCCAGATCACAGAGTCTCCTATTTCTGGGTTTGGATCCCTATCTTGAAGATATTAAGGATCTTTAGAACATGTCTGTGCAGCAAAGAGATATAATTGGATTTCCGATTTGTTAAAAGCATTCTGATGCGTGATGGCTTAATTGGAAGAAGCTGCTATTAGAGGCAGTGAATTTATTTTCAGAAAACTCAGAGGCAGTGGCAGTGGGGTGGCGAAGGAGAAATAAATTGGGAAAAATACTAAAGATTATTGAATCTACAGAACCCAGGGTTACTCCAATTTTCTATATTGACTGAGTTTACCATATAATGTTTGACTTTGTCTTTATTTTCTGTGTCAACACAAACCCATAAGCCTATTTAATATAAAACAAATAGGAGGTAGACTAGGGAAATGGACATTTTTTTAATGAATGCAATAAATTTGCTAAATTGAAGAAGAAATGTGGAATTTATAAGTGGTGGTATATTTTAATTGCAGATGACACAGAACCCACAAAATTTATACTTTTCCAGCTCTCCTGTGGCAAATTATGAATGAAAACATCATGATCTCTTCTAAATCATTTTCCATTTTGATGATTTTGAAGGTCTTTGAAACATTCTCAAAGTTTATTCTCAGTTTACCTTTGCAAAAAGCTCTATACTGCTTAAATAACTCAATCTTAACAAAGTAGAACACTGAGTAATTATGAGTGTTTGTAAAGAGAGGGATTGACTTTCTGTAATTGAGACTCAAAATAACAATGATTTTTTTGCAGTCCAGGCATATGCAAGCCAATACTGGTTTAAAGGCTTCACAGCATCAAGGACACATGCTCCTTTCTCTTTGCTCCACCAGCCATAGGGTATCTGTCAGACAGCATGATCTAAGTTTGCTTACAACTGGGACCTCACTCTAGCCTGTGTGAAGGGCTACACCTTCCTTCCTTTGAAAGGCACACACAATTTCCACATTCACCCAAATATCCCTCTGGCTTGGTCATTGGCTAAACCAAGATGCAAAGGATGCTAGAAATAGTGGGGGTTTCCCCCCCCCTGATGGGTGCACCTGAGCCCATCTGAAAATTATATAAGTTTAGAAAAAGAAAAAAATGAATATTGGAGAAAAACCAGTCGTTTCTGACACAGGATGCCTATGACATGACATTACAGGGAAAGAAACCAAGTTTCAGGGATGTTAGTAAATGCCAAGGATGCATTTCTAGTAAGTGGTAAAGGTTGAATTTCTATGTGGCTGTGTTCGATTCTGACTAAACTTTCCAATTTACCATGCTGGGTTCCAACTGTCTTTAAGTTCAGAATGTTCTGAAAGCTTTAGTCCTGAACATTCTAAAGTGAAAGTCCCATATTTCATTTCTAAATAAGATCATCATTTCCCTTTGCCAGAAATAATATCTTTGATTGCTCTGGTATTTAGTTTGTATGAATTCCTTTACTTGTTTTCAATGCCATGCATGGATTTAAGTTCCTTGCTTGCTGTTCAAAACACCGATGAGTAACTTCATTTTTGAAATTTCTATACTGAGGTAAGTTTCAACAACAAAACATGTTGTTAGGGGCGCAATCTCTGACTATGAATCTCAGTTTCTCTACTTGTGTATTGGCTGACAGTGGCCATATTACTTAACTATGCTCTGCCTTAGTGCCTTTGGTTGTAAAATGAGGTAATGATATTTCAGCATAAAAATTAAATTAGTTAATATGTACAATCGATTAAAATGCCTTGAGCCAATCCTGACACATAAAAGTCACCAACAAAATTGTTATTTTCCCCCAAACACAACAATCGTAAACAGGCAATACTTTTTTTTACTTTTTTGAGCACAGGATAGTAAAGTTTCAAAAGAATCCTTTCCCTCACTCCATGTCTTCCTGTTAACAGTCTCCTAAACTCAGGACTTTGGAAGCGTGGACTGTAGGCTGCCCAAGCTGGGAGTCGTGCTTTTTCACTAGACAATTAGCCACCTGAAAGTAGCATCTCTTTTCATTTTTATTTATTTATTTATTTATTTATTCATTCATTCTTTTATAGTTTCAAAACCAGTTGTATTTTTAAAAGATCATGCTTACAATATGTAAATTACATAGTGAAGAAACATCAAAATAAAGTTGATGAATAAGAAGGCACACAAAAATTTCAAGAGTCGAAAGTATAAAACAGTGTTTTTGGTTTTGTGTCTAATGTCACAGGGAAGAAAAACATACATATTAAAATTATTTTTTCAAGTGAAAGTTTCTGTCAGTCAAAGTGGTTAACATTTTCTCCCTTGTCCAAAGCAGTCTTTTCTTTCATTGGCTTTTCAGAAGGTATTTAGTCTTCTGCCATGTATAAGTGATAATAACATATCAGGGCTAGGGTCAGTGCCGAGAGGGCTGGGATTACCCAATTGGTCAACTAACCGGAATTAGAATCGACAATAGCAACAAGGATGTCCAAAGACTCGGTTAACTTTGGAGTCAGATGTGCTACCGTTGTGCCATGAGGTTCCTTAGACTTGGTTAACTGTGATCTGCCAACTGGATGAGGCCCCCAGTGATACGTGCTTTGGACAATTCCCCAGCATCTGCAGCCCCCAACATCCTCAAAGTTTTCAGTAGCATCAGATTAAGACTTCTTCCCCACAGGGATGCACCTCAAGAAATTTGGTCAAATTGTACACTTTGTGGTGTGGGATCAACCAAGTGCTTCTGCTCTGGTTGTGCTTCTAGATCTCTTCCAGGTGTGGCACTTCACAGCCCTGTCTGACTGCGTGGCCAGCAAGCCAGGCCCTGAACACACAGCCCCGGCATGGGTAGCACAGCTCCAGTCTCAGCCACGGCCACCAGGACATTCCCCGAGTGGTGTGTCTGGCCATGTGCCCAGGTCTTTTATTTTTAAATCTGCCCATACATATTGATCGAAAACAAAAACATGAAATTAATTGATCATTGTTGGAGAATCCCACTGCACTAACTCAGTATTTTGAAAATTGGTAAATAAGGCAACAAATTAAAGACTTATTTTGCCTTTTCCTGTGTAAATCACACCACTATGTAACCAAATAGTAGATAAGGAGATTTTTTTTTCTCAGAAGAATTAATGGATCAAGGTATTGGTTATTAGTGGCTTCTAACAACACACACAAAGACAGACAGACATTATGTACTTCCATTTGGATGAATACACTCTATATAAACTAGTTTTACAAAAAAACTGTAATTTATAGAAAATAGAGAAAGAACATGAAAATCTACATGAAAGTGATGCAATCAGCAAAATCAAGAATGAGAAAAACTCTACAGGACACATCTTTCATTTCTTCAATAAATAAAAGCACAAAAAATGAGGAAGATTCTTACAGATTAAAAGATTTAAAAACACATCAACCATTGCAAGGTGTGGATTTGTTTTGCAGATCCCGATTCAAACAAATTATGTAACAAATTTTATTACATTTATGAAAAAGAATCAGAAGTTCAAACACTGAATATTTGATACCATTAAGGAATTTGTAAATTTTCTTAGGTGTGATAAAGGTAAAATTACTGTGTTGAAAAAATAGTTTATTTGCAGTTAAAAGGATAGGACATCTAAGATTTGCCTCACACACAATGATACAGGAGGGGGGAGTGGATAGGTGTGAGAATGGGGCAAGATTAGCAGGGAGTTGATGGCTGTGATTGGCACTATCACAAGCTGATTGGAACCAGAACTGGGTGATTGGCACCTAGAGAAAACAGGGTTTCATCGTAATATTTTGTTTACTTTTTGTATGTTCTCTACAATTTTTCTTAAATTACCTTTTAAAACTTCAGGTTTAGACTGGAAGGCATACATAAAGACTAAAAGATATCAAAATATTCATTTGAGTATCATAGTCAGTTTAATTGTGGTTGCAAACTCTAAACTAACCTGAAAATTAGGTTACGAAATGATTCTAAATCCGGAGTCATGAGCTAAATGGCTACCTGCTTCTTTAGATTTCAGAGTTACTGACATAGTTACCATAAACAGCATTCCTCATTTTCTATCAAGATTGCAGAGCAGAAAGTATGACTGATAACTTTTAGTTATTTAGGAAATCTCAGCAAGCTAAGAAGGCCTTTCTTTTAGAAAGACAATCCCCAAATTATATCTAAACCATATTTATTTTTCTTAATCAGTAACGTTTTAACTTGAAGATGAGTTAGAAACAATAGAAAGTGTTAAGAAAATCAAATATTAATATTGATATTTTATTATAAAGAAATTTGAGTATATTTCATACTTTAAATTTTATTTAAGAGAATTGGGCCTATTAGAGTAACAGGTGAATTTGTAATTTCAATTGTGCATCTTAACTGTGTAAGTGATTTGTACTTGTCATTTTAATTCACATCTTACTAACTAATCTTACTAACTAATGCTCAGTCTGGACATTTAAGAGAATTTGGGATTCACCATGTTAGGAATTTAATTTGTAAGGATTATTAAACTAACGTACCTAGGAAAGTTTACCAATCAAATATTTAAAGAACTTACGTAGGAAATGGGATATAGTCAATTGATAAATTCAGTTTAAAATGTTTGAAAATGTTTAAGTAACTTTTGTAAATGGGACCAAATATTAGCCAAAGTCTCCCTATATACAATTGTTGGTAAATGTGCTAAACTTATGAATAGAAGATTTACATGTAGCAATGACACATAAGAAACACTAGATTTTTGAATTTCTAATTTTAATATTGCATGTGTTAATTTAGGAACCCAAAATGACCATTCATTAGTGTTTACATTATTCAAGAAGTTAGGTGGGTTTTTCTGTGTACAAATGTTACCCATCCTGGAGTTACAAAAATACAAAAACCCAGAACCTCACATTTTTAACAAACAAATAGATCTTTGCGGTCTTAAAAAAAAATAAAAATTGTTTAATGCAATGAATAGAAGTGAATTTTGGGAGCCCTGCTAGGAGTGACACTCTCGCGAAATGTCACTTTCTCCGCGGCTGTCAGACGAGGCGAGGGCAGGGCGGCGGGCGGGGAGGGCTCGGGCATTAACATATTTCCTAGACGCTCCCTCTCCTCGGTCCGGCGTAATGGATGCTCCCAGCTCCCTGCGGGCGCGGGAGCCCATCAGGCCAGAAGCAGATTAAAGCTCACACACTTCAAATTGGCGGCTTGCCGCAGCTTGCCAGAAGGCTGGAGTTCAGTGCAGCTTTAGAAGGGAAGTCTCAAAGCCTCCTTCTCCCCCTCTGCCTTCCGCCTTCCTTTAGAAGGCACTCGCAGCCCTGCAGACCTCAGGCCCGCCCCCTGCTCGCCCGGCGGTCCGCGGCGGGGGCGGGGGCCTGGGTGGCCCGAGCGGGGCAGGGGGGACCCGGCTCTTGGCGAGCACCCCTCCCCCCCTCCCCCTCCCCCTCCCCCCTCCCCCCAGCCGATTGTGCTGTGCAGAGTGAACTGTCAGCGTCGACTGATTTATAAGACCGATTTACCTTCTGGAGAGTGTAATTATGTTCATAGTTAAGAATTAATCAGGTGAGAGAATTATGGAATAATCATTCTCCGGACTTTGAAGGACAAACTAAATGGAGACCCACCAATGCAGCTGCAGAGCCTGCCCGCCGGGAGTCCTTTGCTTCCTTGTTAGGGACAGGGGGAGGTTTCTGAGCTAGCTTGTCTTCGTTTGTAAAAAGACAAAATGAGAAGTCTTGCTGACTTTCTCCAGGAGGATAATTCCTCGTCACCCAGCTTAAAAGGTGGGGAGAAGGAGATTTTTGTGAAACAAGGAATTCGTAGAGACCGGATTATCTCTGAATAAGGATTTGGCTGTTGTTTCCTGTTCAAGAAAATTATTAGCTGAACTGCTTTCACTTACTCTGTGGAACGGTCAGCATTTCTTTATTGTTTTTTTTTTTTTTTTGCTAATGTTTCCCCTTCACTCCAGTAGTGTGGGTTGAATGGCTTTCACATTTCAGGATTGTGTCCTTTTTAGATGCAGAGGTTTTTGTTTGTTTTGTGTTTTTTTCTCCTTTGTGGGCAGGGAACTTGGTCAATTTAGCTTATTTCTCACAATGTCTCACTCTCCTCCTCCCCTTTTATCTCTTTTAAAATTGGCATTTCTGTTGAGACATGGTAGACTATTGTGTACCATCTCTGAGGAGAATTTCTAGGAGTCCTTTGGCGATTACCTTGCAGTCCAATCACATACACCTTTACTATTAAATTTTGAAGAAAAATGGCTGTACTAGAAGCAAAGGATGGAACAGATTGAATGATATTACTGCAGAATCTGAAAACTGTTGTACCATTTCCTTGACAAGATACCATAATTCCAACACTGTGCTTCATAACTGGAAGGAAAGGGGGATGCAGGCCCTAACCCCAGTGGCCTGTTCTGTTAGGAGTTCAAGCACATACACACAGCTGAGAATCAGGTGGACAACCGTCTTTGTATGCCACCTTCTTCAGCTCCCTCCCCACTTTGCCTTGGTCCTCCTCCTCATTCACTTACTCTCAAAGGCCTCCATTCTCTGACCTTGGGCCAGTCCTCTCTGTCCCGTCTCTGGAGGTTCTCTGTTGGACCACCCATTTTTTCTTCTTTTAGATCATGGCTTCTGAATCTTGGGTCCTCTTTTGTACGTTACCTAGGAACCCCATTTTCTTTAGCTAGTCCTCAGGTCTTCAGCTCCTACTAGCTACAGCCGGAAGTCGGATCCTGGGAATAGAGGAGGGAAAGGGAAATGAGACAATTTCAGGTGGCGCCCCCAGGGTGTGGAACTGTTAAAATATTCAGACTTTCTACCAATCAAATTAAGAACCCACATTTCTTCTGTTTTATTTTGTTACAGTGACTATTTTAGTAGGAGAAAGGAGGAGAAAATCTTTGCAACCTGTAGATATGAATTAAAAAAACAAGAGTCTTCACACCTACAGGTAGTGAGTCTAACTTGGGTGGTACTCCAAGTCAGCGGCTGGGGCCACAGGAAACTCTCATCTTTGGTTTCTCAGTAGGAAGGGGAGAGAACCCATTGCCACTGCTTGCTTTCTGTTCAGCTGTAGAACTGGCACTTTGCTCTGCATGTTACCAAGTGCCATGCTTTCCCCAAATCTCACCCTGCCACAGATTCTATGGAGATCTCCGGGTTAGAGGGAAGTGAAAAGAAGACGCTCTTCACAGACAGGCTAGATACCAAAAATATGTCAGTAACTCATATTTAGGCAGAACTATGAAGAATTACTTTTGTCTCATAACTCCTGCCCATTCAGACTACTATTCCAACAATCAGTCTGTAATTGATTTTTTCATTTATCACTATTGCTCTTTCTAAGCAGGCAGGCACCTGCACTCTTAATTAATTGGCAAAGTGGGAAAGAAAACAGCTTTTGACTGGGAGCCAGGAGATGGATTCTAGTTTTGGCCTTGCTCCCCAACAGCTGGCTGGCCTTGGGCTTGTCATTTGCTTGTCTGAACCACGGTTTTGCAGATGCATAGTGAGGCAGCTGGACTGGCCGAGTGTTTCCATAGAATGTGACAGTCATGAGAAGGCAGGCTGTGGGAATACCATACATTGTCTTCTCTCTTCTCAGGAATTTTCCATAGACATGGACTTACAATTATAAAGAAATGTTTTCTGCTTGGTTTAACCAAGTTATTCCCCATCTAATTTGACCTGAGAATACCCAAATCTTTTTCTTTTTTGTCCTTCCTTCCTTCCTGTCTCCTTGCCTCCCTCCTTCACTCCTTCCTTCTTTCCCTTTCCTTTTTTTCCATATATGGTTTATTAATATAATGCAAAACCAGCATTTTATGGAATTCACTGTAGGAAAGACAGTGCTAAATGAACCTTCTCTAGGTTTGCTTGGTAGTTTATTTTGCTTCTAAGTGTGGGATCAGTTCTACTCAGAGTGTTTCAATACAGAGACCACAATATATTGTTTTAATTATTGCTTAATTATTACATAATTAAACTTACTGATTTCCTCAGCACTAATGAAATATGGACCAAAACAAACAATATAAAATGTATTTTTAGCCCAAGAGAGTATGACCATATTTGTTTGGTACTCTTGGGAAGTGAGGTGATCTGTATTAAATATAACAACAAAAAACTACACAACTAGAATTTACCGATAACTAGCAATGCCAATATTTTATTTGTGCTGTTAATTTACTTACTCATTCAAGTAACACAAGAGTTCTTAACCTTTTATTGTGTCTAAACCTCATTGGCTGTCTGAGGAATCTTTCTCAAAACAATCTTACCAAATACCAAAAAACATAAAATTTCAAAAGACAATTATTAAAATACATTTCTAAATTTTTTTAAAGTTAGTGATATATATGTGCTTTTTAAATTAATGCATCAAACGACGAGATCTAGCAGTGGATCTAATAATTGCCATAATTTTAAAGTAGTTTCTGTAACAATTGTAACGTGACAAATGTCAGACAGATATGTAAAGATTCATGATAGCATGGTGTTTGTTGCAGATTACACTTCCCAAAGATAGCACCAAAGATGTGAATGAAGATTCCTCCGGATGATGCCAGCCCCCAGTTATCGAGTCATCCTCAGCCTATGAATCTTCTGAGACCCACCCACACAGGTCATGAAGCAAAGACAAGCCATCTTCATTGTCCTCTGTCCAAATTTCTGACCCAAAGAATAAATAAGCATAATAAAATTCTACTTTATGCCACTAAGTGTTTGTTAGGCTGCAATAATGGCCATAAAGTGCCATCGTGAAGTACACATAAGTCCTAAGAAAAAGGGCTTCTACCTGCAGTTTCAGTGCCAAGATGGTGAGAGTCAGAGAAGAAATGTCCAGCTTTCTAGTTTGGACAACTAAATGGATGGTGTTACAATTCAATAAGGTGAAGAATAAAGGACTAGATCACATTTTGAGGTAACAGGAGGGTAGAGATTATGAGCATTATTTAAGCATATTTTGGATTTTTGATGCTATCGGGCAATCAAGTGATTGAAATGTAGAGCAGGGCCTAAGAAGAAAATTCTAGGTTTGGGAAAAGGCTCAAGGACAACAGTATGGACAGGGTGGGTAAAGCCACAAGCATGGTAGATTTCAGATAGCATCTAGAGAGAGAAAGAAAGAGAAAGTTGGAGATAGTACAGGTGGGGGAACCAAAACATAACATGTAGAGGAAATTGGGGAAGGAAAATGAGATGTGGTCAGTGTGGGACAGTGACAACGAGAAGAAAGTGATGTCATGAACAACAAAAGGATACATGCCTTCACCTTCACAAATACTTTAATTTACTTTTTTTCTAGTAGGTACCCACACTAAGAATAACTTGTTGTGACTGTGTGACTTTTATTCATGGAAATGTTTTATGGACAGAAAAAAAAAGATTGAGAATTTCACCCATGTTAAAATAGGTGACACAATAAAACACTCTGCTGACTCTGGCAATGAAGAAAAAAGAATTCTAAGTCATCTACAGTTTCCTTCCTTCTAGGAACACACAGAATGTAGTTTAACTTTTTCATGTTTACTTTGCCAGTTTTAGGATCACAAGATAGTCACCCTTAGAATTAAATGATGCCTCTGAGGCAGTTATTGCAGGCCAGGATGGTTTTGTTTTTAAAGAACTTTCATTGTTCTGTGGTTAACTACTTTGTGGTTCCACATTTCTCTCTCTCAGGGGCTATTGTGGTTTGTGGTCTCCCCATACTATGATTTTTATCCTAATTAGTGGTTTCACTGTCTTCTCTGTTATTGGGCAGTCCTTCCAGCCTTCTGTGGGTCTGCTTCAAATGTCTGAACCTCCCTGTTCTCTACCTGAGTTGTTGTTGGCTGCCTCAGTTGCTTTTTTCTCTATTTCCTATAACTAGTATATTAGTTTTTTTATTGCTGCTGTAACAAATTACCAAGAATTTGTTTGTTTAAAAATAACACAAACATAATAATTTACAATTCTGGAAGTGAGAAGTTAGAAACTAGTCTCATGAACTAAAGTGAAGGTGTTTGTGGGGTTGTGTTCTCTTCTGGATGCATCAGGAGAGAATCTCTTCCATGTCCATTACAGCTTCTAGAGGCCACCCACATTGCATGGCTCCTTATTTTTCACATGCATCTTTAAAGCCAGCAATGCTCGGCCGGGCGCGGTGGCTCACACCTGTAATCCTAGCTCTCTGGGAGGCCGAGGCGGGGATTGCTGGAGGTCAGGAGTTTGAAACCAGCCTGAGCAAGAGCGAGACCCCGTCTCTACTATAAATAGAAAGAAATTAATTGGCCAACTAATATATATAGAAAAAATTAGCCGGGCATGGTGGCGCATGCCTGTAGTCCCAGCTACTTGGGAGACTGAGGCAGAAGGATTGCTTGAGCCAGGAGTTTGAGGTTGCTGTGAGCTAGGCTGACGCCACTGGCACTCACTCTAGCCTGGGCAACAAAGTGAGACTCTGTCTCAAAAAAAAAAAAAAAAAAAAATGGCCGGGCGCGGTGGCTCACGCCTGTAATCCTAGCACTCTGGGAGGCCGAGGCGGGCGGATTGCTCGAGGTCAGGAGTTTGAAACCAGCCTGAGCAAGAGCGAGACCCCGTCTCTACTATAAATAGAAATTAATTGGCCAACTAATACATATATAGAAAAAATTAGCCGGGCATGGTGGCACATGCCTGTAGTCCCAGCTACTTGGGAGGCTGAGGCAGGAGGATTGCTTGAGCCCAGGAGATTGAGGTTGCTGTGAGCTAAGCTGACGCCACGGCACTCATTCTAGCCTGGGCAACAAAGTGAGACTCTGTCTCAAAAAAAAAAAAAAAAAAAAAAAAAAAAAAAGCCAGCAATGCTGGCTTTTCATGCTGCTGTCTCTCTAGTTCTCCCTCCTCTGCTTCCCTCTGCCACTTATTCATTGTAGTTACATTAGTCCCACCCGGATAATCTAGGATAATCTCTCCATCTCGAGGTTAGCTGATTAGCAACCTTAATGCCATCTGTAATCTTGATTCCCCTATGCCAAGTATCATAGCATATTCACAGGGCAAAAGGATTAAGATGTGGACACCTTTGGGGGATCATTATTCTGCAGACCTCACCTAGGAAAATATCAGAATTTTCTAAGAAAAATAAAAGTATCATATTATCATGTGTAAAATATCCCAATGAAGCTCATCTCAGAAAACTATAATCTTTGTGGTAGCTGTTTTTCTAGATTTAGTGGCATTTTCTCTTCAAACTTAAAGGGTCTTCTGGAAGGTTAAATTTGCTGACACCTGACCTTAAGATCTAGGAAGCAGAGATCAATTTTTATACTGGCCCAATTTCTGAACAATGCTGTACACATACTACCTTATTCGGTAGTATAAGGATTATTTAAAATATTCAACCAATGAATAATAAATTAATGGTAGACCTCAGTGCTCCCAAGTATCTCTATAGTGTCTGCTTTGTGGCAGTTTCAAGTAGATTCTCCAGTCATAAAGTACCAGGGTCACTCCAGGAGCTTCAGGTTGAATCAATTATAAATTAGCATCTAGTTTCTCTGAGAAGCAGGCATCCAGAAGGATCTCGTTTTTATTAATTCTGCTCCAGGGTTGAGGCAGGAGCAGAAGGAGTTTATAAATCTATTGAATTGAATTAACTATTTAACTTTCTGTACTTGACTTGAGGATAGAAACTGTGACTTGTTCAACTTTATTTTCCAATCTTGAGTTGGGTTCTAAGTAAGTTTATGGTTTGAAAGGGTAAAAGCTATAATAGTCTTTCACAGAAGGAGGATTGGTTGGGAAGATCAGGGGATACACTGGGGTGACTCGTGAAGGGGCAGCTCCATGATAAACCAATTGACTTTTGTAACAAGTTCAGGATCTCTCAACAGAAGGATACAGACCTAGGTAGCTGCAGCACTAGATCTTAACTGTAGCTCATCCTGAATGATCAAAGTGGCCTTGATAAAGGTACAAGTATGGGAACATAAGAATTAAATGTGGCTAAATCACATCATTTTAAATATAGATGGCATTGCATTGTGTAAAATGCTAGTTTGGAATCAGACAGAGCAGGGTGTGAAGCATTTATTAGGCTGTGCCATCTTATTGTCTCTGTGCTTCAGGGCTGGCCTCAGGCTTGGCGGATCTGCTGCATTTGATCTGAGCCCCAAGGAGTGTGAAGCCTCACTATGTCTGCTTTTCCTTCTAAGAGTCAAACTTTTCATTATAAAGGCCTTCTTCCTGGCACTTACTCTTTCACGTTTGCTCCTTTTCTCTCATCTTAACCAATCTCCGTTCTCCCAATAAACATGCACACACACACACACACACACACACACACACACACACACTCCAGAGTTTATGATTTGATAAAGGATTACTACAGAAGCAAGGATATTCTTATGTATAAGAATCATAGAGCATCAATTCTAGAAGGGTCTAACTGGGGTACACCTGCAACTATTCTTTTTAGATGTCTTGAAGTTGTAAATCAAACTTTACAGTCTTTAGGGGTCATTCGTTTTATAGTGGTTAGGTTACAATGTGATTAGTTATTTTAAGTATTTTAAGTTTGAGATAGACTCAGATATAATGTGGAGTAGGAGTAAATATCCAACTCAATTTTAAGATAATAAAAACTTGACATGCTTTGACAGCCTTCAGAGGGATCTAACGTCCTCTTTATTTTAGAGATGCTTTGGGAAACTTTGAGAGCACGGATCTAAATTTTTTATTTTAGTGAGGTGGAAATTTGAGTGCAATACAGGATTAAAGCTCGTCTCCTGGCCCAGCCCAGGCTTCCCCCTCTAAAGCATACTGCTCAGCAGTGGAGAGGGAGAAGGACACTTCATTTTCCTCTTCAAGGTCCCAATTGTGTTCTGGGGAGAGTGACCTACCTGATCCCTCTCATGATTAATGTGGTTTCTGAAGCATGAGATCTGATTATGACCCCATGTTGTTATATTTAATTACGAATCTCATTACGGCCCTGGCCATAACACCATGTAGCCCTCCTTGCAGTCACCTTTGCTGATCTGACTGCCTGAAGGTTCATCTTTATGATTTACTCTAAATTGTTTTAGAATCATAGACTTCTAGAGCTGGAAGGGAGGTTAGAGATCATGAAGTTCAATCCCCTCATTTTACAGATAAAATTGCAGAGGCCCCAAAGAGAATAAGTCATCTTCCAAAGGTCACTTAGTAGATATGGGATGGGAACGTGGGGCGCCTGACCCCCAGGCCAGGTATGGTTCTTGTTATACCACACTGCCCTGCCAGTTGACACTTCCTAACACCGTCTCCTCATTCCCCCTGCTTTGTATTACGTGACAGCTTCATGCCATGCACAGGCTATATTGCCCTATCTTTTTCACTACTATGTTAGTAGTATTGAAATTATATCAGGCTGCAAAGTTCTTCGAGTTTTGAGGCAGAGTATGCTTGGTCAGATTACCCACCCTTCTGGGCCTTGGTTTTAGTTTAGTGTCACAGTTGTAGACCAACCTGCTCTCTGTGAAGAAAGATGTGACCCTAACTAAATATAAGTATTGTCAAATAAAAACAAATCTGGACTTAGGTAAGGAGAGACTTTATTTGCACAGATTATTGCAATGTGGGGGAGAGAGGCCTTTGCATTAGTGGGGGTGATTATTGCAATAGGGAATATGCTCAAATCATCAGATTTCTATGCATCTCAAAATTCATGCAAAAAGGGACTTCGCATAGGGAGGAGTAAACAAGGCTAGAAAGAACTGGGTGTGGGGACGCGGGATGAGTGGGTAGTGTGATTGTTGTTGTGGTTGGCTGCTTTTCAGAAGGGGGTCTTGAGGAGGGACTGCTCCACATTCCCACGCAGACACAGACTAAGGGTGGGTCAAAGTTCAGGGTCCTGTTAGGAGCAAGGAAGCCTGTAAATTTGAACAAGTCAAGGTAGTTAGTAGATGCTTTGTCCAGATTGGTCAGTGGCAACAAATAGTTCAGGTAATCGTTTATGAGACAAAGTATGGGAACTTGGAGGGTCTGCGTCTAACCTTGTCATAGATAAACAAGGTGGTCATCCGTGGGAATCTTACCTAAGTCAGATGCGGAGGGGTGTTTCTTTACAACAAGCCATATCCTGGAACACAAAATCGTGGGGGCGCGTCTGTAAAGTTCTGTTTCAGGATTGCAGGGCTCAGGTAAAATTCAACATTGTCAGTGGTTAGTAATATCTGTAGCTCCTTTTATTACAGTTTTCTCATATCACGTACCTTTCTGACTTTCTCCTTTTTGCACAGGAGAAGTTGCAGTGGGTCTTGCATTATATCTGAGAAAGTTAACTTACTAATCAGCACTTAACAGATTTTTCTTTGCCTTCTTAAAGTGGGGCTAAACACCCACTTAT
Organism: Microcebus murinus; assembly: GCF_040939455.1. Classification (NCBI taxonomy): domain Eukaryota; kingdom Metazoa; phylum Chordata; class Mammalia; order Primates; family Cheirogaleidae; genus Microcebus; species Microcebus murinus. The sequence continues at coordinate 66,903,460 of NC_134109.1, forward strand.
TCCATGGAGTCTGTAATAAGGGCACAAAGAGTCATCACTACTTTTTTTCCCTCTTTATAAGCACTGAATAATGCTTAGAATTGAATGGAGTGGGTAGACTCTTAGGGCGTGAGCTTTTGGCTCTGTAAAGTACAGTGTGCCCTTGAATTGGCTTACAATCAGCCCAGCTATGAATAATAACTCATAAGATCATATGAGTCCTCTTGCAAGTGCTGTGTATTAAGCCCTATTTAATGTGAGCTACAGAGTCCTTTGCAGACAATTACAGGAATGGGAGGGTGGATGGCAACAATGATTCCAGTTCCCTAAAAGTTCTTCTACCAGCCAAGAGGAGAGGCTTACGGCTTTTCATTGTTTTTAAACCTGCTCCTGAGAATTACCATGGAGAACTTGCCAGCTATGTGAAAGACTGGATCATTTGCTACGATGCTAAAAATCCAAAAAGCGGCAAAGTGACTACTGGAGGTCAGAATATAAGATGGTTTGTTCCATCTTTGATCAAATCAGCCTTCGCAGTTGCTAAACCTCAAGGTCAATAAGCAGTGTGCAAACTTAGTGACTCAACTGAGGTGAGCCGCAAAGTTCAGCAGTAGCTGACTTTTTGCTCCTACATTCATTGTAGAGAAAAAGGCAGATTTTTTTTTTAACATAGTCCTACTGCGATTTCATTTTAAAATACTAAATCACTGCAGCCAAAGATAACCCAGAGATACAAATAATGAAAGTCAAACTTGTTCTGACACTGCATCTTTTGCCCAGGGATCTCATATCACCTCTCTAAATTCCTGGACAGTACAGAAGCACACGCTGAGTCTTTTGGCAGGACGGGTCTTACCTGGAGGGGAAGTAGGTCATTGCCTATTACAGGCCTGAGTGGAAGGCCCTGGAAATTGCTCTTCCCAATGCCTGCCTGCAATTCCACCAGTACATTTATTCTTTTGAGTAAATCCCATACTAAAATGCAAAGTAGCTTGGGGGAAGCAGGGCAGCGAGAGAAATTAATCTATCACTAGTCTAACTGAGATTCAATTTTTTGGAGCTGGTTTGGATTCTGAGCAGGTTGGAGGAGACTTTCTAGGCTAGGTGAGCAGAGCTGAATGGCAAGGTTGGCTTGCCTGGGGAACATTACAGGGTAATGAGGTGACACTTCTTAGCTTCTCTCTGCACTTTCCTCCCAACTCTTTCTCCAAATATACCTCTGTCCCCCAGAGGAAGGAAAGTTTCTCTCCATTTATGTGAGCCTAATCTCTTTACCTGCACTGTCCATCACTTAGTCGTCTCTGAGACTTTTCTCTGTCATTCATTATCTTGCTTTGCTATATTTTCCTTTTCTTCCTCTCCATTGATTCCTTCTCTTCAGCTTACAAATTAGCACAGATGTGTCCCTTCTCAAAAAAAAAAAAAAAATCAAAACAAATGTCTAACTCTCTAAACAAGAAAAGCAAAACACCCTCCCACAAATTTCAAGTCCTTATGTCCCAGTTATTGTCCTACTTACCTTCACAAATAAGATTTTTAAGAGAGTCTTTAGGAATGCTTTGTAATGTAAATTGTCAAAAACCTGGCTAACCAGGGCTTAAACAAATAGGGTTTATTCTTTTCGCATAACAAAAAAATCTGGAGTTCCCTGAGTGTGGTGGCTTATGCCTATAATTCCAGAACTTTGGAAGGCTGAAGCAGGAGGATCTCTTGAGAACAGGAGTTCAAGACCAGCCTGGGCAGCAGAGCAAAACCCTGTGTCTACAAAGCCAAAAAAAAAAAAAAAAAAAAATTAGCTGGGCATGGTAGCATGCACCTGTAGTCCCAGTTACTAGAGAGGATCCCTTTAGCCCAGGAGTTTGAGGCTACAGTGAACTATGATCATGCCACTGCCCTCCAGACTGAGTGACAAAGCAAGATCCTGTTTCAAAAAAAAAAAAAAATCTAGAGTTGGATTTTTGCTGGTATTGGCCACTGGTGTCCCTAGATATTAATACTCTTTTTACATCTTATGATTTTATGATCCTCAACATGATGTTTTTTCATCTGCAGGTTTTTTACCTTATGATGCCAATGCAGCTGCTGTAGCATTACACCACAACTAAATTCAAACAGAAGCAGAGATATGACCAGAGCTCTTCACCCTCCACACCTTGTCCTCCTCCCCTTCAGTGACTGTCTTTATCTGGGAGGGAAAAAATGTCTTTCCCTGAAGACCCACAGCGGATTTCCCTTTAGAGTTCACTGTCGGTAAGTAGTGATCCCTATTTGCAAAAGAGATTCAGATAGTAGATGTTTGGGTTTTTAGCTTATAATGGAGAAATGGGTTGAGGAGAAAGGGGTAGAAAACAGTTTCACTGTGGCCAAACAGTGTCTACCATAGCATCTCTACTTCCTCACCCTCCGGTCACTACTCATGCACTAAAACCTGTCTTCAGTCCCCAGTACTCTATGACCTGCTAACGTCATGGATATTCTTCTGAGTAAATGTCCAAAAAGCATTCTTTAGCTTGTGTGCTTTAAAGTCTTTGTCATGTTTTCACTGTTGGTTACCCCTGGGTGAGCTCTCTCATGTTTCTCCTCTTGCATTTCTGGTTACTTTTCCTCTGTGTTTCTTGATTTTCTCTTTCTCCAACTCGTTAAATGGTAGTTTCCTGGGGTTTTCTTTTTTGCCCTCTCTTCTTTTCTTTCTACACAATCTATGCAAACTATCTTCAAATGTCTAAGGCTTCAACTTACATGGTAATTATGCTTAAAGCTTGATTTTGGGCTCAGATTTCTCTTTTGTGGTCCAGATCTTCATGTACAATAGCCTATATCTACCTGGATTTTAAGCTTAATATATCCCCAAACAAACTGTTTATATTCATTAGAAAACACTCTGCTTCTTGTATTTCAAATTATTCTGAATCATGCCATAACTCCCATTGTCATCCAATAAAAATGAGAAGAGTGGTGGTAGCCTGGACTAATTCTTTCCCATTCCCTGTCTTAAATGGAAATCTGAGTAGTATGTTGTCTACTGACCAAATACTTTTTGTGTCCATTTTTTTCCTCGCTTCTCCTGCCTCAGTTTAGACCTTTGTAATTTTTCACCTGCATCACAGACCTAACTTACCATTTGATTTCTTTCTAGAATTACCATTTACATTCTATGCCACACATTTCCACTAATGTTTTTCCCTAAACTTGACTTTGATCAAACTACCTGCTATGTTAGTCAGGGGCCCTTCCCTATGGTCTTACCTGGCCTATAAGGGAGAGGAACCATGGAGTTTTACAGGACTCAGGTGCTCTCTTTTCTAATGTATTTCTCAGTGACTCAGTGAAGATGTATCTTCTTATGAAATGTAGTTGGAATTGGGTGTGCATTTTGCACATAATAAATCTAGTCCAACATTCCTATATTTTTAATCCTTTGGATTCCATCCTATAGTTCATACCAGGGCAGCCCAAACTTATTTAACAGCAGGGCATCATTGAGTCCAAGTTTCAACTAACCATACAACAAAGATGTTAGAGCCACCTTCAGCTTGTGGGTTTACACATTAAACTCATACGTTCTAGTAAGTACAGATATATCAATGAATTCAGCCAGTTCTAGCATTATCTTTCACCCTCTTTGGTCTAACAGCCTTAGAATCTACTCCCACACATATTCTTCAGGTTTCTGCCAATACATATAATCAAAGTCTTGCAGTCTTTTAGATGTGTAAGCTGTTTCCTCCTGGGTGATATTATGTGCCTGTCACCCTTGAGCAAGCTGAGATTTCACCCTGGTTATGAATATAATGGCAAGGGAAATGTTTTAAGAGTCTTTAGGAAAATGAATATCCCCTTTTAATGTATCTGACCCAGGTGAGGTTATCACAGGGTTTTCAAGCAGAGGAAGGCTAGTCTCCTCAGACAATAGAGGACAATTACTTCTACTGGGAAAGGAAGCTCCAAGTGATTTGGGATTCTAGAATGTCAGTTTCACTTGGGTCCAACCAGATACCACCAGTCAACATTTTAAGGTTTCTCGCTTTCCCCATCAGTGTCCTGACATTCACCTAAGAAACTTGTGAGATTGTAAATTCAACTGTTGTTGTAAATAATAACAAATAAAACCCCTACACAGTTAAATATTACATTTGATTTTCAGCAATAGCAGCCACTAGTTATTATTTATAATAGATTCTGGTTCTCAAACCTTGACTTGAGCTGAGAATTAAAGGACCTGAGCTCATCATTTGTTTCCATAAGCACTCCAGTGCACTGAGAAAAATTCATCCCATCCTCTAATTCTTTAGTAATCCTTGGATTATTGTCATAAGGGTCAAGTGCTCTAGCCACTTGGACTCTCAAGGCACATGCTTCAGTTGGCATCTCATCACAATCAACCGCAGGTGACAGCTTGATTAATTGTGATGCCACTGCATGCCGCAGATTAGTAACATCCACTTCTCATTGGCAAGAAGCTCAGCATTCAGCTCAAGCTCAGAGGCGTGACTGAACCAATCCCAAAATTGCATTTTAGTGAGTCTTATCTCTGGGGACCCCTCTCAGTACCAATTCTAAGTCAGTCAGGATCTAATCAGAAGACATAAACAACACAGTAATTTGAACAAAAAAGTTTAATAGAAAGAATTATTAATCATAACAGGGTTATTTGATTAGCAGATATAGACAGGATAGCGAGTTGCCCCTGCTCAGAGGATCTAAGTAGAGTAAGAACACCTCTAGAAGACCTCTTTTGCCCTCACCATGACTGATATCCAGCCTTCATTAGTAGAGGGTGTGAACATGGGCCACAGCACGGCAGAGAAGTTTGTGAAGTGTTGCCGTAAGACTTTCTGGAAGGCCATTATCTGGAGAACCTAGAATCCTGCCACAAAACACGGAGCAGAGTCCCTTCCTGATCCATGGTCTCTTTAGCACCCTCTACTAATAAGACTTAGTATCATGTCAGCTAGAAATAGACAAATGTTTCAGCATCACAAGCAGGGCGATGAAGGGTGGATTTAGAGCTGAGTGGCGATACATTGACAGCTAGCACATCTGGGCCTTCTCCTTCAGGATGAGCTTCAGGATCCCTAGGATGACATAAAAGGACATGCATACGGTGACCGTTCTCATATGTATCACTTTATATCCAGCCAGGTTAATCTTTTTGGAGTCTCCTAAACATGACATATTCCTCCACCTTGCCTTTGTATGTAGTTTTATCTCAATCTCTTTACTCCCAGATTATCTAGCTGTCTTTTATGTATTCTCCTGGGCTCTGTTGAAGGAACATGTTTTCAAGAAAACCTTTCAATAGGTGTTGAATAATTGTTGACTGAATAACTGACCTGAATAACCCCCACCTCCTCCTGAAGCTGAACTGAGTGCCCCTCCTTTGTGATGTCCTACCTGTTTCCTTAGCACAGAATTAATCAAACTATATAATGATAGCTGATTTTCTTTTTCTCTCTTGTGACACTATAAACTCATTGGTGGCAATAACTGTATCTTGCTCATTTTTGTGGCTCTTATGCCTCATATAGTGTCTGGAACACAGTAGACTCAATGGATACCAAGATAACTGTAAAAAGAGATTTCACATTATTATTATTAGTTTCAAAGGGAGAAATTAAAAATTTTGATGTAAATGTCTATGCTTACTTATAGAAGAGCAAGTCTAAAGAAAGAATGATAAATTATTTGCTTTCTAATCAAAGGCTAATTTGCCCCTGCTGCTTTGAGATATAATTTTTATCACATCAAAGAGTATTTTTAGAAATAGATAATAAAAGTCACTTTGGGGACCTAAAAGTAGTTTATTTGCTGAGAAAGTTAGTGATGCAAAATTTTATTTTGATTGAATAATTTGTGTGATGGTAGAATGCAGGATGCTAAGAAGAAATATGTTATTTAACTGCACAAATCCAAAACATTCCTCACATGAGTCTTTTCAATTGCATTTTTTAAAAAGATTGGTTTCATGGGGATGTAATATTTATAGAACATTAGCAGAGAAAGAGAATTAGGGCATAATTCAGACAATCGAACGCATACTTTCTGAAACTACAGTCCTGAACCTCTTACATAATTCTCTCCAGTGTGTGGGATTTTCAAGTGTATTGAGGACATGGTGGAGAAAAGATAATGTGCCGTTACCAGTAACTGCTAAGTTTGTAGTTAGTATTAATTTAACTATAGAGAAGCTACAGATGAACTGGAGAGAACAGCTCATCAGTCCTGGGTGAGTTGCTAGGTCAATCAACACATGGAATGTTTAGTACCTTGAGAAAGGTTTTAGTGGACAAGAATTTCTCTGGCATCCTGTTTCAAAACATGTAGAACACACCTGCAAAAGGTATCCTATTTTCTTCTTTTAAGAAGAAAAACTATGAGAAGAAATATCACATGTGATGAAAATTTCAATTATTTAAAGGGTAGCGACGGAAGTGAGGAGACATAATGCAGTTTAGAAAAGGTTTCTGACTTTATAGTTCCCTTTGACATCTCTCATAGAATTCTAGATGTTCTGTAAGATATTTGGTAATTATTTAAAAGGATGTGAATATTGTTGGTTATTTTCAACACAGAAGTGAAGCAAATGATAATAAGCTGTTTCTGAATATTATCTGACATGGTAAAAATCTAGCTGCTAAAAATAATCCCTGCCCTACTGCTTTCCGGTAAATAACTTGTAGAAGAAGAGGAATGTGAGCCCAATTTCCATTTATTTTATAAATTATGGCTTAATAACAGAGAAATCCCAGATTTGTAACCTCCTGTGCTGTTTCTTATGTAGTTTTGTCCAGATGTTGATTGCAAACATTCTTCAGTTTTGAAAATTTTGTTTTGTTTTGGTGGCCATTTTTTTTCTGAAGAATTATAATTGGAGAAAATTCTCAAAGAACTAAATAAGAGTAAGAAAAAGCAAAAGATAATATTTTGTCTCACCCCTTACCCACTCTCACTCCCATCAAAAGAAAAAAAAATCTTGAAAATAAGCAAGGAAAAATTACAGCTTCCTTCTATGCAATGGGGTGTGGACAGTTCAGGTTTCCTTCTATGTGGCTCCTGGTTAGGGAGTTGTTTCTCTCTTTATATTCTATTCTAATTTCTGCTGGCATTCAAGATGTCTTTTTCTCTCTGCCTCCAGGCTTCTCTGCTCCCTGAGGCTTTCTTTGTGCTTTTTCAAGTCTCTATTATTTTCCAGTCTTATTTTCCCATTTAATCCTGAAGAACCATGATATCCACTCAGATGTTTTAAAGTTTGTGAAGTTCATCTTTGCTGGGGAAGAAAGTTTTATGCACTCCACCTCCCTAGTTTGACATCTGGAAGAAAGAGGCTGGAGAAAAGTGGTGAGTAGGATTCAAACAATAACAATGACAATGTTTATTGAAATCTCACTGTAAGTCAGGCACTATTCTGATGGTTTTGTGTGTAACAGCTCATTTAACCCACACGACAATCCTATGTGGTACATTTGTAGTACTTTTCCTACTGTACAGACGAGGAAACTGAGATACAGAGATCTTGGATAATTTGCCCAAGTCTAGGATATCTTGGAGCTACAATTTAGGCCCAGTAAATGTGGTTTCAGTAAGTTCTTAACCATGAGGCTATAGAATTAGTATCCAATGTGTTATAATCTTTTGAGCCAATGTTCTTTTCTCTTCTTGGTACTTGCTGTTGAAACAGTCTTAAGCAGTTACTGTTTACTGCAAACAAGAAGCGATCACCAGACTGGAACCCTCTGTGATCTGACATCATGTTGACACTCTGGGAAAGAACACATATGCATCTGGAAGTAATACAGACTTTTACTACATACTACAGCTTGATTGGCTTTACTGTATTGAATAAATGAGTACAATTTGTACTTGGAACCAGCTTCCTTTTTTCTAGTCTCTTGGCCTGTCTATCCTGGACATTCTGTGGCTTTTGTATGGCCATGGCGAATCCAACGGATGCAAAAGCCTATAGCCTGTGGTACCAATGTATTTCCAGGCCTTTTACAGGCTTCTAATGGCAGCAGCCCAAGGCCCCCTTCCCTTCTCTAACCACGAGTTCCTCTTGCCATCTTGTCTCATTGGATAAATATATTCTCTGCTTTACTATTTATGAACACATAGGCTATGATAAATGAATATTTCACCCTGGAACATAAATGCATAGTAATTTGCCCATCTTTAGTAAGAGTACCCCCAAACACAACAAATAATTTTTTATATTTTCCTTCAAAATTGAATATCTGTTTGAGTTCATTTCACCCTTTTTTTTCTTTTTTGTTAATTAAGAGTTCTAAGGAAAATGGAATTGTGTTTTCAAAGAAACAAAAACAATCTATTGGGACTGATGAATAGAAATTATCCTAAATGCCCCATTCTGCATTCCCTAGGTAGATTTCCTAAGAAAATAGCATTAAAAGAATGAGGGTGGTGGTGATAGTGATTTTAGATTTATTTACTGCCCTCCCCACCAACATTCTCAGCAATCACTTGCCCCAGGGCAAGGTGAGGTAGAGCAGGGTAGCTGGGTTATCATCTCTGATGCTTAGATCATAATTATCTCAGAACAAATTAAAAGATACCTGGGAGTGCAGGCCTTCTTTGATGTTTATAGCTTCATAAGAAAATATAAAAAAAAAATTGGTAAATTTGATCTGAACCTAAGGGAAAGAGAAAAGCTTGTATTTCTAATTAAATTGCTGAGTGGGTTTGCAATCAATACACATCTGAAAAAGATTTGAAACAGAAGAGAATTAATATTTGCTTTGGTCTTGTTAACTCCTTTTTCAATTTTTCAGTCTTTTAAAAGAGTTTAAAGCAAAGGGAAGCTCCTCATTCAAATCACATACAGTGTCAGGGACAGTGATGAATTTGCCAGCAATCAGAAATGTCTTGCCTATTGACTTAGTGGATGCAAAATTATACCTAGTTGTATAACAATACTTTCTTTTTAGTTCCATATAACTTTGTGCAAGTGAATTATAGTCTGTATAAGGATCACAAGAAAGATCACAAATTAAGATGAGGAAGCAGGCCGCTCATGATAGGTTTCTAAAAGGCTGAGATTAATTCCATAGATAGCTCATCTGAAAACTGGTACTGTTCACACTATTTCTTTATGGAAAAAATGAGTATATATTTGCAGAAACTATCCTAAAATGTATAAAAGTAACTGCAAATATGCCTGGAAATGAAGTGCTCCTTCTGTAATTTTTATCTCATACCATTTTTCCCTCTAGGACTACTTCTGGGCATCCTGTGAGTCAAGATGCTGAGAAATTTCACTTATTTTTCACATCCTGAAGGCAACTGAGTATTTCAAGTTCGGATGATGAGAAAGGTCTCCATAAAGCAGGCTTACAACTGGGTATGTATTAAAATGCTCTGGTTACCCAGAAAAGAAAAGGTAGCAATATTCTTGCATAGAAGTGGGCCCACTCAAATTGGAGGCTGCTTTTATATCTTTCATATTATTATTTAATTTATTTTCTTGCATAGTATTTCAAGAAAAAAAGTGGGGATTTGAGAAGTACATCTGCCCATCTAATGCCCTATTGAGAACATTTTGAAATTGACAGATTTTCTTTGTTGCTCTTAGCTAGTGTTGATCTTTATTTATTTTTTTAATTTACATTTTGTGATAATTGTCAACACATAAAGTAGTGGGAATAGTACCATGAAGCTGCACATACTTGTCACTTGGCTTCCCATTTTTCCAATGGGATTGGATCATATATTTGTCAGTCTTATTGTAAACTTATTTAAAGAATTCAGAAATTCTTTTAAAGCTCCTTTCCCAACAAACAACTCTAAAAGAGGTGAAGCCATTGTCACTAATTAGGTTTCTTCTCTGTGGCTAGCCAGCTCTTAATAAATGTCATCCTCTAGTCACTTTCAGATGCCCAATTTCCCAAACTCCTTTTTTTTTTTGGCACAACTCTTTTGTGCCTTATGCCAGTTTAGAGTTCACAAATGGACGTGGAAGCATGGAGTTCCAGCAATTTCAGGTTTTCTCTTCCATCCAGCTATCACCAGAGGTTACTCACTACAGTAGAAGAAACATTCCAGATGTCTATTTTTTCTTTCCTCTCTTATGCATTCTGCTTTCTCTTTCTATATACATGAATGTGAGGTCTATCCAGTTTCTAGTTCATTTGTGCTGCTATAACGAAATACCTGAGACTGTGTAATTTATAAAGAACAGAAATTTATTTTCTCACAGTTCTGGAGGCTGGGAAGTCCAAGATAAACACACCAGCATATTTGGTGTCTGGTGAGGGCTCTCTGCTTCCAAGGTTATACCTTGTTGTTGTACCTTCCTGTAGAGGAAGTCAGGAGGGCAAAAAGGACCTAGCTAGTTCCCTCTAGCCTTTTATAAAGTGTTAATTCCATTCATGGTATCACTTCCTATAGATCCCAATTTTCAATTCTGTTGCATTGGGGATTAAGTTTCAATGTGAATTTTGGAAGGTAAACAAACATTCAAACCATAATACCCTGTGCCTGTGCTTGGCTCTGAATTGCACTTGACATAATGGTGAGTAGGTACACTCCACTATTACTTTCACAACTGCATTACAGAGGAGAAAATGGTGGAAAATACAATGCAAGCTGAAAAAACAAAGTATTATTTTCTGTGTACCCTGTGAATACTGATTCCTTCTATTCTGAGACTAGAACAGCTTTTGGACTCCAGTAATATAAACAATGACTCACTTAAAGAGGATTTGCCCATTTTCATAAATGTTGCCTGTGGGCACACAAGGAGAGACAGAGAGAAATGTACAGAACTCACCCATAACCAGGAAGGAACATGCCCCAGGTCTTCATTTTATAGGAGTAGCAGGATATAGTGCTCTACTCTGTCACCCACTTTGATCAGTCCCACAAAATGATCCACACTTGTTTCTCTGCCTCTTTTGTCCCATTTCCTCATTACCTTCTCTCCAAGTGTGGTGGAGGTCTTGTGGTAATACTGCTTCATAAATATGTTGGCAGTGGCGAACAATGGTGGGAAGAGGAATTTGTCCCCCTGCAAACTCCATTTATGAGAAAAATGTAAGGCTACAGTACTAGTGGGATTTGCTAGCTTGAATTCAAGAGCCAGCAGCATAAAATAGAAACTGAGCGGTGGGCATATTGTTCATACAGCAGCAGGCTGAAGCTGGAGCACTGGAAGGGATAAAGTGGAAAAAAAGGAAAAAGAGATCAAGAGAGGATCGTTAGGACCTGGGGACAAGGTCTTTTTCCTAGAGGAAAGGTGATGTCAGGGAATCCCTTTGTATCTTAACCTGGACTCAAGTGCATTCTTGGTCCTTTTAAGCGATGGTCTGAGTTTGTATACTCTTGTTGTTGGAAGTTACCAGATATACTGACAAAATAACATAAAATGTCCATCAATGCCTTGATCTGGAGTCTTAGTCAGTGTCATCTTTCTGCACTCTGCATTCTGCATTCTTTCATAGGTGCTATTATTGATATTGTTGTTTTGGGGCCTCTGCTCACTGAAGCTAATAGCCTTGTCTCCTTTTTTAAAAAAAAATTGAAATTTAGGTCATCTGAAATGAATTCCTACAAATTTCCTACTGTCTACTCAAAGTTATCCTATACCCTTACTGCCCTCACCCCATTTTTAGATTGACTTCCCAAGCAGTATTCTTTAAATCACCACCACCTCACTACTCTCATCACCATTACCAGTACACATATTTTTAAATGGTTGATTTTCTCTGATCCCCTAGACTAGATTGGATTTCCTATAAGATCTTTGTTTTGTTTTTGTTTTTTTGTAGCAAACTGTAATTTTCAGGTTATACTCATTGCTACGATAATGATTTTTTCAGGAAACTACCCTTTTCACCATGTAGTCCCAGCATTTAGCACAATGCCAGTACGTAGTAGCTGCATAATTAATATTTGTAGATGCATGAATATTTTTTCAAAATAGTACATGAAAAGATCTTTTTTAAAATTATTCATAGTCCCTTTCATTGAGACATATTTATGCAGAATTGTGTTAAAATTTTCTCAAAAATGTAATAAATGCTCATTGATGAAAATATAAATATAAAAGAACAGATATAACACTAAAATCACTCTAATTCTGACATGCAAAAAATTCCTGTATTAATTAAGTCTCACTAAAATTTCAAAATCCAATGACTTATAAAAGTAATCATTTCTCAATGCTCATGGGTCTACAGGTCAACTGGGCAATGGTTTTGATTTGAGCTGGGCTTGGCTGATCTCAGCTGGGCCCATTTTTGCCTCTCATTATCCAGTGGGGCATTTGGGGTCAGGTCAGGGCTTCCTGTAATCTGGCTGGTCTAGGGCAATCTCAGTCTAGGTAACTTGTCTCTGTTCCACATGGCCTCTCATCCTCCAGCAGGCTAACTTAGGTTTATCTTTCTCATGGCAGAAGCAGGATTTCAGGTGAGAAAGGAAAACATGTAAGTCTTTCTTGAGGTCTCGGCTTGGAACTGGCATAATGTCAATTTTACTGAATTCTGTTGATCAAAGCACATACCAAAGAGCAAAAAATCAACTCTACTTCTTGGTGGTAGAAGCTCCAGAACCACATTGCAAAGGGAAGGGTGGAAAATTTGGATCATTTTTATAATCAATATACTATAACTTCTTTACATTTATATATAGACATATAGATATTTATGTATAGATATTACTTTTACAATGTAAATGGAATAGAAAGTTATAAAAATTTGTATACATTAAATAAGTACCTATATGTGTATATGTAAACATATGTTGATCATTATATAAAATATAATATATATAATAATATGATGTATAATAAATATGATGTATAATTATTATAGTTGTATAAATGACATAATTTACAAACTAAGATTATAGAACTTATATTCTGAATTTATTTTTCTTAAAAGCTGTTTGAAATATTATTCTAGTAGTGCAAAATATCTAATTGTATGTATGAACTTATAATATTTTTAACAGTATAAAAGCCACTTTTATTTATTTCATTCATTTTTTAAGCATGTTCCCTCTGCTTTAATTCTACATTATAATAATAAAAAAGCACTGAGCAATAAAGTCTTCAAAGTAGAATAAAATAATTTTGTAACAGTGATAAAAACGAAATGCGTTTATCAAAAATACTTTTAGAAAAGCATAAAATATTAAATAAAGAGTTCATGAGTTATCTTAAACAATAATAAAATTTAAATCATGCTAAGTGATTCTGGGAAAAGATGAGGAATGAAGTGCAATGTTCTCCTCTCTTCTTGTCTTGCATTGGAAAGGACTATACGTGATATTTGGCATGTAGTCTGTGGCTCCTCAATTCTACTCTAAAGCATGTAACCTAGAGAACCTCTTATGTGTATGCCATACAGATATACAAGAATGTCACAATGGCATCATGATAATAACAACAAAGCTAGAAACATTCAAAATGCCCATCAACAAGAGCATAGATAAATAAATATATTGTGGTATATTCATAAAATGAAATAGTCTCTAGCAGTGAAAACTAATGAACTCCATACGTAGTTCAGAACAGGGAGTCTGAAGCCAGCCTGCCTAAGTTCAGATACAGCTGTAGCCCTTAAAGCATGAGTGGCCATAAGTAAGGTGCTTAACCACTTCTACCACATCTTCCTCTTGCCCAGTGGGAATCATAATAGTACCTACCTCATTGCTTTTTGTAAGCATTAAATGTAAATACATGCAAATCACTTACAAGCATATAAGAGTACTTGACACATAGTTCTAAAGTACAACCTGTCATTTTAGTAAGTTTTTGTTTGTTTGGGTTTTATTCATTTTTGATGCTGATGAACATTTTCTCCTTGTGAATCAAAACATTTCCAGATTGTGTCATTTTTATCCATCTTACTTTTGAGTAAGATTGCTTCCACCTCGGGCCTTGGTAGTGACTCTTCTGCCTAGAATACCCTTCTCCTTTATTCACTTAGTTCTTCATATCTTTTCTCAAACTTCACCTTCTCATTGAAACTTATCCTGATCATGTGGTTTAGAATGACAGATCCAGTCTCCCCCTCTGGCGGTTCTGATTTCTCTTCCTCTGCTCAATTTTCGTGGCCCCTCTCACCTTCAGGCATACCACATCTTCAGTTTCACTGCCTGGCCCTCCTCACTGCAGGCACTTTCCTCATGGGCTGGGAATTTTGTTTATTTTGTTCCCTTTTTGGTACCAAGCATGCAGAACAGTGCCTGGCGCATAGCGGGCAGTCCAACATTTGTTGAATGAATAAGGGAATGAATAGGTTTGAATATTTACCTAATCACCAACCAACTTACAACCTTGGGAAATTCACTTAACCTTTCTGATCCTCAGTATTCTTATCCATATTTTGAAGATAGTAACACCTGCTTTGGAGGTTTTCTTTGTCATAATCCAAGGTGACAATCTATAAAAGTACTGAATACAGTTCTGACACATAAATTTGGATCAGAAAAGACTAGCTGTTCTTCTTTCCTTTTCCCTTGTCTTCTTTTCTCTCTGTTATTATCACCCTCGGTTTCCATTAAAATGATTGAGTTGCTCACTAAATCTTTAATGAACTGTTGAATAATACAAGTTATAATGCAATTAAAATCTCAAAAATGGCATGAATTAAGTGTTATAAATGTTCAGAAGAAGGACATGTTGTAAGGGATGAAGGCAGGGAAGGTCCCATATGGGAGATGGAACCTGACAGTGGGGATGACTAAGCTCAGAGAGCTGCCTGCAGGCCTGGGCCCTGCCAACCATCAGCTGGATACCTTAACAGTCCTTAGCTTCTTCAACATTTGGCTACTCATATTGAAATTGGGATGATAACATCTTCTTTTCAAGTTTGAATTGAGGATTAAATGAGATCACTTTTGTAAAAGTATCTGATTGTTGCTGCCTCATAGTAGAACTTGAAAACAGTTATTCAGATTTCAGGGGACATTTGGTCTTTACCAAGATGACAAAGATCAACATTTGGAGAGGGGATAGAGAAAGACAAAGGTGCAATGAGGTCAATACATAGATGGAGAAATTTTGGAGCCATCAGTTTAGCTTTTATAGGAAACTGTAAGAATTTTTGAGAATAAAATCATTGATTTCAGTTAGAATATGAGGTATCTTTATTTCTGCATAAAATGTTTGGAATTATTCCGTGGTCAGTGGCAAACCTTAAGAGTGTTTCGAGTGTAGGATTAGCACAATGGGAATCGTGCTTTAGTGAGATTGACTGAGATGACAGCAAATGAGCATGCTTGATTGGAAGAGAAGACACTTCAGGCATTGAGACCAATCCCTACTGGGTGCCCGGTGCTTAACCAATATTTGCTGAATTAATTGAATATTAAAAAATGTATTTGCATTTTGTTAGGTGCACTATTCACCATTCTAATTAGTGTCTAGAGACATCATGCACATCATAATACTTTGCTTACTCTTTCCATCTCTAATGCATATAAAGGGAATGAAGAAAATGGACATTTCCAGTGACTCTCTGGATTGACATACCATCTCCTTTTTGCCTCATTTGAAATGCAGAGATTGAAAGTCAAATTTAAAGGATAGAGAAGATTGCATTAAGTCATTAAATAAAATGTCCCTTGAGGCTGAAGGTATGATGGGATGTAAATAACCATTTGTCAGCAATATGGGACTAACTACCTTAAATCTTTCCTTTTTTTTTTCCTAAACAAAATGATGGCTCTTGCAAAGCTGAGCAGGCTTCTCGTTTGAAGTGATCTTTTGTTGACACTTGTGCCCTAGTGGAACTGGCATCCCAATTTGTGAGTGGGCACTCAGCCAACTTGCAAATGGGCATGAGCACAGGCAGCCAGTCTTTGCGGCTGACATGCATTGATTATGCAGGATGTCAGGCTAGTAAAGTTGAAATGGCCGTCTGTCCTCAGCTTCTGTGCTGGCCACTGAGGGGATGGGCTGTCATGAGTCCAGCTTTCAGCTCAATTAATTCCAAAAAATAAAAATTAGCTTCTGCAGTAAATTGCAGCAAATTAATATGCCTGGAAAATCAGAATAGGTATTCCTCTGAAAGGAAAAAACAAAACAAAAACAATGTTTCTCTCTCTCTCTTTATAGCTGTATCTGTACAAAATAAAAGCCAAGCTCTATAATAAAAAAATCACCCACAACCCTAATTTTGTTTTTAACTCTTTCTCTCTCTCGAATAATTCCAGGAAATGGCTGAATTTTACCCATATTTGCCAAGAAAACATTAAAGTCTAGGACACTGCCATTTCTAAGACTCCTCATATTCTTGTTTATTTTTTTTTATTAGAAGAAATAATTTAAAAACATAGATCAAAATCTATGTTGTCAATGCATTAAGTCAAGCATTCCCTTTCTGGTGGTTCCTGGAGTGGCTCTCAAATTTTGGGTCTCTTTGGGTACTCTCTAAGGAACCTGACAGATTGATCTTATTTACACATTTCAGAAGAACGGTGATGGCCCCTGGGGCTTGCTGTATGACTCCAATCAGGCAGGAAACTCCCAAAGCCCCGGGTCTCTCCCTTGGTCACGGGCACATCTCTATTCGCTAGCACTAAGCCTGCCATATACCAGGTGGTCAGCAAATATATATATATATTTTTTTGAGACAAGTCTCGCTTTGTTGTCCAGGCTAGAGTGAGTGCTGTGGCGTCAGCCTAGCTCACAGCAGCCTCAAACTCCTGGGCTCGAGCGATCCTTCTGCCTCAGCCTCCCGAGTAGCTGGGACTACAGGCATGCGCCACCATGCCCGGCTAATTTTTTATATATATATCAGTTGGCCAATTAATTTCTTTCTATTTATAGTAGAGACAGGGTCTTGCTCTTGCTCAGGCTGGTTTTGAACTCCTGACCTTGAGCAATCCGCCCACCTAGGCCTCCTAGAGAGCTAGGATTACAGGCGTGAGCCACCGTGCCCGGCCATGTCAGCAAATATTTTTAAAACCAATGAATAAAACTCCTTATGTATTATAGGCTCTGTTTGGAGGGGCTCAGGGAACAGAGCAGAAGGGAAGGTGAAGAGAAATGTATGCATTGAACTATTAAAATGCACCAAGTAAAGTGCTAAGCTTTCTATATGTACATAAGTATTCCTTCCCCATCTTCTAATTAACAGCTCATATGTCACTGTCTACATTCAGCAAAACTTTCTGATCACTCTGGTCCCTCTTTTATGTTTCCATCTGCTTCTCTCACAGCTCCTATGAATCACAATGTATAATAATTGCTTGTTTATGAGTTATATCCCCATCCCCTCCCACTGGACTGTAAAACTCATGAGGATAAAGTGTCTTTCTTGTTCACTGTTGTAGACCTGGGCCCTAACATATTGCCGACATCTTAATCACATCTTTCCAGGGGGTTATTTGCTTTCTTTACCATGTTTCCATGAGGTCAGCATTTAAAATTCAGCTAAGAAAAGGTAAGTTCAGATAGGTCAAATCTCTTACCAAAGTCAAGGAGCTTATAAATGGCAGAACCTGAATTAAAACCCAAATCTAGCCCCAAAGTCTGTATTTTTTCTTCTATGCAGCATTGCTGTGCTACTCTATTGCATCGATGATTTGGTACCTAGAGCCTGTGATAAGTTCATGTGATGAGAAAAATATCACGGGAGATATGTTCAGAGACACCCAGGAATCTGCACCTGAGATAAAGAATCTTCCTGTCTTATGCTGACTGCTTCCAATGTGGTAATGTTGATCCTGTCCCTTGCAACTGCATCCCAAAAGCTTCATGTTTAGTTTCAATATTTCATTTATTAAAGTAAACTCAGTGCCTGGACATCTGGGTATATAGGCAAACAATAAGATATCATACATTTCAATTTCAACATGAGCCAGAGGGACTCTCTATCAAATCAGGCAAAAGCCTGCCTGGAAAGAAGGGATAAATTTTTACTAAGAGAATATATTAAAAACAGATGGAATTGGGAAAAAGGTACAAGTACAAATCATGCATACAGTACCTCTGCTGCCTCTAACTGTGTTGTAGAAGCTCAGACTACAGATTCCTAAAGCCAATCTTGAGACAAAATGAAAGAAAAGTGGGCAAACATCCTTAGGGTAACTCTAAGTTCATCAGTTAGGTCTTTCTTTAGTGCTCCCTGTTGAATAGTTAGGGTCTTGGACACAGAAACAAAAGTTTCAGAATTTGTTTATTAGTCAAATAAGAAAAGAAGATAGAGAAATAGCATGCCCTCCAGCTGATATTCCTCAGACTTACTGTTTTCAGTAAGATTGAAGAAAGGGCAAGAAAAATTTTAAATTTTATACCTCTTGCATGGAAGCCATAATGTTTTTAGAAAAGTCTTCGGAGATACTTTATATCAATGTGCTTCGATAGGAAAAAAAGAAAAAATACATTGCTAAGAACAGCATAGTGATAAATAAGTAAAAAATTGAATAAACACTAACTTTGATTAACGAAACATCAAATCATATGCTAGTAAATGTTATTCAAACACTTTAGCTTTTTTTAAGGACAAAATCTCTCATGTTCTTCCACATCCTTATATATTCTTAAATATTGTCACCATGTTTGAATGTTAGTCAAACTTTTCAATTTTATATCATCTTGGAATAAATACAGCTTAGAACAAATTCTGTATTTTCTTTCTTTTGATAATACACAAGTCAGATGGATCCAGGCTGATGAGAATTTTTCTTCTTTCATATAAAGCACTTCTTTTACCTCTGCCCCATGTAATTTTATGTCTGAGAAGGAACTTTAAAGATTATTTAGTCCCAATACCTATTTCAAAGATAAAAGGCTGAAACATTTGACAATATTACAAAACTCTTTCTACCATGCCACAGTATCTTTGGCCCTTAAAAATCGTTCCAGAATTAATACAAAGAGCAAAGGCTGTGGGGTTGGTTTCATAGTAGAGACACTCTTTGCCCTATTTGACTCCTAGAGAATCAAATTTCATGAGAATATAAGCAGCTTCCAGCTTTTGTTTGGCTCTCTCCCCACTCAAAGTCCTTTTTGGCTTCTTAAGTCAAGTGAAATGGCATTATGGGAGCAGTACTATAGGTTTCTACTCCCCAATTTAAAATACAAATTATTGACTTTGCTATTTATGACACACGTATATAATGTATACATGTATCTGTATATATATGTAATATGTACATATATAGAATACATGTATAATTATTGGGGCATGATAGAAATAAGCATCTATAGGCACAATAGGAAAACAGTAAAACATAATAATGCATAAGATTTATTATATTCACATAAGAGAGGGCACATAGCTGGGGTTTGAGCCAGATAGAGAGGGGAAACTAGGTATGGAATAGATGTGAACTCTCTGTGCTACCTTTACAATTTTTCCATAAATCTAAAATTGTTCTAAAAAATAAAGTATATTTTATCAATAAATAAATAAGGTCTACAGTCTGCAGATTTCTTGCTGCCTACATTTTCCCTGGTCCCTTAAGTGTTTTATTCTAGGTCCAAAGCTGCTTAGCTAAGTAAAATCCCAAGTTGATACCCACAGGTAGCAAAAACCTGTTAGTTCACTTGTAAACTAAATGGAAACTTCAACCCCTTAGTGCCCAGAGCTACCTTTAGGTAATATTTTGTAGAAAAGAAAAGGAAAGAAACTAACAACAAGAAATGGTTGGGTCTTGTTTGAGTAACATGGCCTCTGAATATTTCTACCTTAAATCTTGTAGAAAACATAGATTCCCTGAGGCCAGCATTTATAGTGATTCTTCTACTTTCTGCAGTTTCCAAGTAGGATAGATTTTATGTGCAATTATGGAGAAGAAAAAATTATGTTTATACAGAGATTGTACTTTGTTGTTATTATTATGATTATTGCAAAAAAGAAAAAGATTAGTTTGCATCCTAACCAAAAAAAAAAAAAATGCTGCAATGAACAGGGAGTATGATTTAAAAGGAGAGTGACAAAAAAATCATTGTTGTGTTATTTTGTGTTCAGACAATGAATACATCAATGCTTAACATTTATGGAGCAGTATAAACCAGCTTCAGCTATTTCTCTTGAGGAAAGAGATGAACTGGTTGAGAGCAAAACGATACAAAACAAATAGCATGGCTAGCTGACATGTAGGTAGTCACTCGAATGGTGTGTCTGTTGGACTATACGCATCAGAGATGGTTTGTTTTGTTAGTATTTACCAATACATTATTCAGAAATATTATAAGCTCATATTCAGGAATATACTTCTAAAAGAAATCTGCAATGAGAGCAGAAGCCCATAGCATATTAAATTTATAGGACGTGGAGAAGTTAATAAATCATTTTTTATTAAGGCTGAATTTCACCCTTTCCTTTGACACAGTGATATATGCATGCAACTAAATATCATAAACCCAATATTTGAATGCATGTTTATGAAAGCAAAAATATTCAGCTATTAATAAAAATTATTTCCTAAGGCAGATATTCATTTGGGGATTAGTTCAGTCTGAGCTCTATTCTTTTAAAAGGAACATTAAAAGGTAAGGTCTTTGCTGGGAAAGTCACCTTCCCCCATCTCTCTACTTTGCCTGGCTCAGCTGGAAAACTACCTCAATTCTCTACTCTATTTGGGGTGACAAGACCTCCTGATCTTGTGACTAAATGAAAAGCTGGAAAGGTTCTTATTTATTCTTGTACAGAGTCAGCCATTTTAGGCACATTTGTATTCACAGTGCTGTTCTCAGGCAGACTAGGCTGCATTCTGCACGCCGAGCCTCTAATGCCCGCGCAGGGGTCTGGTCATGTCGGCTGATCCTGGTGGAGCCAGGGTCCCTTCATGTCCATCTCCCTCGCACGGTGCAGCCGCAGGACGCGTCTCAGTGCAGAGGAATCGTGCTTTGTGCAGCCTCTCCTCGTCGTCGTTTTCACAAAGATGTGTGCAAAGGAGAGCAAGAAAGGGAGCATTATGACTGCATTAATAAACTCAGAACTGGATGTTGTGAATCTATATAGTAAATGGAAAAAACAAAAAACTGAAATCTGCTTTGGCTAGATGATGGAAGGACTGTGGATGAATTGCCTCCCTCGCCTCCAAAATTTGATTGTCTCTCTTATGTCTTTAAGAAAGGCATTTGGATTCAGGTTTCCTGTGTGACAGTGGTAATTTCACGCATGCAATCTAAGCTTTTTTTTTTCTTTTTTACCACATAAGTATAGCTTTTCAAGAGTATGTATACATATGTATTTACATAAAATCTCTCATAAAAATATTAAAAGTCCCAGGAGAAGTGGTAGTGGGTATAGTATATGTATCCTCCAAAGGAATAATTATTCTGCAATTCTTTCCAGTGCAAAAGCATATACCTTTTAATATGTTACAGAATGTAAGCTACTTTTTTTTTTTTTTTTTTTTGAGACAGAGTCTCGCTTGTTGCCCAGGCTAGAGTGAGTGCCTTGGCGTCAGCCTAGCTCACAGCAACCTCAAACTCCTGGGCTTAAGCAATCCTCCTGCCTCAGCCTCCCGAGTAGCTGGGACTACAGGCACGTGCCACCATGCCCGGCTAATTTTTATATATATATATTAGTTGGCCAATTAATTTCTTTCTATTTTTTTATAGTAGAGACGGGGTCTCACTCAGGCTGGTTTTGAACTCCTGACCTTGAGCAATCCGCCCGCCTCGGCCTCCCAGAGTGCTAGGATTACAAGCGTGAGCCACCGCGCCCGGCCTACTTTTGTTTTTTTTAAGGAAAAGACATTAGATATCAAAATACCATCCTCCTGCATCATATCAGGCACTCGTTAGTCTCTGAAAGAGGTAGTATAAAGTGGTGCTTGAGAGAATAATTCTTGAACCACAGTGTCAGGCTCAAATCCCACCTGTGCCACACACCAGCTGTGTGGCTTGGGCAAGCTACATAACCTCCTTGTGTTACAGTTTCCTCTCCTGTAAAATGGGAATTATAACAGTCCCTACCTCATAAAAATGCAAAGAGAGTTAAATGAGTTTCTATGACTAATTTGCTTAGAACAGTTGCTGGTCCATGGTGACTGTGACTATGCAGTGGTGGTTATCACTCCTTTTGAACACAAACATGGGCTGACCCACCCCAAACTCAACCTGCACAGTAACAGCTCACTCTTCCTCACTGTTTTTGCTCATTAAATGCCACCCATTCCACCAGCAATCGAGTTTGTCCCAGATTCTTGGGAACATGTGAATACAGCTATATGGTCTTGTCTTCAAGGGGAATTGGAATCTAAAGGGAAAATAAGATTTCCAGTTAACAAGACAAACATATATCCTCCAAAGCAAGGTGAATATTTAAGTAAGAATCAAAATCTCAGAAATCACCAGAGGCACATGGCACTAGAGCTTTAATAACTGAAAGCCAAAGCAGAATATTACCTAACTGTAAATGAATATTAGTATCTGCATGACTTGTTTTTAGCTCTTTCTTATTTAGTAATAACCCTTCTTCATTCTGCTATAGAAAGCACTGTTTCCCTTAATAGGCGTTAAACCAACACTAATTCTTGTGGCTTCCTGATCAATAGCAAAACGAATGCACATGTATAATTTTTTCATGTTGGTTAAAACTCAGTGGACTGCAAGTTATTTCTCCTCTGATGCTGTTTTTATATTCAGGTCTTCTAGGTATCATAAGAAACAAAATTAAGAGTAATATATGTTCATTTTTAAAATAAGCAAAACTAAGCTATAAAATTTTAGATGCCTTTGAGTGTACCTCAAAGAATGTGACATCAGCAGTTATATAATTTTATTGCTGATGTTAAGTCTGTGACAAACTCTCAGCTACAGTTTGCTCTGGATGTCGGAAAATGAACCTTATGAATTTTAATGCCTTTTACTTTTGACATTGATTTATGTTTTGTACAGCTGTACTTTTCTATACACTGATATAAATAAACAGCATCCTTAATAGAACATTTGGAGAATGCCTTGTTCCAAAGTGTTACTTTTTAAACATCAGCTGGAGATTGTTTAAGTAATAATATTCAAAGTGTGTACACTAATCACAACAATTTGAAGTGATATAAAGATGTCTATAAATGTTTGCATGTTTGTTTTATAGATTCAAGCTTTTAGGTATGAAAACAGTGTTCAAATAAAGCTGGTAGAGGTGCTTTCAAACACGGCCAAAAACAAAGATGACATGATGATAATCTAATAGACTTGGAGCCAGCATCTGACAGTGAGTCATTTAGATAGGAGGTGTTTGTGCTCATTCAAGGACAATGTCTGGCCTCCAAGATGGGGAAACAGAGGACACAGACAGGGAAATTTTTCTGTACTCTTTCTGTTTATGATGTATGCATCACTGGATGGCATCCTAATTAATTTGACTGTATTTACATAACAGACACTTGGAAAACAGTTCTGTGGAAGTTATTGGACACTCAGATAACACAAACTTCCTTCCTCCACTTTGTGTGACAATAGTAGAAAGTTTTCTCCTGAATCAGCTTTTCGAAGAGCTTACATTTTACTTTCTCTCATTAGTAGGAGATGACCCCAAAGGGAAAGGAAGGTTTCTACTGTGCATGCTGTTTCGCACTCTTGTTATTCTGGGCTCTCAGTGACCAAAGAATGTATCTAAACATGATAGCATTAGAATGCATTATTATTATATAATTATTAGGAACTATCCAATAATTGTCAGGTATGATTTTTGCTCCATAAAACTTAGGTAAAGTAAATAAAATCATTTATTTTCTGAGTCAGTTAATTTGCTCTGAGTCCTCACATACCTAGAATGCAAGAAATGAAATCCTGATCATTTTTAGGGGAAACTTTTCACTCTTGTTAGGGTAGCAAAAGAACCTCAGTGACCTCCTAAATTCCAGAACATCTTGGGAAAAGTCTTGAACGTTGATACCTGAATGTACTTGTTGCCCAATCTTCATGATCCATGCATTGCAAACTCTTCCAATAATATAGAAGACATGTTATTGCAATTGGATTCTGTGTCCAAAAATTACCTTTTTAAAGGTTAGATTTCTGTGAAATGGTGGGTATTGTGCTCATGCGAAATCTTTCTTACTATTTCTTAACAGAAAAGTACCAAGGAACTTGACAGGTTCACTGCTAGCCCACATGGCAACTGAGGAAAATGTATTATGACCGAGACACTTCAGCACGTTAGCTATGAAGTTGTCTCCAATGTGAACGGTGCCCCCTAGTTGTAAACAACTGTGCAACTGTACATAGCGTCTCAGTAGAAGTTTGAGGTTTCTTTATTGCATACTCTGTAACATCTCAATAATGAAGATGTTAGCATTGTGGAGCTGAAAGGGACTTTGTGATCTTTTGACAGGAAAGCTGAGGTCAAATAGGTAAAATGAATAGTCAAAAGTCACTGATGAAAGAAATGGAATTAGGACCCATATTTTCTAATTCCTTCACTGCCATATTTCCATTTTGATAAAATTCTTAAAACAAATGTTCACTTAAAATTTTTTAAACAAAAGAAAAATGATAAGCATACGAATATGAGAGTTAACTTCATTATCAAGAGATTCACTTCATTAAAAATGAGAAAAACAAAAATAAGCTTTCATAAGCTATTTAAAATACACCTACTTTTCCAAAAGCAAATTTACATGAAACTTCCAGCAATGTGTTTTGTTTAGAGCATAATGCTCCCATATAAGTAGTAATAGGATATTAGACTCTGTGTGGTATGTAATATGCTAGAAGCCGTGGCATTTCTCCTTGAGGGCTTCTTTCTATAGTGTTACTGTATAACGAACACAACTTATCAGCAGCCAGTTGGTAAGGCTAGGAAGAGTGTTGCTAAATGACCCGTATTATTAAAAAATAATCAATATTCAATATCTTGGAACCATGGTTATCATTATCGTCATCTCTCTCCAGCTTGAGACAGCCAGAGTACCTTCTCTCTCAGCCTTTACTCTCCTGATCTGTCTTTCCGTCATTGTGAGACCCAAGCAGACTCAATGGCTCAGGATTTTGGAAGATGCCTAATGATGCTGATGGAATCAGCAATGCTATTAACAAGGAACAAATGGTACAGCTTTTAGTGTAAGCACCCTGCTTTGTCCTTTACATATGTTTGCTCTTGATGAAAAATAATGGAGATTCTCTGAGTTTAGGGATGTAATAGCTTTTACTTTGAATACAGGGTAATTCTTCCAAGGGCAGAATAAATTACATACATTTATTGCTCAGTCCATCTATACTCTACCTCATGTGTTGCAAAGTGGAGTATGTTATTCTCTATTAAAGTCTTTTATTTTTTTTTTCTAGAACTGCCATATTTTTTAAAATTTAAAGAGTCACTTGGGCTATGGAGACTGGTGTTTCGAAGAGATTTTATGTTTTGTATAGTTTCTGCATGTGGCATGCGGGACAGTAAAGACAAGCACAAGAAACAAACAATATTTTTAAATCAGAAGAGCTTTTTTCCCGTCTTATTTTTACATATCAGGTGGATTGTCCTTTTTCAAATCAGCCTCCTTTCACCTCCCATCTTCCAATCAGGTCACAAAAAAGAAAACAAAAAAAGAAAAGAAAACAAAAAAACTCAACAGGCACCCAAATCTAGTTGTTATCCAAATGGGAACATTTACAATATCTAACTAGAAAAATGAGGTAAACAAAATATAAGTACAGTACATTGCTTCAATTTTGCATGATGAAATGGAAATAATAAAGCATGTGAGATCATAAAAGTAACATAGTAAACATCATTATCCAGCTAATGGGTTGGGAATTAAGGGTGGTAGATTATTTGCTCTAGTCTTGATGCAAGGTCACTTGGCCAGCTTGCATTACAAAGAAAATGGAACATTAAAATCACTGCATTTATTGGCCACAAAGTATTCAGTGCAGTTCCTCAACCCTGGCCCTTATTTTCTACGTAATCTAAGAGAAAACATCCTGTCAGAGCAGCAATGTTTGTTGGAAGGGAATGTTTTGTTCTGCTATTGAAAATCTAGAGAATAAGACATTTAGAAAATGTTCCTCCACCTCCTTCTTCCCTAATATAGCTTTCTTTCTTTTGATTGACATCAGTTATGAGACTAGTTGACAAAACTTATGCAGTTTGTGCCATTTTTGTTTTCTGGCTACACAATTTGCATTGAACCTGGCAGTGCTAAACCCTACCATTTACCTTTCAAATCTCTGAAAAAGGTGGTCTTCCCTTCCTTATTAGAGTGTTCTCTGGGTTTCTTGGTTAAGGGAACAAGATTCATCAGCTAGTTGTCTGGAAAATTTTCTCACAAGTATATAAATCCCATGAGCAATTTAACCATGTGAATCAACTCACTAGTCACAAAATCAAGCACTAATAAGTTACTCTTAGATAATCTGGTTGTCTGCATTAGCTATTATGTTGAGGAACTTTCTCCTTTAATGATAAAAATACCTTTCTCATAAGAGTTTTAAAAGATTGGATGCATTGTCTCATTATAGCTGCTGAATCATTGTAAGTGATGAAAATTAATGAGGTCTTAAACTCTGAAATTCTACAAATTGATATTTCAATTCAGTCAAAACAGTAGATCTAGTTTCTATCTATAGCACATTCTGATAGAGCACAGAAAAGAAAATCTAATTCATTGGTTAACATGCATGAGGTTCAGTATGATTTCCTTCAGCCTTAAGACATATGAGTCAATGATTTATTCTTGTGAATGGTATTTATAACATTGTTTAAAAACCTGTTTCATAACAGGTTCTTTAAATATATGACGCGAGCTAGCCTATCCCTTTCTAAGATTTTCTTGCTCAGGTTAAGACATGATCAGCTGTTATTTGTGATATGGTTCTAAGTCCCTCAGAAGCCTAGACTCTTATTGGATATTATAGAGCATACGTTCAGTTTATTTAAAAGCCTTTGCAAAAGAACTTCTTTCAATCCAAGTATTATATTTTCTTAGGTTATTTTAAACTTAACAAAGAACTTAAAAATTACATTTGTTATTTTCGTTGTGGAGATTTAAAGATTTAAACTCAGAATTCTAGCTAAAAAAGATTTTAAAATTTCTCGTTTCTTCATTTAGCATTAGCTATCTCTACCAATTTTAGAAAATACATAAACGTGATCATGATTTCCATGTCTTTGTTAAATTATTCACTGAATATTAAAAATATAGATATGAATATTGCACAGAAATGAAAAAGTAGGGGCCTGGCGAATATCACTATATATGATCCCTCTAGAATGATGTTTTTAAAAACTTAATTATTGCCCTTACTTAAGGGAAAAAATAATTTATATTCAGTGTTGACTTAAGTTTTTATAATTATAAGTATTTCCAGGAAATGAATCCATGTATTTACAGTCAACTGATATCCAAGAAAAATGCCAAGAACATGTATTGGGAAAAGGATACTCTCTTCAATAAATAGTGCTTAGAGAACTGGATAATCATATCAGAAGAATGAAATTAGGCTCCTCTCACCATATGCAAAAATCAACTGAAAATAAATAAAAGTCAAATGTAAGACCCAAAACTAGAAAACAAGAAAATATAGTGGAAATTATTCAGGACATTGGTCTAAGCAAAGATTTTATGGCTAAGACTTCAAAAGCACAGGCAACAAAAATAAAAATTTAAAGCATGACTATATTAAACTAAAAAGCTTTTGTACAACAAAGGAAATAATCAACAGAGTGAAGATACAACCTGTTTGTTGAATAGGAGAAAATATTTGAAAACTCTTCTTCTGACAGGGGACTAATATCCAGAATATGCAAGGAACACAAAACACCCAACAGCAAAAGAACAAATAATACCATTAAAAAGTGAGCAATGAATTTGAATAAATTTTTCTCAAAAGAAAACCTAAAAAAATCATGTGGGGAGATAGGAACACTCCTACACTTCTAGTGGGACTGCAAACTGGTTCAGCCTCTGTGGAAAGTAATATGGAGATACCTTAAAGCAATACAAGTAGATCTACCATTTGATCCAGCAATCCTACTACTGGGCATCTACCCAAAAGATCAAATGACACTCCTACAAAAGGGACAACTGCACTTGAATGTTTATAGCAGCACAGTTCACAATTACAAAGTTGTGGAAACAACCCAGGTGCCCATCAATACATGAGTGGATTAATAAAATGTGGTATATGTATACCGTGGAATACTATTCAGCTTTAAGAAACAATGGTGATATAGCACTTCTTGTATTTTCCTGGATAGAGTTGGAACCCATTCTACTAAGTGAAGTATCTCAAGAATGGAAAAACAAGCACCACATGTACTCACCAGCAAATTGGTATTAACGGATCAACATCTAAGTGGACATATAGGAATAATATTTATCGAGTGTAGGGCAGGTGGGAGGGGAAGGAAGGGATGGGTATATACAAACATAATGAGTGAGATGTGTAACGTTTGGGGGATGGTCCCTCTTGAAGCTCTGACTTGAGGGGGGAGGGGGAGCATGGGTAATATACATGACCTTAACATTTGTACCCTCATAATATGCTGAAATAAAAAAATAAATAAATAAAAAAATCATATATGAAAACATATTTGTCAGGGATCCGTCAAAGTTCAGCTTCAGCCAAAAGACACTGCTCAAAACCTGCCATCTGGCCTTGGCTTCTGAATGAATGTCTTGGCCTTTGAAACAAGTACTTATCTCAAGATCATTTCTGGCATCTCTGAACTTGTGCATGATCAGTGACCATATGATATGCAGATCACTATCATATGAACATCTA
Source organism: Microcebus murinus (assembly GCF_040939455.1). NCBI lineage: Eukaryota > Metazoa > Chordata > Mammalia > Primates > Cheirogaleidae > Microcebus > Microcebus murinus. Next base: position 66,932,084 of record NC_134109.1, read on the forward strand.
CAATATAACAACTCTAATACTACAAACAAGCCATACCACATGGACTTATTGTTCAAGCCTTAATATTCACTCTCAGATGTAAATATGCATTCTAGATGTACTTAGATTGAATATCTCCTTGTATGTATGACATATGTTTCAATTCTCCCAGTCAGATGGTTTATAAATATAAATTCATTATTATAAGAATTAAATGTGCAATAATCCAAAAAACAAACAAAACATATTTATATTGACAGCACATATAGGAAAACAAATATTTCTAAATTGTACAAAAAAGAAATAAAATTAAGAACAGTAATTAAAAGAGATGAGGAATTTTTTCTTACAGAATACAAAGCCATAATATTATATTTAATAATATAAATATTATCTTCATTATGTAGTTCCAATTTTATCCATTTCTTGAATATTAGTAGTGGAGATAGACAGACTTGTCTTTACCCAAATTTAATGGGAATACTTCTAGTACTTCATCAGTGTGTAAAAGTTTATTTTAAGTGTTTAATAAATATCTTTCATCAGGTTAAGGAAATACCTTGCTGTTTTTAATTTGTAAAGTATATGTATGTATGCATGCATATATATACATTATATGCATACAATAGTATTCATTTTCAATTTATTATTAGAATTACTTTGGTAATAATTTATTTGGGATTTTTACATCTATACTCATAAATAAGATTGGCCATTTGTTTTCTATTCTGTACTGCTCTTCTTTCTCTGGTTTTAATATTAAAGACATATTAACCTCATGAATAACTGGCAGTTTTTTTCTTATTCTATTGTCTATAAAATTTTAAGATATGGATTATCTCTTTCTTGTAGATTTTTGTGGACTCCACATATACAATTATTTGGACTTATTGTACCTTTGTGGGAATGTGCTATAGTTTGGATATTTGGCCTTCCAAACTCCATATTAAAATTTGATCCCCAATGTTGGAGGTGGAGTCTATTAGGAGGTATTTGGGTTGTGGGGGCAGATCCTTCATGAATAAATTAATGTGGGGTGGGGGTGGGTAAGTAAGTTCTCACTCTGTTAGTTTCCATGAGAGCTGAGTGTTAAAAAGAGCCTGGAACCTCCACCCCTCACTTCTCACACCATGTGATCTCTGCACATGCTGGCTCTGCTTTGCCTTCCACCATGAGTGAAGTCAGCCTGAACCCCTCACCAGAAGCAGATGCTGGCACCATGCTGCTTGTATAGCCAGCAGAACAGTAGGACAAATAAATCTCTTTCTTTATAAATTACCCAGGCTGAGATATTTCTTTCTAGCAACACAAATGGATGAAGACAGAAGGCATAGAGAGAGAGATAGTTCAGTACTATTTAAATTACTTAAAAGGCTATTTGTAGGCCGGGCGCGGTGGCTCACGCCTGTAATCCTAGCTCTCTGGGAGGCCGAGGCGGGCGGATTGCTCAAGGTCAGGAGTTCAAAACCAGCCTGAGCGAGACCCCGTCTCTACCATAAAAATAGAAAGAAATTAATTGGCCAACTAATATATATATATATATATAAAATCAGCCGGGCATGGTGGCTTGTGCCTGTAGTCCCAGCTACTCGGGAGGCTGAGGCAGGAGGATCGCTTGAGCCCAGGAGTTTGAGGTTGCTGTGAGCTAGGCTGACGCCATGGCACTCACTCTAGCCTGGGCAAGAAAGCGAGACTCTGTCTCAAAAAAAAAAAAAAAAAAAAAAAAGGCTATTTGTATAGGTTACTTGTTATATATCATTAAAAGACACAATTAATTCATAATAAGCAGCACATATTTGCAATACTTTAGTAAGTTATGAAATATATATTATATATACACACTTGACATATATATGTACTTGACATATATATGATTAATGTCATTCAGTAGGCAGAAAATTTTAATTTTGAGGAAGTCTGATTCATCAATTTTCCTTTTATAAATTGTAGTCTCATGATGAAAGAAATCTTTGCCTAATCCAAGGTCATGAAGATTTCCCATTATGTTTTCTTCTAGAAGTTTCATAGGTTTGCATTTTACATTTAGCTCTATTATCCCTTTTCAGTTCATTGTTTTGTAGTGTGAAATTCATTTCTGTTACCTATGTATATAAAAGTATTTTTGTACCATTTACTGAAAAGTGTATTCTTTCTCAACTGGCCTGAACTTTTGTCAAAAACAGCTGTAGATATGTGTGTGTGTGTGTGTGTGTGTGTGTGTGTGTGTGTGTGTGTGTGTGTTCCTATCTTTCTCTGGACTTTATTCTACAGTATCTACCTATAGAATCATAACACTAATGCCACTTAATTGCCATAGTTTTATCATATGTTTTGAAATAAGGTAGTATTAGTCCTCCAATTTTTAAAAGTTGTTTTAGTTATTCATGAGTCTTTGTTTATCATGTTAGAATAAACTTGTCAATTTTTCCAGATGCCTGCTGGGATTTTGATTGGAATTGCATTAAATTCATGTTCTATTTGGAGAGAACTGATATCTTAATAATATAGACTCTTCTAATCTATATAAACAATATATGTCTACATTTATTTTTGCCTTATTTTATTTCAGCAGTATTTTATAGTTTTCAGCGCATAGGTGTTACACATATATGTTGTCACTTATATTGCTAAATATTTTATATATTTGATGCTGCTATACAATTTATATATATATTTTTTTTCATTTTAATGTATTCCTTGTTAATATATAGAAATGTAATTGACCTTTGTTGTTGATCATATATCCAACAACCATGCTGGATTAACTTATTACTTGTAGTGGTTCTTTTTAAGATTCTTTGGTATTTTTATATAATCATTTCATCTGCTAACAGATTTAATTCTTTATCTCCAGTCTACATGACTTTTATTATTTTTCAAGCCTTATTGCAGGAGCAGGAATTTCTATTATTATATTAAAAGGAGTATAAAAGCAGATACTCCTGTTATAACCTGCCCTTAGAGGAAAACATTCAATTTTTCATCATTAAGAATGATGTTAGCTATAGATTATTTTGTTGATGGCTTTTGTCATATTGAAGTTTCCTCTATATCATATTTTCTAAGAGTTTTCTAAAGTCAATAATGGATAGTGGATTTTGTTATTTTTCCCATACTTATTGAGACGATCATATTTTTAAAGTATATTTATGTGGTGAGTAATATTGATTGAATTTCAAATGTTAGAATAATCTTGAAATTCTGGGATAAACCTTACTTGTTCATTGTGATAGGCAGAATTCTAAGATGGTTCCCTGAGATTCCCACTAAAATGTATGTACAACCTCTCCTTGAGTGTTGGTAGAACCTGTGAATGTGTGAAAAAGTCAGTCCCTAGATTATGTCAGATTACATAAGACTTCATTGCAGTAGACTGGAGACAGATTTTACAATTGACTTTGAAAGAATAAATCACCATGTTGTAAGGAAACCATGCTTCTAGGGACCTGAGGGCAGCCTCTAATAGAGTGACTCCATCCAATAACTAGCAAGGAAAGGAGGACTCCAGTCCTAAAAGGACAAGGAAGTAAATTTCACTAATGACATGAATGAGCTTGAGAGTTTGGGAGAGGACCCTGAGCCTCAGTGAGATTGCAGCCCTGGATGAGACCTTGATTTCTGCCTTCTGAGACCTGGAGGAGAGCCCCCAGCTAACCATGTCTGAACTCCTGATTGCCAGATACTGGGAAATAATAAAATTGTGTTGTTTTAATCCATTAAGTTTGTAGTAATCTGTTATGCAGTGATAGAAGATACATACATTCATAATATGTTATCTTCTCATATTTTGTTGATTCGATTTGTTAAAATTCTTTTAAGAATATTTCACCTATGTTCAAGAGGGACATTGATATATATAGCTTTCTTTTCTTATAATATTTTGTGACTTTAATATTTAGGTAATGCTGGCTTCATAGGATCAGTTTGGAAACATTCTCTCCCCTTCATATTTTTTTTTTTTTTTGAGACAGAGTCTCACTCTGTTGGCCCTGCTAGAGTGCATGGCATCAGCCTAGCTCATAGCAACCTCAAACTCCTGGGCTCAAGCAAACCTTCTGCCTCAGCCTCCCCAGTAGCAGGGACTACAGGCATGCACCACCATGCCTGGCTAATTTTTAGTTGTCCAGCTAATTTATTTCCATTTTTAGTAGAGATGGGATCTCACTCTTGCTCAGGCTTGTCTTGAACTCCTGACCTCAAGCAATCCTCCCACCTCAGTCTTCCAGAGTGCTAGGATTACAGGCGTGAGACAGTGCCCGGCCCCTTTTTATATTATTAATGTTCTGTATTGCTTGCTTGTTTTCTTTGTCATTCATTTCTACCCTGATCTTTGTTATTTCCTTTCTTTTGTTTCTTTGGATTTTATTTGCTTTTTCCCTGCCTAGTTTTTTAAGGTGGAAGATAAGGTCATTGGTTTTGAGAACTTCTTTCTCCTCAGTTCTATTTATACCAGCATCCCACAATTTTGATAGGCTTTTTACTTTTGTTCAGTTCAAAAATACTTTCTAATTTATCACTTTTGTTTCTTTTTGTACCTATATGTTATTTAGAATTGAGTTATTTAGTTTCCAGCTATTTAAGAATTCTTCATATATCTTTCTCTTATTGTTTTCTGATTTCATCCATTGTGGTCAGAAAGTAGACATAGTGTTTCACATTCCCTTCTAATATTGAAATTTGTTTTATGGCCTTGAATAATGTCTATCTTGAAACATACTCCATGTACACTTTAAAATAATACATATTATTCTGTTGTTGGGCAGAATATTCTATAAGTATCAGTTGGTTGATGCTGTTTGTTACTATATGCGATAAAAATAAGAACCTGAACTATGTAGTTTCAGAATTTCATAGATGATTTTGTTTCTCCCTATATCCTGGCACAAGTATTTTACTTAAGGCTGTGATTCTGGTCTTTTATATGGAGATTTTTCTAGTCACTTTTCAACCAATGATAGCATTTTTCTACCTCCTAGAATAACGCAGAAAGCCCAATTCCAGCTCCCCAAAATGCACAAAACTAATAGCATAGAAATCTATCCATTCATAGACAGTAGCTGTTAACTGCTAGAGCATTTACCCGCTCTCTCTTACTTTGTGCATTTTAGGGCATCAAACCCATGTCCACTGTGGCTATAGGTTTTCTTCACTTCTATCAACTGACGATTTCCATTTATTACTTTCAAACTAGGCTATAATTTTTATTTTTTAAAAATATTTTATATAGATATCTGTGTGTTTCGTGTAAGCCAAAGGTGGCTGTTTACATCTGGCATCCTGATTGAAAACTCATAATCTACATTTTTTGTTTGTTCGTTTGTTTATTTGTTTAGCTTTAGCTATGATCATTCTAGTTCAGGGAATTATTATTTGAATAAATACATTTGACTAAATGACAATAATGTCAAAGTTTTTTTAAATTAATTTAGAATAATTAGACCTCTTTTTACCCCAAAATTCATCTTTGAAAGATTCTTGAATAGTAATTTTAATGATATGTAAATTGTAAAGCATTCTTATTTGTTTTAAGATATGGTTATCTTTAGGTGTTATTGAAAATGACATTAGATGAATTTCTCATTCATTTATTGTTAGTATCAGGAACAGAAATGAAAAAGTAATTCACTGAGTAGTTCTTCTATTCTAAGTGCTAAAGAATTGTTGGTAGTTACAAGAAGAGGATTAATTCTCCTACATGCAGATCTTTTTTTGATTTTGGCAGGTTGATAAAACCATATGCCTGTAATGCTGCAATTATTCTACAGCTTTTTCTATCCAAATTGCTTTGGAAATTTAGTTCAACTATTTGTACTTCCTTTGGCACATATGTATAACTGTACACAAACATGAAGCATTAGCACTAAAATTACATGAAAGTGTTTAATTATAGAGTATTTGTATAATTCAGAGTATGCTTATTTTAGCTTTTATGATTATTATTAAAGGTAAGCCACAGAATTTTAAATAATATAAAAGATTATGTTTTGAGAAATATTGCTTTAGAGTCCAGAATATATTTTCAACTGAGAATAAGAAATTAAGCCAAGTAGGAGGATTGGCATTGTATTGGTGGTAAAAACAAATTGTATGGAGATGCAAACTTTTCAGATTTGTTCTTGCCCTAACACTTGGTTCTGTTGTCAGCTTTTCCCTCTTTAGTGAGCATATTTTTCAGACTGAGTATTTATGTTCTAGGGAGACATATGAGTAGTAAATCAAGTAAGCTTATTAAAAAAAAAAAAGAATTGGAGAGTTCAATGAGGATAATATAGTTCATCTTAAATACAATTCCCCTGCCCTATTCTTTAGACACACAGTAATACTAGATGAAGTATTAAACATATAACCACAAAGACATAGCTTGCCTTAAAATGTAGTATACAATTCAGTATAAAACAGATGTATAAAGTGGTGAGTTAGGGTGAATCATGGGTCCTCTGGTCTTCAGTACAGATGTAGGTAGCTGTAGCTGGAAGTTTAGTAGGTACAAAATGTTCCAGAGTAAGTAGGAGTCTGGAGCCTGAGATGCACTCTTGTTTATGAAAGGAGGCTGACAACTTGTTGAATTACAGCTTGGAGTTCTGGTTTTATAGGAAGCTTTGGGCTTAAGAAGGCAGAAAGAGAAAGAGCCTCAGGTTGAGAAACTGATTCAAGTCATTCAATGGCTCACTAACTGGATCCAATGACGTTAGCAGTATTACCTGGAGCAGGAGTCCCAAATACCATTATAAAACTTGAATAGGAAGTGGGGGTCCAATGCACCACCAGACAATCACAAAAGCACAGACCCAGAGGGATAGAGGAACAAATATGAGAACAAAATGAACTGACAGCTAAGATTATTAAAGTTATTCTTTAATAATATTTCCTCTTTTTCTTCCATCATGAATAAATTATATTTCCTTATCTCTCCTCAATCATATGTAAGGCTTGGATTTGTGATTTTCTTAGGCCAATGGGATATTAACAGATACAATACAAGCAGAAGTACGCAATGTGCTTGTTCGGTTGGACAGTCCTTCTTGAGCTTTTGTTTTTCCCATGAGAACATGTATAGCCTTACTTGATGGTCCAGGAAAGATGAAAAAAATGTAAAGTAGATAAGGAGCCAAACTTAAGCTTAGAACCAAGTCTGGTCACACACTTCATAGATCTAAGACCACCCACTGCTATGGATCTCTAAGAGATAATAAGTAATTGTTATTTTAAGCCACTGAGATTTGGGATAATTTACTACTGAACATGATTGTGATTATAGCAAAATATACAAATGGAAAGAACTACAAAAAATCCCTCTTAAAGTAACTGAAACTCAAAAATCTAAAATATATGTAGAATTTACAAATACAAGTAATTTTAATAAGGACATCAGAACAGAAAAGAAATGGAAAATCAATTCAATTTTGATGAAATTACCTTTCTGCAAATCTGAGGAAGGTTTTAAAGTTATTTTCTTAAGATGCTTGCAATAGACTGAATTTTTGTGTATCCTCAAAGTCCCAATATTGAAATCTAATCCTCAATGTGATGGTATTTGGAGGTAGAACATTGGGAAGGTATTAGATCATAATGGTGGAACCCTCATGAATGGGATTAGTGCCCCTTTAGAAGAGACACAGAGAGTTCCTTTGCTCTTTCCATCATGTGAAGATATAGGATAAAGATAGACAATTATGAAACACGAAATGGGCCCTCACCAGATACCAAATCTTCTGGGATTTTGACCTTTGGATTCTCAAGCTTCAAAATTGTGAGGAATAAATTTCTGTTGTTTACAAACCACCCAATATGTGGTATTCTGTTATAGCAGCCTGAATGAACTAAGACAAGGCTAAAAAAGATAAATACTAAAACAATATTCAGCAAAAACAGGACATTTTCATTTTTTTCTAGTTATCTTTTTTTTTTTTAATTTTGGCATATTATGGGGGTACAGATTTTAAGGTTTCAATAAATGCCCATTTCCCCCCCTTCCTCCCAAAAGTCTGAGTCTCCATCATGACCATCCCCCAGATGGTGAACATCTCACTCATTATGTATGTATATACCCGCCCCCTCCCCCTCCCACCTGCCCAATGCCCTATTACTGTAGTACCTATGTGTCCACTTAGGTGCTACTCAGTTAATACCAGTTTGCTGGAGAATATATCTGGTGCTTGTTTTTCCATTCTTGGGATACTTCACTTAGTAGTATGGGTTCCAGCTCTAACCAGGAAAATATAAGATGTGCTATATCACCATTGTTTCTTAGAGCTGAATAGTACTCCATGGTATACATATACCACATTTTATTAATCCATTCTTGGATTGATGGGCACTTGGGCTGTTTCCACAGCCTTGCAATTATGAATTGTGCTGCTATAAACATTCGAGTGCAGGTGTCTTTTTTGTAGAGTGTCACTGGATCATTTGGGTAGATGCCCAGCAATGGGATTGCTGGATCAAATGGTAGATTCACTTGTATCGCTTTAAGGTACCTCCATATTGCTTTCCACAGAGGTTGAACTAGTTTGCAGTCCCACCATCAGTGTAGGAGTGTTCCTCTCTCTCCGCAACCACGCCAGCATTTATTGTTTGGAGATTTTTTGATAAAGGCCATTCTCACTGGGGTTAAGTGATATCTCATTGTGGTTTTGATTTGCATTTCCCTGATGATTAGATATGTTGAGCATTTTTTCATATGTTTGTTGGCCATTCTTCTGTCTTCTTTAGAAAAGTTTCTGTTCAAGTCCTTTGCCCACTTTTTAATGGGGTTATTTGATTTTTTCTTCCTGATTTTCATGAGTTCTAAGTATATTCTAGTTATCAGTCCCTTAGCGGATGCATAGGATGCAAAAATTTTCTCCCATTCTGTAGGCTGTCTGTTTACTTTCATGACTATTTCTTTGGCTGTGCAGAAGCTTTGAGGTTTGATCATGTCCCATAAAAACAGGACATTTTAAAATAAAAGCAGGAAGAAATGAAATAATAGATTAGAAAAGAAAAATCATTGTAACTCTTAGAAATAAACAGCATAATACTCAAAAATTTTAAAATCAATATAAAGCATAAACTCTAAATAATAGAGTTGAAGACTATTTTCATCAATTTTAACACAGAGTGATGAAGAGGAAAAAAGATAAATTATATAATATGAAGGATAGATTAAGGATCTCCAACATATATCCAATAGGAGTTTAAGAAAAGGGGAATAGGAATATTTTTATATGTATTGTTTGAAGAACAAAACTTTGAGAATTTTCATGAATTAAAGATATGTATTACTAAGAAAATTTTGTATGATAACCCAAGATAAATACAGACTAATCCACACTAAACACATTACAGTAAAACTAAAGAATATCAAAGATAAAGTAAAAATTCATCCTATCAACTAGAAACAGGCTAGAATAAACAGAAGAATGAATTTCAAATCTTGAAGATATGTCTTTCAAACTAACCCAGTCACAAACAGATACATAAAAAAGAATAAAGAAGAATGAACAATCACTCAGAGAAATATGAAACTACTTAAAATGAGCCAATATAAAAATTATAAATATTCCTGAGGGAGAAGAAGAGAAAGCAAAAACTGTGGAAAATCTATTTGAGCGAATTATTGAGAAAAACTTCCCTTGTATCACCAGAGATTCAGATATCCAGGCACAAGTAGGTCATTGAACACTGGGAAGATTCACAGCATATAGGACATAGTTCAATTTGGCCAAAGTCAAAATGAAAGAGAAAATTCTACAAGCTGCAAGACAAAAGCAACAACACCAAACCTATAAAGAAAAACCCATCAGACTAACAGTAAACTTCTCAGTAGAGATCTTATTAGTCAAAAGGGATTAAGGTCCAATTTTTAGTCTTAAACAGAAAAACTGCCAGCCCAGAATTTCATATCCTGAAAAACTAAGTACTATAAATTATGGAGAAATAAAGACTTTTCCAGACAAGCAATCAGTAAGGGAATTTTTCATCACTAGATCTGCCCTACAGGAAATGCTCAAAAGTGTGGTATCTATGGAACAGCACTACAGATACCCACAAGTGTAAAAAAATCCAAAGTTAAAGCTCATTGCTCTTATAGAACAATAACACAAGAGGGAAAATAAAAAACAAGGTATCATTCAACATGATGAACAGAACAGAATTTCACACATCAGCACTAACACTGAACATGAACAGTCACTGTTCCACTTAAAAGATATAGACTGGTGGAACGGATGAAAAAAAATCATAACCTGAATATGTACTATGTCAAAGAAACCCAACTAAATAGTAAGGACTCACACAAATTCAAGGTAAAGGAATGAAAAAAGATTCCATGCAAATAGAATCCAAAAGTGAACTGGTATAGTCATTCTTATAGGATATAAAATTGTCTTTAAATTAACAATGGTTAAAAAGACAAAGATAGTGATTATATAATGATAAAAGAAACAATTCAACAAGATGGAATATGTATACACTGAAAATTATAAAACATTTATGAAGGAAATTGAAGGAGACACAAATAAATGGAAAGATATCCTCTGTTCATGGATAGGAAGAATTGATATTGTTAAAATGTTCACACAATCCAAAGTGATCTACAGATCCAATGAATCCTTAACAACATTTCAATGACATTTTTCACAGATATAGAAAAACAATCAAAAAATTTGTGTGAAACCAAAAGAGACTCCAAATAGACAAAATGATCTTTTGCCAAAAGAACAAACCTGGAGGCATCACACTACCTGACTGTAAAATCTATTAATTTGATTACTATTACAAAGCTAATCAAAACAGCATGACATTGGCACAAAAACAGACACAGAGACCAATGAAATATAATAGAACACCCAGAAATAAATCCACAAATTTATGGTCAGCTGATTTTCTGCAAGGTTACCAAGAACTCACAAGGGGGAAAGAATAATAAGTGGTGCAGAGAAAACTAGATGTCCATTTGCCAAATAATGAAATTAGACCTGTATCTCACTCCATATACAAAAATCAACTCAAAATGGGTTAAGGACTTAGATGTAACACTTGAACTTGTAAAACTACTAGAAGAAAACATGAGAGAAATGTTCCATGATATTGGTCTGAACAAAGATTTTTTTATATGATTTCAAATAACAGAAAACAAAATCAAAATTAGACAAATGAGATTGCCTCAAACTAAAAAGGTTCTGCATAACAAAGGAGACTATCAACAGAGTGAAGAGACAGCCTACAGAATAAGAAAAAATATTTTCAAACTATACATCCAATAAGGGGTTAATATTCAAAATATATATGCAACTCAAACAACTTGCAAAAAAAAAAAAACAAAAAAAAAAAAACAAAAATAGCCCAATTGAAAATGAGCAAAGGACCTGAAAAGATATTTCTCAAAAGAAGTCATACAAATGCTCACCAGGTATATAAAAATGCTTAACATCATTAATCATCAGGGAAATGTAAATTAAATCACAATAAGATATCACCTCATATCTGTTAGCATGGCTATTATAAAAAGGACATGAGATAAGTGCTGGAGAGGATGTGGACAAAAGGGAACACTTGTATACTTTTAGTGGGAAAGTAAATTAGTACAGTCATGAAAAACAGTATGGAAGTTCCTCAACAAATTAAAAGTAGAACTACCCCATGTTCCAGAAATCCCACTGCTGAATATATATCCAAAGGAACTGAAATCATTATGTCAAACAGATACTTGCAATCCCATACTTACTGCAACATTATTCACAATAGCCAGGATATGGAATCAACCTGTGTCCATCATGGATGAATGGATAAAGAATATGTGTTACATATACACAATGGGATACTACTCATCCTTTAAAAAGAAGGAAATCTTGTCATTTGCAACAACACGGAGGAAACTGGTAGACAGTAGGCTAAGTGAAATAAGCCAAACACAGAATTACAACCATCATATGATCTCACTTATATGAGGAATCTACAAAAATAAAACTCACAGAAGCAGAGAGAATAGTACCTACCAATGGCTATGGGGAAGTGGTGTGGAGAGTAGGGAGATGTTGCTCAAACGATACAAAATTTCAGTTAGAAAAGTTCAAGAATAAGTTCAAGAGATATATTGCACAATATAGTTGCACTGTATTGCACTATAATTAGTAACAATGTTTTGTGTACTTGAAATTTGCTAAGAGAGTAGATTTTAAATGTTCTCACCACAAAGAAAATGATAAATATCTAAGATAATGGATATGTTCATTAGGTTGATTTAGCCATTCCACAATGTAAACATATATCAGAGCATTTTGTTGTATACCACAAACATGTATGGTTTTTATTTGCAAATTAATAAAATAACAAGATTTATTTTATATATTTTTTTAAAAAGCAGCCATTATAAAATGTTCAAAGAGTTAAAGGAAATCATATTTAAAAATTAAAGGAATGTATTATGGCAATATCTCATCAAATAGAGATATCAATAAAGATATTGTAAAAATAAATGGAAATTCTGGAATTGAAAAATACAATAACTAAAATGAAAAAATCACTAGAGCAGCTCAATTATAGATGTGTGGCAACAAAAGAAAAAACAAGCAAACTTGTGATAGATTAATAGAAATTTTGCAGTCTTAAGAAGAGAAAAAAAAGGAACAGCAACAACAAAACTGAACAAAACTTCACAGAAATGTAGGGCTTTTTCTTTTAGAGACAAGGTTGTCCTTCTCTCTGTGCCCTTGTTTCTGTTGCCCAGGCTGGAGTGCAGTGGCGAGATCATAGTTTGCTGCAGCCTTGAACTCCTTGGCTCAAGTAATCCTCCCACTTTGCCTCCTTAAACACCGTGATTACAGGCATGAGCCACCATGTCCAGCCTGTGGGACATTATTAAGTGCACCGACATATGAGTACTAGGAGAAGAGACATAAAGGGGCAAAAAAAAAGTCTTTAAAAACTAATGTTTGAAACTTTACTAGAGAGCTCAGCAGTAGAAGAATCAGCAAACTGGTAGTCTCATTACATTTATGTTGGTGAGCTTAATTATGTCCAACATTTCTCTGAGGCTCTCTTCCATCTTTTTCTACTCTGTGAAAACTTTAAAAATTCTTATAGTAGATGTTCTAATTTCCTGATTTAAAAGGTCACTTGCCTTTACTGAGAAGATACAAATCAATTGGAGAGGTCAGTTTCCTGTTATCAAAGTTGTACACTACTTTTCCAGACAGTGAGCTATCTGATAGTTGTTCATTTTTATGTTTTAAATATGCACATAAACCTACATATCCACACAGACTCACACTCATACAACTCATTATGGATTCTTAGCAATTTTTTTCCAATCTAAGTTCATTTTAACTTTAATATCTGCAGCATCACTACTTTAATGTCTATGACCATAATCTCCAATTTACAGTCAGTTATATGCTACTAAACTTACTGCTGACACACTAAAAAAGTGAAATTCTACCAAGATGTTCTCATTTCACCATATTTTTCTTCAATTGTTCTTTTTTAAATAAACTTAAGAATTGTTTTATTTATTTTAATGCTTTTAACATTTATTCTCTTATAAATATGGAGCCATATATATACCTTAGCTCTAAGTATCTTGAAATGTGCTTTTTATATGTAGGTTACATTTATGGCTATGCTTGTCGTTCTCTTTCTTGGGTATTACACTATTATACCTATCCTTCACTGAAAATACATCAAGTGCCATACATTTTACTACGAACCTACATTTACTACATCCATTAGCAAATGTAATTTGGATATCAGTCCACGAGATATAACTGCCTTCCACATCTTACTGGTGAGGAAATAGTTTTACCTAATTTTCCAAGGCCTTATATTTAGTGCTCAAATTGAGATTTAAAACCTGACCTATATGGCTATAAAGCTACATTCTTTTTATTATACTGTGTGGTCTTTTACATGCAAACTCTAAGATGATGTTAATACTTTAAAATACTCTTAAAAAGTTAAGAGTTTCTGGTTTTGATTATATCTTTTATATTGTTAAAATTTCATGTCAGTTTCCTGTGGTTCCAACAGCATGCCTTGGAGGAATGGAAAGCCTCTGTCAGATGTTTCCTGATAAACTCAAGTGCTTATTAATATGAGGAATGTCAAAAGTATCTATTTCAAACTTTCTTAAGAATTTTTAAAAGTTTTTATAAGCACAAATAAAAGGAAAAAGGAGCTAAGAAATAATAATAAAATAATATTACCTAATATTTATTGGACTCTTACCATATCTTATATATTTAATTAATTGAAAGCCTTATTAAATGATCTAATTTAACATTTAAAAATTTAAATCCTGATATATCATATTGAAAATAGAAATAGAAATAAAAAATAAAATGTTGAGATTTGAAGAAATTATTTAACATACTCATGGTGAATAACCAGTGTCAGGGCTATTTCACATCTAGCTATGTCTGACATCAAAGTTTGATTTCTAAGCATTGTGCAATACTAGAAATAGCCCATTATAAAAATTAACAAAACCATAATGTGGCTCATATTAAATTCATTCTTAATGAATTCTTTATTATCTAGTTATATATGTTAAGAATTATATATGTATATTTTAAAAAGTCTTCCCATTGTTCCAGTTTTTGGAACTGGGTATAGTATGACTTAATAATAAGAAGCATTTATTGAGAGTGTGTTATATGTGCCAGGCAAGGTACAACATGGTAACTAGTAGCAACTCAGGGTTCTAATCCCTCTACATTCATACTCAGCATGCACATAGTATCGTAGAATTAATAGTAAACCTGGGAAAACTTGAAATTATGAGATTTTTTTTTCTTTTTCTAAAAGGAAAAAGAACTTTCCTCTTACCTAAAAATTCTATGATTTCAAGCATTTTAAGATTAGGTGCTTTAAGACTACACTGAACATACAGGGATTGATCTGAGGATGTCTTGAAATGAACAAAATTAGACTGAAGCTGTCCGTTGTATTTCTAGAAGAATTTGACTATGCTAGCATCATTATGCTATTCCTAATGTTCATTCAAATCTCTCTAATACTTAGTTTTTATTTCCATGTTTACCACTAATTTTACAAATAGTTTGTGTATACCGAGTGTGACTGCAGAGAAATTAGAACCCTCCAAAGAAATCTAAAACATTCTGAATAAGGCCTAGCATGATAGCTTCTGTTTCAATAACTTTTTTAAGGGATTGCAGTTTCCAACTCTACAGGGCCAAAGGGACAAGCAAGAGAAAACTTTTTCTAAGAGGATTTGTGCTATCATTTCCAAGGTATAAATAAGATTCATTTAGGTTCAAAGAAACAAAATTGAGTCTTGTTTTTATACATGTTTGCTTTAATAAAGCATGATGTCATATTTTCAATTCATAAAATTATTATTTAGCATGTGGTATATGGAACAACCTCCAGAGAGCCTTTTTCTTCTTCCTCTTTTTCTCTTACATTTCTCCTTTCCTTCCTCCCTTTTTTCCTGCTATTTTTTGTGTACCTTTTTTCTCTATTTTCTATAATCTCTTGATCTTCTATTCTTCCTTTTACCATTTCTTCCACTTTTTTTCTTAATTTCATTATTTTATTTGGTCAACTTATTTCACAGTGTTTCTTTGCAATATAATTATCTAGGAGAGGTTGTATGTGTCTACACAAAGCAGTATTAAATGGATGGGTAATCATTTCCACTTTTGATCTTTCTTACTCAGTGTCCTTCACTGTTCCACCAAAGAATGGTGTTGTTGGCATATGGGCAAGGAATTTTATTTTCTTTTGTGAATGCCTATGCTTCAATTGACCTATAAAGATGTATAGTTCAATTTTAATTATAGTAACTCTACAGACTACAAGATACATTGAAACATCATTATACTTTGAAAAAACTTGATATAATATGCCCTCTAAAAAGTTGGTGATGCTCCTATTTCTTTCACTGGGATTGTAAACTCTTCCTAGGATATAATATTTCAGTAAACTACACACTTCATAAAGCAGATGAAGCCAGAGAGGCTAGACTGTTCACAAACTGACTCTTGGTCATAATGTCCAAGAGAGAAAAGTAATTGTCCCTGTGGGTTCAGCCTGGCCCAAAAATCTTCCTGACTTGTTCTACAAAGAAAGATAGTAGTGTCTCCAGGCTCCTTTATTATTGGAGAGGTTGATATTTTACTCTCTAAATGTTCTTGTTGAAGACCTGAACCGCTAGTTCTTGAGAACAGCCTCCTGAAAGTAATGGGGTTGGTTTGAAGAATAAAGCCCACATGTCTTATGCATAAATGCTTATATTTTAGAAATGACTTATTGGAGTCTATTGGGGTCCTGGAACTTTCTTTAAGCCAGAAAATATAAATCATCTGCTATGTGAGAGATTACCTTAAGCCCTGGGACTGTTTTCTATGTCTGGTGTATGAGAAAAGCAACAGTGTGGAATTATTTAAAGACCATGTCAGGTGAAAGGAGAAAAGGAGAGAACACACTATAAAACTGACAAGAATGACATGGATCTACTCATTAGGAATGCTCACTACCTGTTTGCAAAGCTTCTATTTCAAGTGTAAACTCCCATATTTAATGTGGTGGAAATGGAGGGGAAAAGAAAAAAGAAAAAAAAAGTTTTAGCTGATCCTATTGGCTTCTTGTAATGGCAACCCTCCAACTGACTAAAGTTGTGATGACATGAGCTTCAGAGAGTTGAATACTAAGCAAACATAACTTCATTTAGACAAAGAGAAAGCAGTGGGTGAGCAATGTAGGAGAACAAAGATTATCTGATGTGGTGGATTTATAATTATGAGACTATGAAGGCTTGGCTATACGTTGTGAGGTAGTTACAAAATCTTAGTAAGAAGGCTAGGACTTGGAAAAATTCATGTTAAGTGGAGAAACAGATCTTAGAGATCAGCTAGTTTGCCCTGTCCAACAGAGAGAGAAAGAGACAGAGAGAACAGGGATGAGGGAAGACAGAGAGAGAGAGACAATAATATGGGGACTAGTGACAGTGTTAAGGTTGTATTTCCACTTAGGGGCATACAGGCAGCCAAATATCAGCAAGTAAAACTTGGAAGAGAATTAGTTACCAGTTGAATTTTAAATGCAGTACTATGGGAAGAGGTGGATCAGAAGGGGGATAAAACTTCATAATACATAAGACTAATACTCTCAGTGACATTTTGAGAATAAAGGAGACTACAGGAATATTCATCTATCCTATGACAGGTGCTTATATGCAGTGATATTTTTTTCCATCCAAATGCTACTTAGATTGGTACTTTCCCCCCCCTTAATATACAAAGCTAACCTGAGGCCAGAAGCTTACACTGGCTGCTTACCCTCTTATCCAATTGCAGTTTCTGGCTCCACAGGGCCACAGGGACAAGCAAGAGAAAACTTGGTCTAAGAGGATTAGTGCTGTAATTTCCAAGCTATAAGCCTCCTTTAGGTTGAAAGAAGCAAAACTCATTCTTGTTTTTATAAACATATTTTTTTGCTCTTATTCTTTTTAACATCAGCAGGACAAATGTAATGGTGACAGGGTAACATACACAGCTTTTCTATTGCTTTTATTATTTTATTCATAATAATTCTGTATGAAACTCAGAAACAAAAGGACGATACTTGGCAGTTTGTTTTTTTTTTCTGAGTCCTATATTGTGGCTTCTATATCCAATCTCCTTTTGCCAAGTTATTCTCTTTCTTTTCTTCTATCTTCAAGAATGGGCATATTGCTCAACATCCTAGATGACAGCCAGAGAAGAGACAAGAGTCTGAATGGAGGGAGGACTCCTTTCCAAGCTGAATCCCAGGCACTGATAGCACAATGTCAGCAAAGAGACACAAGGTGAATGGACTTCCTCTGAACTATGCTGCCTTCTCCTTAAAGAGCTGGTCCGTCCCCTGCCTTCATCTACATATATGAACATTTATTAAAATGAAATAAATGACTTATATACAAATTCAGCAAGGAGGTAGTCTTTCCTTCAATTTAGAAAGTTGATGTGTATCAAATTTAAAGCGAATATCTTTTCTATCATGTTGTATAGACTCCCCTGCCCATGTTCTTCTTCCACTAAAAAGTACAGGAAGTTTGGGTGGAAAAGATCTTAGAGATTCAGCTAGTTTGCCCTGTCCAATTCTCCAGCGAGGAAACTTAGGCATGAAAAGGTTGATGGATGTTTGCAAAGTAAGGTCTAGTTAGTGGCAAAGCTGGGACTAGAACCTAAGTCTCTTAATTCTTAGCTCAGTTTTAAACCTAATTCTGCCATTTCATGCCATAAATTATAAACAAGACTTAAAAAAAAACTCTACCATTTCTCATCAACTTTTTGGTTTACACAGGCTAACTTTGAAATGTTTCAAAGAGAAATTTTAGTTTTAGGAGATATAAAAGTTCACAAATTTCTTCTGGTGTTGCCACATTTGTTTTTGTTATTTGTCTCTGTTTTCCATCACAATGATAAACTTGTTCCTACAGAATGAAGCACTTGTATAAGACTCAGATCTATACTTTTAGAAAAGCACTCTAATATAAGAGTGGTCCTAGACTTGGTCCTGGAGTCTCATAGTTCTGGTTTAAATTCATCTTATATGAATTTAAATAAATGAATTTGCAAATCATGTGATCTTGGGCAAGTTCCTTAAACTCGTAAAGCCTCAGGTTCCTCATCCTCAAAATATTTATAATAATACTTTGTCATAGCTTTGTTGTGATGATTAAATGATGTAAGGTATATGTAATACATTAGCATAGTGTCAGACTCCTAGTAAGTACTCAATTAAATGCTGACTGTAATGTTTGTGTGTTTATGTATGTGCTTATGTGTGTGTTTAAAGACATATGTTTATCTGCCAGGAGCAACTTTTAGCTTTACTCCCATGATCCTGGATGAGACCCAATCATGAAGAATAAGAGTTTGCTCTTCAAGGCAAAATTATAAATATATGTAAAACAATGAGACACTTTGAAAATGAACATAATAGTTTAAAATGTCATTTTGGAGATGTTACTTCAGAATTTTGAAAAGGTGCTGTGGAGAAATATAGGTATATAGATATTAATAGGTATTATGCAAAAATATTAAAAAACTAAATGTTTCAGAAAGTCTATCTTGCACAAATTAAAAGGTTATGTTTTTCTTGATTGATTTCTCTGAATTTTAACTCACTAAAGGATATTGTGATTTCCAAGAATGGGATATTTGGCCAGGAGTCCCTTTTTGTCTTTAGATATCTCACGGGCCTTGACAATCATTTTGGGTAAAACTGTTCTATTCTGATTCCAATTACATGGACACAGAACAGAACTCCTTTGGAGGACTCTTGAGGAAAACACCTTGCCATTTTGCACAACAGAGCCTTAGTCTTAGTAAGTTTTCTTTCTTTTTTTTTTCTTAACCAAAAACTGATTGAATTTCATCCTGACATCTTAAAATTTTTCTTTTTTCTTTTTCTTTTTAATTATAGTAAATATACATAACAAACTTACCATATCAACTGTTCTAAATACAGTTCAGTAATAATAAGTTCATTCATGTTGTGCAACCAATATACACAACTATTTTTATCTTGCAAAAATGAGACTCTATAACCATGAACAACTCCCCATTCTTTCCTATCACCAGCCCCTAGCAATCACCATTCTACTTTCTGCCCCTGTAACTTTGGTTACTCTAAGTATCTCATACAAGTAGATTTGACTTTGTGGTTGGCTTATTTCCCTTAGAATAATATCCTTAAGGTTTATTCTGCTGTAGCATGTGTTAGAATTTCTTTTCTTTTTAAGAAGAAATAGGATTCCATTGTATGTATAATATATACCACATTTTGCTTATCTATTCATCTGTGGCTAGAAACTTGCATTGCTTCTACCTTTTTGCTATTGTAAATAAATAATGCTACTAGGAACGTGAGTTCACAAGTATCTTTTTGAGACCTTTCTTTCAATTCTTTTGAGCATATACCCATTAGTGAATTTACTAGATCATATGATAGTTCTATTTTTAATTTTTTGAGAAGCCACTATACTATTTTCTGTAGTGGCTGTACCATTTTATAATCCCACCAACAGTACATAAGAGTTCCAATTTCTCCACATCCTCACCAATATTGTTACTTTCTTGGTTTTTGTTGTTGTTTAATAGTAGTTATCCTATGTGGGGTAGTATTTCACTGTGGGTTTGGTTTGGATTTCCCTTATAATTAATGATGTTGAGTATATTTACATGTGCTTGTTGGCTAACACCCTAATTTTGATTAGATTCCCCACCTTATTCTTCAACTTGGCACCAAGTGGCACTTATTTTTATATATTATGTACTGATGATATTCAGTGGAATGTGCTGTGGACTTTTATATACAATTGAATCGATGAAATTATGGCATAACCAATAAAATTTGGTAAATGTGGTTTTTTAATTTTTATTTTATTTCAGCGTATTATGGGGGTACAAGTGTTAAGGTTACATATATTGCCCATGCCCCCTTCCCCCTTGAGTAGGAGCTTCAAGCGTGTCCATCCCCCAAACGTTGCACATCTTACTTGTTGTGGTTGTATATACCCATCCCCTGCTCCCCCCTCCCACCCTCCCGACATCTGATAAATGTTACTCCTATATGTCCACTTGTGTTTTGTTTTTAATGCAAAAGAGTTTAATGCTTTTTGATCTTTTAAAATACAGAGGCCTCTTTTTAAAATTAAAAAAGAAATCCCACTAACCTCTGTATGATAGTACTTTTACTCTCTGTTGATTGAGAAAATATATACTATGACAAAATATTACTATGACTTCAGTTACTTGTTTTGTTGGTCAGTGTAATTAACACTAGTGGCTGCAGCAGTCATACCTCAAACCTTTGCTGCTTGAAGCAAGACAGTTACATTCTTATTCATGTAGAGACCAGCATGGATCAGGTGATCCTCCAACATGTATGGTTATTTCTTTTAGAAGGCATGGACCCGAAGGTCACTGCAGGAGGGGAAATAAAGAGTGGAGGAGTTATCAAGGCTAACTGCCTTGGTTATTTCCTCTTATGGTTAATTAGCTAGGCCTAGTCACATGACACTAACTCATATGCGGTGGAGGCTGGAAAATGTAGGAGAGCACATGTAATTTGAGGGCCATTGACTCTGGGAGTCATTTTTAATGAACTTGTATTTTATTAAGCACAATAGTGACTTGATATATTTGAAAAATAGCAATAAATATATGTGTGGGAGCAATAAATATATGTGTAGTCTACAAAACTTATACACAGGAACTCATAAACCTCTTGCAATAACTTTATGGTACATCAGGATTTTGTGGATGAGATGGGTACTGATAGTGTCCATCACTAATGCAATAGTATTGTCATTTTAACAAGCAGAGGATTAGAAGCATGAAGTTTAAGACTGTTTAGTTTCCAGATAAGACCATTGTTAAATTAACAAATGAATATATTTGTAGTTTTAAAAACTCCCCAGAGATAAGATTAATGGTGGTATTTTATCCCATAGCCACTTAAATGGTGATCTTAATTTCAGTTACTTTAATTTGGGATTTTAGAATTATTCCTTATTGTACACTCTTCTTTTTCTCTTTTGTGCAATAAATAAAGTTTGCCACTTTTATTTGAAGTTTTCCGAGTTGGTATAATTGTTTTGACTAATTGATCATTCCTTAAGCTATTTTATGTTAAAGAGATGTTCATTAACTCATATGTAAAACTGAGTTAAATCCATTTGAGAAGCAAATAGCATATTGAGTATACTAAACATACATATTTTATACCTCATCTTTGAGTGTTGATAATATTTACATATGACTTATGCCTATTATACCAAGCATTCAATTAAAAATGTCTAAGTCCATAAAATTGGTTGTTTAGCATCACATATGTAGACAAAAAGAGAGTTATTTGAATGACTCCAACTTATAAAAACTCCTGAATTCCATCCAAACATATTATATATTGGAACACAGTGACAACGTATAACAATATTTCCTTATGCTTTATTACAATGGCTAATTTTAGCCCCTAACATAGTTTCTGGTGGCCTCATCTCACACATTTGAGAAAAATAGATATTAGTTTCCACCTGGCTGTGAACTCACTTATGAAGCCTTTCTTTATTTTTCAAAAACTAGAGCCATTTCAGTTACTTCCAAAATATGTTTTTGGCAGTGAATGAAATTTATTTGAAATTATATTTCTACAATAAGAAGCATCAGTACCATCCTACATTATCAGATATTCTTATGTATTTTTAACATACTTAAATTTATATATAATCTTTAATTAATAATAGATCAAGTCTTAGTAAGGTTATAATCCAGAGTTATGATTTACAAGTCAGTTGATTTTTTTGTATTAAATTTGGAGAGTGAATATTTATAATGAATGAGATGTGTGTAGGTTTAGTCATAGGAAATTTGCATAGAAGTAAAGATGTCTAGAAGATTCTCCAACATAAAAAATCAGATTTCTTCTGTAATACTAGGAAAAACAGGAATAATAAAGTCATGGTTTTGACCAAATATATATGGATAAAGGAAAGAATTGGGTGCTAGTGTATCACCTTTGTTGATTTCAGTTAGGATATGTAACTGTGATAGGTTATTTTCAATATGTCTTTCTTAGCCAAAACCACACATTTTGGGTTTTGATAGATTAATTCTTGTCAATACGTCAGCTAGACTGACTCATGCTCATTTAATCACTTTTATAATTAAAGAAACCAGGGTAAAATGAAATTCCCAAGTTCACACAAAAATTAGTAGTAGAAAAAATTTTAAAATGTGTAGTCCAAGAATGTCTAGTTTGTTTTGTAGCCAATAGAAACCACCCCATGTCATTTATCTCAAGTTATTTTAAATGTTTTGATGGTGTTCCTCCTTAGGATTATGTTGCTTTTCCAACACATCTTTCTTTGCTAGAAGGAAATATGAAATTAATTTCTTGCTAGCTC
Organism: Microcebus murinus; assembly: GCF_040939455.1. Lineage (NCBI taxonomy): Eukaryota > Metazoa > Chordata > Mammalia > Primates > Cheirogaleidae > Microcebus > Microcebus murinus. The sequence continues at coordinate 66,954,957 of NC_134109.1, forward strand.
TTTGATGGTCCTACTTTCATTTATATTAAATGCATTCTATAAATCCTACAGGTTTGTTTTGGATTGTTTATAGAAATACATTGGGAAGGAAAGGAAATGATTGCTAAGCTGGATTTCAGTAATGAAGTAATCAGAGACTTTCATGGAGTTCATTTTATTCCTTATTTATGATTTATAGTTGTTTCTTTAACTGCCTGTAAGGTACATGAAGGAGCATAAGCCAGAAAACTCTGAAAACATACATAAATATTTATTCAAATGTGTTATTTTTCACCTGATAACAATGTTGTTGTTGTTGTTTATTTAAGTTTTCTCTATTGGAACATATTTTGCAGAGCAACTCACTCAATTTTTTTCCCTCTGCTTTGTTTTCCTTTTAATCTTTTTTTTTTTTGCAATAAAAAGTTTTTTTTAAAAAAGAAGAGGCAAAAGTTTTATCCTCCCAGAAGAAAGTGCACTCACTGAAACTTTATCATGCCCTAAGTTGAAAAGCATGGGAGTGTGATAATGATGCTATTACTACACAGGTGAGAGGCAAAGCCCTCAGACCATACTCACAGTCTTGCCTTCTACATAATCTGAAGCAGAAAAGGAACCTTGCACAAATCTGAAATTTATAGTATCATTCTCAAAAGTCTATGCGTATAGTGACGTGTGTGTGTGTGTGTGTGTGCGCGCGTGTGTTCATCTTTTATTCTTTAACAACCTCCCATGAGATACTAATATTATACTCAAGCAATGAATTGAAAAGTGAAAAATTCAAACAACAGCAAGCACTAAATAGCTGTTTTGACTGAGGTGCACCAATTATTATGGATTAACCATTGTTTTAATGTGAATACATGCCAGAATGAGGAAATCTGAGAGTTTAATGATGTCACAACTTCCCTCTCTTGACATCAAAAGTATACGCTATGAAAGGTATATTAGTAGCCCTGTCATTCCTGACACTAGCTGTTGGTTGTGTTCACACAGTGGTAAAGTTGGTAAAGAGGTTAGGCTCTGGAATCAGAATGCCTGGCGTTAGATTATGGCTCTGCTTTCTCTAGCTGTGTGAAGCTAGGCGAGTTACTTAACCTTTCTGGGTCTCAATTTCCTCCTCTGTAAAATGTGAGAATTGACAGTACCTACCCTATTTTTGTTGTTGGGATTAAATATACTGAACTAATTCAACTATAAAATGTGTTAAAGAGCTTAGTACAATACCAGGCACTTAATACTCAGTGAAATTAGCTGACATCATTAAACCAATTCACATTAAGGATTTTATAGCTGACCAACATCTCATCAGAGACTACTGGCTGGGTATTCAATAATTATGTCCAGAACAAACATGAGTCCATAGGCACTGAAGGCATATTTTTCATACAATGCATTTTGAAAATGATAGAATGCATAACAATTTCCTTAGTGATTAAAGGGAATGTATCTATTGAGTCACTAAAACTAAATAAAGTAATGCAGCATATGAGTTGGGGAAAGGAATAGAACTGATGGATGTTGGAAATAGTTAACAATCTCTAATATTCAGTGGAAGAAAAGTATTGCCTCATTTAAGGCAGAGATATAGCTTAGCTCAGGGCAGACTCACTGCACAGGATGGGCTGCTTGTGAAATCTTTGTGACAGGAATTACAAGTCAAGAATCAGTTTAAAAGCAAGAATTACTGATAGAATGAAATATTTCTGTTTTTATTTTTGTTTTCCAAATATTAAATGTATAATGATTCAGCATCCATTGCTTAACATTTGCTTTCTGGCATTGAACAGTATACTTAACGTATACCAATTTCACAGAAGCATGATATAAGAGTAAATATTTCGACAATAACAGCAGCAGCAACAGCAACAAAAACAGTCCTGTGGAGAATTTGTGTTTCCAAATACATATGAATGCTAATAACTATTGTTTTTTTTTCCAATCCAGCCTGAATCATTCTGCATTTTCTGATGATTTTCATCATTATCCGACTTCTCCACAGCAATATTCAGTAGTAGAAGATGGCAGAGTAGCATCTATCTTTTAAGATAAAGGCAACAAACATTTTTGGACATGGTAGACTATAGATAATATAATTACCATGAGGCCTTTTTGAAGACACTACTAGAGGATGATAGTCAGACAATCAAGAGATGAATAGAAAAACTACAGTGAAAGATGTGGTGAAGAACATGAGGAATATAGCACTAAGATGTAACTGTAAATCTATGATTGTAGGACTACAATTGAAAGATTAAGAGTATTAGGATTGTAGGACCAATAGTCAAACAAATGTGAAGTTTATAGTTAGAGAACAGAGTGTAATTGTCATAAGTCTTGACAACGAATAAATTAAAGGTTGGGAAGGAAGGGACATGTGTACAAGAAAGAAAGTGTAAGTGTGGTTGTTCCTTTATTTTGTAGCCATGGAATAAAATGTACACTTAAAACTGATGAACTAATAATAGAAGTCTAAAGCTATTTGACAGTAAACAATATTAATAAAGATAATATAATCTGCTAAAATTAATGGTGAAGGAGGAGAGTGGAAAATGGGAAAAAGGAAAAATCATTCTATATATTAACTTAATCACTGGTCATATAGTGTGTCTAAAGGAACTGTATAAGTAAATAATTAAGTGTACAATTCTCAAAAACTATTAGTGTAGTTTTTATAGTAAATCATGATGACAGAAATAACAACTTGAAGATCACTCTTTTAGAAAAATAATCCCCAAAATTAACAGAAGAAACACATAAGCGTATGTGCATGCACAGTATTGCTATGTACTTTCTTGTCTAGATTCATATTTTACTGTAACTTTAGGCCAGTGAGGATTTTCACTATTTGTTTTTTCCAGCTTAAGCATGCATTTAACAACATTATAAAATATTTTACCTGGTATTTTGTATGTATTTTAGAAAAGTAGTTGATTTTTAAAGATAATTCTGAATATGTTTGGAAATAAAAGTATAGGCATTGATATAAAAATGAGGTGAGAGGGTAGAAATTTTACACTAATACCCCTTTTGAATATTGATGTAAAAGTCTTGAACAGACCAATACCATGACAAAGTTGAAATTGTGCTAGGAATGCAAGAATTTCATATTAGGAAATCTCCTAATATGGTTAACTTCGTTAATACATGAAAAGTGCAAATAATTAATAATTAATCATAACTATAAATGTTGAAAATTTATCTAATAAAATTCCATATCCATTCTCAATAAAAATGTAATAGTATAGGAGATATGATACCTTCCTAACATGATAAAATATACCAACCATAATATAATTTGCCTGACACTTAAAGTGAAAGCATTAAAGAAATTTGCTTGAAGTGGCAAGAACATCCACTATAACTACTGTTACTGATCATTGTCCTAAAGCATGATGCAAAGGAGTTAAGCAAGAAAAAGAAAATACAAGTATACAAATTAGAAAAAAAGGAGGTAAAATTATAATTGTAAATAGGTGGTTCACTTTTATATCTCCAATACCAAAGGCAATCAGATTAAAATATAACTAAAATTAATACAACAATTCAGTAATATGGCGGCACATAAAATTAATTTAAAAATTGACAGCCTCCATGCATTAAAATAATAAATTTAGAAAATATACAGGAAAGCTCCTTTTATGATAGTAATAAATATAAAAAATATTTAGACATAATCAATAAGATAAGAATTGACAAAATTTTATATTTTAAGAAAGCTTTTATATGCTACTGATAAGACTAGAGCAAATGGCAACATTTATCATGATATAACATGGGAAGATTTAGCATTATGATAATTGCATTATGATGTTTGCATCCTTAAGTTAACCTAGAAATTTCAAATGATTTAAATAAAAACAGCAAGATTATTTTAGGAATCAATGTGATTCTAAATTTCATGTGGAAAAATAAGCAAGCAATAAATTGTGAGGAATATTCTGAGAAAGAAAAGGGATGAGAGCTGTCTCACCATTCTAGACAAGTGGGTACAAATGACACCATAAAAGTAAAGGGCAAATCCACTAGAGGATTTTTTTTATAGTCTTACATCAAGGAAGGAATTTCTTAGTGTGACTCAGAGAAATGACAAAAGCAATAATAATATTAATACATTTGTCTGAATAAAGATAAAAACAACCATGGAAAATAACACCATAAAAAAAGAAAAGAGACAAAAGCCAAGTTGGAAAAAATATTTGCAAGTCATATCACAAGTAAAGGACTAGTTTTTCTACTGTATAAAAATGCTAGCAAATCATTAAACCAATGACCTAACAACTCAACAGGAAAAAGAGAAAAGAGAACGTGTTTGCAGTTCACAAAGAATATCCAAATGCTTCTTAAATATGTCAATAGTTGCACAAATCAACTCACGGTAAGAAAAATTCAAGTTACAACTGCAGTGGGATACCATTTCTTGGGCTGATAAATATCAAAAAGATTGACAATACAAAATATTGACAAATGTGTTGGGAAAAGTATAAATTGGTTTGGTTTATATAAAGGGCAATTTAGTAATATACGGCACAAAGATGAAAATACACATATACTTTGACCTACCAATTCTATTTCAAAAAATTTATGCTGTAAACTCCAACATGTGGTCGGGCATGGTGGCTCACACATGCAATCCTAGCACTCTGGGAGGCCGAGGTGGGATGATCGATGATTGCTTGAGGTCAGGAGTTGGAGACCAGCCTGCGAAAGATCAGGACCCCATTTCTACTAAAAATAGAAAAAAATTAACCCAGCATAGTGGTGCATGCCTGTAGTCCCAGCTACTTGGGAGGCTGAGGCAGAAGGATCGCTTGAGCCCAGGAGTTTGCAGTTGCAGTGAGCTAGACTGACACAGCACTCTAGCTCAGGTGACAGAGCGAGACTCTGTCTAAATAAATAAATAACTCCAACATGTATGAAATGACATCTGTACATTTGTTGTAGCATAATTGATAATAGCAAAAGTTTAAAAACACTAACATGTTTATCAATAGGAGACCAATTAAATAGTGTAGAAGTACACAACAAAAGGGGAAGAATAGGAAATTTTGCTTTGTGTACTTATATAAAAAGATGTTTAATATATAGTATCTGTTTAGGCAGCCAAAACAAAATACAATAAACTGGGTAACTTATAGACAGCATACATTTATTTCTATTTCTAGAAGGTGGGTGATCCAAAATCAAAAGATATAGGAATATTTGGTGTCTGGTAAGGTCCACTTCCTTATTCATAGATGGTGCTTTCTCACTGTGTATTCACATGGTGAAAGGAGCGAAGGATCATTCTGAAGCCTCTAGGCCTCTTTTTAAGGGCACTAACACTATTCATGAGAGTATGGTCTAATTATCTCCCAAACATTTCATCTCTTACTGCTATCATCCTGAGTGTTAGGATTTCAACATGTGAATTTTAGGGGGACAGAAACATTCAGATTTTAACATATAGTAACTGAAAAAAGAAATGAGCAAAAGAGTGCATGCTAGCATTTGAAGCAAAGTGTAAAATGCAAAAAAAATCACTTGTGTGTGTATTAAATCTAGATGTAAGCCTAAAAGACTGTATAGTAACTTACTCTAGGGAAGATAAGTGAATGATAGGGACAGAGTTAGGAAAAACATTTTATTTTAGACCATTTTTGTACATTTTTGAATGTTGTAGCATTAGTACTTCTTATGTTTAAAATGAAATAAATTTAAAGAAAAACAAGCATTTTTGTGTGTCATCCATGAACTCAATGAAAGTAGTTCACAAGAATGGTTTGAGTGGAGTAGGTTCAGGGGAAAATGGAAGGTGAGAAATTCGAGAACTGACAATGAAATATAGTTATAGAAACAAACATATTCTAATAAGTTTATACTTGGGGCTAAAGGTGAGGGTAGTAAGATCAGAAATTTTTTTTAGATAGGTAATCAATAAAGATAGGATAAGGTAAACATAGATAAGAGGTAAAGATAAATAATACTTCAATACATTTTCATGTTGTTGGGGCTGATCCAATATCTAGGTTGCAAATTTTTCAAGTCTAAGGGGCTACTTACCAAAAAATAACAACATTGGGTTTTTAACTCTGGATTTTTAAATTTTTCTTTTCTGATGGTAATTAGATAAAAGTGCTTGCTATCTATTAGAGCTACTCCTACTTGGCAGCAATAAGAACATCACGTATGTATCTATTTCTGTAATGAGGGGGGGAAGTGGATAATTGAGTGGATCAAGCAAAGCTGCACAGTCATGGGACAAGGCAACCTTGGTGGGCGAACAGCATGGTGTACTGTCTCCACTCTGCTGTCCCTGCTATTTTCATATTCCCCCAACATCCGTCACGTTTGTTGGTTGAGGGAGTGAGCAATGAGGGAATAACATTCTGTAGGTCTAGCACTACAAAACAAACGAAGATAGTTGCTTTGTGAGAAAGAAAGATGAAGAAAAGTTATGAAATGTTTCTATTTCAAGATCTATAATTATGTAGAGATTTATCTTGCTTTTCATCCCAGCATACATTCTACTCTTGTAGTGCATCTGCAACTTTTGGAAAAATTTATTTTGGTTATTGCATCTGCTTCTCACCATCCAATTCACACCCAACCCAAGCCATGACCACCCACGTCCAAATGTCTTCTCCACCCCTACCCCTATTTGATGGGCTATTCTATGGCTTTTCATCTCCATCAGGTAAAAGTTATTCCACCTTCTCACCTTCTCCTTCCATGATAACATGTCTATCCTACTTTGCTCACCAATGGGATGTCTACCTTCTTCCACTCCAAGGCCACTTTCAGACCACTCAAACGGCAACAAAGACAATTGAACAGAGCTATTGCACATCATGTTAGTGGATAGATACTAAACACGCCATAACATCTAGTACAGTGTCTATGAGTTAAGCAGGGTTAGTAAATGTTATTTAAAAGAATTAATAACAAAATTTCAAAAGAAGAAGATTTTAAGTAATTTAAGGCAGCTCTGTTGTTAGCTGTCCAACACAGAACCCAGCTTTTTTTTCAAAGTAGGAAAGGTTTTCATTCAGGCAACGAAATCCTAGTTTATTATGACAGAGCTTATTATGAACCTTCTTCATTAGATAGGAGGTTGGTCTGAAAGATGTCTGCAATCCTTTTTAAATGTTAAGTTTATAACCACCTGATTTGCTCTCTACTTATCATTGTTGTTGAATCTTTTTTGTTGATCATGTCTGTATTGCTTATTGACTTGCTTATAGTAAAATAATTCATTTTTATGTAAGATATTAGTTCTATAGCAAAATAATCTTACTTTTAAAAATAGTCTACCAGCTTAAGTATTTGACCAGCTTTTGCTGGAGGGGGTTTATTGAAATGAGCTGAGACAGAGACTGCACAGACCTCCAGCACAGCAAGGGCAACCAAGATGAGAGACAACTTGCTCAGCCTTTCAAAAGAAGGGGGGAAGTATTGGTTCCAGACCTGCTCCAGAGAGAAGCTCAAAGGGACTCAGCACTGGCAGAACAAAGAACCCTAGGAGGGAGGCTTTGCTCCAAAAGAGAGGTTTTTGCTTCAGGAGAAGACTGTTCCAAGGAAAAAGAGACTAGCTGTTTCAAACTCAAAAAAAAGCTGATCTCATGGCTCTTGGCAAAATAGTGAGTAGAAAAGAAATATTAACTTGAATCCAGCTGAGAGAAGTGGATCAAAGTAAACCTACTGCATGTCTAGTAAAAGAAAGGACTGTTTCTTGTACTTAGCTTTTGCCTGCTTTCCTTTCATTTTATGTTTTGCATTTTTCTATTATTTATGGTTGATAAATGTGCTTTGATTCTATAAATTCTTTTTGTTTTCCCCATATCATTCATATTTAATTCTAGAAACATTTATGGATGTCTGCTATGGAGCAGACACTACGCAGAGTGCTGCAGTTTCAAAATAAATAGGACATGACCCCTTCCCATATGGACCTAGTAGCCTAGTGGATAGCCACAAAACCATGGTAGTAGCAGGAAGTGGTTTAAAAGCACAAGCTTTGAAATATGATAGTTAGGGATTTACGTTCTGATTCTATCACATATATTATCTAAAAGGAGTAAGTTAAGTAAAATAAATTCTGATCTTGAGTTTCCTTATCTGTAAACTGTAGGTAAGTCTCATGGATTGTTGTAAAGATTGAATGAGATTATGCACACATACACGTAAAGCAAAAATAAAAATGCCCAGCACATAATATATTCTTAATAAATGTTAACTACTATGGTTATTTTCACCATTACTACTACTACAATTATTCTAGAAAAATGCTATGACATCATTTACTTGTATTACAATCAATATTACCTAGGAGAGGATTGAAGATACTGGGAAGAACTATTATGACTCAGATCTTGAAGAATTAAACAACTTCTTTGTGAGAAAGAAGACAAAGATATTTCTAGTAGAAAACATTAGGAAACATATTTGAGAAATTTCATTCACTAAACTGAGTGCTAAAGGACATGGTTGCTAAAAATCCAGGTCTCAGTTGTAAGTAGTGTTAAGCCAGTTAGATATATACTTTCCTTCTAGATCCATTCTCTACTTTTTTCTACCTTACTCTCTGCCCCAGGAATTGATATGGACTATCAAGAGGCTCTTGTGCCTTCTTGTTTCCAGCTGGGTCCAGCCAATGGGAAACCTCAAGCAAATACTAGAGGGAGAGGGGACACAAATCAAGACATTTATTCCTCTGGTTCCTTCCCCCAAAAGTATTCTTGCTCTGGCTGTTTCTATTGACAAATGGTCACCATTCCCAATAATGTGACCTGTTCTACCTCTGAGTCTCTGTGTACCTGGGTTCCAGTAACCTCTCCCTTACCTTTTTGCTTTGGGTCTTGGGTCACGACTTCTGTTGAAAGTCCCAGGTTCTCACAATGTCCTTTTATAGTTTCCCTTGTCCTGTCTTTTCCATTGTAATTCATTCTTTTATAAATGAACTCTCCGGGAGTTTCCCTGATTTGAGTATGCTCCCTGTGTCCTGTTAGAACTTTACTGATAGAGGTATTGATTGTTGTGTTAAGATTTTATTCACAGATTCACTTATTCTATCATCAAACAAATACCTGCTGAGTGTTTATTAGGGAACTGCTAAACACTGTCTCTGGTCTCATGGAGTTTATAGTCTAGTGTGAAATATATACAAGTAAATAGCAATGACAATTTAGTATTAAATGTAATAGATGTTAAAATAAAGGAAGTAAAGGTGCTTAGGACTACATAGCAAGCTCATCTGATCTGGACACAATTGGGTGACAAGCATGGAAAGTGAGGTTTGTTCAGTAAAAAAGAAAGTGTTGAGCATAATGGAGCTAAGAATACAGAAATTTAGTAAATAATGGGAAGGTGACACACCGTGGAAATGACAATGGATGACAAGGAGTGAAACATGGTGAAATTAACTGTGCACATTTTGTCCAAAGAGTCATAGAAGCTCTATGATGAGAATGGCCCATTAAACCTTGGCCCAAACTGATTTGGATATGGTTTGTCTTAGGTGGATTTGAAGGTATTCTGACCTTATTGTGTGAAGTCAACTTTGGACCTAGATAGTTCCATCTCTCATCTTACAGAGTACAAAGTAAGAGAGTTCCTATATATTTAATATTTTATATTATGCTCACAATTAAAAACCAGTTGTTTTCCTGCATTTTTAGTGATACACTAAGAATGTTAATTTTCTTCATAACACAGACTATATCAGTTTATACTACCGTAAAATGAATTGCTTTTAGATAGTGATAGACACTGGAAAAAAAGAAAGTCTGATTTCTTGTATGGTTTATAAGTTATTTATGTCATTGAAGATTGATAAGCATTTATGGAAGGATAGGAAGCAATACGGCTTCCTTTTTTAGGTGTGGGCATGAGGTAGATTCATCTGAATGACCTCACACAAATATTGCTGCCACATGATCTTTTCACAGTGGTTATCCCGTTATTGTATGTAACCAAATTTCAGCTCATTGCAAATATTTTAATGGTATAAAATTGATGTATTTGGGAATGTGGGCAGTAAAATGTTTTAATGGTTCATGATTGTTGTATTAAAGAGTATGGGATTATAAAGAAATTAAACTTCATATAGATTATGAAAAGGAAAAATACTTTGGTCTTTAATGCATGGAGGAAACCTAAGCAACAATAGGTAGTTTCAAAGTGCAACCTTAAATCATCTTACTCTCAAATTGTTCTTCTATATCTCAGGAACACTATCTCCATTTCCTGTTCCTCTACCATTATTTCTCTCTTTTCATTTTGAAATGTATCAAATTAACAGTTAATACATGTTTCAGTCAGAGTTTTCCACAGCAGCAGAACCAATAGGATGTATAAATAGAGAGAGACATATTTTAAGGGATTGGTTCATGTGATTGTAGAAGCTGGAAAGTCCAAACCTTGCAGGACAGGCTGGCAAGCTGGAGACCCAGGAAAAATGGACGTTACAGTCTTGAGTCTGAAAGAATGTTGGAGACAGAATTCCTTTTTCTTCAGTACTTTTTAGTACTGAAAGTACTAAAGTACTTTTTAGAAGTAATTAATGAGAGCTAAGAAAAGCTCTTAAGGCCTTTGACTGGCCCACATTATGTAGGGTAATCTACTTTCCTCAGAGCCTGTTGACTTAAACATTAATTACTTCTAAAAAGTACTTTCCAAGCAACATCTAGACAACTGGTGTTTGACCTAACAACTGGGTATCATAGTCTAGCCTTGCTGACACACAAAATGAACCACCATAATGCCCATGACCTCCATATCTTCTCTGCCTGTTCCTGTGCTCAACATTTAACATTCCAATCTCATCATTAACCTGAAAAACTGATTTTTTTTTTCAAAGGGAAGATGTAATTTTTTATTACTAATTCTAGTGACTTTTTGACTACTCTGGGCTATTTGGTAACATTTGGTATACTTGGCCACCTCTACCCTCATGGAACCTCTTTCTTTCTTTTGATTTCTAGACAATGCCAGATACTCCTTTCTGCATGTCTGACCAACTATACTCATTCCCTAAGACTTAGTTCTTAGTTTTGAGCTCTCCCCTTCCAATTCTCATTTTTGGAGAACACATTTAGTATACTGGTTTCAACTGTCATATTTATGCCTATGACTTCTGAATTTTTTATGTCTTGAACTCTCACGTAGGACTTGTCTTTGTGTTATACTTCTTTATCCAATTACTAATAGAATTATGTCAGCTTTTCCCTCCTGGATCCTTGCTGTCTATCTTGCAATTTGCTATTAGACTATTCCACCTTAGACAACTTTGATTATATTTAATATAACTTTTGTTATTCAAAAATCACAATCACTATTACTTAGAGTCTAAGCTACTCTACTTAGTTCTCAAGGTCTTTCATAATTTCACTATCTGATCTTTTAACTTTTTTCTTTACAACATGCTCTGATTAGGCAAATCCACTCACATAAGCAATCATTTTATGCTGTATTCTGGGAATACAGAAATGAAAAAAACATGGCCCCTTTTCTTTAGATACTGACAGTAGTGGATCAGTGCCAGGAAGTAGAGGGAGGACTTATCTGTGCACAACTCACGCTGGTATAATTCAGCCTATGAATAAGAATTTTAGTAATTGTATAAGGCAGTATTAGTGGGCAAGTGACTTTTCCAATGGGGAAAGGTGGACAGTTAAGGTGTAATATGAAGGTCAATAGAAGTATAGGATCAATGTGTAGCAATAGAAATAAGCCGTGGCTTCTCTCTTTCTTACACAGAATCTCAGTTTTCAGAAGTTTTATGTCATTGTAATAGGTTAAAGGGAGTCAGCTCTTTAACAGCTCTACAGGGATTAGGCTGAACTGCCCGGGTGACAGTTTATGAATGGTCATTCAAAACTGTGTAGTTCCACATACACAATGACACTCAAGTCAGAGAAAGCCCTGTTCTTTCTTATCTGTCTCTGTAAGGATTCCTCATTCAGAATCCTTTACTTCTTCTGCCAAGCATTTACATTTGACCTGTTCCTTAAGGCCCAGCTCAAGAACTACTTCTTCCATGAAACTTTTTTGTTTGTTTGTTGCCTGATCAGTCTGTCTGTCATTGATTTTTTCGTATCACCGAACATTTGATTTAATACTCAGAGATCTTCTAATGTTATTATTCGCAGTTGTTTTATTTGTATTAGTCTTGTTTGTTCTAACCAGATGATAAGTACTCTTTAGGGTAGAGACCATGTCTTATATTTCTTCTAATCCCCTAATATTACTAGCACAGAGGACAACAAGTAGTAAATGCCCAAGCAATACTTATTACTTGACTAATTTTCTTTTTGCATGGAAGGAGTAGTGAGGAGCGTAGAACTAACATTACACATTGCACATCTAATACACGCCACGAACAGTGTTAGGGCATTATATATGTTATCTGATCTAATAATCACATCATCAGAGTGAGAGAGATATTCTTTTTCCCAGATTTCTGATGAGGAAGCAATGATTTTTAGTGGTTAAATGATTTGGCCAGGGTTGTCACAATTTGTCATTGTCTAATTCAATCTTTGAACCTAGGTCTGTCTGAATTCAAAGCTAGTTTGTTCCCAAATCTGTGCTGCCTCCTGCTACCATGTGCTGCCCAAATTTCTCCCTTAGGATGGAGGCAATCATTTTCTCAGGATTTGGGAGTGTTGGTGGTTGAGAGTATCAGTTGTGTCCCTCTCTGGAACTTGCCTTCGGCTGAAGAGAGCATCCTCACCTAAAGGAATGTCCCTTCTCAGGGCAGTCCACATCCAGTGACTGGTACACATGGGGGTATAAAGGCCTAGCCTTTTGCCCTATTTCAGGATTGCATCCAGTGATATCCTAGCTCCAGAGAGCATGGCAGCATTGGCTAAAACTAGGTCTACATGACAGGCCAATCCTTCCCTCTGTCTAGCCCTGCTTTCTTCACTATGCCAACCCTATGTTTGTCTGAAGAACTCTGCTCAATAAACTTCATCCATGCAAATCTCTGTTTCAGAGTCTGCTTTTCAAGGAAGCAACCTGAAACTCATGTCATGTCATAGTTAAACACTTAACAGAAGAATGTGACGTGTTCTTGTGTGTTACTCATGAAGCACGCTATCATCTTTTCATAGAAACTTCCAGTACCTACCATGAGTGCTAAAGCTGACTGTGATGTGTTACTACTACTGTATTTTTCTTCCTCCTTACTTCCAAGGCCAAGAAAAAAAATTTTTACCATGAATAAGAAGGCACAGATCTTATTATCTTTCTCCCGTAAAGTAACTCTCTTAAACTGATGCAAATTGTACAACTATTATGCATGCCAATATTTGTGAGCAAATTGTCTCAGAAAGTAAAAGTAGAATTCTAGTTTGAATCATCTGAGACTGTACAGAGCACATGAGGGGAATACCTTTGACTCATTGCAGTTACAAGATGTACTTCAACTGATTCTTTTCCAATTCTGATGACATTCGATTAAAACCAGTTTCCATATTTTTAAAGTTATATTTTGGCACATAATTAAATTTCAACTTTTACATATGGATTATAAAAACAATTCCTAAGTCATTTCTTATGAATCTAACAGCTTTTTTATTTTAGCTCTTTCCTGCCTTTCTTGTATCAGAGAATCAATTGAAGGCTCAGCTCTAATAGAACATTCTCTTTGCACCTAGAATACTGCTATGCATATGCATGTGCAGTTACTGTTTAAGACCACAGTTGGAATATTACCAAAAATAGAAAGTCAATTTTGGGTTGTCAGTCACTACATAGAGCACAGCCTGCTAATAGAAGTTAGCTGGTGGCTAGTAAGGCACCAGAATTTAGAATCCAGGGCAAAGCAGAGATTGTATACTGAGAAATCACTTTCTGAATCCTTAAGGGAGCAATGTACCCTGTGCCCAGACACAAGCTTTATCTTGGGAAAATGTGGAATAAGAAAAAAGTTAATGTAATTAGAAAGTCAAAAACTACTCTCCACATCTAGGAACTCAACTTCTGGACAATTAAAATATAGTAAAGATGTATATATAAGAATGTAAAAGAGCCAACATAAGCATATGTATTTCAAAATTCTTGATTTTTTAAATTTTTATCCTCCATAGAGTTAAATGGAGATGAATAAGCCAATGAAAGACTTATATATAATTGCCTATTTGTGTTTAATCTGGGAGCTTCTGATATTGCCTAGCTAGCAATTTAATGGTCTCAGGGCTTTAGATTTCACTTTGATAAGTCCTTGGGTTTTGTGTTCTGCGTTTTTCTCACACTGTGTCTTTTCTTCTAGCCATTCTATAGTAAAAACTCATGTCTGTCCTAACATCATCCCTTGACGTGACATCACCAGCCAATCACAGCCATGCTGCAATATATAGCCACTCCATCCCATGTAGCATAATTGGTAATCGGACTCAGTATCATTGAGGGGAAAATAATAGAAGGGCCCATTGTGCATGATTATATGCCAGACAACATAGAACCAAGGGTACCTATCCAGGTCGGTTATTATTAAAGGAGCTCAAAGCTCTAAAACTTTCAGCACCTTGTTCAGAAGCAAGGAAAGAGCCAACACAAGCCCTGGGAATCAGACAAGGGTGACAAGCATTAATAGCGCCATTATCTCAAGATAATGCTAAGCTGATAAAATATTTGGCCATGGCCTAAGCTTTTATTTCCCATGGAAATATGGGTTTCAAATACCACAATCTATCACAGAATCTCAAGGGGACTGCACATTTTGTTATGTATTAAATTCGTGTAAACTGCCACTATGAAGACAGGAAATCTAATTTAGGAGAAAATATTCCAGCATAATAAGGAGACTGAACTGAGGTGGCCGCATTAGGGACACACTGGCTTTCTGGCTGACTATTTTCTTAATCAAAGAACATGTCAGTGGGAAGGCCACCAAAAATGATATGGGATTCAGAGCTGTCAGTTATTAGATGCACACAACAGGTAAATTAATATTTGGTGATAGGCTTCTGGTGCTTGGGGCTTGACAGCTTTGGCACTACAAATGAGGGGAGATCAGATTCTTTGTCATAGTCAACTAAATATCACTATTCCCCGCTGTCACTAGGAGATTTAGGAATCTACATTAACTCTTTCAGGCCACCAAGAGCCTTTATGGAAAATAATTGTTTCCTAGAATTGTACCAGTCACTGGGAGAATAGATAGAAAGAGCTACTGGCCTGTAGTTTCTATATTTTGTATCCAGGGCTCTGAACTGTAAGAAACCACATGAACTGTCTAGTACAACACTCCTCTCCTCCCCAGGTGCCTAGAGAGGTAAGGAATTACACTCAGATCACACTTCCTGACAGGGGTAGAGTAGGGGGTCAAACTCATTTCTATTCCACTCAGTGCAATTTACTAAAAAAGAATAATTTGTGGAATACTTTGATATATATATCCCACTTGAGCATAACCAAAGTCTGTGAGAAAGATGGTAATACATTTTACAAGTTAGAAAAACACAGCCTCAGTCGCAAAGCGACTTGCCTAATGTCAAGCAGAATTGGAACTGTAATCTGAGTCCTCTGATTCCAAGCTCTGTGCTCTCCTTACTACAGGACGTACTGCCTGTATTAAAACTAAGATTACACTCTGATAAAAGCTTCCCTTAGGGTAATACATTTTCCTTATTAACTTGCTCTTTTCCAAATTTAAAAATTATGAATATATCTACATTTTATTACAAAAACCTATTGTTATTTAACTCAAACACAGTTTTAAGCAAGTTCTCCTCTTCTTCTTCTTCCTTTTTTCTCTCTTCTCATTCTTCTCCTCATCCACCTCCCCCCCACCAACCCTCTCTTCCTCCTCCTTTTTAGACTAGGGAAATAATACATTTTAGGGATTAACTCATCCATTTCATGCTTACTTCCTGCCCTATTCCTTTTAGAATGTATATATAGTCTTCATTCTTTATTTGCATATCATTTAAAGTTTATTAACTTCTAAAGGTTATTGAGTCTTACAGACCATCCTTCATATAATCATCATTCATGTCAAATGCAAATGTGGCTGTTAGTTTTGCAATCGCCCAGAAAAAGTAAAAATGAAAAATTACCATTTTTATTTTTTAATATAAATGAGTGACATCTCTTACCATAACTGTCGGAAGTCCTACAGTACACACTATCAGATTATATCACAACGAGGCCAGAACATTCATACTAAGCTCAAGTTCACTGAATTCTGTCAGTCATCAGTTATGAATGCACAATTTCCCCGCAAGGTCCTGTTTAGGAAATGAGCCCTGTCCTATTTAGAAGCTCTAGCTTAGATGACATTGCTAGCAAGGCCATTGATGATAAGATTTAATGGACACTTAAAAATTTTTAGTTAAATAAAACCCACTGTAATTGTTTTCAGACAATTCAAGTGGATTCAAGCCTGGTGGCTGTTTTTATTTTTTTTGAGTGAGAACTTCTTAAACAGTAAGAAAGTGTTCTATGAAGATAGCATCGTGAAGGTCTTATTTTGAGGAGAAGCAGGAATGTTTGAAAAGGTGCAGGAAGCCAGGAGCCTTACTTGTACAGCAAAGAAAAAAATGTTCTGATCTCTTCCAAATTAAACTTTTAGGTGTGTTACCATCCACTCCCTCTACCTCAGCTTCAAGTTCTAGAAGATTAACCAAGGCTCAGGCAGGTAGCTATAACACTGATGGAGTTTCCTGGGTTGTTGCTATTCCTGGGGTCCCTGAGGAAGCATCTAGCTGCAGCAGCGACAAAGACATTCTGAAGACACACTGGTGCTCGTTTGAGTCTCAGCAGGTGGAACAGTGGGGGCTACCATAGGAAGAAGGTTAAAGAATATTCTTTAACTGATATATTTGAATAAACATCAGGCAATGTCTGTGTGGTTCAGAAACAAACACCAGATTGAAAACTAGACTATAAAAGTGTGCCCATTGAAGTGAGCAAACTGAGTCCATTATGGTGGAGTTATATTCACACAGTGTGCTTATTCTGTGTGCTTAGCTAAAGGAAACACATGCACACACACACACACACACACACACACACATACACACACAAAATGGTCAACTTTATAATTACCTATATTTTACCTGGTATACTCGACCTGATGAAGAAATTTCCCCATGTGACTATTCCATGAGAACAGAGTCTTCACAGCTCTCTCCTGATGCAAGAATTTCACCGTTCTGAGTGTGCTTCCTATGATTAAAGATGCCTGTTTCTATTAAACATGGCTCTTAAAAGTGAGTGTGAATTATTTCATCTCATGCCTGGCCAAGGAAAGAGTGATCTACTGTTACAGGGAAAGAAAAACTTATTGAGTTGCACTTACTAAGAGAGGGTTTAATATTGAATCTCTGTGGGTGATTGGAACCTAAGTTCCACGTAAGTTACTACTCTACTTTGGGAATGCTCCCCTCCACATACTGAACTATGATGTACAGAAATTGGCTATTAAAGCAGGCACAAGTTGATGCTATTGAAGAACATTTAATTCATAGGCCACATTAGGTATTTACATTCTATCAAAGCAATGTAACAACAACAACAAAACAGCAAATCCAAAATGTGGGTAGAATCTTCTTACTTAAACTTCTCCTGGACCAATATGTATTGAGCTCATTTGCCAGACATTAACTAACATGATATCTCTCTCTCTTTCACACATATGCACACATACACACACACACACATAAATACACGTGTCATATCTAAATAGTTCTGTTCCAAGGAAGTTTAGAAAATATGTTTAAATTAATTAAAGAATTCAAAAGACAAGCATACACTCAAATGAATCGTTGCTACACACAAAAAATGCAATTTTACATGGATCCCATGAATCTTTCTGGCTGGTATCATTAGAAAGGTAGAAAAATCCAATACACAGCCCTAGGGATGGTGAGTTATTTTCTTATTTGCAAAATTCTAGCACCAAAACCTTCACTGCAATAATCAAGTGTCTGTAGCAGTTCAGATAGCTCCAGGATTTCATGATTCACTTACATTACTTAATCCACACTATAGAATGAATGCTATAAATACTTCACTGTTAAGCATAATCAAACACAAAAGATTACAAAAGATATATTTATTTTTATATCATTCCTAAGGAATGGAAGAAAACCCTTAGATTGGCCCAAGAGAATGATCTCAATGTCAGTTCAGCCTCCTATTTTTGCAATATCCAAGTGCTGCTCATCTTCTTTCCCCATCTCAAAAGCATTCCTTTTCCCACACAGGTCTGTGCCTAGGCATCACTTCTGCCTCGTAGGGTCATCTATGGTATTCACATATTTTTGACAACCATTTGTAGTCAATGAAAGTTGACTTTACATATCAAGTGCTTACTGTTTTGCTAAAGGAAGTTTTGTTTCTTCTAAATAACCTCTAAAATTTAGTCCATGCCTCTATCCAAGGAATGGTATGCCTGTTTTCATGGCCCTGTGTCTTTCTCTCTCTCTAGTGAAAGTTTTGTTCTCTCTATTTCTGTTACTATGGTTTAGGCACCACTGAAGGATTTGGAAGAGATTACATACATCCCATCCTATTGACCAAAACCATCCAACTACATTTCTTGGGATGACATAGCTTCCTCATCTCATAACTAGTGCTGTGTGAGCTGCTGTTATATTCACAAGAGACAACGTACCAGAGGAAGTCAGAAAAGGAGGCTATTATACAAATTAAGAATATTTATAAGGAGAAGTTGAAAATATTCTTTGAGCAAATAAAATTCTCTCTGGCCTTTTTACTTAGCATATTAATACGAAGAAGGCTGAATGAACCAAAGTTCACTATTACCTATAGTAAAGAAAATGATCATCAAGAAAGGGAACTCCGAAAATAGAAAATTTTTTTTCATTATCATTTACTGTTACCAAGAAAACTTTGGCATTCTGGGATCTTTATCAAGAATCCTAAATCTCTAAGGAATAGATTTTTAATGTTACCATTTTCAGTAGCATTTAGGTCTCAAAAATATTCCCAGTGGGCTAGTTCTGCCTACCCATTTTTATCTTCTATTTCTAGGGGAAAGTGACATTAACGTTGTGCAAAAAGTCATATTCTTACTGGGCTTCCAGTTGCTTTTTGACATTGAATGTGTAGAAATACTTTGCAAATGAAACTCCTTTCTAGTCATTGTCAGGCACTCATTTTCTCAATACCTTTGAGTTAATACTACTAGGATAATTTGACATGTATAATAAAATATGCATACTTACATTCTTCTAGTTTCTTTAACATCTAAACTGAGTAAGATTACTACTAGAAGATGGTGCAAAGTGTAAATTATTATTTTTAACCAATAATTATTAAAGATTTAAAAATAAGGATTTGTGGCATTAATCAGGAAACATTCACTTTCAAAATCATCTGAAGAACAAAATTGTTCCAAATATAAATTCTGAATATTTTCACAATATTGAGGATAACCTTCTTAGAAAACCATTCACCCAAACTTCAATATTAACTGTCAGCAACTTCACTTACCATTCTAAGAACTAAAAACAAACTTCAATTAAGAAACTAAACCAGTGTGGGTGAGAGATTTGGGTGATAACTGTTTCCTCATTTCTAGCAACTATTGGATTTTCTCTCTCACTCAAAGAATGAGAAAGCAGGCAAATCTCCAAGGCTGAGCTTTTTGGGGTGAGATTTTTTTTCTAACAACTATACACCTAATTATCTATGTGTTCCATCAGCAGAGATTCTCAAGGTACTGCTTATTGAAACTGACCTGGTAGGCATCCCAGGTCTTAAGGATGAATGAATAAATAACTTTGCTGAATGCTGCTGAATATGTGATAATGTAATTAGTATTCCTGCCAACAGAATTGAAAATGAGATGTTGCATCTCTAGGGACTTTTATACTTCTCTGTAAATAGTTTCTCTTAAAATGCACAAGATACATATGAGCTAAGCAAAAAGGTTGACTCTAAATTAAAATGCTATTATGCTACAGATGATATGGATGAAGGGCTTACTGAATTGTCACTCCCAGATTGACAGAGGAAAGCCATCATTTACATATTCTCCAAGCATATTGAGCCCCAAAGGCATTTGGTTTTTTCAAACAACAACAAAAAAGCCATTTGGGCTACAAATAATCCACTAGAGGAACACAATGGTGACCCATTGCTGGTATCTCCATGATTATGAAAATAAATGTTAACATTTATTTGATACTAAGGAGATGGAAAACAAGCTATTTGAGATAAGGTAGTTTCTTTCAGATTTCAAACTGAGAAATTTTTAAAAGTGTGATATTTCAAAATCATCGGAGATTGCTGCCTCAATTTGTTTAAAACATTAAGGCATTTACCATATTGGCACCAAATCAAGTCAATCTAATCAGTTTCCCCTTGGATACTTCAGTAACTTAGAATTTAAATGTTAATCAGTTCCATTCGGATTATTTACATACAGGTGCATAAGAAATAATCCAGTGGATTGTTGCCCAATGTTTGCTAGCTAAAACTGCAAAGACAAGAATTATTTTTTCTTCCTTCCAGAGCATTTGCAAAGGATGAGTGAACTTCCTTCAGACTCAGCAGGACTTCCTCAGTCTGGCTGTGTTTCAACTCAAAATGATTTCCTCCTCAGAAACAAGCCCAGGAATGCCAGTTCATCTCTCACTAGAAACAAGAATAGAGATGTATGTCTCATGACTAAAGACTCAAATCAGGAACACATTTAGAGAGCAGCTGCTAGTGGGTCCAGTGCCTTTAATGGCGTCACTATAAACTAGAATAAACAGAGGAACTCAGACCAACACTGGGCCAAGACTCAGAAGAGTTGGCCTAACATTGCCACTAACAAGCGCTGCGGTTCTTAGCAAGCTACATAAGCTCTCTGGGCTTCAATTTCTGTGTGTATAAAGGAAAGCAGTTTAAACTGGTTACTTCTTTATTTATTTAAATATACTGAGTACATTGAGTGCTTGTAATTTCCCAGTTACTGTTGAAGAGTAGAAAAATATGCTACCCCAAAATATGTCACTGTGACATAAGGATTTTTCTTTTAGCTGAAGGCAATTGAGAAAAAGCAGTTATAAGAAAGGCTGTCTGCCTTCTTCTATGTGTCTGAAAGCAGGACACAAATTTACAAAAGTGTCCCTCTTCCCACTTTCCACAAGGAAGGATAAAGGTTGATCACTGGAGATAACTTTAGACTGTTATCACCCAGGAGATGGTATTAGAGGAATCTACATAAAATATTTTACTGACTAGCCTTTGTCCACAGGAGTTTTCCATATATTTATTGTCCCACAATTAGCTGCCCCTGGAGGCTCAAGGTTCTTTTTCTTTGTCTTGTCACTTCTCTAAATATTTAGTCGTTATTGTTCTTTGTTGAAGGTGCTAGGTAAGCCCGAGTTCTAAAGCATCTCTTTGATGCTTTTCCCCAAGTAACATATATTTATAAGATACACATGTTAATTGATTTATTTTTGTTTGTTTGTTTTTTCTTGTTATTTCATCTTTTGTTACAAGGGTCCCAGTTGAAAACTCAGAAGGGGCTATGGTTTGAATGTGTCCCCCTAAAATTCAGGTGTTTCCAATGTGATGGTATTTGTAAATAGGATCTTTAAGAGTTCATTGCTCCATGAGGTCCCTCCCTCACAAACAAGATGAGGAACCATACAAAAGAGACATTCCACAGTGTGCCTCATCAGCTTTCTTGCCATTCTGCTCTGTGCCATGTGAAGATACAGGATTCATAGGATCTGCCCTCTCTGCAGGATATAGCAATAAGGCACCATCTTGGAAATGGAGAGCAGTCCTCACCAGACAACTGAAACTGCTGGTGCCTTGATCTTGGACTTCTCAGCCTACAGAATTGAGAAAAAATAAATTTCTATTCCTTGTAAATTATCCAGTCTCAGGTATTTTGTTATAGCATCACAGACAGACTAAGAAAGGTAGAGGAACAATTACTTTTCTGTCCTTGGATTGTGATTGCTACTAGAATTCTTAATGGTAAACTGCTACATGGAGCCTATACTCTGGGGCATTGAAATTCGATTTCTAGCTCTTTTTATTGCTGTTTAAATTGACACCACCTTGGTTTACTACTCTCAAAATTGACTATGAAGAAAAGATTATCACAAGTCATCACAAACTACCCCTTCTATTCTTACAAAGCTAGGGAAAACTTTGCTCAATTAAGATCCAAAGGCACATGTGAATAATTAATGAATTTATAAAGATTGGCCTATTTTCAGTATCTGTAGCTTTTATTAGGTAAAAAGTCTATATATTTTGAAAAATAGCATTTTATAAAAGCTTTCCATGTTGGAGATAGGCTGATTAGTGACCATTTTATAGATATTAGCAAAACTTACCTGCAAAGAATGCTATACATTTTTGACTTCTTAGTTCCCTAGATGACATGCTTTTTCTTTGCTTGGATTGCTCTCTTAGCTAATTTTTATCTACCTTAAACCAAACTTCTCTTGTTGATCCAGAAACTTTGCTAATTCCTACACAAGTATTTTTTCCAATGATATTAGTTTCCATTTAAAAAAATAATGAACAACTACTATTTACTGAGCAATTATATGTGACAGATACTAAGCTAGGCTCTTTATATAAACATAATCTTTCTGTGCTGAAACTGCTATACGCCTAATGCCATTTTATATTCATATTTTATTCACTCATTCATTTGTTGCTTCATTTAACAAATATTTATTGACCATTTGCTATCTGCCTGATGTTATCCTAAGTACTGTAGGTACAGAAGTGAACAAAACAAAGTCCCTGCCTTCATGGTAACCTTATAAATAAATGGCAAGTCCCTGGAAGACAGAACCCATTTTATTGTTTTTGTTTGTTTTTACTTCATTTTTAATGCAATAAAAAATAAATACTTGTTAAATAACTGAAAACTTGTGTTGAAGAGACATGTTATGGATTGAATGTATCCCCCCAAAAGCATGTGTTGAAAACTTAGTTCCTGGTGTAACAGTGCTGGGAGGTGTTTAAGTCACAATAGCTCCACCCTTATTAATGGATTAATGTTGATTATAATAAGGCTTGAAACAGTAAGTTTGATCCCTTCTTTATTTTGCTTGTACTCTCTCGCACCTTCATCATGGGATGACACCGCATGGAGACCCTCACCATGTGTGGTCCACTTGATCTTGTACTTACCAGGCCCTATAGCTATACAAAATAAATCTCTTGTCTTTATAAATTACCCAGTTTCAGGTATTCTGTTATAACTGCACAAAATGGACAAAGATATGGCAAAAATTTAGAAGGCTAGAAGCAATAAATCTAACTTTAGGTGTGTTATGTAGATGATTAAGAATTATTATGCAGAGAGAGCATTTCAAAATGGCTGACTAGAGACATGAGACACCCCCTCCAAAAAATAGATAATCGCACATTAAATATAACACTTAGGAGAGAATACTAGAGTCCATCAGAGAAGTCACTTGGCCCACCACTGCCATTACTAGAATTTGAGCAAGCCACCTAGAGGCCCAAGAATCAGCCCAACCAGTCCTCCTAATACTGGTGCCAATTATGCCACCACCCTTGGTCCCAAGACCAGACAGGCTCAGCTCACTATTGTCACCATGAGATCTAAAGACTGGCCCACCTGGCATCCTTGTACTCAGAAAAAAACTTTATGATAGCCTCCTTTAATAACTACACACTAAACCAGTGAGGAAATAACTTATACTAATGATGCTGTTTATAGCTGAAAAAAATCACACAGAGATTACATTATGGTATACCCCCAGAATCAAAGACAAAAGGCTCTACCCAATGGACACCAGTGATACATCTTTAAGAAAAATTCTTTCCCTACAAAATCAAATTCAAAAAATTGGAAGAAGTCACTATAACACCATATGTTCAGATATCAACATAAGGACACAGGAAATATAAAAAAGTAAGAAAATATGACACTTCCAAAGGAACATAATAATTCCCCAGCAATAGGTCCCAATCAAAAAGAAATTCATGAAGTCCTGAAAAATTAATTCCAGATTATAATGCAAAAGGAACTCTGTTAGATACAAGATAATTTTCAAAACCAATACAAAGAAATCAGAACAATACAGGATATGAATGAAAAATGTACTAAAGAAGTAGATATAATTAAAAAAAAAACAGAGAAATCCTGGAAGTGAATAACTTCTTGAATGAAATAAAAATGTATTCAAAAACTTCGACAATAGACTAGATAAAGCAGAAGAAAGAATATCAGAATTTAAGACAGTTTTTTGAAATAAGTTAGTCAGAAAATAATGAAAAATATATAAAAAAGAATGAACAATACCTTCATGATAAATACAGTGAATAAATATAAAAGTTATTGGTATCCCTGAAGATGAAGAGAAGGCAAAAGGGTTCAAAACACTATTGAACAAAATAATAAATAAAAATGTCCCAAGTCTAGCAAGAGATTTGTGTGTCCAGATACTAGAAAGCCAGTAATTCCCAAAAGATACAAAGAAAAAAGTTTTGTCCATGGCACAATTTAGTCAAACTCTATAAAGTAACTGGCAAAGAGAAAATTATTAAAAAGGTGAGAAAAAAACATTTAGTCACCTGTAAAGGAACTGCCATCAGACTAACAGACTTCTCAGCAGAAACCTTATGTGGAAGGAGAGAATGGGATGATACATTCAAAGTGATGAAAGATAAAAAAAAGTCACCTGAGAATATTATATCCATAAATCATGCTCCATAAGTATAGGAGAAATAGTCTTTCCCATATAAGAACATGCTGAGGGAATTCATCATTACTAGACTGAACTTACAAGAAATGTTCAAGGAAGTCTTAAACCTAGAAGCAAAAGGACGACAGTCACCATTAAGAAAACACACAAAAATTAAAAACTTACTAGTAAAGGAAACACATAAATGAGGAAGAGAAAAGAACACAACTGGTACCACCACAGAAAATTAGTAAAGTATAAGAACAATCAATAAAAAAAAAAGAAAAGAACAAGAATATACAAAATAAGCAGAAAAAAATTATCAATATGATAGAGAAAAAACCCCTAACTATCAATAATAGCCTTGAATTCAAACTAATTAAATTATCCACTTCAGAGATATGGACTGGATGAATGAAAAAAAAAACACTGATTCAATTATATGCTGCCTACAAGAAATGCACTTTACTTATAAAGAGACATATAAACAAGTTATACAAGTAAGGGATAGAAAATGATATTCCACACAAACAGAAACTAAGAGTCAGTAGGAGTAACTATAAATATATCAGATAAAATGGACTTTAAGTCAAAAATAGTAAAAAACAACAACAAAAAGACAAAGAACATCATTATATAATGATAAAGGGATCAATCCAGCATGAGTATATAACAATACTGAAAATATATGCACCCAAGACCGAAGCACCCAGATAGATAAAGCAAATATTTACTAGTCCCAAGAAAGATATAGACACCAATACAATAATAGTTGGGGAATTCAACACCCCACTTTCAGCAGATCATCTGGATGGAAAATCAACAAGGAAACTCTGGACCTAAACTGGACTTCAGACCAAATGGACCTAACAAATATTTACAGAACATTTTATCCAACAACTAAAGAATATACATTCTTCTAATCAACACATGTTACATTTTTCAGGATTGACTATATGTTAAGCCACAAAAGAAATCTCAACATATTTTAAGAAATCAAAGTTGGCCAGGTGCAGTGGCTCATATCTGTAATCCTAGCAATCTGGGAGGCTGATGTGGGTGGATTGCTCAAGGTCAGGAGTTCAAAACCAGCCTGAGCAAGAGTAAGACCCCATTTCTATAAAAAATAGAAAGAAATTAGCTGGACAACTAAAAATATATAGAAAAAATTAGCCAGGCATGGTGGTACATGCCTGTAGTCCCAGCTGCTCAGGAGGCTGAGGAAGAAGGATTGCTTGAGCCCAGGACTTTGAGGTTGCTGTGAGCTAGGCTGATGCCATGGCATTCTAGCCCAGGCAACAGAGGGAGACTCTGTCTCAAAAAAAAAAAAAAAAAGAAAGAAAGAAAAAGAAGTCAAAGTTATATTAAATATCAACTCAGACCACAATGGTATAAAACTGGAAATCAATATTGAAAGCTTTGAAAATTATATAAATACATGGAAATGAAACAACATGGTACTGGATAACCATTGGGTCAATGAAGAAATTAATATGGAAATGAAATCATTTCTTGAAACAAATGAAAATGGAAACAAAACATTCCAAAACCCATGGGACACAGCAAAAGAAGTGCTAAGAGGTAAGTTTACGGCAATAAACTTCTATATTAAAAAACCAGAATGATTTCAAATAAACAACCTAACAAGGTACTTCAAGGAACTAAAAAAGCAAAAACAAACCAAATCTCATAATAACAGAGGAAAAGAAATAATAAAGATCAGAGCAGAACTAAGCAAAATAGACTAAAAGCAACATAAAGGATCAACAAAATGAAAAGTTCATCATTCAAAGAAGATAAACAAAATTGATAAGCTGCTAATTAGACTAACCAAGAAGAGAGAAGACTCAAACAAAATCAGACATGACAAAGGAGACATTACAACTAATATCACAGACATACAAAAGATCATCAGAAATTATCATAAACAACCATATGTCAACAAACTGGAAATTCTAGGGGAAATGGATAAATTTCTGGAAACACAGAACCTGCCAAAATTGAATCTGGAAGAAATAGAACACCTGAATAGACTCATTATTTATAATGAGTAATGAGAATGAGTAACACAAAGTCTTCCAACAAAGAAAAGCCCAAGACTGGGTGAATTCACTGCTGAATTCTATCAAATATATAAAGAAGAACTAATAGCAGCCCTCCTCAATCTATTTTTAAAAATTGAAGAGAAGGGAATTCTCCCGAATTCATTTTACAATGCCAGCATTATCCTGATACCAAAATCAGAAAAGGACACAACAAAAAGAAAACTACAGTCCAATAACCTTGATGAACATAGATACAAAAATCCTCAACAAAATACTAGCAAACCTAATTGAACAGCACATCAAAAAGATAATATACCCCAATCAACTGGGATTTATTTCAAGGATGCAAGGATAGTCCAACATACACAAATCAGTATGCATGAAACATCACATCAACAGAATTATGGACAACTATGGGATTACCTCAATAGATGCTGAAAAAATATTTGACAAAATTTTAGCATCACTTCATGATAAAAACTCTCAGCAAACTAAGAATAGAAGGATCATACCTCAAAATAATAAAGTCCTTATATGTCACACCTGTAACTAATATACTGAATGGGCAAAAGTCAAAAGCCTTTCCTCTAAGAACTGGAACAAGACAAGGATGCCCACTTTCACTACTCCTATCCAACGTAGTCCTGGAAGTCCTAGCCATAGCAATCAAGCAATAAAAAGAAATAAAATGCATTCAAATTGGAAAATAGTAAGTAAAAACATCCCTCCTTGTAAAGGGCATGATCTTATTCCTAGAAAAGCCAAAAGACTCCATCAAAAATTCTTAGAATTAATAAGCTCAATAAAGTTTCAGGACATAAAATCAATATTCAAAAATCACTAGCATTTCTATATACCAATAACAAAATAGCTGAAAAAGAAATAAAGAAGAAAATCCTATTTATAATAGCTACAAAAAATACAATACCTAGGAATATATTTAACCAAAGAAGTAAATGATCTGTACGAGGAAAAACAAAACACTCATGAAAGAAATTGAAGAAGACATAAACAAATGGAAAGACATCCCATGCTTACAGACTGGAAAAATTAGCATCACTGGATCTCCTACCCAGAGAAGACTGAGTGTTGGCTTAAGGTCTGAGCACCCCCAGGGGAAGGCCCATGAACCAACAGTGGAGCAGGTGCCCAGGCCCTTTTCCTAATCTGCCTTATTCCTCCCAGCCCCCCATCCCTCCCTGTGGGGAGAAATATAGCCCATCACCAAAGAGCACCAAGGGAATACTTCCTCCCCTCTATGGAAGCAACAAAAGCAAAGAAAGAAAGGAGAGGTCACCAGCCCATACACTTACCTGGCTCACCCTTGAGGCCCATATTGCCTGGTGGTACAGGTAGCCCTGAAATCTCAGAGGTAGAGATGCCCTGAATTTCCCATACCCATAGAAAACAAACATCCAAACAAACAAAAAACCCTAAGGCACTTGGAGCAAGAAGGTTCAAATCCCAGTTTCTTTTTTCATTAGCTCTGTGATTGTGGGCAAACAACTCACCCCCTCCTAGCCTCACTTTCCTTCTCAGTAGATGCAGATGATACTGTCCACCTGACAGTAGACAGGATTGTAAGATGATTGATTGTAGGATGCTGGACACCCAGCCCAGAGCCTGGCACAAAGTGGATTCCTTGCCCTTTGTCATGGCTCCTCAGCACAGAGTTATTGCTGGTTCCTCAGCCTCCCTGGTTTTCTCCAAGGGCTCTGCTGGCTCTTCAGCATCTCTCACCTCTCTCACCTTGAGGACCTGGAGCCCCCTTCTCCCCAGGACTTCCTGGTGCTCCAGCACAACCGGACAGGAGGACAACTTTGCTAGCTTCCAGTTTCCTGTGTCCTGCAGCAAAACACAGGCCTGTGGGCACAGCGTGGGCCTCTCTTTCCAAGACCCCTCTGCAGTTCTCTTTCCATCTCCCAGATTCTAGCCATCACGATACTTGTCTGCTGAGTTGGCAAGGTTTTATGTGATTTGCATATATGTGCATGGAGAGCCCAGATTATCAAACTCCCATCATGCTCTTTGGGGCCGGTGAGCCTGAGTGGTGACCATACTGCCCAACACCATCTACAGAGTCAATGCATACCTGTCAAAATATCAATGTCATTTTTCATAGAAAAATATAAAAATAATAAACACTCAAAGTGATGGATACTTCAAATACCCTGACTCGATCATTATACAGTCTATGCATGTAATAAACACTCACAAGTATACCCCCCAAATTTGTACATTTTTATATATGAATAAAAGAAAAAAAATTGTCATGCAGCAACTTGCTGGATAATGTGATTAAAAAGCAAACACTGCTTGCATCACTACCACTGTATCCAAATTGAAAGAACATGGTTAAAGCTGGTTCTAGGAAGTATTGAGCAGTCAAATGCTTGCTTGTCAGAGTCCACATCACTTTCCTGTCTGCTTTGTCTTCTTCTCCCTTCCTTCCTTCTTTTCTTCCTGAATCATCTAAATATTTATTGTAATACCATTTGTTGTGAATTTTGCACTATTAATCTTAAAAGTATTAGCATTTAAAAGATAAGTGGTAGAGGGATGTAAAGGTAATATGTATTATTGAAGTAGAGTATTTCAAATGCTGTGATTCAGAAGTAAGGAAGCTTTATTGAGGCAAACGGTCTCAATAAAATCATTGAGACTTAAATTTATATTACTTACTAGTGATCAATGGCTTGTAAAGAAAGTTGCCATTGTTTTTAGCATAGAAGGCAGAGAAGTGATATAATAGAGACAGAGTGGTCAAGATTTCATTTTTTTAGCATAATAATTTCTTATCAAGCATTTTCTAAATTCAATATACATTACCTTTTGGAAGGATTAATTTCAGAACCAAATAGTCAGGATATCTGAAAGCTTATTGGTAAGGTCCCAAAGCTTATTGGAAATGTTGGTAAGGACAACTGAAAGAAAAGGAAACAAATCTGTTTTTCTAAGGAAATATCCAACTGATCAAGCTTTCACTCCTGACAGCACACAGATTTCTTGACTTTCAATCTGACACCCATAAATATTCCAGCTCAGTGGGTCTTTGGGTTCCCCAGTCTCTATAAATATACCATAGCTTTTGATTGTTTTATGATGGAAGTTTATTTTATTTTATTTTTGCCTGCACAGTTGGCTTTGTTTTTTTCTATGCTTTATAGACCCTTGTCTTTTTATTAGTTCAGTGTTCCCTGTTGATTTTGTGTTTTATATTCCTGCTGTCACCACCAGAACCTCACTGTAAACAAGAATGTTGTATCTCAGTGGGTTATTTTCTGTTAATGACCTGTGATACAGTATATAAATAAACCAGAGAGTCATCCACAGGTGCAGTTTATTAGAGTTATTGCACAGTGGCTTGGGTAATGTTCCTCGGTTCTTTAAAACTTTGCTGCTTTGAGAAGCAAAGGGGCCAGCTAGCTGGTGGTTTTGAAGAGAGAAAAATGAGCCTATAACTTTGCAATGGATGGGAACCCAGCCTAATAATCATCATTTTAATTTCTCAGTGTCAACATCTAGGTTGCTATATGACTTAAAAAATTCTGCTAAGCCAAATTACCCAGATAAAGCGGTCTGATTCTAATAGCTGTCTCGAGCTGGAGTAGAGAGAACACACAATGGTCCCTTCCCACACATAAAAAATAAAACCACAGGCAAAAGCACACACTATACTGTTCAATTAGAACAAGAGGGATTGTTTTGGGTAGCACACAGGTGCATAATGAAGACTGATAATGATAGTTTATTAATGAATTCACATAACCCCTGGTGAGGTAGGTTATTAAGACTCAGGTTCATGTGGGGCAATGGAGGCTAAGTAACTCGCCCAAGGCCAAGCAGTGAATCAGTCCCTACTGGAGGAACAGAGACATCAAATGAGCTCCTGACACTCCTTGTGCTTTAACCACTAGATCATGGTCTGTTTTTGTCTTGGGATGAAATTAGCAGAAGTGAAATTGAAGCTGAAGAGTCAAAGATAGAAAGAATATTTGATAATGGTTTCAGAAGGAAACTAAAAGGCAATAAAGGGCTCTGAGGATACTGTAACGTGCTTCAATGAACAGATATGTACTTCTGGCTTTGAAATATTAATACGTTAGGAGCAGATTTTCCACACATCAAAAGCATTCAGGACTCAGAGAAGACAAGAGAAAGAACACAGGTAAAGTGGAAAGTACAGTAGAGGAGACTAATGTTCTGGACATTCTATACTAGTAGAATAATGTAGGGTACTTACAATGTAACTGAGCCCTGGAATTTTATCTTGTTGTGGAGCTGTGTAGAGAATAAGCTGGCAGGTTTCTATCTTACTAATTGTGAGCAATATTAGTAGATATTCCTTTTTCTTATTTTCTTATTATTTATAGTAATTAACATAATGTTCAGTTATAATTCTTCATAATTATCTATCATGGATATTTAAAAAAATCTCTTAAATTTTTGCCACAGGTATTCAGGATGATTTTATTCTAAACTAACAAAACCCACCAGAGCATAACAAATCCCCAGTAATTTAAGATGTTTAACTAGTGCATGCACATCCATACCTGTCGCCAAAATGATGAGTTTCACTTTGATGCATCTCAATCTTCAAATTTGTTCCAGATCCTTTATCAAACAGACATACTTATTTCTCTTTGCTGTGTTTGTTCTAGAAATATTTCTGCTTAATGGAATTGCATGATCAATTAGCTGTACTGTTCTATCAAATATATCAAAAGCATGCAATCTATGCCATTGCACAGAATTTGTTTGGTAAGTTAGCATCTAATACAACTCATTCAAATTTTCTGAGAGTGAACTACTGATGCATAATCTTGGAAAAAATATTAGCACATAGATTTCAAAATAGCCAAGTCATAGCTGTCCTCAATTATGTGGTCTATTGTTGTATTTGCCATTTCATAGCATTGTCATTATTTAATTCATGAAGCATAATTATTTTTCATCTAGAAAGCACTTGTTATTAATACTGTAGTTGCTTGTAGCAGGACAATAGCATTTTCCTTTGTTGTTGGTTTAAATAAGAGAAACAGATCTGTCAGGATGTGAAGAGTAAAGATCATATTTAAATTCTTTGCTTCCCTTATACATGTCATCCTTCCAGTGTTTCTCACCAACATAATACTGTTGGGAGCTAGATGGTCAAATAACTGTTGACCTGTTTTCATAAGTACGTCTCTCTATATGGATTTCTGTGGGGTTTGCATCTTTATAGTCTCCTTATTAGTTATATACCAAGACATGATTAAGATGGTGACAGGCCATTTATGATAATAACTTCAGCCTTTCTCACCTATGGAAACTCTTAAATCATTATCTAATGTTAAATCTACCAACTAATTGGCATTGCAGTTTTTGGTTTTTGTTTGTTTTTGTGGAAAGAAGAAAGAAATGCCTACGATACTTGTTTACCAGAAGGCAAACTATTAAAAAAAACAGGTATATCAAATATTGACTTTGATGCTTTCTTAACAACTAACATTTAAAAATTAAATCACATGTATTAAATTACATGCATGGGTGTTTCTCATTATTTTTATTTTTCACTGCCTTATCCAATTCATAATCTGCTTAGATTCTAACATTTTTGTTATTTCCCACCTAACTTCCATTCCTACTAAGTTAATTTCTAATTTACTAAATAAGAACAGAGAAATAAAAAATCCTGTCTTTTGCCAGCTTTGAGAAATGATTTCAGAGTGGCATTTGAAAGAAATATTTGTATATGCTTAATTAAATATATGCATGATGCATATCAACTACATAATTTTTCTTAGCAATTTAAATGACATATAATATTTCATCAAATAATTAAAAGTTAATATAGAAAAGCACTATGAAA
Source organism: Microcebus murinus (assembly GCF_040939455.1). NCBI lineage: Eukaryota > Metazoa > Chordata > Mammalia > Primates > Cheirogaleidae > Microcebus > Microcebus murinus. The sequence continues at coordinate 66,987,464 of NC_134109.1, forward strand.
AGGGCCTCCAGAGGTTAGAATGATAAAATGATTAATTGAGAGAATTAAGTGGTTCCTCCCTGTTGTTTCCCTCAGATGTAGCTTCTGGGAATATCAGATACCAGGAGGGTACAGGGCAGAGTGGGCTGATGTCTCAGAAGAGGTTGGTGGGAAATGATCTGCCAGAGGGAAGCATAGAAGTGAGACAGGGGAAAGCATGGGCCGATGCCACAGATAGGCCCAAGTTACCTTTTATTTTCATGATGTGCAGTAATGTTGCAAGATAAATGCATAGCTTTTGTTTTCTGCCTCTATATTATCTTACTAATATTAACAGTATAACTTTTCTTTTGAAGTGATGGGAAATTTTAGTATGAAGAATCATGGTAGCTTTGCTTTTGAAGAAAAATTCGAGATTTACTCAAATAGGCACCTAATGCCAGAATCCATAATACATTATTCTTCCTAAACAGAAATCCACCTGTACTGGAATACTTGCAGTGACAGTGAATTTACCACGTTGCAAAGTAGTGATTCCAAAGTCTGCCTCCCTGTAGCTTTTGCTCATTTTTCTAGTTCTGCCTTATGGAATGACCACAATAAATGACTCTCTTTCAGGTATCATGCTTCAAAGTTTTGATGGCAGCCATCCTGAGTAAGTCTTTCTTCTTCTGATCTGAGATGCCACATCACTTCAGCAGTTTTTTAGGTTACATGGTTCTGAGACTGTCCTTATCTTCCTGGCTACTGTTCTTTGGATGCACATTGGTTTGTCAATATCCCAACAATAAATCTTTTTCAATAATAGAAACAATATTCCAGATATGTTGTAATAAATGCAGCATGTAATAGAGATACTGATGGGTTTAAATATTATACCTCTACTAATGCCATTTGAATTTGCCTAAATGGTTGATCAGCTGTATCACAGAATTGGCTCATAAGTAAGCACACAGTCAATTAATAACCTCAGATATTTTCACCTTTACATTTCCCAGCTATGTCCTTTCTATTCTGCCAGCATGTATCTTAAAATTATATAAATTGAGAGAGTATTCAGGAAAAGGGAGATAAAATAACCATTCTATTGTGCGCTTCTAAAGTTCTCATCTAAAGTATGTGTTAATTTCTGCATCTTGCTCTTTGAGACAAGTTGATAATCTGGAACACTTCTGGGATGAGAGACAAGAATAGTCAGGGAATTTCAGGAAATGTCCTACGAAAAACTGTCGCAAGAACTGGGAAAGTAGCATAAAGAAGCAATGATATAATAACTGTTTTGTGAACTCTCTTCACAAAACAAATGGCTGCTATCTCAAGATAGAATTTAATTAATTGATTTATGTTCAAGAAGGACACAATTTAACCCAATATTCCAAATAATTGTCTTGCCATTAAATTATTTCAGCAGTAGCATAGGCTGGTTTGGGCAATAGTGAGCTACCTGTCTCTGAAAAAAGAGAAAAATATTACTGGGGATACTGTTAAAGGCATTAACTCATACAACAGGGCCCTGGACTAGATTTTTTTTTTTAAATTAAAGAGTTTACAAACATTTTTTAATGAAATAACATATCATTTCTTTCTTTTTTTTTTACTGTGACCCAATCTTTATTTTTTCATGTCTTATAATTTGGTGCCATTTGAATACTTTATAAATGTTGTTTTCATGTTAATATTTAAGTTATTGATATAAACATGGGTAGTATTATATTAGGTTATTAAGTATGAAATGTTCAATTTCCTTAAGTTCTAAGTTTGACAGTTGATATCTCTGACACTTCACTTTGACACTTCTTATTTTATTTCTAATGTGATGGTACATCCTCAGTCTTTCAAGTACACATTTCGGCTTATAATTATCTTTCAAATATTTTAGAGCAATTTTTGTGAAATCAGGTAGAAGTAAAAAATTTGTGTTATTTTCAAATGTGAATTCCACTGTGGAACCAATGCAATGCAGATAGTTCAAAATATCGATTAAGTGTTTGGGAAGGATATGGCTAATAAATGCACAGTACATCAATGGTTTGAGAAGTACTATTCTTGTGATTTTAATCTCAAGAAGGAGCCACGTGGCAACCTGAAACCAAGGTGGATGATGATGAGCTGAAAGCTATAGTGGAAGTGAATCCATCTTACCTACACAGGAATTAGCAGCAAGGTTTGATGCTACTATTTCAGTAATATTGGAATATTACTATTCCGATAATATTACCATTTGAAACAAGTTGCTAAGGTAAAGAAGCTGGATAGATGGTTTCTGCATGAACTAAATGAGCAGAAGAGAAATCATCTTGAAGCTTGCCTTTCTTTTCCGTCATGGCATAAAGGTGAACCATTTCTACACTGTATTGTTATGTGTGATGAAAATGGATTCTTTTTGACAATTACAAGTATTTAGCACAATGATTGGATGAAAATGAAGTGCCAAAACACAGTCCAAAGCCGAATATTCATTTAAAAAAGCTAATGGTGTCTGTTTGGTGGTCCAGTGCTGGTATTATCCACTACAGCTTCAAGAAACCTGGTCAATTGATTACTGTGGATGTCTATTGCAACAAATTGGACAAAATGATGAGGATGCTTGTGGTTAAGCAGCCAAGATTGGCCACTAGAGACAGGCCAATCCTTTGCAAGACATCACTCGATGACATGCAGTACAAACAACACTGCTCAAACTATAGCAGCTGGACTTGCAAACGCTATGTCACTATATTCACCAGACCTTGCACCAACTGATTACCACTTCTTCCAGGCTTTGGACCACTCCTTGCAAGGAAAAATATTCCATTCTCAACAAACTATGGAAAATGCCTTTGGTGATTTTATTGCCACTCACTCTCCAGGCTTCTTTACTGCTGACAAAAGCAAGCTACCATTTAGATGGCAAAACTATGTTGATAGTTTAGGAATATGCTTTGATTAAATGTACTGCTTCTTGTTTGAGATATAATAAGTTACACTTTTGGTTTGAAAATCGGACATTTCATATTTAACGACTTAATATTTTAGGGCCCCAGTTGTTCATACTCTATGGGTAGCATGTGAAAGCCCATGAAGGAAATAATTATTTGATACACATTTTAGTATTTTACCTGGAAAAATTTGTTCATTGCTTTTTAATCGTAACTTTTTGATCTATCAACTTATAATACTGTAGCAATATAAAAGAAAGAAGAAGAAGGGACAGAGGATATTAGTTTGGTATGGCCATATGAGCACACTTATGCTCACTGTAGGAGCATTTACTCCCTCCCAGGGGACTCACTGGAAGCTGCAGCCCAGGTTGAGAGGTGGGATCAGGGCACAATGGATTTTAACTCTTGAATCTACTTACAGGGGACAAATTATTTAAGAGGGGCCCTGGAACTAAGCAGTGACCTTTGGGGCTCAAATCCACAAATAGTGAAGGGAGAAATAGGTTGGACTCTAAAATGAAGCAGCGGTTTGGAGGAGGTTAGAGATGTAGAGGAATATATTCTACATAGTAGGCATAGGAGAGATGGAAATTGTTAGTCAGCTGCCAAGTAGACAGAAGTAAAGAGAGGGTTGAGTTTGGTTGATAAGTCCAAAACAAATATAATGGGCAAATCAGCTTCTGCTCCAATGTCAGATATATATGGACTTGTTGGTCCTCAGGAGATTGAGAATGTAGCCAATAGCAGACACTTAAAATGTATTTGTTCTTTAACCTCTTACTGCAATATACTTTTCCCCCTTTGAAAAATTGGTACTTTTGCATATTGCTGGTCATAATGATCAGCTTTAAATATCTTGGATTTTTTTAAGTATTCTAAACAGTGACTCAGATTGCATATGCAAATCATTTTAGTCCATGATATATAACATATTTTGGCCTACACATTTTAATAAGTTTGGTTAAAAGATCCCAGAGCAACCCAGAATTCCAAACCACTCAAGTTTTTTCCCTTAAAGTTGGTACCATCTTTATTTGTTAACATGAACGTATTTAACACATTGGTTGTATCTCAGTACACTACCACATCCTGCTTGTAGAACATGGATATTTTGTGGCTTTTTTGCTATTTTGTGACTTGGATGCAATTGTGTTAAGAAATGACAGGGGTAAAATGCTGCCTGTGGTTAATAGTGCGAAGAAGAAAAGGAAGCATTTGTCAATACAGTAGCACAGAAAATGGAGTTAGTGTAAAATGTTTCAGTATGACATATCTATAAGACATGTTACTGAAGAGTAGGGTGTTGGAATCACCACCACGTAAGACTTAAGAAAAGAGAAAGAGAGGCTGGTGAAGGTTTTTTTCAGTGACTATGATGACTTAAAAATAGGGAAAAATTGCACAAGGTGACACCTAAATATCTTAAACATTATTGATCAATTGAGTTTGACATTAGGAAGAGAATATAAGTACTGACTTGTGTGTTGGTCATGAATAAGCCAGAATATATTAAGCAAAAAAACCCCAGAAAATTGAGGTGAGTAGAATATTTAGAAAGTTATCTACACAAAATTTAAGGAATGTCATGGTGTAAAGTTTTAGCAAATCTGTTGGGACAGGGTTTATGTAGATCATGATGCAGTTGAAAATCATATTGATGGATTTGACAGAAAAATATCTGTAAAACACCTGAGTCCTGAACAAATTTGTAATGCTGATGCACTGACTGGTGCTGTGTTCCTATAAAAACCTTAAACACGGCCCATGAGAAAACACCAATGGAACAGGATATAAAGTATCTGTTTTTTGAAATCTAATGCTGTGGGCACTCATGGAATGAAGATGTCAGTGATTGAGGGAGCCAGCATCCGAGATATTTGAAAGAGGTGTGTTATTTACCTGTGCATTATTGTGCAGACAAAACATATTTTCTAGCAGCCCAAGCTCAGTGCAAGAAAACTAGACTAGAAAAATCTGTAAAACTTTATTGCTTCTGGACACAAATCCCTCTTCTGAACTTCTTGCACAAAGAAATGCCTTGGCATTTAATTTTCCTCAGTGAGACATTCCACCTTATGCTTATAGAGTTTTCTTCTGTCATGCCCCAACCTGATACCAATGACACTGGTGACACTGATGCAGCCTTTTCTTTAAGACTGTCACGCAAACAAATGTAAGCATTTATAGAATGCAGAGCACACATTAGTTTGAATTTGTGTATGTTTGAAGCTTTAAAGAAATAGAAATAAAAAGTAATATGCTTATGTCTATCACTAATATGTCATGTATCATTTTATTTCCTTATATATAAACTGTAATAATATTTATAGTTTTGTGTGATTTGTGTGGTTATTCATATATTTTATTGGAGAAATTTTAATGTACTTTATTATGAAATGCTGTTTTGTGGGGTTTTTTTAATACAAAGTATATCCATATATTACCTCTGAAATGTAAATATTGTGAATTTTGAAATATTCTGGCCCAGCAGTTTTCTGATATAGGGCTATATATATATTCATCTATGCAATTATATATTTATCATCTCTCCATTAAATCATAAGCTCCATGAATATGGCAACTATGTCTGCTTTGTTCTTTATTTTATTACCAGCACATCTCTACATGCCTGGTTAGGATAAATATCTATGGGAGAACAAATTAAAATAGGATGTGTTCTTAAATTTTCTCCTATCTTATCCTGAGGTATAATTTTTCTTTATCCTATTCTTCCACTCCTAGCCTGAAGGCCATTCACATTCCTGAAGGTGATTGCTGGTTAGCATCTTCTCAGACATCTAATGTCCTGATATCCTTTCCCCTGAGCATTAGGCAGATCCCTCTCTTCTTTACAAGACAGCCTGTTGAGAATGTAGGTGCAAACATCTTGATTTCTTTTCTCATTGAACACTTCCTCACCACAAATCTTAGGTCATTTTGAGTGTTCCATCTTTTCCTGGAATTCATAGATTAATATTATACCAACCTTATGTGTGTGCTTTTGGTTTTGTGTCCCTCTTCCAAATTGAGCACATGCATGTTTAAATGTGAACTAATGAGCTAGCCCTCTGAGCAACTGTAGAATTTCTTTAAATTTTTTTTTTCCCCATAGATCATTTGCAATTGTGTAGTCCCAATGCCATTTTCTGGAATCTCTTCTATAAGGCACGTTCTCTCTCTCTCATCATGGTGCCATACTAATTTTTTCTTTAACCCACTTGAAATATATTTTCCTAACATCAAGGAGAAGTGGAGTGAATTGAGTTAGTATTTACTATGTGCTACCTAGCTGTTACCAAGCATCTAATTTAATCCTAAAAGTGACTTTAACAGCTGGCAATCTTATTTCTTAGATAAAGAAACTAAAACTCAGAGAGATTAAGTAAATTGCTTTAGTTCTTCTAAATCCAGTCACATACTTCAACTCTATCATACTATTTATAAATTCAACAACATCCAGTGTTCACTTTACTCAGTATCATGAACTCCTATTTAATCTTACCACTCCTACCCAAGTTTCTGTGCCTTTGAATTAAAAACAGTTTTATTTTCCTCATTAAACAAAATACTATCCCACATAATTTTTTTGATTGTAATAGTTTATTTAACCCAATATATCCAAAATATTATTGTTATTATATTTGACCAATATAATTTTTTTTATTTTAGCATATTATGGGGGTACAAACACATAGAAATATCCCATATAATTTTTATTTTTTTCCTTACTTTTTGTTTTCAGTGAGAGTGTAACTTTGTTAAAAATTTAAGAATTTCATATTTTTTTGTTTTGTTTATTTTTCCAGTAGAAGTTGAAACTTCTTGCTTCTGTTTAAATTCTGGAACTTGTATTTGGAAAGTGAAAGTGGAGGTAGGCAACTATCATTTTTTAAGAGTGTCTACTATAGCAAATGGTATGCTGAGCACTACATTTTTATTATTTCCTTCATTTTTTTAGACAATGTAAGATATCATCGTATTTAATTTGGCTGTTCTTTTTCCTTGAATTAGAATGCTTCTTTTAAAAATACATGATTAGCCAAATCCCTTTTTCACTATTGTCCTCACTTTCTCCTTCTTCACACACACTCAATAAACAAGGTTATGGGAGAGAAAAAGAGAGGAATCTTTTATGCTATACATTACATATATTTAAACTTTCTGAGACTTGACGTGATGCATAAAAAGAAGTTTTGTCATATCCTATTTAGAATATTAAAGGTGGCTTTTCAGAAAACCAGTGAGGTTTTCTCTACATGTAGATGGTTAAAAGGTAATATTTGTGTGTGAGAGTATGTATAGGGAGGAGACTTAGGAGTTTATTGTCATGTAGATAGTAATAAAATATTTGGGAAATACTCTCTCTGTCACATTTTGTCTGGGACATCACCTAACCCAGAAGCTTGGAAAATATCACTGGGCCAATAAAATCTTCTAAGTCTCTACTGGCCACATGGCCCATTTCTCATGTGATCATGTTGCAGAGGCTGCAGATTCTGCTACTACTCTTCTTAATCTCCTTCTGCCAAAACTGTGTCTTTAGAAGAGGTCTTATATTTCCATTGTTCTATTATAGATATGAATCTCATCTCAACAAGTCTTAAGAGGTATAAGGTAAAATTAACTTTCTTATACAAAATTTCAAGTTGACTTTGCTATTACACCTAGTCTATGCATTGGCTTATATGCATTGGCTTATATTCAATGATAATCAGAAATCTATTTTTCCTATTACATTCTTTGATATTGTCACCCAAGAATATACAGAAAAATTTATATTGTGCTAGTATAGGTTATGTTACATATGTTGTCTTCCGTTGTATCTAATATTTCAGATTTACCTATGTTTGCAATGCATTTTTTCATATACCCGTCAATTCCCTTTAAAGTCTTTGATCAATTGGGTAACTCACTCGCCAACCACATAGTCCCCAGTGGTCCTTCTGTGCCTTCTCTCATATCTGGGAAACGATTTCCTTTTCAGAAAGATAAAGCTCTAATGAGCCCTTAGGAATCTTTGTTCAAAGATGTCCAGGCAACCAGGGATCAGCTAAGAAGGTGTCAGAAGTGTGAATTACTTACTGATTAGAAGCCAGCATTAGATTTTTCTCTATTTCTTGAGGTCATCAACCAAATTCAAACCATGTTTTAAATTCCACCCAACAGCAAAGCCCTTTTATAAAACAAAGTCATTTTTTTCATTCTTCTTTGCTGAGATGACTATTTCAGATTCACAGCTTTCAAACTTTGTGGTGAATGAAAAATAATGGTCCAATAGACCTTGACCCTTCACAACAGTATACCATTAGATGGTTTAAATGATGCACGTGCTGACTTCCCAGGTCTAAAAACGGTTTTATAGAAAATTTAGTAATTATCACTAAATGGTAGTTGGGTTATTAGCAATTAGAAAGTTTTAAAGCATTTGATAAATAAAAGATTTTTAAGCATTTTAAATCGTTTTAGAGTAATTTAAAAACATAAAGAATACAAAAGAGTGGTGAGTTAACCTCTTTAGTTCTTCCTTTCATTGAATTGTATAAAAATTTCAGTCTTTAATTAGCTTGCAGAAATATGGGAAAACCCATCTATATCTTGAGGTTCTTTCTCATTAGACAGAAAGCAACACCAACTGAGATGTTATTTAGACCAGATGGAGCTTAGCCTGAATGAGGAATCTATTTTCTTAGGTGGAATGATGAGGAGAGCAATTATTCTTTGTGTATGTGAGGATTGAATCATGCTTTGCAAAACCCCACGATAACAATATATCTCCAAATCTGGATCTTGACTTTTTTTTACCAGCCCTGGTAGGAGAATCATTCTTAGGAAATCTTCAATACTTTAAGTTAAAAGGGAAAGAAAAAGAAGAAAAAGAAAGAAGGAAGGAAGGAAGGAAAGAAGGGAGGGAAGGAGGGAGGAAGGGGGAGGGGGACAAGGAGGGACGAGAGGAAAGGAGGGAAGAGAGAAAGGAAGGAAAGTAATCATAAAAAAAACAACAAAATCCTAACAGTAGTTTACTCCTCTGTGTCTGCTAGGTAGAAAACGATCATTACCTTGTATCGTTAACATATGGAGGGCTTTAGTATTTAGTCAGTTTCATTTTCATGTTAATCACTGTTATTTAAAAGTTTCAGGGAACTCTTGGAGAATTTAGTGTCATCTGGGTTAAGTGGAAATGTCTTGAATCAGCTAGCTTGTAAAGCTGCTATAGTTTAAACTAATACCACTGGTTAGTTCATCTTATGCAAGAGAGATACAGATCTTCCTGAAAGCTATTTTTCTTTCCTCTCTACCTTCTGCCCAGGGAACTGAATAGAAACATTAAAGCTTAAATTAAAAGAATCTCCTCTCATTCATTTGGGAAGTAGGAAATTGGAGATTGCTTAGTCTAAAAAGAACTTTCAAAGGCTTGATACCTAAATGTATTCTTTGGGTGAATTTTTCCCAGTGATGCGACATCATTTGAATACACCGAAGCCTCCTCATTTACCAGGTTGGTAATAATTTTGATATAAAAATAGGCCTCCATAGGAATGCAGCTTGAACCAATAACAAGCAACAGTGCTTCCTTTGTGATAAATTGACACTAAAGCCCAATCCTGAAAATCTCTTATATTATTTAGAGGAGCAGTGATCAAAGACACAAGAGAAGAAAGAGCTGGCAGCCTCGTATATTCTCTACTGATGCTGAGATAGCGCCAGTAATAGGGAATGCAGTTACTACCAGGGAGAGCTGGAGAGCAGCTTTAAACTTCACTTTCATAAATCTTCTGGAAAAGTCAGGGGCAGAAGTAAAAAAAAAAAAATCAACAAACACAATGTCTTCCTGAAGTTCTTTAAAGCTAGCTATACAAATTGTCACTCTCCAATATGACAGGGCAAATATGAATTTAGCTAGAACAAAAAATAAAATTGGAATGCCACTAGAATGTTGATGGGAATGATAAGACAATGCTACGAGTTGGCTGGTGAGGAAAGTTTCATTCTAAATAGAATTTGGTCTTTCCTTTTCTCAATTTATCTAGCATACTGTCATCAGGTTAATCTTTTTAAAGTCCAGTTTTGTACACGTCACTTTTTGCTTAAAACTCTGTGCTTCTCCATTATTTATAGACTATAGGGTACAGGATGGCCATACCAAATTATTGGACACATCAAAAATTGATAATCAAATTTAAGTCCCTTGCTATGGAGAGTTATTGATAATAATCTAAACTATAGCTTCTTTAAAGTTTAAATAATTATAGCTGGCATAACATATACAATCCTAGCACATCTTAATCATTATTAATAAAATATTAATCCTTTACACATTTTCATTTTTTATTATAGAAGCGAACATTTTCTTTTCAGGTAAAACAAATAGTTCAATGATTCAACTCTTGATGACAAGTAAATGGCAGAACTTACAAATAAACCACATATTTCCAGGTTATTCTCTCACATATTTTGCAAGTTGGTAATTATTTGCATTGACTAGATCTGTTCAATCACTTTTACAGTATTGGTAGGCTTTTCTTCTTCTTCTTCTTTTTTTTTTTTTAGTTTTTTCTTTTATCAATAGTCTCTATTGATTTTACAGAAGAGTTTTCATTTGATTTCATAATCTATGTGATCATTTTCCAATATTTTGCTTCATATGTTTTGTCAGAAATGTTACAAAAGTTTCATCCGTGTTTATGCTTCTCAAAAATTTTAGGCATTCAAGTAAATAAAATTTCAAAATGTATGCAATTTTTATATATGGTATTAAGTTAAAATTAAATAAAATGTTGATAACATAAGGTTAAGAGAAGCTTATATCACAAATGAGGGTAGATACTTTTGTTTAGAATACATTGTACTACTTTGTGCCTATGTCATACCATAGAATTAAGCTTTTATTAAAATAAAAGTCAGATGAACAGGTCACAAATCTTACAAGATGGTGCTGCTACTCAGCTGTGGGGGTCACACTTTTGTCTTTGGCTTCTTAGGAGAAAGGTAGAAAACCTGTTGCCTCTGCTTGCTTTCTGTTTAATTGTAGAACGGGTGCTCTGCTCTGCATATGGGCAAGTGCCATTCTCTACCCAAACCTTACCCCACCTCAGATTCCACAGAGATCTCAGGGGTAGAGGATGGTAAAAGGAAGATGCTCTTCGCACCAAAAATATGTCAGTAACTCTTATTTAAGCATAACTATAAAGAATCACTTTTATATCATCATTCTTGCCCATTCAGATTACTTATTCCAACATTCAGTCTGTAATTTGACTTTTTTCATTTATCACTATTGCTCTTTCTATGCAGGCAGGCACCTGCACTCTTAATTAATTGGCAAAGTGGAAGAGTAGAAACAACCCTTGACTAAAATCCAGGAGACAGGTTCCAGTTTGGCCCTGCTCCCCAACAGGTGGCTGGCTTCTGGCACATCATTTGCCTCCTTGGAACTGGGTTTCTGCAGATGGGTAGTGAGGACTGGACCAGTCTTTCCATAGAATGTGACGGTCATGAAAAGGCAGGCTTGAAACCCATTGCACACTCTCTTCTTTCTTTTCAGGTACCTACCATGCACATGAACATCCAGTTTTGTAGAGACCTTTTATATTTGCTTTAAACATGAGTTTCCACATTTCATTAGACCAAAGAATACCCCAGTTTTTTTTTTCTTTTCCTTCTCCCTCCCTCCTTTCCTTCCTTTCTTCTTTCTTTTTGTCAAATGCACTGGAAGTGGAAATATATGATGGCTGATGACTTGGAATTCAAGTCCCCAATCTAATCCAGAAAGTCTTTCCAACTTAGTTCTAGATACTTCTATGTGTAAACGTTTGACTTAGAGTGCACTATTCAACCCCACCAGGATGGTACTACTGCTTCTCTACCTCATTTGTGTTGTTTCCCCCATGACATTATCCAACCCTCTGTTCTCTTTCCAGAACTACTTATACTACTATAGTCACATTTCTCATGCTCCAGTCTTATCTGCTCCTTCTTTACTCTCCTGAAACAATGCCATACAACTCATTATACATTATCATTTAGTCATAGGTGTTTGCATTTCCTTTGCTGGTGGTTTGCTTTGTCATGCACTACCTATGCCTTTCCTTCCTGCTTCTCTAGTTATAAATCCCACTGGGCATCACAGGTTCATAACACCTGGTAATAATTTGATAGCTCTTGAGGCGTAGCTGCTGTAGGAATAAATGACTGAAATAGTAGTGATAAATTTGCCAGTGGGCTGAGAGATAGTCAAATTTTAGATTTACTTGTTTGGTTTTGATGCTAATAGTTTTTTAATGGAATAAGTGAGAAGGAAGAAAAGGCAGAGGGCTACTATCTCTGACATCATGACAATGTTTTAAGTTTTTGTTGATGGCATTATGCTGTATAGTTTGAATCTTTGTCAACATGGCTTTATTAATTATACTGCTGTTCTGGATTTTATTACCTAGTACTGAAAACTGACTGAGAGCTTAGTCCTAGAAGAGATATAAAGATAGATTAGGGGAAGAATATAACTTTTCAAAGAGGAAAGAAAAAGGAGGGATATAGAAGGCCAAAAAGATTAAGTTTCTTTGGGATCTTGGTGTGACGCATAAAGCCACATTCCTAATTTGATGTTCAATGTCAACTTGAGGTCCCTTATTGTGTCTGAATACCTCCCATTTCTTGCTGTGAATATAGAATTGCTTTCTCATCAGTAAGTAGACTCTTTAGGGGCATAGCCCTGAGAATAGAGGAAAGACGGTAGCAACCTTGGAAAACCAGGAAAAGAATCTTCTAAAGCTACTCCTTTCCTGGTAGATAAACCAACCTAGAAGGTGTCTGGTGGGTATAGCCCTGATAATGGATTTTCTCTTCAGTTAAGATAGTGTTACAAGTAGGAAAGTCTTGGTTGTTTCACCTAGTTTTTGACAAAAATAAATATTTTGGGTTTCATGGATATTGAAAGGGTGTTTGAGGGAGTTCAGTCACTGTAGCTGGATTGGCTGAAAGGGCAATAAGAAAGGTGACTCTTTGTAGACATTTTCTTTTTTTTTTTTTTTTTTTTTTTTTTTTTTTTTGTAGACATTTTCTATGCCTGACAATCTCCCCTGGTGTCCCTGTTTTGTTGGCTTTGAATGAGACAGATCATTGTGTTCCAAAAATACTCCCACTTTGATTGTTGTTATTTTCATTATTGCTGTTCTCTGAATCACCCAGCAGAGCAAATTCTCACATATTGACAGTGGCTGAATGTAAGCACTTTAGTTACTTTCTCAAAACAAGGGTCTGCAGGGTCACCCAGCCTTTGTGGTTTCTTAGGTAGGGGCCCTCCAATTATAGACAAATGTTCTGAAATTACCTTTGTGTTCCATTCACAAACCACACAGATGCATTTTTCTCATTACATGTGATTCCATGATGGGAACAAGGCAAAATGGCATATATATATATATATATATATATATATATATATATATATATAATCTCCATAGAAGGTAAAGCCACTGTCCTAATTCACTAGATAAGAAATAGGAAAAGTGTCAAGATATGTTCCACTGAAGGCCAAGGTGTTTTCTTACACCCAAAGGTTTAAATCAGGTATTTATTGCCTAAAACATGTCTGAGAAAATTAATGAGGTAAGTTATTACCCGCCATGTCTGCAGTTTTTCCATTACCAGCTGTAAAAGCAGGTAGCAATCTCACTCTACCTTGAAGGCATCATTCATTATAAATTACTTGCTTTCAATCATGAGTGGAATACAGTGAAAGGAAAAGTACCAAAGAAGGTCTTCATTATGCTTTGTTAGAAGACAAAAACAAGAGCATTGAGCCTGCATGTTATTGTCAAACTTTCCCAAATGAGATATTTTGAATTCAAATGATTAATTTGTAACTGGGTACTCAGTGTTATCTGAAGCCAGTCTTTTTCTTATTTTTTCTTTAAACTAATATGAGCCAGAGGCATACTCTTCTATCTAGAACAGTAACTCAAGTTACAATTTGACTAGGGAAGTATCTTCATTTTTGTTTATTTCAGATCAGTCCAACTTTTGTTCCAACCAAATGTTTTTCTAAAGGTGAAAGGGATAGAGAAAATGTTTTCTTTGTGGTTAACTCTGCCCTTGATCCAGCTGTCAGAGACAGCCAAAAGATAGACTTCTCCCTTGTACCATGCTTGGTTAGAGTTACATATTTCTCTTAGAAGAGGGCAAACATCATCCTTTCTAGGTGGCTGCCTGATCATCTAGGAGTCTTCCAGATGGCCCCTCTATAGCCATGAGTAAAATTTGCAGTGACCAATCTCAGAGACATCCCAGCTTAGATCCAAATATTTTTGTACATATAGATAACTTCTACTCCATGACTGCCAGATTTCTTTCTTATTCTGTTATTTTTAAATCCAAACATAAATGTCAGCATCATACATGATTGGAGTGTGTGATTGCTCCCCATAGAACACGTGAGTGAAATAGGCAACACTCTAAGACCAACATTCAGTCTCATGGAGATAATGAAGATTGTGGAGCACAGAAGTCCATGGGGCACGGCATCAGGATGCTGCTTGTGATGGATCGTGAAAAATTAATAGTTTAACATATTCAAATTGGGGAGAAATAAAGACACTAAAGGACTTACCGAAATTAAGTGAAGGACTAATTAAGGTCGCATTGAATATAATCCCCACAGGCAGAAGGGGGGCCTGATAGATGTTCTCCTTAGGAAATGTGTGGTCATGTCTGATAAGCATAGGCAGCACAACATCATTTATTTTTATCAAAGCTCCCCAGGCAGGAAAAATTAAGAGTTAGAGATTACCATGCAATCTACAGGAACTGGGATCTTTATTCAGCAGTACTTATAATTTATGTACTTAAATATTTTGCTATACTTTTAAAACCTTGAAATCTCAAATCTGCAAGTATCAAAATTCCTACTAATTTTCTCAAGAGCACCATGATAGTCACAGCTTACTCTTAAAGAGATCTCCACTGTGGGACTGAATTATTTGTCTTAGTGACTATATTATATTATATCTTTGCACCAGTAGTGTTTTGAAAATGAGTGAAATATTGTAATTAACAAAAAGGCATTCCGATATCTCTTTTTCTGGTTCATTTATTCATTCATCACACTATCATCTCTTTGCACCATACATTCCAGCAAGATTTGAGGTTATAGTAGTGGGTAAGATAGACATAATTTGTATTGGTCAGTTTAACATAGGTTTCACTCCAATAACAAAGAACTACCAAAAATCTTAGAAGCTTACAAGGACAAAGGCTTACTTATTGCTTATATTACATAATTTATGAAAGTTGCCTTTAATTCTGCTGCATGTCAATCTTCATTTTATAATTTAGGCTGAAGGAGTAGCCCCTGTCTGCACATGATGATCTCATTGTAGTGGAAAAATAGCAATGGTGGAATCATGTGCTGGTTTTTAAAATCTCTATTTGGAAGTGTCATAAGTTACACTGACTTACATTTGATTGGCCCAATTAAATCACATCTACAAGGCAATTGTCAATGGGTTAGGAAGAATAATCCTCTGTCAAAAGAACCTGGAAGTGAGGGATAGTGAATATTTTTGACATAATGCAAGTTACAAAACTGCCTTGGGAAACTTAATGTCTAGACAGAAAGCTGAAAGTTATGATACAGAAGTGCTACAGGGCATGCAACCGGCAGAATTCCATATTAGCATCTGTTAAAGTTCTTTGCCTTGCTCCCTATTAAACAGTGCACATGTGCATTATTTTGGTAAATGTTTCTGTTTTTCTCATGTAAACATACCGAGTTAAGGCAAATATTTACCCAAATAAAACCAACGGAAGCCAGATTTTTTGGAAGTGTGGAACCTGTAGCCTTCTGATTTCAAGTTTGTTCTTTTTTAAGAACCAAAGAAGGCAAGCAAAGCTTCATCTTTCTCTGCTGCACCCCTTTGAATAAAAGGATTTGTTCTTTAAAATTTGGATTCAGTCAAAAAACCACACTAAAGGATCCAGAGGATACATGTTACCCCAAGGCCCCAGGTTTCCCGCCCCTGCCAGGTCATATTGACTGAGTGTTCAATTTAATTGATTGTGCAGGATATTGACCATCAGGATCACAGAAGGAAAAGGCTCTGACTAAATGGAAATAGTAGTCACATGTCAATACGACCTCTTGATCACCCCAAAACCAAATGAAAAGGATGCAGAAGTGGAGGCACATTACAATGCTCATGAGGTCCTTCCTGGATCCTCATTAGGCCAACACTGACTTGCTTGTAGCTTATTTCCATGCAATTCCAGATGGATGCATATCACACACTGAAGTCTAAATCTCATTTGAGAATTTTCATCCAATTTCATTTAATATGAGATGCCTCTAACATCTAATAATATTTGGTAATATTCAGTTGCCCAAAGGGGCTGATTGTTAACTTGTCTGAAAACTTGTGATTCAGTTTAGTCATCCTTAGATTTATATTGTCAGTTAGTGCATCATATAAATAATTCAATGGCTAAGGAAAAATAGAATCTATGATAATGGTGGAATTTGCAAAACTTTCATTATCCTGTTTAACATTTGATGAGCTCTTAAAACTGAACACAAAGTACAAAAATTCATTGTTTAATGAAGGCTATTTTTTAAAATAAGTATAATATAGTGCCTGCATTTTACTTGAAACTAAAAATGCATGTGAAATTCAGGTTTGCTCTAGGAAAGGCAATTGAATGAACATTTTGATAAATTAAACTGATTAAATGGATCTGAAAGTAACAGACATATAGAATGGCTGTGTTTTATAATTGAAAGAACTGCAAACTGAAACACAAGGCACATGAACCACCCCCAGCTCTTCCTTCTGTGAAGTGTGTCATCAGGGCAGCTACTTTGCTGAGCCCAAGCTAGTCCCAATTTTAAAACTGAGTGATTTGGTAAAAGTGCTGATAAATTTACTAGAAATCATATTCCTTCCTTTCTTCTTCCCTCTCTCTTTTCCTCCCTTTCTTTCTTCCTTGATAAAAATATAACATTTGATTGTTAAGTGTTTCAAATGTGAAAGTAGGCACTGGATAATGTATTAATGTATAAAACAATTATGGTCCCTGCTCTCAGTAGCTTGGCATCAACTAATGGACACAACATGAACAAACTATTATAGTGGGTGCCATGAGAGAGAAAAACAAAGTCCTGTTAACTAGAACTCTATCTAGGTAGTGAAAGAAGTCTTATCTGAGGAAGTGAAATCTACCCAGGTCCAAAGAATGAAAACTGGGGACGGAAAGCATTGCAAGTAGAGAAAACAGGCCCAGCCACGTAAAGGATTTGGATTTTGTTCAAGTGTAATGGAAAGTCACTGGATGAGTTTATAGGCAGAGAAGTGGTAGGCGATGATTTATACTTAAAACAATTGATCTGGTTGTGTGGGAAGAATGACTTATAGAAGGATAAGAGCCCTGCAGGGCGATACAATGGAGGAGATCACGCTGGTCCAGGCAAGAGGTGACAGGAAATTGGACCGGGGGTGGTAAGAATAGTGATAAGGGCAGAAAAATGGATTTAAAAAATACTTTGGAGGAAGAAGTGTCAGTGTTTGCTGATAGGTGAATGTAGAAAATGATATAGTGGGAGCCACCAGGAGTGATTCCTAGCCTTCTGACTTGAACAACTGGGTAGTTAGTACCATTTAGTGAGAAGATGAAGTGTGAAAAAGAAATCAGTGTCAAGAGGAAATAGATGGTAATCAAGGAATTCCTTTTGACCTATTTAGTTGGAGGTGGCTTCTAACTGGAGCCTTCCAACTGGAGATGTCAAGTTGTAGGTAGATAATTCAGTTTGGAATTGAAAAGAAAGGTTGGGCGAGAGATAAGATGCGATCTTTAAAGCCACACTAATAGATGAGGTCATTAATGAAAAAGGCTCTTGAGAGAAGGCTAGAGAGCCTGGGACCATGCTCTAGAATCATCAGGAAAAAAAACAAAAACAAAACAAAATAAAATAAGACAAAACCAATAAAACCTGAGAAGGTGAAGCTGAAAATCAGTGAAAAACCAGGAGACAGTAGTATCATGGAAGCCAAAGAAAGATAGTATTTAAAGAAAGGATGGGTCTACCCTGAAGAATATTGCTCAAAGGCAGATGAAACTGGAACAGACAAGAAGCATCTCTCTTAACAGCAGAGATGTCATTGGCAACTTGTAATAAATAGCTTCACAAGGGAGTGGGGAAGAAAGATGTAGCCCAAACTGGAATGAAATGAGGAGTAGATGTAGTGTGAGAAAGTAGAGACGGCAGGTATAAACAATTCTTGAAATTTATATGGTAAATGAGAATAGAAAAGAGAGGTGCTATCTGTAGGGGAATATGAGACTCAGAGCAGATTCTTGAATAGTAAAGACACTCCTGTTTCTTGCTAATGTCAAAGGTGAGACAAAGACTTTGATGTTTCAACAGAGAAAAGGATGCAAAGTCACTGAGACTGCTAGAGGAGGTGGGAAGTTTGACCTTTGATAGATGGAGGGCATGTCTTTAATAACAGGGAATGAGGTAAAGATGGATACAGATGCATGGAGGTTTGCATATTTTGTTGTGGGAAATGAGAATATATATATATTTTATCATACAGGTATGATATGAAATCATGACTTAAGAAGTAGGGCAGGTATAGGGCAGGAATTTTAAGGAGAGAGGAGAAATGTCTGTCAATTTCTAGGAAGATTTAGAAAGCATTTACACATAGGCGTAATGTGTTCCTAGCATCTGGTAAAGGCTCCGTACACGTTGTTGAACAAAGAGTATCGAATGGCATTTTCAACATGACAATAGATTCATTCACAATTAATTTGCAGATGGAAAACTAAGACAATGTTTTGCATATAACAGACAATTCAAAAACACATTTTGCCAGAATCTCTTAAAGGCTCAATTATAAGAATGACACTTGTCAATTTTGTCCAGCCATAGCCTAGAGAATATATCATCAAAACCCTAGGCTAGAAGAGACAAGCTGGTACAGGCAAATTTACTCCATGGAAGTCCTGGATATGTGAACATCGGAAGTGTCATATTTATATACAGATAGCCATTTTGTCTGTGCTCTATATGGACAAATAAAATGCTTATCACACTTATCATTTTGTATTTTTAAAATGTTTTTCTGTTATCACCTTAAAAATGCTCCTTTTACTGGTTCTACTTGAGCCTGTTTTCCAAAGCCATTTCTTAAGATAGGCATTCTGAGTAAAAATGTTCTAAACCTCCTAGTAAGTCTCAGAGTATTGATTATCTTCTAATCTAGTTTTGACTTTGCCTTGAAACTTCAGCCATAAAAGATTTAAAAGATTTTGCCCTTCACTAAAAGCTATCATCTGTAATCCTTGCACTCAACTATTTCAGAATCCAGATGACTGAATGTCACATTCAGTTACCTTTATAAACCCCCAAATCAAAGTTTCTAATATCAACACTTGCCTCCCTCATCACTCTTGCTTCTCAACTCCCAATTTATTGGTAATTCTTTACCACCCCTTGCCACTTACTGTCTGCAGGGTTCGAACTGTCAGAGCAGTTAAGCAGGCTTCTGGAGTCAAACAACTTTAAAAGTTCCGCAAATTTCATACAGGAAATGGGAAAACATAAAAACAGTGCATGTCAAAATGCCATCCCATGTTGACGGTAAATCACTTAGCTAACATTTAGTTTGTCTTTGGTGTCCTATCAGCAACTACTAGCAGCTGCTGTGTATGCCTGTGTGTGTGTGCATGTGTGTGTGCACGTGGGTTTCAAAGTAATCTCTTAAGCCCTCAGAAAATGCTGCCGTTTTCCCCTCCATTTTTCTTTTTTAACCTTTTACAAATAGCCAAAATAATGTATGGATGTGCAATTTCACTGTCCTTTTCTCTCAGATGCAGGCAATAAAAGTTGATTTGCACTAACAAGCTAAAAGCTCTGAGTGCTACTAGACTGTGATGCATTCCAGGAGGGAGGGCGCCTATCAGAAGCAATGATGGTAGACAGCCTTTTCACAGCAGACCACACAGAGATTTAGAATTCAAGGCTGGGGTTCAATCTATTGTTCAAAAGTCGGCCAGTATAGAAGAAAAGATCCGACTGCAAATTGATCAGAGTGGAACCTGTCGTCCTCTTCTGTTGCTTTTGATTTCTGTATGGTTCTGATGCACCACGGCCACTGCACTTTCAGCCCTCCTTGCTCTCCTCCATGCACTTGGCAGGGAGTCAGCTTATAGCAGGTTCATAGCATTACCTAGTAATAAGGCATAAAATATAATACATCGTGAGAAAATACATGCTAGAAATATTCTGTTTATGCCACTGGCCAGCAGTTGACATTTCTATTAGATAAAAAGAAAAGTAGAAAATATAGCCAAATGAAAATGTTAAAAATGAAAACATAATGTGCATCCACCCCTCCCATTTGGTATTTCACTGGCAAATATACTAAAGATGCTTGAAAAGATGTTACTGTAGTCCTGCATAGAATTATAGGCTAAAAACACAAAGCTGCAAATCTGCTATGGTAGATTTACCTTCAAGAATGTATACATGAGGCTTCTTAAAAGGTGAAAGTGTAACTGAACTGAATAGTTTCAAATCTTAACTGGTATACAAAATAGACTATAACCACTTTGTAACCATCATGATTGTGCTGTTCAAGCAAACAAAAAGGTAACACAGGAAGGATGGAGCTCCCATGAAAAAAGGAACAGTCTAGAAGGACAAATATAGTTCATATTGACAAAGGTGATATTTCATTTTTGCATCATGAGCTTTCTTTTATCAAATAAAACCAGAGGGACACAAGTGGCATATCATAATGAGATTAGAATATAATGTTTGTCAAACCATAAAGTCACTTCATACATTCCATAGAGAAGAAGTAGAGTGGTAGTGTCCAAAAGCTTGGGCTTTAGAGCCACATAGTTCCAGTGTTTAAATCCCAGCTGCCATTTATATCTTGTGTAATTTCGGGTAATTTATTTAACCTCGTGATGTCTCAGGCTCCTATTAATAGAACGCCTTCATGAAGTTGTAAGGATTATATGACTTAATGTATGCAAAGTTCTTGCTGGCACCTGTTTAGCACTCAATAAATGTTAGGTGTTATTATTAAGTAATTGCAAGCATATATTTAAAAAAGGAAAACACATATGGCTTTAAGAATTTTTAACTCCTTAAATATATTGTCATAATTGGTAAGAATTGTAGTTGTAGTGGTGGTGGTGGTCATAGTAGTGGGATTAGTAACGTCTTAGAGTTTGAAACAGCCTAAGATGGAGATGTGTGTGTGGAGATTTATTGAGAAGTGCTTCCTGAAACAATTGCCATAAGGGAATAAAGGAAACAGGATCAGGCATAGGAGGATATTCAGCTGTGATGTGGCTGCAACCAAGAACTCAGCCATTTCTGAGAATTCTCTGTAGCTACAAAGGCCCTCAGAAACACCTCAGGTTATCTTGAGTAGAAGCCAGAGTTGAGAACCTTTGGACTTACCATCACTCAGGAGATACAGGCTGACACTGCAGAGGGGATAATCCTGAGCAAAGGAGCTATCTTCAGCTTAGCAATTTTCAAGTGGGGGTTCTGAGCGGCAATTACCACAGCTTTGACTATAGTTCGCTGTTTGTGTTGCTCATATCTTCCTTTATATATGTTTAGCCAATCTAGGAACAGCTCCTTCAGGATTCTGGTTGGTCTATTTTTCTGAAAAACATTGTAAAAACAAACAAAAACAAAACAAAGCACAAATTAGTGCAGTCCCTGTCCCAACAGCTAGTTTGGGATGATAAGTGATATTCATTATCTTCCTCCTCTTCCACCCACTCTAGATTCCCTTTTTCTTTGGCTAGTAAGTGTTCTAATCTCACTGGCTTACTGGGTGATTTGTCCTGGGACTCCATGCCCAGGGATCTAAGTACCAGTCACCATGCCCTTCTCAGGTTCTGTCTGCTGTGCTTATCCAGTTAAATGCTCAACATCTCTAATCATCGGGGAAATGCAAATCAAAACCACAATGAGATATCACTTATCTCCAGTGAGAATGGCCCTTATTAACAAGTCCCAAAACAATAAATGTTGGCACGGATGTGGAGAGAGAGGAACACTCCTACATTGCTGGTGGGACTGCAAACTAGTTCAGCCTCTGTGGAAAGCAATATGGAGATACCTTAAAGCGATATAAATCGATCCACCATTTGATCCAGCAATCCCATTATTGGGCATCTACCCAAAAGACCAAAAGTCACTTTATGAAAAAGACACCTGCACTTGAATGTTTATAGCAGCACAATTCACAATTGCAAAGATGTGGAAACAACCGAAGTGCCCATCAATACATGAGTGGATTAATAAAATGTTGTATATGTATACCATGGAGTACTACTCAGCTATAAGAAACAATGGTGATATAGCACCTCTTGTATTTTCCTGGCTAGAGCTGGAACCCATTAGGAATAACATTTATAGGGTGTCGGGCAGGTGGTGGGGAGGGCATGGGTATATACATACACAATGAATGTGATGCGCACCAACTGGGGAATGGACACGCTTGAGGCTCTGACTCGAGGGGGGAGGTGGGGCAAGGACAATATACGTAACCTTAACATTTGTACCCCCACAATATGCTGGAAAAAATTAAAAAATAAAATAAATTTGAAAATTCACAATATATTCACTATAATACATTCTAATATGAATAAAATTTTTTCACAACATATTAAAAAATAAAATAAAATTGTGCATGAACAGTACATGTTACTTTGATGCAAACTTAACCTTCCAATCTCTGCTAGGAAGGTGGCTTCTTTTTGCCTGCTGGCTCTTTGGCACAAGAAGCCTAAAGTAATTGGATGGCAGAATAGATTAATGCGTAATGGGACTTTTGCAATGTTTCCTGGTGAAATGACCCCACTCTAGGAACCAGGGTCTCTGGTCCCTTTCTGCAAAGAATTGTGGTTATGAAAAAAATGTTTTTCAAGTGGGTCACTGAGAGTGATGGTAAGTAAGGTTTTTACTTTTTGATACCTAATATTCTAATCTTTCTCCTTTCATATCTGTGACCAACCAGCTAAGCTGTTTGTTACTTCCCATGAGTCCATGTGTATTCTTACCTCGGGCTATTTTTCTTTTCACATAGAGTGGATAATGAAGCTTTTGTCTTACCACTGTCTTTCAGGAACATCCCTCAGCTAAGTCTATGTGTAGCTTCAGCAGCTATTTTCCAGCCACTCATTTTCTTCCTTCTCAGCTGGTCATAAGGGGCCACAGATGTGATCTGAGACAGTGATAACCAGTGCAAGAGAAGATAATAACATAGGGGGCTGGGAATCACTCTTGAACTCTGGCTCTGTTCCAACTCACACGTGCACACTGAGCTGCTCAGTAGCATAGGTGCC
The DNA here is from genome assembly GCF_040939455.1 of Microcebus murinus. NCBI lineage: Eukaryota > Metazoa > Chordata > Mammalia > Primates > Cheirogaleidae > Microcebus > Microcebus murinus. Next base: position 67,010,734 of record NC_134109.1, read on the forward strand.
CTTAGCCCCAGCATGTTGATTATTACTTTGGTTAAAGTGTCCTCTGGATCCTTCCTTGGAATATAATTGGCTGGTGAGTTTTTCAATTTTACGTAGTATTATGGGCTGAGTTTTTTTCCATCCCCCAAATTTAAATGTTGAAGCCTTAACTCCAGGACTTCACAATATGACTGTACTTGAAAATGGGGCTTTTAAAGATACGATTAAGTTAAAATGGGATCATTAAGGTGGGCCCTGATCCAATATGATGAGTATTCTTACAAGATGAAGAAATTTGGAAATTTGGACACACAAAGAGACACCAGGGATGCATATACACAGAGGAAAGACCATGGAAGGACACATCAATGAAGCAGCTATCTGCAAGCCAGGGAAGAGGACTCAGGAGAAAGAAAACCTGCCCACACTCTGACCTTTGACTTTCAGCCTCTAGAACTATGAGGAATATATTTCTCATTCAATCCACCCAGATTGTGGTATTTTGTTATGGCAAACCAATAAACATAGTATATCCATTCTACCATGTCCACTTTCTTGAGACTTTTAATCCCTACCTCTAACTGTGTGGTATTTCTATATCACTTAGTGTGGGGCATTGCTTTCTTCCTAGCAGTGTTTTAGCATTATCTTCCAGGGTCTTTGCCAGGATGTTGACTCCTGTATAACAATAAATAAGCTATTTTTTAATTTAAATTTATGTTTCACCTACATATACTTCCTCAGCTCCTGCTAGGACATGTTGGCTAGGTCCCCAAGCTCCTTTGGACTATATCTCCTCTCCTTGCACATCTCTAACTGGGTTTTGTCAGGACTTGATCTTAGTTATTTGTTTGTCATCTAGGAGGGAGGGCGTTGCAGATCCTGGGATCAGGGGATATGTTTATTTGCAAAGCTGAGGATTCCAGGTATCTATGCAACAGAGGAGTATCCATCTTTAACAAGGCGAAAGTTAAAGGTTTTCAGGTTCAAAGGTTCAGGAGAATGTGGAATGTGGAGATTTTCAAGTTAATTGATCTGGTGTCTCCATTCCAATCCCCTAGTCCCATTCTATTTAAACTATATGCTGACCTGATTTAGCAGACTTGCTAGTGTTGCAAATACAATATTCTCTGGAATTCTATTATACTAAAAAATTAATAAGTATTTATAAATATGTACTTATAAGTATATATTCATAAATATGATTTTTAGCTAAGAGAGGACCTCTGCTTCACACTTTATTTTAAATCAGTGATTATTCACCACAGTTTCAAAAAAAATTTTATTAATGCATACTATTTGTGCATATTTATGGGGTACATGTGATCTTTTGATATATGCATACAATCATGCAATGATCAAATCAGGGTATTTAGAATATACATCATCTTGAACATTTATTATTTTTTGTGTTGGGAATATTTCAAATCTTCTAACTATTTTGAAATATGCAATACATTGTTGTTAACTGTAGTTACCCTACTCTGCTATCATACATTAGAACTTATTCCTTCTATTTAACTGTATCTTTGTACCTGTTAACCAATCTCTCTTCATTCTCTTACCTGACCCCATCGCATCCTCTGTTAGCTATTATTCTACTCTCCATCTCCATGAGATCAACTATTTTAACTCCCACATATGAGCGATAACATGCAAAAATTTGTCTTTCTGTGCCTGGCTTATTTCACTTAAAATAATAACCTCTAGTTCCATCCATGTTGCTGCACATGACATGATTTCATTCTTTTTAACGGCAGAATAATATTCCATTGTGTGTATATACCACATTTTCTTTACCCATTCATCCATTAATGGACACTTATGCTGATTCTCCATCTTGGCTGTTGTGAATAGTGCTGCAACAAACATGACAGTGCAGGTATCTCTTTGATACATTGATTATCTTTCTTTTTGATAAATACTCAGTAGTTTGGTGGATAAATACTCAGAATTACTGGATCATATGGTACTTCTATTTCTAGTTTTTTGAGAAACTTAACATTTATACGGTTTTCTATAATGGTTTCACTCATTTATATTCCCACCAACAGTGTATAGCAGTTTCCTTTTCTCTGTTTTCTCCATATCCTTGCCAGAGTTTGTTATTTTTTGGCTTTTGATAATAACCATTCTAACTGGGATATGATAATATAGAATTGTGGTTTTATTTGTATTTCTCTGATGATTAGTGATGTTGAGAATTTTTTCATATACCTGTTGTCCATTTATATGTCTTCTTTTAAGAAACGTCTCTGCAGATCCTTTGCTCACTTTTTAATGGGATTGTTTGGGTTTGTTTTGCTATCGAGTTGAGTTTCTTGTATATTCTGGTTATTAGTCCCTTGTTGGACAAAGGGTTTGCAAATATCTTCTCCCATTCTGGGGATTATCTCTTCATTCTCCTTATTGTTTCCTTTGCTGTGCAGAAGCATTTTAGCTTAATATAGTCTCATTTGTCTATTTTTATTTTGAATGCTTGTGATTTTGAAGTCTTAGCAATAAAATCTTTTCTTAGACCAATGTTTTAGAGCATTTCCCTTATGTTTTCTTCTATAGTTTTATAGTTTCTAATACATTTTGAGTTGGTTTTTATGTATGGTGAGATATAGGAATCTAATTTCATTCTTCTGTTTATGGACTTCCAGTTTTGCCAGCACCATTTACTGAAGAAGGTATCTTTTCCCCGATGCATGTTCTTGGTGCCTCTGTCAAAAAATCAGTTGACTGTAAATAGTGGATGTATTTCTGAATTCACCCATAGCTTTTTGCATCTTTCTCTAGGCATTAATAAGCCCATATTAAAGCCTTTATAATTGCCATCTCTCTGAAACCTTTAAAAGAACTGAGAGTATTTCCCTTTTGGTAAAATTCAATTCCATTCACCACCAGTGACTCTTTTAACAATTATTCCTACTTTATGCCAAGGGCTATCAGTATTACACCTACAAGTAATGATGGTTCTTCAATGCCGACCTGATGGTAGGTGATCAAACTCCTAACTCCTATTTTAGATTTTTCTCCATAAGATCACTTGGGGTACCAATAGGTTTAGGTTGGGATCCCTGGAAACAGTCTCTGAGATGGAGATGTGCATTCAGAGATATATTAAGCAGTGTTCATTAGAATAACACATTTGAAAGAATGAGGGGAGCAGAATTGGGTAGAAGGAGAATTTAAATTATGATGAAATTACAATAAGGGTCTCAACCAATCCCATGGGGAAGCTGGAATTGGCTCTTCAGAAGTGCCCCAAATTAATGTAAGTTTCCTGGGTGTTTATCCTCCTGTATTAAAAAGTCATTGAATGAAGCCTTACTGCAGAAAGGTGTACACTGAATGAGTTTTTTCAGTAGTGGGCCATTTCTGGGGAGGGGCTCCACTGTGAGCAATCAGCATGAGTGCCCTGGTTCTGAAGGGGGATCTGTGAGACACTACAGAGGTAATTACCTAGAGCATCGTCATCATCTGAATATTCAGCACTTCTATTTTAGTCCCTCCAGTTACAGAAGTTGCATAAAGAAGTAAAACTTACTTTTTTTTTTTTAATTTCGGCATATTATGGGGGTACAGATTTTAAGGTTTCAATAAATGCCCATTTCCCCCCCTCACCCCACAAGTCTGAGTCTCCATCATGACCATCCCCCAGATGGTGAACATCTCACTCATTATGTATGTATATACCCACCCCCCTCCCCCAACCCACCTGCCCAATACCCTATTACTGTAGTACCTATGTGACCACTTAGGTGCTGTTCAGTTAATACCAATTTGCTGGTGAGTATATGTGGTGCTTGTTTTTCCATTCTTGGGAAACTTCACTTAATAGTATGGGTTCCAGCTCTAACCAGGAAAATATAAGATGTGCTATGTCACCATTGTTTCTTAGAGCTGAATAGTACTCCATGGTATACATATACCACATTTTATTAATCCATTCTTGGATTGATGGACCCTTGGGCTGTTTCCACAGCCTTGCAATTATGAATTGTGCTGCTATAAACATTCGAGTGCAGGTGTCTTTTTTGTAGAGTGTCATTGGATCTTTTGGGTAGATGCCCAGCATTGGGATTGCTGGATCAAATGGTAGAATCACTTGTATCGCTTTAAGATATCTCCATATTGCTTTCCACAGAGGTTGAACTAGTTTGCAGTCCCACCAGCAGTGTAGGAGTGTTCCTCTCTCTCCGCAACCACGCCAGCATTTATTGTTTGGAGATTTTTTGATAAAGGCCATTCTCACTGGGGTTAAGTGATATCTCATTGTGGTTTTGATTTGCATTTCCCTGATGATTAGATATGTTGAGCATTTTTTCATATGTTTGTTGGCCATTCTTCTGTCTTCTTTAGAAAAGTTTCTGTTCAAGTCCTTTGCCCACTTTTTAATGGGGTTATTTGATATTTTCTTCCTGATTTTCGTGAGTTCTAAGTATATTCTAGTTATCAGTCCCTTATCGGATGTATAGGATGCAAAAATTTTCTCCCATTCTGTAGGTTGTCTGTTTACTTTCACGACTATTTCTTTGGCTGTGCAGAAGCTTTGTAGTTTGATCATGTCCCATTTATTTATTTTTGTTGCTGCTGTGATTGCCTTTGGGGACTTCTTCATAAACTCTTTGCCCAGGCCAATGTCTAGGAGAGTGTTTCCAACTTTTTCCTCTAGAACTCTAATAGTTTCATACCTTAGGTTTAAGTCTGTTATCCAGCGTGAGTTGGTTTTTGTGAGAGGTGAAAGGTGTGGGTCCTGTTTTAGCCTTCTACAGGTGGCTATCCAGTTTTCCCAGCACCATTTATTGAAAAGGGATTCTTTTCCCCAGCATATATTTTTGTCTGCTTTGTCAAAGATTAGATGGCTATATGAGGATGGTTTTATATCAGGATTCTCACATCTGTTCCACTGGTCAATATTCCTATTTTTGTGCCAATACCATATTGATTTAATTACTACAGCTTTGTAGTATAGTTTGATATCTGGCATATTAATGCCTCCCATTTTGTTTTTGTTGCCTAGAATTGCTCTTGATATTCAGGGTCTTCTTTGGTTCCATACAAAGTGTAAAATTATTTTTTCTATATCTGTGAAGAATGTTGATGGGATTTTAATAGGTATTGCATTGAATCTGTAGATCAGTTTGGGTAGTATAGACATTTTGATGATATTGAGTCTACCAATCCATGAGCATGGTATGGATTTCCATCTGTTTACATCCTCTGCTATTTCCTTCCTTAGTGTTTCATATTTCTCCCTGTAGAGGTCTTTTACGTCCTTGGTTAAGTATATGCCTAGGTACTTTAATTTCTTTGTTGCTATTGTGAAGGGAATTGAGTCTTTGATTTGGTTCTCAATTAGATTGTTGTTGGCGTATATGAATGCCTCTGATTCCTGTGTATTGATTTTGTATCCTGAGACTTTACTAAATTCATTGATCAGTTCCAGGAGTTTCTTGGTTGAATCTTTGGGGTTTTCTAGATACAATATCATATCATCAGCAAACAGTGAAAGTTTGATCTCTTCTGCCCCTATTTGGATACCTTTGATTCCATTTTCCTGTCTGATTGCTGTAGCCAAGACTTCTAGCACTATGTTGAACAGAAGTGGAGATAGTGGGCAGCCTTGTCTGTTTCCAGTTCTAAGTGGGAATGATTTCAATTTTTCCCCATTCAGTATGATGTTGGCTATGGGTCTGTCATATATGGCTTGTATCATTTTTAGGTATGTCCCTTCTATGCCTATTTTCTTAAGTGTTCGTATCATGAAAAGGTGTTGAATTTTGTCAAAAGATTTTTCTGCATCTATTGAAAGAATCATGTGGTCTTTGTTTTTGCTTCTGGTAAAACTTACTTTAAGGGAATTTTCTTTTACTAATGATGTGATTCATGAAAAAATGTTTTACTCAAACAAACCTCCTTACACTAGCATCTACCCTTGCCCACCAAGCCTTTGTTTATTTTCTGATGAATATCAGAAAATTCAATGCAAACCAATTATACCAATGAGTCAGAAATAATTTGATTATCAAAATAATTATAAAGATTATAAGAAAACTGATGATACATTTTTTTCAAAATTAATTTTTTTGTGATCACCTTGGAAGGGGAAAAAGGAATAATATAATTTTAGAATTTTTAAAAGATCATTTCAGTCTTTGTTCAAAATATTAGTTCATAATTATAATTTAAACTTACAGATTGTACAACAAAATAATTTTATTTAAGAATTTCTAGTACAAAATTAAAGTCCATATCCTTGTTTTAAGCAATTTACTTAATTTTTCCCTTTCTCAATTTCCTCAAATATTGATGACCTCCCATTACAATTCTGTACATAGCAATGGACAGTCAGATACCACATGCTTGAAGTCTATTTTTTATGTAATTTTAGTAGTTACGTAGCATTATTCTGCTATAGAATGGATAAAAAGTTCATTTAGATTTTATTCTTAGAAAAAATTTTAAGCAAGTCTAAGTAAGCTAGAAGTCCATTAAAAGTAATAGAAAGAGATAGAGATCAGCTCTAAGTAAACCCTAGGCTGAGGAATTTATCTTTTAAGTATTTGCCTCTTCTGCAAGATAAGAAAGGTTTTCTTAACCAATTAACTGAGACTGTTGAACTAAATGTCATGGCAAACAAATTCAAATTGTTACATCACAAAGCCACTTTTCATTACAATCTTGGCAAGCACACCATAAACTTAAGTAAAGTGATGATTTAGCACTTCCAGAATTCCTGCTGTGCTTCGTGATTAATGGATTTAAATACATAGCTTATTGGGGAAAAAAATGGTCACTGAGAGTCACTTGCAAAACAGATACTGATTCAAATTCTAAATAGTGTTTTCCCTATTTCATAATGAAGGATGAGAAAGTATTTGACTCTGTGACATCATTATCACTTATGAAGTTAGTAAAGTTGACAATAGGGGCCAAGAATTTATCAGTAGGTTTCCTGGAAACTGTAGAGCCAACCTGAGGTCAGGATAGCAATATCCTAAAAGGATTCTGGAGTTTACCTAGTTTTTAACTCAATCTCTGCTCGGCCATTAACTGCCTTCACTGTAGTTATCAATACATATGTCTGATTAGACTTCAGGATATTAAGTTCCTGTAGAGAATGGGTCATTTCTTATTTATTTTTGCTTCCAGACTGGCAATTGTAAGATGCTTCACAACATAGTCAGCATTTGGTTATTTGAGAAAAGCAGCATTCTAATTTTATATGGTAAATTTTGTTCACAACATTTAAAAAGACTCACTAAGAAATCTGCATATTTAAATCAGTCAAAAAAGTATTTATTGAACATTGATTGCATTGTCACTGTGTTTAATGTGTGCATATGTATATATGTGTGTGTGTAAATTATCAATGCTTTTTGAATGACAGAATGTGCAAAAACATTCAAGGAAGCTGAATTTGTGACTGGATGTTTGATGGAAATGGTAGTACTTGAATCAATCCTTGGGAGGAAATGAGAGTATAAAAATAAAGACAGACACGGAATCTTCAATATTTGGATAACGGATGGTTACCCAATGAAAAACTTTCCCTTGACAAGGAGCTAATGTACAAAGTGTTCCCACTGTCATCTTAGTAAACGGCTTGGTCCCCTAAGGCATTGAAGGAGAGTTCTGACTAATTGTGGCTCCCAGGAAAATTGGTAAATCGAATTTAGACTGCTGTTTGCTTGTAGCTGGAGTTGTCCCTAGGCTTTTAAATATTATAAAATGTGCATGCAAGAAAGGGAATCTGGGTAGTTGAATAGGGATCTCAGCTGTTGCTAAGGTGTTCATTCCAATATCAGAGTCCAAAGACAATGACCATAATAATATTAATAACAATATGACTACTATTAGCCTGAGATTTTGTGGGTGGTAGAGGCAAGATCCAAGACAGGTTTCCAAAGGCTACCATCTTAACTTCTGGCTTCCTCCTACTCTCTATCCTTTTCTGAAAACCCATCCCAGAACTAGGGCTCAGTCTTCTGTAAACCTGCCTAGCAAATGTGTCACCCAAGCATGTTTCTTCTTTACACAGTCTTTCTTGCTCCAACCCCTCTATAATCCAGTGTGTTGGATTTCTCTAATGTAGTATGGAAAATAAAATAGATATAGTTATGCTGCATATTAAAACTGATGTTTCAGTTCTTGCTTCAAATGCAGCACAGTTATCACCAACTTTAGGGGTTGGAATTCTGAAAATTCCTTCCAAAGTCTAGGGCTTCCTCAAGATTCCTTGAGTTTATTTCCAGAAGAATGTATGTACTGATTGTCTGCCCTTGAAGGGCATAAACTAGAAGACATTCAAATTATCACGGAGCGTGACTGCCTGAAGAATACCATGGAAGACGAAATTTGAAGTTCTTATGCCAAGGTGAGCATCTCGCCTTTCCTGCCCACTGTTCCCATGTTAAAACAGAGTTACTCTTAATTTTTATAAAGATGTCTTCCTCTGCTGTTCACATGAAACCTTGTCATCTACCACAGGGGGAAAAGACCATGCCAATGGAGTTTAGGGGCTCCCAGTGTGCAAAGGAAATGTGATTCTGATGACAGCACTAGCCACTACAGGTCGCTCACCCCTTCTATTTGTTCTCAGGGCCCAGTAAGGGGCAAGGAAGAGGGTACAAATTGTCACCTATCATGGTTTGGTGAAAAGAGAGCCTAAGATGAACTAGATGATTCTAATGAGGCGTTTTCTACTAACTCAATACAAATAAGAAAAGTGGATTAAGAAAGTCAGTGTCCTTCCAGAGGCAATAGTCCTCGTGCTCCATCAAACTTATAGCAGCGATTGCTCCCTGGCACTCCCTCCTGCCTATTTAACTAAATCCCTTTCTTCCACTAAATCTAGCTCAAGTTCCCCTTCCCTCATAAGCTTTGCTCAACTCTCATGATTCTCTAGGACTGTTTCTTTCTTTTCATTCCAATATACATTATTGTTTTTCTCACTCCACTGGGAAATTAGAAGATGCCCTAAAATTAATTTCTAACAAGGCACCAAGCCAGAAAGCTGATTACAAATAAATCTCACAAATAGATTGTTGTGTGTCTGTTTTTTAAAGCTATTTATTATCATACGTAATGTAAGAATTATTGATATTAAGTTATGAAGAGTTGAGTATAATAGGAATTTCTAGAAGGAGTGGATAAAAATGAGCAGCATTCCAGAGGGATGTGGCTGTCATATTCAGTTGGACCTCCTCCAGTGAGCTTTTACCACCTGATGCCTTCTGCAAGGTGACTGAGTGGGGCAAAGGACCACAGGAGTCTTTCCCAGGCACCAACCAGGAGAACTCAGCTGCAAACTCCTATGACTACAGCCTTATGCAACCAGTAGTAACTATATGTGTTTTGTTGCATTAAAGACAAACTTTAAATACAGGTGAGTAGACTTCCAGATGAACAAGAATACTGACTTAGAATAATAGAATATTAGTTACAACACTTATTCTACTTTAATTTATAGTATTTAGATCTATGCTATCATAAATTATCACCACCCTAGACTTTTTCTGGGAAATATAAACTTGGATTATCCCACAGCCATTCACAGTCAATAGCTCTAAGCTAAAATGGCTCAATTAACTGCAAAACAATTTGAGTCCTATATCACTTCTTTACCACTTCTGGTTTTCCCCAATACAATCTTGAGCTAATTAAGAGAATAAGAAAATTAAACATCGGTCATTTTTTTCCAAATAACATTAAATAAATTGCTATGTTCACTTTTTAAAGGTGGTTATAGGCAAATAGCTGCATAACTTTAGCATTTACTTTGAAACTGCTACGGAGGATGTTGTATCTGATGCCATTCAATGCCTGCTATATAGTACCCTAACATCACACATTTCTTTCAAAGTTTGGGACTAGAAAACAAAACAAAATTTTCCTAAATAAATATTGTGTGCTTTCTTTTTTGGGGCACAATTCCTTCCTTTGCTTGGAAAATATGAAACTTAAATGGTTAGTATGCTCAATCCCAGGAACCATATTGAGCTTTCCTATTGTTGTGTTAGTTTTCTCCTATTAGCCATGTTTCTTTATCCTTTAACTTGTATTTTATGTATTCTTTTATATTATACTCGTCATTTTGGAAGCTGACTTAAAAATCTTTTCTGAAAGGATGCAGCATGCAGATAGATTTTAGCATTAGATGGGCAGGCAAGCTCTCATGAAGACTGCACTGGTACCTACATCAGCTTTGCTTTAACTCCATTGGGGCAGGGCTGTGAAAAGGCTGGATGACAAGAGGTTATTAAAAAAAAAAACCCACCTGAACAAACTAGAATAAGGAGTTGTATATGGGTCAAAGAGTGTAGATGTTTAAGAAAATGCTGAGCCTCTAAGTGCTGCTAGATGAAAGGAAATCACAGATGAAAGGAATCTTATGCATTGAAACTTGGACAAGAAAATGTGGCTTGCACAAGAGAAGCCCAGGTAGTTAGTGCAGAACTAAGAGTGGGAAAGGTCTTCTTGACTCCATGCTTTTTTTTTTTTTTTTTTTAACTTACTCCTGACTTAAATAACTTATGACTTCTAAGACAATGCTGCCTGAAGGGGTGGGCCAAGACAGGCTAGGCACAAGTTTAAGATTTGTTGGCACCTAAGAAAATCCACTTGTAGCCCTGGATAAGGGAGAAAGCAGCAGACCTCACTATTTCTGTGTTGTGGACCTGTATAATAGCAATTCTTTCTACATGTTCAGTGATATCACTGGGTATCCAATGACTTGAGTGTCAAAAAGGCAGAACCACAGGTCATATTTATTTGCCATTGGTTTGAGGTATTGCAAGGTGGTCATGATTATTCATTATCCAAACAAGTTTGGACAAGAGAGTCCAATGCCAAAACTGATACTTGGCTAGGTGGGAAAGGTGTAGAAAGTCCCCCAGGCTTTCTATTCTGGAGGAATCAGTATAAATAGAAAGGTCAAAGTTGTCAAGAACAGAATTTGGGAAGTCAGAACTGGAGGCTAATTTTATCAGTGTAAGTGGCCTTTGATCTTAGGGAAGAAAGTCCTCTATTTTTAAAAATAAATTTTATTTTTTACAGAAATTTTGGGTTTATAGAAAAAAGATACAGAAAGTACAGAGATCTCACATCCCTTTCCCCATTGTTTCTCCTGTTATTAACATCTTGCATTAATGTGATATGTTTGTACAACTGATAAACCAATATTGATATTAACTAAGGGTCATAGTTCACATTAGGGTTCACTCTTTGTGTTGTAAAGTTATGTGGGTTTTGAAAAATAGACAATATTATGTGTTCACTACTACACTATCACATAGAATAGTGTCACTGCCCTAAAAATGCCCCATGCTCAACTTATTTATCTATCACTCTCTGCCCCTGAACTCCTGCCAACCATTGGTTGTTTTTTCTATTTCTATATTTTTGCCTTTTGTAGAAAGTCATATATAGTTGAATCTATCAATATGTAACTTCTTCAGACTGTTTTTGTTTTCACTTAGTAATATACATTTAAATTTTCTGCATTTTTAATAACTTGGTACCTCATTTCATTTTATTGCTGAATATTACTCCATTGTATGAATATACCACAGTTTTTTTATCCCTTCACCTATCAAATAACTTCTTGATTGTTTCCAATGTTTAACAATGATAAATAAAGCTCCTATAAACATTAGTATGCAGGTTTTTATGTGGATATAAGGTTTCAACACATTTGGACAAATGCCAAAGAGTGCAATTACTCAATTGTGTAATAAGAATATGTTTAACTTTGTCAGAAACTGTCAAACTGTCTTCTAGAATGGTCCTTCCTGACACAAGGAAATGATAAATGCTTGAGGTGATGGATATATCAGTTGCCCTGACTTTATTATTACACATTGTTTGCTCATATCAAAACATTAGATGTTCCTCTAAATATGTACAATTATTACATACCCATAATTAAAAATTATAAAGAAAGTAAAGTAGCTCTAACATTTTGCATTCCTACCACCAATGAACAAGAGTTTTTATTGCTCCACATCTGCAATGGCATTTGCTATTGTCAGTACTTTGATTTTGACCATTTTAATAGAAATGCAGTAATAGCTCATTACTTTAAGAATCTCACGCTGTACTGACTGAGCTAGCTGGCGACAGCTTATTATTTTAATTTGCAATTCCCTAATAGCATGATATGAAGCATTTTTATATGTTTATTTGTCATCTGTATATTTTCTTTGGTGAGGTGTTCATTTAAATCCTTTTTAAATTTAGGTATGCTTTCTTTTTGTTGAGTTCTAAAACTTTATGCATATATTTTGTATACAAGTCCATTATCAAATATTTGCTTTGAAAATATTTTCTTTTAGTCTGTGGCTTGTCTTTTCATTCTATCAATAGTGTCTTTCACAGAGCAGAAAATATTAAGTTTAATAAAATGCAGTTTATCCATTTTATCTTTTATGAATTATGCCTTTAATGTTATCACCAAACCTGAGTCATCTAGACTTTTTTTCTGTTACCTTCTAGAAACTTGTGATATTTGCATTGTATATTTAGGTTCGTGATTGATTTTGAGATATTTTTTCTGAAAGTTGTAAGGTCTATGTCTATATTAATTTTTGTTTATTTTACATGTAGATGTTCAGTTATTCCAGCACCATTTGTTGAGAAGATTATTCTTTCTTCATTAGATTGCCTTTTCTCTTTTGCCAAAGATCAATTGACTGTTTGTGTTGGTTTATTTCTGGGCTTTCTATTTTGTTCCATTGTTAAGTCTTTCTCCAACACCACACTGCCTTGATCATTACAACTTTAAAATAATTATTGAAGTTGGGTAGTATCAGTCCCTTGACTTTCTTCTTTTTTAGCATTGTGTTGGCTATACTGTGTCTTTTGTCTTTCATATAAGCTTTTAAATCTGTATGTTTCTATTTACAAAATAACTTGTTGAGATTTTGATAAGAATGGCATTGAATCTGTAGATGAATATGGGAAAATTGATATCTTAATAATAACTCTTCTTATCCATGAACATGGGATAGCTCTTCATTTATTTAGATTTTTTAGATTTCTTTTATTAAAGTGTATGATTTTCCTTATGTAGACCATGTACATATTTTTATATTTATATCTAAGTATTTTATTTTGGGGATGTTAATGTAAATGACATTTATTTTTAACTTTAAATTGTTTATTGATGATATTAAGGAAAGAAACCTACTTTTCTACAATGGTCTATATCCTGTAACCATGATTTTATTTGTCCATTCTTTTGGGTTTTGTACATATCATCCATAAACAAAGGCAACTTTATTTCTTCCTTCCTGACATATATACCTTTTATTTTATTTTCTTATTACACTAAGTAGGATTTCCAATATGATGATAAATAGTGGTGTAAGAGAGGATATCTTTGTCATGTTCCCAATATTAGGGGTAAAGCATCTAGTTTCTCACCATTAAGCACAATAATTGCTTTTGATTTTGTAGATATTCTTTATCAAGTTGAAGAGACTCCTTTTTTTCCTAGTTTTCTGAGAGCTTTTATCATGAACGTGTGCTGGGTTTTGTCAGATTGTTTTTATGCATCTATATAATCAAATGATTTTTCTTCTTCAATCTGTTGTGATGAATTGCCTTAATAGATTTTCTAACATTGAACCAGACTTATATACTTTAAATAAATCCCACTTGGTCATGTTGTGTAATTCTTTTTATCCATTGCTGGATTTAATTTAATATTTTGCTGAGGATTTTTGCATCCATGGTCACAAGAGATGTTAGACTGTAATTTTCCTTCCTAGTAGTGTGTTTTCTTGGTTTGTTATTAAGGTAATGCTGGGCTCAGAGAATGAGTAAGAAAGTATTCTCTCTGTTTTTATATTCTGGAAGCCACTGTAGACAGTATGTCTCTTATCTTTTTCATTTCCCTGCTGGGTATGCTTTGCCCTGAGCCTACAGGTGCTGATGGGTATGAGGTGGGGATGAATATGAGGTTTGTGGGCACATCTTATCTTTAGTGGGGCCCAGGTAAGAAGCTTAGCTTTACTGAGAACTCATAGTTTCCATATTAGTTCCTGGGATAACCTATAAATAGCTAATAATTACTAGTAATGACACAACATGCAAGAACCTTGGAGTCTAACTAGTGAATACATAGATAGAGTCAGAGAAAAGCCTTGAAACAATTATTACAGCTATAAACCAAAGAAATAGTACCCATGTATATCGTGGTAATGAAATATTGATTATATATTGACTTTGTAAGCTCTTATTACAGATACAAAGTGCAACACCATCAACAAATTATCTTAAAACATAAAGAACATGCTGTGTTCAGTGATATTTGAAAACAAAGTAAAAATGCATACTTTTCAGCATATTTGAATAACACTTTAAAATTAGATATATGTTAGAATAAAATAAACCACTACTTTATTTCACTTCATTTCCATATCTGGGAAATAAGGATTATAATCTTACAGGATTTTTAAGAGAATCAAATATAATAATTTAATTTATTAATTTTTATATACTTTTTGAAAGCATTTCAGTGAATACAAGAATGAGTCACACATAGGTCTTCTCTTTAAATAGCTTGTGCTTTAGAAAATGATATTACATTTATAAATATCATTAGGAAACAAATGCCAGCCAAGTAAGTGACTTAAAGATGGTAGCAACTCAGAGCCATAGGACAGAGTTTAGTTAACTTTTCCTGTAAAGGGCCAGATAATAAACATTTTAGTCTTTTCAGAGTATACAATCTCTTTTTTACCTACTGAACCCTGTTTTTATAGTACGAAGGCAGCAAGAAGCAATAGTTAAAAGAGTGAGTATGGATGTGCCCCACAAATCTTTATTTGTAAAAACAGGTGGCTGGCTGGATTTGGTCTATGGTCTGTAGTTTGACATTTCCTGCCCTTAAGCCTCAAAGGAAAGAGAAAGAATGTTGTAATAAATTAGTTTTCAAATTATAAAGCTCTGTTCAAATATAAAGTTATTATTCATTGAGTTTATTGAAGACTGATATAGTGTTTTACTTGATATTAATACATAACTAATAATCCCTTAGTGATAAGCCAATTTGTTGCCAGGTGAATCAAGGGATAGTGACAACAATAATTAGAAGTAATAAACCACATTCATCCTTTTCTTAGAGGAAATGGAAGAGGAACGAAGTCCTCCATATTTCTTTGCTATTTTTCAAAGGGTTTCATCTTCCCAAGAGTTTAGCAAATTTTAAATACATCTTTGTCACCTTTCCCTGATGAACTTGGGGATTTAATCTAATTCCCAGCTTAATATAAGAACTTGCTATCCTCTCCTTTTTTTCCACCTTCTATTAATTGCTTTTGAATCCTAAACCTTCCTGGTGCTAAGTAGAAGTCAGGAATTCTGAAAGCTTGACAACAGCACCTCAATTTAATGAGTTTCTCCATGTTCTAACTGAATTTTTTCTCTTTCCCTTTCTCACTCAGTGGATTAAGCTCATTCAAGTCTGTCTCTGTTCAAAACTATCCGTTTTTCAGAATTCAGCAAGTAGGTCTTTTGTCTCTCACATTTAGAGCTTAAGTAGATTGCTTTTAGCTGCTCAGTGGAACATTATATTTTATCATCAGAAGACTAACCAGGTGCAGGTTTTTGAACTTGACAGTTTGTTCACCAAAGTGGTCTCTATGGTAATCTGTTCTCCACAACTCTACTTTCAAATTTGGCTCCTTGAACCACAAATCTGTTTGTTTTAACAGATTAGATGTCTTGACAACTATTTTCTGTAACATATGTAGAGTAGACATGCAAAATGTTAGTAACTGATTTATCCCATAGTTGAAATCATTAGTGCACAAGTGGTTTCAGCTGGAGTTATGCATGTTTTTTACTAATTCGTAATTGGTTAACATTATTTAATTGTTTCTGTCTCTTTAGATGCTGCTCATTTGAAAGTATGATTACTGCTGTTCCAAGAAACAAAAGCTTCACAGGGAATTCATATGTGAACAGTAACAGAAACATTCATTGCTGTATCAATTATCCTCATGCAGAATTTCAGGAATCTTTTTACCTTGTTCTTAAAAGCACCACATTACTAAGAATAGGAGTGTTCCACCTATTTAAGAAGATCCATCTGTATGTATATTTTATTTATTGCTTCTCACTTTGCATAATCTTCCAAGGTTTAAGTATGAAATGTCTTTTGACTAATGTAGAATAAAAACCAGTAACCCATTTTACAGTTATTTAGTTGGTGATTTTTCACCAATATCTATCATTGTTTTAAGAGTGTCATTTCTGCCAGAATGCTAGGTGAAGTTCTGTGATCCATACTTCATACCTTGACATTCCAATTCTGCAAAGTGAATTTAATTCTACTCTCATATCAGTAACTGATAATAATCTCTTAGTGAGTAGAAACCAGACCTGTTTAAGCTTCTATGTGCTGCTCTCAGATAGCAAGAAGTTCAGAGATTCACCAAGCACATATATATTGCAGAATGATGAACAGTTTTGGCAGCAAAATACATAATGGAGTGAAAAATTATCAATTTTATCTCAAATTTAAGAAGAAGAAAGTAATAGGAGGTGTTCATATAGTTGTCTTGGTCCAGAGCAAAGGGAGTCTCTTTACCTCCACAGATTACAAATAATCATGTAGGCATCACTCTACTCTATACACCATCTTGATAATGAAATTTAAAATCTGCGTTCCACGAGAATATTTGCTTCTCTACAATAGATGTATTGAACTTCACAACTGGAAACCCATAGGTAACAAAATATTAATACTTAACTACATGAAAGAATTAATCATTTCCCCAATGATCAGGAAATGACAGAGATATCTGTTACCGTCACTTCTATTCATCACTGTATGTTCATTGTGTGCATATACTGCATTTTATTCAACCATTCATCAATTGATGGAAATTTGGATAATTTACATTATTTGGCTAAGATCTTGTGTGCAACATTTTGGATGGACCTATGTTTTCATTTCTGTGGGTATAGCTAGAAGTAGAATTGTTGGATGATATGGTAAATCTATGTTTAATCCTTTAAGGAACTGTCAAATTGTTTCCCAAAGTAGCTGCAACTCTTTACATTCCTACCAATAATGTATGTGGATTATAATTTTTATACATTCTTGCCAACACTATTAATGCCTATCACCTTTGATTATAGCCAGCCTAGTGTGTGTGAAATGGAATTTCATTGTGTATGTAATTTGTACTTCCCTAATGGCTAATGATATTGCCATATTTTCATGCACTTATTGGCCATATATTTATATTCCTTGGAGAAGTGTCTTTGCAAATCTTTTACCTATTTTTAACTGGAATATTCACCTGTTTATTATTTATTTATAGATGTTCTTTATATATGGTTATATTAACTTATTAAATATGAAATGTCTGATTTCCTTAAGTACTAAGTTTGACAGTTGATAGCTCTAAGATTTCACTTTGACACTCTTGTTTTATTTTTCTTATGAAGATACATCTTCAGTCTTTCAAATGCATGTTTTGGCTTGTTATTATCTTTCAAAAATTTTTTAGAACAATTTTTGTGAAACCATGGATAAGTAAAAAGTGTGTGTTATTTTCGAATGTGAGTTGCCTTGTGAAACCAATGCAATGCAGATATCTTGAAATATGAATGAAGTGTTTGGGAAGGATGTAGCTAATAAATGCACAGTGCATCAGTGGTTTAAGAAGTGCTATTCTTGTGATTTTAATCTTGAAAGGGAGCCACATGGCAACCTGAGACCAAGGTGGACAATGATAAGCTAAAAGCTGGAGTGGAAGCAAATCCATCTCAACCTGTGCATGAATTAGCAGCAAGCTTTGACGTTACTATTCCAACAATACTAGAACATTTGAAATAAATCGGCAAGTTAAAAGAAGCTGGATAAATAAATGGATACTGCATGAAATAAATGAGCATCAAAAGAGAAATCTAGTGACAACCATATTATTAGTTTTTATTAGTATTTTTGTTATTATTATTGTTATTAAAATAAAGAAATGTTTGAGAAATTAAAAAAAAAAGAGAAATCTTCTCAAAGCTTGCCTTTCTTTGCTGTTATGACATAAAGGTGAACCATTTCTACACCATATTTGTTATATGTGATGAAAAACGGATTCTTTTTGACAATCGCAAGCATTTAGCACAATGGTTGGCTAAAGATGAAGTGCCGAAACACAGTCCAAAACAGAATATTCATCAAAGAAAGCTAATGGTATATGTTTAGTGGTGCAGCGCTAGTATTATCCACTACGGTTTCATGAAACCTGATCAATCGATTACAGTGGATGTCTACTGCAACTAAATGGATAAAATGATGAGGATGCTTGTGATTAAGTTGCCGAGATTGGTCAATAGAGACAGGCCAATCCTCTTGCAAGACCACGTGTTGCAAAAAAACAATGCTGCTCAAACTACAGCAGCTGGACTTGGAAACTCTGTTATCCACCATATTCCTCAGACCTGGCACCAACTGACTACCACTTCTGGGTTTTGGACCACTCCTTGCAAGGAAAAGTATCCACTTCTCAACAGGCTGTGGAAAACACCTTTCATGATTTCATGGTCACCGGCTCCCCAGGCTTCTTCACTGCTGGAATAAACAAGCAACTGTTAAGATGGCAAAACTGTGTTGATAGTTTAGACACATACTTTGATTCATTGCACTGCTTCTTGTTTGAGACACAATAAACTACATTTTTGATTCAAAATCAAGACATTCCACTTTTAATGACCTAACATATTCTCATATAGGCTGGATTCGAGTCCTTTGATCTTTAAATATTTCATTTCAACTTGTGGGCTGTCTTTTCACTTTCTTAATGCATTGTGTGCAGCACAAAAGTTTTTAGCTATTTGTCAAATTTATCTATTTGTTTTCAATTATCACTTTTGCTATCATATCTGAGAAACCATTTTCTAACTCAGAGTACTGAAGATTTAAGTCTGTTTTTCTTCTGAGTGTTGATAAATAAGTATATAACAATTTGAGTCAAGTCATAGCAAATAGTTGAGGTGGAGAGGGTAAATGGTTTCTTTACAGTAATGAAGTAAAAAGCAGATGTAATACGCATAAGTAACATGATTCCAAGGAGAAAGAAATGAACCAAGCAGAGGCCTAAGGTATATTAAATAAAATTAAGACACAGAAATATAAATATATATTAGAAGAAAATTACCTCTACAAGTGTTAAATTTGATATTTAAAATAAGAGGTAACACTATTAAGGCTATTTCATGAAAAGGAGATAATTTATTTAATAATTTGTTAATAAAACCAGTTGTTCAATTTTAACAAAGAAGCCAATTGATATATATGTTCTACTTATCAACTGGTCATTTGAAGCATAAAGTTGTACTTATATTACTCATAATATTATAATTTGGGGAAACAGAATATAAGAGTAAATTAATAAGTATCAAATAAAGACTGATTTGGAAGCTTATTTTTCCCTGCAGATGCTTTTACAGCATCAGTTGACCAAATTGGCCAGTTGTTTTGCAATATGTTGAACAAACCTGAAACCAACTAATAATTCTCAGAAATATATTAAGTGATGTTATTATTCTTGTTTTATTCTTTTTACATCTTGAGAGAAGAAAGAAAAAAATTGACTTATGAATAAGAAAAATTCTAATATGCTAATTTAGTTTATTTCTTTTTTTTATAATATAAAAGGCATATAGTAAATGTGATATATCATATTTAATACCAGAAAAGAAATGAGAATCAATTAGATTTGTGGATATTTAGAACCATCCTATTTGGGCTTTGTGAAAATTTCCACATACACACAAAATAATGCCATTATCACATAATTAGAAAATCTCTGAAATGGACATTTAAGAGGAAGAGGAAAAAAATGCAGAAAGCTGTTCTGAATCCCACAATGGAATAAGTTGTCATGGTACAGTGCAAACTAATCAGAGCATATCCAATGTTGTAAGGTTACTACTATAAATAAACACAGATATCCACACGTACTCAAATTTGATGGCCTTCCCTCCAAATGATGGAGTGTGCTGAACTTTACTTTTATGTGTCTCCTGAATGTCACTACTTTTTAAAAGTTCAGGCAATTTTCCTATGTCAGAATTTCTAAGAAAGTAAGCATTTATTTTCCTTTCTTCTCTGGCCTCCAAAGTACACTTTGTATAGGTATATCTCTGTGTGTGTGTTTGTGTATGTATACACAGATATGTATATAATTCACTAATTTTACTTTTAAGATTTCCTATTATCTTGAACTCTTCCAGCAGGGAATATAGTAAAAAAAGGATGCAATAAAGAAGAATGAATTCACACACACACAAAAAGCTAAAGATCATTCCTCCCTAGGGGAAAACTCATTTTCTCACCTAGAACACAAGGTTGTGAAATGTGATGTCCAGGCCCAATCTATGCTCGAGTGTGTTTCTTTTCTTCTTTCCCCTTTCCTCCTCTCCTCCTTCTCCTCCTTCTCCTCCTTCTTCTTTTCGATGTGCAGAGGGGTTTAAATTATTTTTAATTGGTTTCCAACACTTGAAAAGCAGAATGTTTCACATAAAGCTCAAGGTTCCTGGCATCCCTGTAAAAACTGGCAGATCTGGAAACAGAAGCCCAAGTGCTGTAGGCAGTCATCAGCCAGTGGGCTCTCAGTGTCCCCTTAGATGAGGCCCGAGGCTCTCCTGCCCACCGATGAATCCCTCTTGTCCACTTCACTCATTTATATTCCCTGCCTGACCCCTGTGAGCATTTGGGTTTGCATGGATTTTTTAGACCAAAACGAACTGTTTTTCTCTGTTTTTCAGCCAGCAATTTTCTCAGCATTCAATTAAAATAAATTACTGGCCTAGAAGCAGTCTGTTTTTGAGAAATGAAAAGAAATTTTTAATATTGCTTTCACACTTAGTATGTAATTACTGAGTAAATTATTGTCAACCTTAGAGCTTCTTTAGGACTCTGTTCAGGAAGGGATGTAGAAAGTCGTTCTTGTTTTCACATGAATTTGTTGAAACATAGCCTCCATTTAACATATTGGGCAAAATGAGAAAAGCAATATGTATTTTGTGTTGTTCTGAACAGATGACAACACAAGTGAAAATAGGTGTGTAAACACCAGTAGGAGGTAATGAAAAACAAGATTGCTAAGATCACAAAGGCCATTGGTATTTTATGATGGCCTGGAGCAACAACTATTATAAAAAGAAAACTCTTGTAGTCATTGTATCTACAGGCTTCAGTACTCATTTTCCTCTATGAATTAAATTTTTTTTTTTTTTTTAAAGTATGAAAGTCTTTCTCCCTTTCCGTGGACACTTTGAAACAGCTTGCACAGAGTATGTGGTCTGACAAGGAGCAGTGATCCTGGTAGAAACGTAAAACTAAAAGCAAAACCAAAACATGCCTATTTAATGTAATATCATTCTAATGGAAATGTAAGGCCTAAAGCTGGAAACCCTCTGTGTGTGTAACGTGTCTTTCACATTGATGGAAAGTCTTAGATTCCAAGAAGATCTTTGAAAGGTATAAAATTTAAAAACCCTAAGCTGTCTTCAGAAACTTTACAACATAACCCTTTTCAGAGTTTTGATCTGAAATCAAGTAAACTCTTAAGGTAGAAATTTTATTGAAATTGAAAAAGGCAAGCAAAATGAAATGCAGGTAGGTATTCCTTGAGTATCATTGTAATTGAAACACACCTGACCTTCACTCCCCAAAACCCCAAGTACACACAGCTGCAGGCATCGCCACACACAACACTTTTGTTATGTGAGCATGTATCATGGGGTGAGATTGTCTTAGAAAAGCATACAAGTAGAGCTCAAGCATAGGTCATGAAAATGGGTTTTAAAAGATGTTTTTCTCCTTTGGTATTATAAACCTATAGCCTTGCTTGTTGCTTTCTTCTGTCACTTAACTTCCAGACTCCCAAGAATTCCTTCATGAAATCAATATAATGATAATAAAAAGCTTTCATATGAGCTGAAACTTTAAAAGGACACAAACAGTAAACAGAAAAACCTACACAAAACTAAGGGCATACAGAAAAAGAAATAGGCTGAAACTATCAGAATATTGTCCATTGGGCTAAAACCTCAACTGATCTGTGTATTGTCTACCCATATCAACATCAACCAGAAATGGTGTTTTAAAGTTATCATCCAACCAGAAAGATTGATAAGGAAAAAATAAGCTTATTGTTGGAAAAGATAATAAAAGGTAACAGAGGGAAAAGAACCTATTCGACTCCTTCTTACTTTCATCCAAGAATCAGACCTTCAAATTGTTGACCAGATAAAGTCAAATATTCAAATTCAGATTAATTTATGAAGAAAGTTGCATATAACTTCACAATCACTAGAATTAATCATGGAGAAAGATAAAATATGGGAACAGTCAGCAGACTGAAAATGGACAAATATCCAAATCTTCTAAAAAGCCAAAATATAAAAATTCAGGCACATAAATTTAATATCGATTGGGTAATAAATGGCTTTTGAAAAAGAATGTGGTAATCATTATTAATAAACACATTTATATAAGTCTAGCACAAAGTATAAAAATCTCAAAGTTGGTAGTTTAAGTTAAAACAACTACCCTCAACCAACAACTTAGTGTGAGATTTCTATGTTACAGAATTATGAGAAACTACATTTCCATTGTTAACCCCCTCAGTCTGTGGTGATGTGTAAAGGCAACTCTAGAAACCTCTCACAACCTATTAGGACACACACAGGATGTTCCCTGTAGCATATATAAAATGGAAATAGATTTTTATCATGTCAGACTCCAACAGCATTGAAAGACTGAAACATGATGGGAAACGTCATCCATCATGGAATATAATGAAGATAATAAAGACCTGTGAGATCACACCTCCTGCCCCGGTGGGGCTACATAAATGATTTTTATGAGATGATATTTTGTAGACAAAGTTGTTTAACACAATTGTTTTGTAATTGCTCCCCTTTTTGTATAAAAACATCCCTAGTCAGAATGTTAACATTAAGTGTTAGAGTAGGAGTGGCAGGAAAATGGAGGTGCCTGTTAGAGGTGATATGCAGGGTGGGTGGTGAAATATGAAAGCAGTAGTAACATGCAAACATGCTCATGGCCTACTCCAGATTCCCTTGGGAGAGAACTGTCATTTACTCAACTGTGAAAACCATAGGGCAGAGCCCAAGGAGTCCCCAAATTTAGGTCTGGTTCCTTGATCCACCCTGACCTCCTCAGGTTACTATCTGTGGAAACCCCACCATGCCCACTCTCCTCACAGCTTATCACTGGCCACAGTTGCTTGCCTGGTCTACTCTCATTTCATCCAAGGAGGGGAAGGAGTTAGACCCACTGAACAGTTCCTCATTCCTCTACTGAGTGGAGCTCTGCAAAGAGAGTGCATGGAAGCCTGGCCAAGAGGCATCAATGGCCTTTCTGGCTAGCCCTATGGGGGAACACCTTCATTAGAAATTTTACTGCTATGTCAGGCACATAGGAGATCTGCATAGAAGTCCAGCCTGGGAAGGAGCCAGGTAACAGCTTGAGGCCTTAGGGTTAATATATAAGCAGACAAACTTGGCCCTAACACTCCTTTCCACCATAGCAGCCATGACCTGGGGTATGAACTTGACAGACTCATCAGGCTTCCAATACCTGACAACCTGCTCCTCTCCAGGAAGCACCCGTCAATTTTTTCCTTCACTAATAGATGGTAATGAGGAAGATTGTGGGGCTGCCCAGATGGGATTAAAAGTGAGATGTGGCCTGGATGAGCCAGACCTGTGGTACCTGTGGGTGCCTCCTGCCAAATAACCAGAGGCATCAGGTGTGAGGGTTGAGTAAACATGTGCATACTCAGTAAAGGCTCTTATTTCAGGCTTTTCTGAGGTAAGAACCTTGGAACATCAGGATATAAGAAGGTGACATCTTCCCCTCTTCAGAATATCTCACCAAATGAGCTGGATATGGATCCTTCTCTAGATTATAGGTGCCTGGTTATCAGAGTTCTAAGTTCTCTTTGGATCTGTCAACAGGAAATGAAGTCACTTTTTCAAAAAAAAAAAGCTTCAGTTTCTCTTCAAGAGATAATTAATAGGTTGATATTTCAGGAAAAAATAAGTAGAGAACAATTGATTTCTTCAAACATCTCCCGTGACAAAATCCCCTGTGAATTCCTGGCAGAAACTGTACTACAATGTAATACTATCATATGATATGGGTATAAGGATAACGGAAAGTGCTCACAAGAGAAAATAATTGGTGTGAGAAGTCAAAACAGTATTTGGTGACACTAATGTCCATAAATTATAGCATAAAATATAGTTAATAAAATAGTGAGCCTGAGATTATAAAGAATTAATAATAAAGCACATACAATGGTATAGTTAAAATTGAGATTTGGATACAATTCTGTAACAGAAATCATTCAAGCAAAAGAGGCACCCAATTCCAAAGATTCAGACATGTTAGGAAGAAAGGCAGAGAAGCTATATGTGTTCAGAAAATGTCCTTCAGAAAATGCACAAATATGAAGCTGAATTATGCCTGGGAAATTCTGAGTGAGAATAAGATCACAGGGAAACAAAACTACTGATAGTAAAAGAGGGCTCAAGGCAACCTACACAAAGGGAGGTGAAACACAGAGGAGTCCTGATGCAGCCACGCAAGCTGATGTAGAGCAGAAGGAGGGGGGCCTCATCTCTGTGGACAAGGTGAAAATTTTTGTTTAGTTAAAAATAGAGCATTCAAAAAGTTATTTTTCACCTTTCATAAGAAAAAAAGTGACAAGGGGAATTGTTACCCCAGATTTTAATTTTACCAACATGGAAAATTCAGTTGGTTTAATTGAAATGACAGAAAGACCCTCAGGACAAATATAGTCACTTCAAAGTGCATGAGACCTACTCTGTGTCTAACCCTGCTAGGGGATTTTTTAAAACTGATCATGGATGCAGTAGACTATTTCTGCACGACCTCATTTTATGTCAATATTAAATTCTTTTCAGCTTGTTAAAAAATATGTCCTAGGCACTGATGATAAATAAGACTCAACAGTTTTTAACCAGAATACATCATTTTGCTTTTCAAAAACATACACTTATGTCAAGATTCATGGAAGACGAAGGAAAATAGTCTTTAAAATTCTAAAGAAAATGATGCTTTTTGTGGTGGTTTGTTTTGAAGGAAATAGCATAGCTCAATTGCACTGGTGACATTAGTAGTATCTGCTGTAGAACTAATAAATTCCAAAATATCAGTGGCATGCAAAATAGAAGCATATTTCTTGCTCATCTAAAGTTCAATCATTAATGGTTGGGGTGAGGCAAGTTGTTGATAGGGTGGAAATAAAACTCTGCTCCACGCAGTCATTCAAGATCCCAGGCTGATGGAGTTCCTGTTATCTTCATTGTGTGGTTCCAGAGATAGCTCTGAAAATCAAGAAAGAGGGCATGAAGGATTATACGTGAGTTTTATATGGACTAGTACTGGGAGTGATTTTATATATATATATATATATATATATATATATATATACATCCTTTGTGCCCAAATTCTATTGACCCCACACAAATGTTGTAGAGAATTGGATTTGTAAACACTATCGGGAAAATTATTAATAGTTTCCAGCAACAGCTCTAAAACTATAGATGGAAGACCACAGTCTTTTTGGTGAAAAACCAGTTACCTATGCCACCCTTATATGGAGTTATTTTGATATAGATCATTCAAAATCTGTTATCGTAAAGATAATGATTTCTTTGATGGCATTTATCACTGTTTATTTTCTAACAGTGAAAATTGATCAACATTTGAGAGACCCATTGAGAAACACTAAATTATTTTTGATGGGGAAAATTTTTTTAATACTCTCATCAAAAACACTAAAAATCATTTTAAAAGCATTGCTATCAAGTAATATCAAATATTTTAAATATTATCTCATCAAATTACAGAATTTCAGAACTTAGAAGAAACCTTGGAGAACATCTGGTCTGACATCATTTTCTAACAAACAGGATCATATGTTGTATATTATGTAGTTAGGTTATAAATTTATTGTTGAATGCAGAAATATATGAAACCAATCTTTTTCCTGTGCCCAAATGAAACTCACATAATCAGCTAAGCACTTAAGTCATGTTAACTGTTGCAAGCTCCTAAACTGGTAGACATAGCCTCACTGACATTGTGAAGTGTGGAAAGGGACAATGATAATTTTGCAGCTTGTCCCAGATGCTGTGTTACTTGATTTATGTGCTGTACCTGCCTTCTATGATGCTGTCTGAATTCATAAATCTGAGTAAAAGAACAAGGACCCATAACTCAAAGAGGATGAGATGGGCTAAACCCTGAGGCTGAGAATGTACGGGGCAGATGGAGCTCCGTTCCTTCATGAATACCCGTGGGTATCAAAGTTGCTAAAGGTTAGGCATTCATCACAAAGGGCCCTAGTCAGGAGAAATGGCAGGGTTCCAAGATTAAGTTTTTGGTGTGTCTTCAAATTTTTCTGTAGTCCACATAATTTTTTTTTTGCTTTTTTTACTAAGGTAAGCTGGAGACAATCTAGTGTTCTGCTAACGCATACTTCCACATCACGTACACCTATTTATCAGTGCCTACTATGTGCAGGATGTTGCCCAGTATAAGTTTTATGGGAAGAGGAAATGTTATAAGCTACAGAGTATAATCTTTTCAATTTGTCATCTAGTAAAGGATATGACAGAGTCCATGAAACATAATGATAGTATATGGTCAGGATGAAAAGGACCCTAGGGATATAAAACACTAGTAGTATAGAAATTCAGAAGAGGAAGAGTTCACCGAGGATGAGGTACTGAGGGAATATGTAATGTAAAATAAGTGATGTGTGCATATTTCAATCAAGCTGCTTCATATTCATTAAAAGTTTTTGGAATAGCTCAAGTCTTATCACTTTTCCAGTCTTTGGGCTGCCTTTGCTTTGTATGTATTATAATTAGATTTGGTTCTCAGTGTTTAATGCCATTTAGACTAAAATTATGAAATTCATGTCACACGTTTAGCTTTATTCTGTCATAGACAGTAGCCTCATCTCTGGCTAGTCACAAACAGGTGCACTGGTTTTAGGTATATAAAGATTAGGCATGTCCTTAATTGGTTTATTCAACAAGTAATTTGAATATCAAATATTTATTACATTTGTATTCCATGTCAGGCACTATTCTGGTGGCAAGAACACAATGTGTGTTTGGGAAGGATGGATACAGTCCTCACCATCTTGAGACTTAGAGTCTACCAAGTAGACAGATACTTCTACCAGCAATGACATTAAACTATGGTGAGTACTATGATAAACAAAGCACAGTATTTTTTTTTAGAACAAATAGCAAAAGAATCTGGCCTAGTTTCCTGGGGGTTGGGGAAGACTTTCTGTAAGAAACTACATTGAAATTTAAAACATTTAAAATATGAAAGATACAAAGGAAGTAACCAACTTAAGACAAAGCAGGAGTTTGTTCTAATCAGAGAAAATGAGAAAAGGCAGGTGTTGTTTTGCCAGTTCTAGGAAGCTCTGTGAAAAAGTGTCCCTCTTACCCCCAAGTAAGGAGATCACATAACCCAGCAGTTATCAAAGTATAGCTGGGGAGTCTGCAAAGTCAAAACTATTTTCATAATAATGCTAAGATGTTATTTGCTTTTTCCACTTTCATTTTCTGATGAGAGTTTTCCAGAAGCTGCATAATATGTTATATCACAACAGATTGAATCTTGAAACAGACACAAGAATTCAGCTGTTTTCTATTAGGCCAGTCATTAAAGAGATGTGCAAAAACATAAAACAATGTCACCCTTCTCACTGATTGGTTTTGGAAAAGTGAGTTTATTGAAATACGTTATTTATGTGAACATACAGTCTATTTTTACTTCTAAAAATTGTGAACAAACAGTATATTTTTATTTCTAAAAAAATTAATGAATGCATATTTTAAAAATTTCTCAGTTTTAATTTATAACATGTAAATACTGAGGGATAACCCACGTAAACAAAAGCTATTTTGAGTCCTAATTAATTTTTAATAGGGTAAAGCAATCTTGAGACCAAAAATCTTATGAACAACAAATATAATCTATTACCCAAAAAGGGGATACTTGGAGAGCAAAAGGGGATATTAGTAATAATTATGTCAGACAACAAAATAACAATGCATCTCAGCTTACCTAAGCGTCTGTCCCAGTTTATGCTTGTTTTACTAGTATATATTATTATTTTTTTACCTGATCCCCAGAAAAGTGCCAAGCATATATGACTAACATCTTTTCCTTTCACTGTCAAAATGTCCTGGTTTGGAGGATCACCTGTATGGTCACCCTACCTATAGGACTAATTAATGGTGGCCTTGTCCTATGCCTCTCTAGGTTTGCTATTAAACAGAACTCCAGAGCATGAATGTCTGTAGGGAAATAAATACAGGGGCGATTGTGGGGGGAAATATACCTGATCATCATAGATAGACTGGTTGAAAGAAGCAAGGGCCAACTTTCCTGTACTTTCACTTCATACTTTTTGTTTTGTTTGGTTTGGTTTGGTTTTGTCTCAAAGTATGGTATTATGGGTATATGCATCTTGAGTCTGAGAAGAACACTGTGAATCTGTGTTTTAAAAGAAAAGATTCATAGAGTTTCTTACACCAACTCCAGGAGTTACCAGGACATCTGAAGAATAAAATCTTTTATTTTTTAAACTTCAGCCTTTGAGAGGATGTTGAGAGGAATGAATAATTCCTGTGCTGGATTTTATAGAAGGTCACTCCAAAGTATGGATGCTTGTTATGAAAACTGGAGGAATTTGTACACTCAATTTGAAATAAGGTCATCATAGAAAAAGAATCCTTCAAGCATTAAAAAAACAAAACAAAAAAAACTACCTAAAGCACCAGAATGAAAAGGTTTTGTGTCGATATTCTCCCCCTCTTCCCAAAGATTGGGGTAACTATTAATAAAATGTACAGAACAAGGATGCAGAAATTTGTAATGAAACACACTTCTCAATTGCAGCTAAAGATTTTCATGTCAGATACATCCTTTTGAAATATCTAACACATCACATAAATATGTTACTGGTTCACTTGAAGTATGTTTTAAGAAACAATAGAAACATTGCAAGTAGAATGGGGAAAAAACCCCAGATGAATGAGAAAAACACAAAAAGCAAACAGCCAGGAAGAAAGAGAGGCAAACAGTGAAAGCGCAGGAAGGAAAGGGATGTACTTATGGGAGCACACACCTTTCTTTCTGGGGCACATCAAGGGCTTCTAGCCAACGGTCGTGATGTTATTCTAGACAATTTTACCGACATAAAATGAGGAGTCTAAATTACGATGAAATCAGAGCAACCAACCACAAGGGAAGCCATTAACAATTTAACACAAGGGAGTGTGGATTCTACTTGTCAAAGAGAATATTAGAGGACTATTTGATATAAAATGCAACTATCACAGCACTGAGGGTTGGGTACCTCAGCTGGTGTTTTGGCTTACAAAGTTAAACACAGAACAGAGTGTTTCACAAGCATGGCATAGTTCATACCAAAGCAAAAAAAAATTAGAACAGCTGAATAGGATAAGGATTTGATTGGATATCTATGTTATATGGCAAAAGGGAAGTCCATGGAGGGGCGAGAAGAAATGAAAATGGACCAGAGGAAAACATCAGAGAATTTGAAGTCTAAGACGCATCGAGTAAAATTCACACAGCTTCCTGCTCCAGTGATCTTGATACATTTTTATCCCCTAGAAGTCTGATTTGTTTCATCTTAAAATGAAAATAATAATATCTACTCACAAAAATGGTCAGAATTAATGAGCAAAAAATGCAAGGTGCCCAACATAGTGCCTGACAGGAAGTGGGAACTAATTAAACGTCATCCATTCATCCATCCTTCCTCATTTTTCACCCTTAGTATTGTGGTCCCTCTTTCCTTCTCTTACTTTTCTTTCTCCATCCTCTTTTTCTTCTTTCCTGATAGTTAAAAACACTTTTTATTTTCTTATTTTAGATTTACATAAAAGTGGCAAAAACAGTATAGGACTTTCCATATGTCTCTCACCTGGTTTGCTACTTTTTCTTTTTAAATGTATCTTCCTCCAGTTTTCTATTAGAATGCCTGTCATCAACTACCTTGAAAAGGAATAGATCATATTCTAGTATAATGTGGCTTCACTTACTTCAATGGCACCTTCACCATCCTTTCCATACACAATTGATGAAAGCTAAATGATTACTCTAATGCATACATTTATTAAATTATCTGAGACTTAGTATTTATTGACTTTCTTTTTGGCTGCAAAGGATTTTGGAATGACCTAGTCTCTATTAACTTCAGGGAAGCCAGTCAGGTGGAGGCGAAGAAAAAGTTGATAAAACTCCAACGCCAGTGTGATGGTGCAGCTTTTGTATGTATTTAATATGCTCCCTAAGACATAAGAATAGATTTGTGGTTCTAATAATTTAGAAATCATTTCAGAGATGAGATGATTAGGTTCAAGGGTTTAAAAGGCACAGGATAGCAGGTTTAGTTTAAATATCCCCCAAGGCTTTATTGTGTCCTGAAGCACCGCCTAACCCTAGATAACAGGATAAGAAATTGAGCTTCTTTAGTTCTATCTCCTGTCTCCTTTCTGGGCCTCTTTTCTCTTTGCTTGTAAACGTTGTCTCTAAATTCTCTCTAGTTCTCCTGGAGGTTTTCTTACCTAATCATGTCTGCCCTTAAAAATGCCCAGTGCTCTAAAGTAGCCATAATAGGCTTCCTAATTTTTTCCACTAATAAAATACTATTTCCTTGATACCCTGTTTAAGCTACCTATTAGGGGAAGACAATGAGTTCAGGTGGAGCAATTCACATGGACTCCTGCATAACTAGCTTAATGCCTTTTTTCCTTTCTGGGGCATTTACATTTTAAGAGAGGAAGTCTTGCAGTAAAGAATATGATTATACCCAGAATGGATCTCTAATGTTGGACGTTTAGGCACTATGGCAGAGAGAAGAGACAGAGATCTGAAAATGCAACACTTTTTTTTTCTGATTCAAGCTATGAAGGGGTAGGGGAGTGCTAAAAGGTGGCAAGAAGGAGAAGTGGATGCCAGCTAAAGCGACTTTGGGGTCCTTTGTGGAAGGTGTTCTTTTTAGACCATCTTCATCTCAACATGAAGATCACGTGTGTTGGTGTCATGTATGCAGTCCCAGTTAAACTTTCTAGATCCGAACCAATGGAAGACAGAAAACTCACCTAATGCAGTTTTTAAAAAAGAATCTTGTTTCGTTCACTGCAGGCTTTTCCTCTGGCTGCAGACCTGGCACAGCACTTTTGGAAATAAAAAAATAATAATGAAATGCAATGCTAAAGGCTAGAAAATGAAGAATGATCTGAAGGTATGAAAGGATTGGGGAAAAAGATAAAAAGTAGTGACAGAAGTTTATTTCATTCCCATCATGAGATCCGGCAATGGTTATATAGCTTATTGCCTTCAGTTACCATGGCCACAAACCATTATTTTCAGAGACTCATTGCCCTGTATGAGCATCAAGATTTGATGGGAAGATAAAAGGGTTGTGGGGGAAAAATTCCATGGCTATCCTTCTTAATAGATTTTCTTTTCTTCTGGAGAGGAGAGTTACAGGAAGGAAATGCTGGAAAATAATAACAATAGTAATAATAATAACAACATTAAAAACCATCACCATCATCAAATCTTTGCTAGAATACTGAACTCATATCAGATCCCTCCATTCTTTAACGTCTCTTTTTCTGGCTTCATTGACATAAAGAATATGGACTAAATAATTTTCTGAAAGCACTGCTTACCTGGTGGTGAACATTTATTAAAATTTTAATAGATGTGTGAAAAGAAGTAACCTTACTGACAGAACAGATTCACCAGATCAGCTATACAGTTCACAGACAATACAATTTAAATTATATAATGAAATTGTAAACAATGGAATTTTATGTATGTGTATATGTATGTGTGTATATATAGAAAGAGAGAGTGAGAGAGAGAGGAAAAGAGAGAGAGTGTGATATAACCGAGCAAACTCATGAATCAAGCTTAGGTTTTCTTGGAAGCAAGATGAATGCACTTGTATGTGAACAGTATAATTTTCCATTTCTTTCTCTGACATCACTCTGATTTTTAAATGCACCAATAGAATTCAGTATTTACTACAGAGAGATTTAGAATGAGAATTCCTTCTTCTAAACACTAATAAGCAATGCTAGCAAGATAGCGACTATTTTTTAAGACTTTGTGGAAGGCTATCAGATTACCTAAATTCATTATGTTAATATGGTTGTGCAAACCCAATTCAGTGTTTGTTCAGTATGAATTGCACTTTTATAGGAGGTATGCATTTGCGCCTATTAAACTGCGTGGGCAGCAAACATTCACACTTTAATTTGGATCTCAAACTTGGCACTGCAGGCAAAATGCCATTAGGCAGAGTGAGGTAAGAAGAAAAGGCAGACAGAAAAGTCGTGAGACCCGGTCCAGCTTAGGACTTCTGTTTTTGAGGTTCAGTTACAGCCAAATTACAGCCAAATTGCTCTATCAAGGTTGTTCATTTCCTACATAATATGAGTGTTGTGCTGCACGAGGAAAAAGAAGGAGAATTTGAATGGTTCGTAGCACAACATACCCGGACTGCACGATGACGGCGCTGTTCATTACTCAACCCCATCGCTGAGAGTCGAGACATGCAAGAGAATGCTGCCCTGTGTCTGAGCCAAATGCGATTTCAAATACTATATTTGGCATATACTTCTTTAAATGAGATTAAATTACTTTAAATGTATCATTTCTCATTCTGTTCATTTTCATCTCTTCCCGATGCCTCCAGTGAAAACATTTCTTACATATTTCGAAAAAAAAAAAAAGGTTAAACCAAATTGACTCTGCCATAGAAATAGACACTGAATCTTGAAGGGTTAAACAGGCTTCAGAAATGCTGAGATTTTTTTTTTTTTCTCTCCCTAGAAACTACATGCCTGAACTATTCCTAAGCTGTTAGGGTTACCATGGTAATTATTATTCTTAAATGGAAAGGTTTGTTTGTGAAGCAAAAAAAACCCACAAACTTGTTGCCTGTATCTCTAAATAAGAACTACCTACAGCCAATTTTAAAAATGAGCCAACTTTTGGAAGAATTAATTAATGCAGATCAATCTTTATCAAGGTGTATTATTGTATTATAGGCTTCCAAAAGAGAATGATGGAACATAAATATATTAGAAATATTTACTGAATATTGGATGGGCTTTGCAGATTTTGCCTTTTGAAGGCAGGCTGAGGTTATAAACAACCTCAGAATTAACTGGATTTTTAGAAGGATCAGTTTGATAATGCACCTGATAGGTCATTTTCTTATACATCTAATCATAATGATCTTGATGTCAATTTA
This sequence comes from Microcebus murinus, assembly GCF_040939455.1. NCBI lineage: Eukaryota > Metazoa > Chordata > Mammalia > Primates > Cheirogaleidae > Microcebus > Microcebus murinus. The sequence goes on from NC_134109.1 coordinate 67,044,111, forward strand.
TTTAACGTGAAGGTGTTCTCAAAGCTTAAATGAACTACTTTATCAATATTATTATTATTATCCTAAGGTTATGGCCTAATGAACCTTTTTCTCTGTCTTGAGGGTTAGAGATCTGGCTTGACTGGCACCAATCAGTGTTCATAGCAGACTTTTGCACTGTAACATGCTTTTGCAAAGTACAGGAGTGATAGTATGAGGTGCAAAGGCAGGACACCCTTCTTTGCATATGGAAGGGTTTTATTTGGGGTATACTCTATCCAAGAACACTGTTATCTTATAATCCTATAGCAAATTGCATATGTCAAAAAATCAATTCTTTTTGTGCCTTTTGCATTATAGTCAGTCTGTTCTTAAAATCAGACATAGAGATTTAAAAGCAACCTGGAAATTCCTGTTAAACAGGTGTATCTCAGTAGTCTGTGTATGCTTTTACTCTTGTCCTTATCAAGGTATAATAGTGGCTTTATTAGTGGGTCACCCCTAGTAGACTGCTGGGACCCAGAGCCTTAGGGACAGAGAAGGAGGGTATGGAACCTGAACTCTGGGCTCAGGTTGCCTGTAGTCAAGCCTCTTCTCATCTGCTGCCTATGTGGCGTGGGCATATCTCTTAACCACTCTGAGCCTCAGTTTATCATTTATAAAATAAATATGATAATAAGACCACCTTTAGAGAGTTGTTGTGAGAACTAAAGGAGTTAATACCTATCCAGTTAGAACAGCCCCTGATACAGGGAAAATATTATGATAGTGTTAATAGATTCTCAAGGGATATTGTCTTTTTGTATTTGTATTGTCAATGACTATCCTAGAATTAGTTGCTTAATAGAGTTGTTTTGTTTTGATAGAGTAAGTAAAATGAGCCTTCAGTTCAATTAGGGAATCATTTTATACCTTATGCCATGATTAGTCATCTAGCTTCTAGGGGAAACTTCCAGTGGTCAGGACTCACAGTAGCCCATTCAAGTGTTGGGAAACTCTACGCAGGAACTATGTTGTCTTCCTGGCAACTCTCTTCTATGGGTAAGGGAAGCTTTGAGCAGTCTGCCTTCTAACGAAAATGTGTCTTCCAGCCTGCATGTCCTGATTATAAAAAGGACATTGTGGTATTGGGGCAGAAGAAGGAATATTGCTTTCACTCCTCTACATATCAATGGGCAAGCTGCATATGCCTGTCTAATTTCAAGAATGAGAAGTGAGTTATAAGATTTTTTTAAGGAACAGAGATGTTTATTTCACTTGGCAATTTGACCTCTTAGCAAATCATCTTGCCTATTTTGTGCGGTTATTTTTTATTATTCCATTTTACAAGAGGTATTCGGAGAAAAGAAGACTTACTTGACATTTCTAAGCCACTGGGATGCTTTTTAATTTGTTTCCAGAGTATTTAATCTATAAGACATACCAGGCTGAATAATTTATGTAACAAAACAATGACAACAAGGTCAAAGCAAAAGTATGACTTTACAGTGGGGAATATTCATGACATGATGCTATTTGAGATATGCTTCTTGAATATTAAAGAGTTTTTCCTAATGTTATGCTCCAATTAAATGAGCAGAAAGGTAAAAGAAAGAAAATTCAATTTCTTTTGAGTTGGAGAAATTAACACAATTCTAAGATAGCAATTATCATATTGTTATTGAAAAATGTCAACTACTATCTGTCCACATAAAGCTTAGAGATGGTAGCTGGAAATATTTTCACTTGTGACCTAGTTGCAATAGAAATCTCAGGGTAGTAGATATTCTGCATCCATAGATCAGATACTCATAATCTGATTTATTCAGTGATACATAGCCTCAATTATTTATTTTCAGTTACACTGCAACTGTAAAAGAGGAGAGTCAAAGCAACGTTTGCTGCTTAAGATGGCTTATAGATTGAGTTTCTGACAAGATATAACTCTACACTTCCTTTTCTAACACAGTAGGGTTTATGTCCTGAAAGGGATAATGGCTTCTTGTGCACAGTGGACAAAATATAGATCATCTAATATGTAGCATAGAAGAGCTCTAAACTAGGAATGAAGAAACCTGGGTACCTGCAGATCTCCATAATCAATTAATGTGTTGTCTGGGGCTAACTGCAATAATAGTAATATTTAACATTTATTAAGGGCTCATTGTATTGGTTACAGGAATTAATTCTTGCACCTCTAGTGAACAAGCCAAGAATCTTAGTGCATTAAGGTAATAAAAGTTTATTTCTTGCTTACATAAATGTAGAAGAGACCAAACCACTTTCCAGCTTTGGTGGCTCTTCCATCTTCTAGGGCCTCAAAATCTTCCAGTATATCCCCTGCATCCACCTGGAAGAATAATGACGGAAAAGGAAGGGAAGAAGAACATGATCAAGGTTAGAGTAGATCAGAACTAGAACTGGTGTTTATCACTCTGTTCATTTTCATGTGGACAGAACTCAGTTTCATGGCCCTACCAATCTGCAGCTGGAACTTGCAAACACAGTAAAGCCCTGTGTTGAGGAAGAGAGGACATGGTTGTGCTGAGCAAGTGCAACTAGATCCAACCACACCATGTTTAGCTGTCTCTGGATCTCACCTAATTCTCACAATGACATTTTAAAAAACAAGAAACTTGAGTTTAGAGTGGTGGAGCTGGACCCATTCCTTTGACTTAATCTGTGCTCTTAGTCAGTATGCTAAATTGCCTCCTTGGCCTTTGAAAATCACCATTATAAGTTTCTTCACCTTGATAAGTAAAATGACAGCATTTGTAATCCCTGTTATGCTTCATGGGATATTGGAAAATTGTGAGCATGTCAGGACTTGCCTTCTGTCTGCTATACAGATGAACTGTACTTTTTATAGTTAACTCCTCTACTTGTACAATATAGGCCATCTCCTCTTGCCCTCTCTAGCAATTCTTACCTCTCTCTTCTGCATCATAAAATCTCCCTACTGAATCATTCTCATCAACATACAAATATGCTATAATTTCTCTGACCTTGTAAACAAAAACCCTTCCAAACTCAACATATCTTACTAGCAATTGCCTCATATCTCTACTCCTTTTTATTTTTTTTAATTTAATACTTTTTATATCAAAATATTAAGTGTTTCTTTTTCAGCACATTCATGCCAACATCTATTGTTTTTTGATTTTTTGATAATGACCATTCTGACAGGAGTAAGGTGGTATCTCATTGTGGTTTTAATTTGCATTCCCCTGATGATTAGTGATGTTGAACAGTCTTTCATATGTTTGATGGACATTTGTCTATCTTCTTTTGAAAAAATTCTGTTCATGTATTTTGCCCAACTTTTGATGGGGTTATTTGGGGGTTTTTCTGTTTTTGTTTTTCCTTACTGAGTTGTTTGAGTTCGTTGTAGACTCTGCATTTTAGTATACTTTGCAACTATTTTCTCCAATTCTGTGGGTTGTCTATTTATTCTGTTGATTATTTTCTATCAGAGCTACCATATTTATTTGGAATAACTCAGTTTTCTTTATGCAAAATCATCTGTGAACATCTGAGATATTGTCCCCCTTCTCCTTCTAAGAGTAGCACCTTAGTTTATGGGAAAGAGGCCTATGTGACCTTTTCTAAGTAGCGGAAGTTGACCCCCAGTCTAGTACTGGTACCTAGATGTGGTATTGGCTAGTACCCCCTAAGAAGTAGTGGTTGTATCTAATATATGGTACACTGTTGTCAACCACTACTGACATCTGAGAATAATCAACTCTTGCTATCCTTTTTGGCTTGATCAGGGCCTAATGGTCCCACTATGCTTACTTAGCCTTTCCTATTCTCTTGTGGCCACTACAACTCCTCTGAGTCACTTCCATGTCATCTGTCTGGCACAATGTCTATCCTATCAATCTTATATCCTTTGTCACAAGATCACCTCACTACTTTTTCCCATGCAGCCATCATGTTGGGCCCAAAGACAGGTCTCCTGGCTCTTAAATTTCACACCACTGAGAAGTCACATTTTTCAGGTGTGCAAACTGAACAATATCTTTCTATTACCTCAATGCTTGTCCTTCTTTACTATGCCGGGGTATGTGGGGCTGCCCTACACAGCAGTCATGTTCCCAAGTCCCAAACAGAGCAAGAAAAGAGCCCTATTTCCTTTTTCCAAAGCCATTGGACTAGGAAAGATAATCTAGATTGCTTCCTTCTTTTTTCCTTTTGCTGCATGGCCACAATGATGCTTATTGAGATGGTATCTGCCTCTGCCTCATCCCTGAGATTGTAATGGTATCCAGAAAATGTGGAGAAAAACCAGTTTACCAGACGAAAACAACAATAAATCATCAGGTAGTTCAAATATACCCAACATAAAGCTTCTGTATTTTCTAAAGCAAGTTTCATTAATTCCCACCATATAACTTCAAAGAAAGCTCAGTTCATGATTTGAAATTTGGGGGTGAAGTCCAAGATACGGAGAGGATGACCCATTTTATCACTGAGAAGATATAGCAGAAGGGCTAGAGGAGAGTATATGAAGGACTGTTCTTAGAGCAAGTATTTGGAGGGGCTCCTAGATCATGCAGAAAAGCAGACACTGGAAGGATGGCAGCAGGGATGTGCTCCATGTGCAGTCACACAGGGCCCTGCATTTAGAAGAAGTATGGTTCAATGCTCTGTGGTAGCCATTATGAAGCGTTTAATAGTTTTTGAACAAGAGGTTCTACATTTTAATTTTGCACTGGCCCTCTGAGCATGTATTTTTGGAGTTTGTAATGCACTGGGCATCTATTTTTGAAGTTTGGTATACTTGAACATAGAGACTAGCACCAGATTGTCTGAAGCCTGGAGGCTCATTACAGGGCTCCAGATGAACAAGACATAGGTAAACCCTGGTTACTGTGTGCAAAAAGAGTAGAGACGGAGACACCTGCCTTAGTTACCTCTTGCTTCTCAGAATTTGCAGAAAGGAGGTTAGTAAAGAAGAACAAGTCACATGTCTGACTTGCTGGATGTTTTCTTGTGTCATAAGATGCATACACAAAGTAAGGATAGAGTACGGCTTGCTTTTGAGAGGTGACGGATTTGACATGGAAGCAGACCAAGACTGGAATGCCTCTTTACTGCCAGTGAGCTGTTAATCACACAAGCATAATCTTCACTCCCTGCTGCTCTTGCTTTTGGGGAGATGAGAGTGAGAAAGGCACCTTACGGGTTTTAGGGTCAGAGGGGAAATTCAGAGAGAGATCCGGCTATAGGCTGTGATCATTGACTGATAAGTGATTATAATTTAATTTGACTCAATAATTACTGAGAAAGACTGAGATATTCAGAACTAAATTATATTACAGAAATCATTGAACTAGATGAGTTTGTGATTGGGAATTAATGAAATAAATAAAATGTCTCATCTCAGCAATTTTGGTGTTGAAGGGCCAAAATGGTATTGTATAGTTTCGGAAATAAAGTCAGTTCATGTCACATGTGTCTGTGTAGAAAATTCTCAGTGGTGGCAATTACATACAGACACATGAATGCAGGCTCAACTAGTTTATATAAAAGAAAATATTATAAATATAGATATATATGAATTTCTATTGGTACTTTGAAACCATTGGCAGATACCATTCTTCCTGAATGCTTGAGAGATTTTGTTAATGACAATAAAGTTGATTAAAACTTGTTTCCTCTGCTGGCAGATACTACTTACTAGCTAGGGATAGGGGCTCTACAAAGAATAAGGCAACATCATTGGGACTTTTTAGTCAAGTACTGTTTATTTAGTATCATTCTGGCTCCTGACATCTTAAATATATGAAATCATCTCCAAGTTGATGAATGGCAGCACTTTAGGTCTGCTGAAAAAGCAGGAGACAATTCATCCTTCTTGTCACAATAAGGCAAATAGCCACAGGACAAACCAAAGACCACTGTAGCTTTACACAAGAAAGGCATTGATTAGAGGGAAAGAAAATGCTGAAAGAAAATCCTAGAGATACCGAGAAAGAGTCAAAGGGGCTACCAGTCAAACACAGAAAACAAAGAAGGCTACAGCTGAGAACCTGTGGGACTAGAGATAATAAGAACAGCAGGAGGAGAGAGAGGGAAAACATATAAAGAAGAAGAAAAAAAAAACAATAAAAAGAAGATACATAAAAGGGAATGAAAAACCAATAGAAGATGCCACAATTTTTGACAGTGAGTGGTAGGATCTGAAAGAACTACTGAAAGAAGTGGCTGAACTTCCCTATGGGGCACCATCCTTGACAGTGAGATATTAACCTAGAGGGATATCTGTACAGCCCCAAGACCAGCAGAAATAAAAGATACAGAATAACTAAAATGAATGCACTAGATTGTATGTGTATACTCAGAAAGGCTGTGCGATAGCATTTGAAAGAGAAGGTAGTTGGAAAAGCTGTATGTTTTAGAAAACATAATCAAAAGAATTTCTGTGTGTGTTTTTGTTATTGTTATTTTTCTTACATTTTTTTTCTTTTGACATGGCAATCAGCCCCCATTAGGGAAGACTTCATTTAAGAACCATTTTAAAATATAATTGGCCTCTCCATTTCCCATTTATTTTCTTCTGTTCATCTTTCTTCTTTCTCTTGTTATTTCAGAAACTTTTGACATTGAAAGCATTTCTGCCTTTGATTACTGATTATTCCATAATACTCATAGATGAGCTGCATGTCTTGGTTTGGAGAAAATAGAGTACCTTTTTCAGAGAAAGGATATTCAATTTAATTCAGCTTCATTTATTTTTTTCTTTTTTGCCCTGCTTTTAGACTCACCCATCCATTCCCAGTCATTACAAATTATTATACCTTTGACAAAACCTAGGACTCTTTCCCAGCTAAGACTTAGGAGTTCACCATTTATTAATACTTCCTATGTTGTAAATTACGATCACACGCTAAAGGGCTTGGTTCTGCACTGCACTTTCTCCTCAGGCCTAACACCCTTCCATTTTCAACACCACGGAGCAACTCCACAACAGAGCTGACTCCCTCATTCTTCCTCAGCAGATGCAGATAACATTTTGGATAAGTTAGAGCTTCATTTATTTTAGCAGTTCGATTATTTACTTATTTTAGTGGGAGAGCCAGATAAGGAGCTGATGGAGTTTCCACCTCAGTGATGAGCATATTGGGTAACCCATTTAGTGTTGGTGACTAAGCTGTAGCTGGGGCCCACAGGCAGTTCTGTTTGAATTTATGGCAAGACATGGTGATGGATAAGTGTAAACTCTTATTTGTAAGAAAGCAAATGAATGCTTCCTATGTAAAAAATAAATAAAATAAATTGCCGATAAGTTAATTGAAGACTAATCAAAAACATCCACTCACTCTGTGTGGGAATAATGCCCAAGAAGGGACCTATAAGTCTCTGATCCTTTGGCATATACATAGTACAACAGAGGTGGAGATAAGCATGCTCCTCACCTATAAATAACCCCCTGATGTGATCCTTAATGCATTATGAATTCATTGTGGGTTTTGAGGCAGCTGAAAGGCACTAATCAATGCAAAAGAAACTTTGCAGTGGTTTCCACTTGGAAGTAAGTATCAATCAAGTCACAACTGTGCTTTAGTTCAGATGGTCTGAATAAAACTTGCTAAAACAAAGTTTGCCAGATTAAAAAAAAAGCTGGGCTTATGGAGAACAGGTATTTTTTAGGGAATTTCAAAGCACACTGAATCAGATCATCTTCTGCTATAATATTTTTCTTAAGAGTACCTTATAAAGTAGCCAGTTCTTACATGTAGGAGAATCCATACATGGTATGTATCTATGTAAATCTAATCATTCAGATACATTTGGTCCTCCAAAAGCGATTGTTTGAGTTAATGATGTGGTTGGTATCTGTCTATATAAAAGCAAGAAAATAATTTTAAGTACAAATAATGGATGGACGGACCACTCTATATTCTAAAATCAATTATTTGGGCATCCCTGCCTCCTGGGCTCCTTGGTAATTTGTTAAATGTTTAGATCCACAGAATCATACTATGTAAAGAATCTGTGATTCATCCATTTTTATTAATTATTGAGTGCCTACTGTCTTAGTTTGCTAGGGCTGCCATACCAAATATCGAAACTTGGTAGCTTAAACACTAGAAATTAATTTTCTCACAGTCCTAGAGGCTAGAAGTATGAGACCAAGGTTCTGGCAGGGTCCATGGCTTGCAGATGACCCTACTCTTGCTGCCTCTTTTCTTGGTTGTCCCCCTGTGCATGCATCCCCCGATGTCTCTCTGTGTGCCCTGATCTTCCTATAAGGACACCAGTCAGATTGGATTGGGGCCCATCCTAATGGCCTTATCTTAATTGCCTCTTTAAAAGCCTTATCTCCAAATACAGTCACAAATTCTGAGGTATTGGGGGGCAGGGCCTCAACAAATGAATTTGGGGGGACATAATTCAATCTATAACACCACAAACCAGACACTGTTCTAATGCTTAAGATCAATGAATAAAACAGACAAAATTCCTATTCTTGTGGAGCTTACATGCTAATACAGGCAAGCATACCATGAATAGTAACCATCATTTTAAAATGACATAGTGTTAAGTGGCGATCAGTGCTATTAGGAAATGTTAGAACAGAATAAAGGATATCTGGAGTGTATTGGGGCTGGGAAGGTGGATGGTCAGAGAAGTCTTTTCTGAGTTTAGACAATGGCCAATGAGTGATTGCTTGAAGGAGGTAAGAGAGTGTGCCAAGGATAGGGAAGGGTGGTAGAGTAGTACAGGCTCAGGAAACAGCACATGCAAAAGCCCTAAGGGGGAGTTTATTAACCTAAAGGAAGAGCAAGGAGGCCAGTGTGGCCAAAGCAGAGAGTAGCAGAGAATAGAGGAGAAAGTTCACATGGAAGGTAACATAGGGCTGGGTCATGTAGGGCCTTGACCATCATAAAAACCAGCTTTTACCCTGAGCGAGGTAGAAAGACATTGGAGATTTATGAGCAGTGAAGTGATGCAATCTGACTTATATTTTTTAACAAGATCACTCTGGTTCCTGTGTTGAGAAGAGACTCCAGAGATAGGAGGGTAGAGGTAAGGGAGACCATTAGGATTCCTGCAATAATCCAGGTGAGAAGTATCGGTGGCTCAGACCAGGGTGGTAGCAGTGGAAATGGAAAGAAGTAGCCATATCCTGGATATGTTTTGAAAATAGAAACAACTCGATTTGCTACTGGATTGGAAGTAGGTGAAGAGAGACAGAAAAGAGTCAGAGATGATTCCAACAGTTTTTGCCTGAAAAAATGGGTAAATCTAACATCAATTGTGATGTGGGTAGAAGATATTTTGTGAAAAAGATCAAGAATTTAGTTATTTCCTTTTTAGGGAATTGACATTTTTAGAATAAATGGTTTAGCGATTTTAGAGAAACACAAGGATTGATAGAATATATGATCAGTAACTCTATTTAAGAAACTATGCATTTCTAAAAGTATGAACCCATGCTGTGAGACAAATATTACGGTGATATATGCACCATATTGGCAGTTGCATTTATTCCGGAAAGCCACCATTACAAGCCCAGAGAAATAAAGATTTACCAACTGTAATGTGTTATAAGGAAAACGAGTGTCAGGCCCAAGTCAGTGAAGTGCAGTATGAAGTCTGCTGCCCTGGAGTCACACTGACCTGGATTCCTGTCTGTGTCACATGATCTTGGGCAAGCCAGTGAACCACTCTGAACCTCAGTTTCCTCACCCATAAATGGCCTGTGAGCGATATTTTAAATATTAAAATGCTATTAACACAACCATTGTGCCCGACAAAGTCAAACAGACATGGGAGATTTTCTTTAAGACTCTTAGAATAGAGGAGGGACACTTGGCTCAACTCCACTGAGAAAAAGACTAGAGAGTTTTAAATGTTAAGAGCAGCGGAGATATCATAGGCCTTGTGTGTTTGCTAATTGACTTTACCCATAGGAGAAAGTAAACATCCTTGTATCTTCATGACAGGAGGTAATTTTACAATTTGGAGCAAGGCATCTACCAAAGTTAAGGTCCTACCATTGCACAGAAAAAGGAGACAGATAAGGATCCTATTTTTCTTGAGGTTTACATTTCAAAGGGATGACTCTCAGGACCTTGAGAAACACATCTCTGGGTTGTAAAACTGGCAAGAAGCCTTTAAAATATTTACATCTCAAAGGGATACAGAAAGAATTTACAATTACAAGTTTTATAAAGAAAGTGCTCTATGGAAAGGGATGTCAGGGCCTAGAGGCAGGAGAAAGCCTATCTGATGTTTGGTCAAGCTGAGAAAAATGTTAAGGAATTTTGGTCAATACTGCTTGAAAAATAACCGATTCAGGCCATGAAGTATAGCAGGTGTTCAAAGAATGCGAGCAATCATATTGTTAATGATTACGGCTGTAGACGACTTAATTCAAAATAGACCTAACCCCTATTGACCTACATTCTTATAAATGATGAATTACATGTTATAGGAAAGAAGTAAAAGAATGCTCTGGCTAACCAAGAATTCACCATTTAGTATAGGTTGGAGAGAACCAGTGGGCAAAAAAGCCTCATCAAGGCTGGCATCATACCATGGGTACCCTAAAGTTTTTTGTCAAAAGCATGAGGGACCCCTAGCAAAGTATCCTGGTAGTATTCCCTGCCACTCCAGATCACAGGCACCTGGAAAGAGGAACCGTTGGAGCACCAAGTGATGGAGGTAATTCTTTTGGCTAACAGAAAAAGATATGAATCAAACCAAATATTTTACACCTATCATTTAATGCCTAATGTGTCATTGAATACTGGCAGACACAAACTCTTATTGGTGCATGGTTTGAGGTAAAAGAAGATACAGTACAAGGATTCTGAAAATAACATAACTCCAAAGCACATTGGCTATTAGAATTCTACATTATGTATAGTACAAGAGAAATTCAAGGACTTCTGCAGATTTAGTTTAATATTACCGGCAGGCTGAAGGCCTATGCACAACACGTACTAGATGAAGGCTCTTCCCACTGAAGCAGCCTACCCAAGGAACATAACCAGTAGTAAATTTAGAGTTGACGTGTATGGTTTTGAAATGTACCAATGGAATATTATGAATACTTCTGTATTGTTAGTCATATAGAACCCAAGTACACAGGGCCAATCGACTAAAATCCATATTGCTTGCATCTTGCCAAAATTTTATTGGAAAGGCACTTTTCTTTTTGTAGTTTTCTGCCAAGATAGTTTTTGAAAGTAACACATAAAGATACTTTGAATTAGCCAACATTTAAAAGTCCAAGATGACTTTCCAAAAGGGTCTGTGGTTTGAATTATTAGGTCATGCAATAAAACAAGTGTACTTTGGCTGGGGAAAAAGAGAACCACAGAAGCAAAGAAGATGCAATCTGGTGCCACTCCCAGGAGTGGTTGCTCTCTGTCTTTAGGATAATATCAGAATTGGGAGTCCTTTTGTTTATCATCTTGCTTAATCCATTCATTTTAAGATAGTGAAACAAAAAGATATGAAATGGCAGATGGCACTTGAATGGTTTTGTAGCCATGCTTGGTCTAGAAGGTGAATTTTTTTTTTTTTTTTTGATCCTTAGATGAGAATTCCTCTTCTATACTCATGGACCCTAGATGAAAAACTGTTCCTTATTAAATAGTGCATATAGCTGGAGAGACAGCAAAGATCTTAAGTGAGACATTGCTGAGAGAATGTGGCTTCCATATAGTACCAGGATATATGTAGAGACTATACAATATCTGATAGTTGTTCTCTTTTCTATTTACTTTTTTATTTGCCACTTAGTGGTATCAGTGCATACAGGTGGAGAATACTAGGATTAGCTAATACCGTATTTCCCAAGTTTCTTTACAGTGGTTTGAACTAAAGGCAACATTACAAATCCAACCCCCTGCCCCTTTTCCCTTTTGTGCTCACAATGCCCACGCTATGTATGACATGTTGTATCTTTCACTGTCTTACAAACTCTCTATGGGCAAGTGTCTTCTAATTATCTTCATCCTTTGAGTCCTAACAATGAGCTACACATTAAGGTGCTTAATGTATATGTATAGTTACTTAACATACATATTGTATGTACAGTATTTACTTAGTATGTACATATGTATGTATATATCCATGCATATATGTATATATGTTTGTGTATACATACCCACCTGAGTGGGTGGTTCCTTGTGGCTCTATTGACTGCTCACTGCTTAACAGAGAAATAAAGACAGCTTTCAAAGCAATAGGGTTAGGGAGGAATTTTATCTCTCTAAGTGTTGGCAGCAAAAGGAGGGCAAAGTGTTGGTTCAATTGGAGAGGGTAGGCATATGGGGGGAGTATCCTAGGAGAAGGGTCATGCACAGACATGTCATACCTCACCTTGGACATGTCATATCCTTACTCACCTTGCGTTTGACCTCACTCCCAATGGCTTCTGTATATTGAAACTGTAAGGCAGCACATATTTGTTCACGTATCTTTCCCTAAATCCTTAGGGAGAATTCATTACTTCTTTCTTTGTACTTCTAAAGCAACTAGTATCTGACTCTACCACAGCAATGGTAATGTTTTATGTTTGTCTCCCATTAAACTTTGAGTTGTCTGAGTGCATAGACTATGTCTTAGTTATCTTTGTATCCTTTAGTGCCTCTCATGTAGCAGATAAATGAATAAAGAAGGAAAATGCCAGACCTTGTCTATATTCCCCAACTATCTGTCTGTTTGGCTATCTATCTATCTATCTATCTATCTATCTATCTATCTATCTATCTATCTGTCTGTCTGTCTGTCTGTCTGTCTGTCTGTCTGTCTATCTATCTATCGGTACTGTTCTAAGTGCTTTAGAGATACTAATTCTATCCTCCTATTTTTATTTTACAGAGGAAGAACCTGAAGTTAAGAGGGACTAAATATAACAACTAGCTTAAGGTCTCACACATGATAAGGTAGAACAAAGAACTCACACTCAGGACTGGTGGCTGCAGAGTCCCTACTCTAACTAATCTCACTATGTCGTACCTATCCTGGCCTGGATGTTCAACATTTAAGGTGTTAAGAGATCAATTTCCAGAAATAGTGGAGAACAGGAAAAATCATTTTGAATAGGAATAGTGGGAAATAGTATGTCTGTAGCAAGAGGTTTCTGCTGGCCATGGGTGGCTCACAGAGCTCCTTCTTAGAAAGTGACAGGGAAGGGAGTGATTGGTGCAAAATGGTCTTTTAGAAGTAGAGGTATGCAGGTGAAACAGAAGGACTTTGAGGCTACTCCTCTTTACAGCAGTATCTGGGCATAATTGGGGTAATTTTCTCTGTCTTCACAGGGTATTTGTACTTTAACCTGCTCTGTCCTCTGTGGAAATAGCTAAGACATAGGCTCATTCATTCTATGGGATTATAAATGAAAATTATATCTTCTTCTTATTTTTTTAATATAGTAAACCTACATTCCACAATGTCTTCTGAAAATATTTTTAGAGGCTTCCAGATTCTTTGCTCTGGGTCCTGTGGTTCACCACATAAACTAGAGGGTCAAAATGATGAAATGTCTGAGGTGTCACCAATTTATTATTTTATAAACCCCCCACTGAATTATAAGCAGATATACCAGTGAGGCATAGCAAGCCCAACATTGTCTGCTCCTCATTGCAAACTTACAAAGACAGGGAACGAATTTACAGTTCCTATTTTGAATCCATTGTTATGCCCCCAGGAATGTGTGGCTTAAAAGCCCATTTGGTGCCTTGGAGAAGCATGGTGAACAGTTACATTTAACGTTACTCTCGTCCTTTGGGGAAACGCTCTTGTTCTTGTTGAAGTAAAGTTCCTGGAGGGAACACTTTGCATTATGTATCCTTCCCTACTCACTCTGATTACTTTTCTTGAAGTTCCCTTGGGTTCTTCCAAACTAGACACAGTCTCTAAATTCTCAGTGATGTGATACTATTCACTTCTAATACCTGTGCTGTTCCAGCCTCATTGCCATAGTCATTCCCAGATCCAGAGGAAGAAGCAGGTGGGGGAGTGATCCAGTATGCTCACTGGTAGGCTGCAAGAAAAGCATCTAAATGAAAATGAGTAGATTTAGGTCAAAGCAGCTAATTGCTACAAGAACTCTAACCTCTCATGTAGGTAACACCCCACACTCATTTTGCTTAGACCCAAGATAGCCTCTTAAAACCAAATACTTAGGAAAGTGCACTCCTGTTAACATATTCACATGAACCTGAGAGAGTGACTTGAGCCTGGGGGAAAAAGTTTCTATCTCACACCTGCAGTTTTATTCTTTCAATTATTTTTTTCCTTTTCATCTTCTTCTTCTTCTTTTCTTCTTCTTCTTCTTCTTCTTCTTCTTCTTCTTCTTCTTCTTCTTCTTCTTCTTCTTCTTCTTCTTCTTCTTCTTCTTCTCCTCCTCCTCCTCTCTTTCTCTCTCTCTCTCCCCCCATCTGCAGATATTTCCTGTGCTGTCTAATAGAATTTCCTGTGACAATGGAAATGTTCTACATTTGTACTGCCCAATGCAGTAGCTGCTACATATGGCTACTAAGAACTTGAAATGTGGTTAGTGTGGCTGAGGAATGGAATTTTTAAGTAAATTAAATTTAAATTTACATAGCCATATGTGGCTAAGGAATATCAGATTGGCCACTGCATCTTTAAACCAATTATTTATCTCAACATAATCTGTATTATTCAGATATTGATGACTAAGAGTTGATATCTTCTTTGATTAGTCTCTTTTCTTTTTTTAAATCATCTCTCACTAGGGAAAGTTAGTATAGCTTACAAAGTTTGGTTCTAATCTTTTCCAAACCCTTCCTCTCAACTTTAGAGGCCTTTCAGGGCAAGAGAGCACTTAGTGTCGTTTCTGAAGACAGACTGCTCCACTCTGGTTGCCTGGAGACTAGATGTTCTCTACTTAGGGATGCAGGGCACCCCAGTGTGATTGGAGGTTCAGAGAGGGCTCATTTGCAAGGCATGGGAGCAGGTGTATTTGAAAATTTCATGAGGGAAGGCACAGGTCAGCAAACTCTTTGGCCATCTGCAGGAATAAATGATGTTGGTACAAGGGTCTTGAGCCAGGGGAGGCATGAGGAGGAGGGAAAGGAGGAGTGAAAAAGAGATAGTGGAAAAGGAGAAGGAAGATAAAAAGGAAAAGGACAGAGTCAGAAAACCCATGTTAAGATTGAGAATGTTATGGAGTGATTTTAGCCATAGCTCTGCCTCTAGTCATCTACTCCCAGGAAGCCAAACTCTCTTACCAGAAAACCTTTACTTTAATCAGCCACAGATGCTTGTATCTCAGGATCTGGTGTGGTTCTGGGGGCAAGAGTAGGGGGAGTCAGTAAATCCTATGTATCCCTCAGAGTCTATGAGAATTCAACTCCATGTGAGTCTCATGCCCCCACCCCCACCCCAGAGAGACCAGAGAGACTAGCTATTATTTTGTATCCTTCTTTTTCTTCTTTTCCCCTTTTCTTCTGGCTAATTTTTTTTTCTTTTCCTTTTTTTTTTTAGCTTGACAAATATGACCTCAATATTTGGTGATCACTTTGTTTTTGGTCAGCATTTGTTCTAATTAGTGACAAAAAAGTATGAAAAGACATTTTATTAGGACACTAATAAAAGCAAATAGGTTTCTTATAAGTCTAAAATTCTGCTGAATCACAGAGTTGTTGTTTTTCTTTTTCTCCTGAGCAGTTTGCTTATAATCTTGGAACTATGTTCCTCATATCTGGGAAATCTATTTCACATTGACTTCTTGTATTTGTTACATTTTATATTGACTGGCTTTGCTGTATTTTAAATGTATTTGTGTCTAGACTTGTAGGGGTTTAGCTACAGCCAATTTCTACATTATTAAGAGGGTTATTTTGAGTGGCCCCTGTGAATAAACCTAATTTTCCCCTCTGATTAGTGCTTAATTTGAAATTGTTTGTGCAGTGATGAAATCTTTCTTGAGTTTCACTTCCAGATTCCAGTTTCCATTCCCAGAGGTTCCTTTTGATTACATAAATGCTTTCAGGGTGATTATGTGGGCAAAATTGTATATTAGGTAGTTTTGATGCTTTCTGTAAGAAATTGTGTTATTTAGAAAGAAGGGCTGTGAGTTAGGATTGAGGTTTTAAGTACTTTACAATTATATGATCATTCCTTCTATTCAATGCAATATGTACCCTGCATCTATAACCCTTCATAATTTTGTCATCCAGCCTTTGATTAGAGATTCATTTCTCTTTGAGGCTCTACATTCCATTGTAGATGATTTTTATCTGTATACACATCAGGCTTTTCAGAATATAATTTCCTCTGTCCCTCTCTTCCCCCATCTTCAATTTTTGTAAGCAATGTCTTGGGGGAAAAGGCAAGAGACTCATGCTATTTCTCCAAATCCAACTTAGAAATCAGACCACATGGCTTGCTTACAGGCCAGTGCTTGCACTGTAAATATCCCTGCATATACTCTCTGACTTCTAGCCAGATAATGTGTTGTATGTTCTCACAGGTCCACAGTTGGAGAGGAATTTTGCCTCAGGATGAATCAAACGGGAGTGTCAGTCATACCTGATTTAGATGGCATTAAGTGAGCTTTTGAACTTAGAGTTGATGCTGAAATGAGTTAAAACTTGAAGTTGCTGCGATGGGGTGAATATATTTTTATGTAAGAAGGACATAAATTTGGGAGGACCAGAGAGCACTGTTGTGAGTTGGATTGTGTCTCCCACAAATTACTATGTTGAAGTCCTAACCTCTCGGACTTCAGCATGTGACCGTATGTGGAGATAGAGTCTTTACAAATGTAATCAAGTTACAATGAGGTCATTAGGATTGACTCTAATCTGACAGTGTCCTCATGAAAAGGGGGAATTTGGACACAGACATGCAGACAGGGAAGACAATTTAAAGATACAGGAAAAACACAATGCAAACATAAAGATGACCATCTACATGCCAGGAGAGAGGCCTGGATCACATGCTTTCCTCTCAGACATCAGAAAGAACTATCCTTACCAATGCCTTGATTTCAGACTTCTAGCCTCCAGAACTGTGAGGCAATACATTTCTGTTGTTAAGCCACATGGTTTGTGGTACTTTGTTACAGTAGCCCATAGCAAACTAATACAGGAGGCCAGGTCCCGATTTGGTCCAACTGGAACGTGGGAAAAACAAGTGGCATATAAGACATGTAGCCCCAGTGGGCCTCAGACATTGTCTAGATACACCCACCCAGCTTGCCAGAACATCACTTTCTGTATTCATCCTTTGTATTATTTTCAATTTTTGTAATTGACTCATTCTCTATAAATCTCCAAGAATTATCAATTACCTGTCCAAGGTTAATATCTGCAAATTTTCAGTAATATCCTATGCTATCATCACACCCAAGATATGTTAAAGTTATTTTTACTACTACTAATACAGTAGTCCTCCCTTATCCTCAGGGTATATGTTCCAAGACTTCCAGTTGATGCCTGGAACCATGGATAGTACCGAACCCTACACATAGTATGTTTTCTACTATACATACATACTTATGATAAAGCTTAATCTATAAATTACACACAGCAAGAAATTAACAAAAACTAATAATAAAATAGAAAAATTATAGTAATGTGCTGTAATAGGAGTTATATTAATATAAATGCATTCTTTCTCTCTCTAAAAATATCAATATTTTCAGACAACAGTTGATTGCAGGTAACTGAAACCATGAAAAGTAAAACTATGGATGAGGGGGACTACAGTATTATTAATAGTTAATATTTATTGACCACCTGTCATATTCCAGGTAACATATCAAGATATTAGTTTTTTAAATTATGACAACATTCCATAAGATAGTAGGTATGATCGTTTTCCTCATTTTATATACCAGGGAACTGAGGCAGGAGGGTTCAAAAACTTGACCAAGCTCACACAGCAAGTAGTGGCAGGAGTGAGAATGATGAGCACCCGTGTGGTCTTAGCTTTGTCTCTGCTAAGAGAATCAAATTCTAAGATTGAGAAAGTGGAAGGTAAGATTTAAATAAGGAGGCTACAGGGGGAAAATCACTTTTACATATTGAAAGGCATCCTTAAGAAACAATTCAAGTTAATTTAAGCATTTCCAATTTTTCCCACTGCAGACTTTTCCAATAGCAAAACCTAACATGGGTAGTCATTACATCAATTCAGATTTGACACCACAGACCAAAAACAGTTGCTGCATCAGCTCAAAGGAACATTCTTCCATAATCAATTAAATTCATTGCACTTGGTTATTCAATTCCTGCCAAGAGACAATTTAAAAAGCCTGTTCACAACAATTTGTTTAACAATTTCCAGGACCACTAACATGACCTCCTGAGGGCCTGGAATTTTAAAAGATTTTTCTAATGTTGCCTGAGGAAAATATGACAGGAAAACAAAAACAAATAAACCCCACTCAGGTCTTAATGATATCCATATGGAATATATATGCTTCATTCATCAAGCTTTAACCTATATGTTGTAGCTATTGTCATGAGACATGGTTTATAAATAATTGAAGGATTCTCAGAACTGGACTATCACTATGGCTTCACCGTGCCCTCACTGTGTGTACCTTAGCAAGTTACTTACCCTCTCTGAATTTCAGTGTCCTAATCTTTAAAAGAAGAAGACACTACTTACGTCACAGGTAGGTATGAGAATTAAAAAGATTAGTGAGCATGGAGCATCTCATACATACTGAAATCACTAAGTTTTCCTTCTTTTCCACTTTTCCCTTTACTCAAGCTTTTCCAGGTGTATAGCGTGGTTCTCTGCCCTTAGCTCAGTTCACCAAAAGTTGATATGCAGAACCTTGATAACAGCCACCTGAGTAGATTATCATCAAATACTATCCACTGGGGCTTAGAACTTAAACATAAGAATTTAAAGGGGACACAAACAGTCCATAACATCCCTTTTCTGTGCCTGAAATAATGGCTTCTTGCTGTAGGCTTAGGTGTCACATCTACCGTATGAATTTGAGTTTTAGCACTTCAAGGTAAAGATAATCTGTCTCAAAGAGTTGTTTTAAAGACTGCAATATCACATATAAAACAGGGATCATAATATTTCACACAGAAGGAACCTAACAAACAGCCCTTCCCTTTTCCCCTTTCTTCCTCCGCTTGCTCTGCCCACACAGTAGCTGTGTGTAGCTGACTGGTATAGGGCAACCAACTCCAGCTGCAGCCCAGAAATGCAGAAAGCAATGCAGCCACAATCCCAGTTGCATTACCTTGTTGACAGTTTTCATAATTTATGTCACCAGAAGGGGATAGAGTAGGGACAATACTATGACATATGACAAAAAGGCAATTCGAAATTTTTATTGAGAGAACAAGCAAAAACAACATCAAACAAAAACAAAGAGGACACCTGGAATTTTCTTTTTAAACTCACACTTGAGCCAAAAGTTGCAAGCCATCCAGATGGTGAGCTTGAGAAGACAGAAATTAATCACTTATTTGTACTACAGTTTAAAGATTTAAAGATCTTTGGGGAAGATGTTGAAAATCTTCACTCCAATTAACCTTACCCCATTAAATGTGCCCATCTACAGATCAGAGCCAAAGAATGGATTTTAAGGGTGAGAGAGAAAGATCAGGGAAGATGCCTAAAGTCTGCAGTCATTTCTCTAGACTGGAGAAAGCTCCAGAGAGAAAAATGAAGCAGCTTTAACAGACAGGATGGATCAACATGCATCTGGAATACAATAGGATTCTTCTCAAAAGTGTTGAAATGGGGACAACCTTCTGATTTAATTTTAAAGGCTACATGTGAACCGTGTGACCCCTTTCTGAATTTCATCTGATAAATGAAACGAATTATCATGTGTCAGTGTATGTAGTCTTGGCAGAATCCTAACCTAGACCATTTAGAACCCATTTCTTCTCTCTGACACTTTTCCCCTTGCATAAAAATGGAAAGGAAAAGGGAAATAGTATTTCTTCAAATAAAGTTATCAAATAAAAAGTGTGGTGATTCTGGTGGGACTGCTAAGAATAAAGATATTTTAACAGCCCTAAAATATTGCCAAGAAATGCTATTTAAAAATGTCTTTGTGACCTTTCTGGCTAAATTGGAAATGAAAAATAAGAGACAAGCACATTTTTTCTTATTCAAGGGAAGTGGAAAACTCTCATTAGCAGACTAAGGAAATGGGGAAGTAGGAAAGAACAGAAATAGGAGAAACTGGGACCATAAACCGCAAAGATCATGTCTATACTAAAATTTTTATTTCACATTGTCTTTGTGGAACACTTCCAGCGATTTTACTTTGTCTTATAGGACCCTTTCCTAAATGTTGATCCTCTTTCTTGATTCTCTAAATTTTAATGCTAAGCAGTGCCTCTTTCAAAATGAATAATCATTGGAAAAGAAAATTAAAGGATTTGGCCCCTGTCAATCTCTATAGTAGCTTCCCAACTGAGACTGTGAGTATTAAAATCTATAGAATTTATAATTAGACACAAGAAAAAGCCCTTCTTATAGTGACACATGCCTCTTTTCTGATTTCTGGCTTCTAGAAAGGATATCATCATGCCTACTGTCTTTTAAATTTCCAGGCATTTAACCAAATAATTGTGTGTGTGTGTTTATATATGTGTTTATGTGTATATATAACATATACTATATATATGTACACACACACACACACACACATATATATATATATGCAAAATCAAGAAAACAAGCATCCTGATTTATTTATTTCCTCAGTAATAATGTTGGCTGCTTCTTGGGTTCATAGCAGGTGTTCTATTTACATTTATTGCAAACAAATATTTTAAAAAGCAATAGCATTGTAGTAGAACTAAGTGGATTTAACAATTATGACAGAAAGGAATAGCAATATAACAGATCTGCTGAAGAGAGCAAAATAAATTGCAAGGTTTTCCAGTAGGGGCGTAATGAAACTTAACATGGCAGCAAGGGATATGGGTACATATCTCATTCAAATTGCAACTGATTTTCCATATAAGCAGCTACTTTAGCCTATCTGTTATGTGGATGGAAATGCTGATAATGCGGAATGCCCTCCTCCCCCGCCCTACTCCCATGAATGTTTTATAGAGAAACCAATATTAATAAAGGTTGTTGAAAATAGAAATTAACCGGCTTATGTGCAAGTTGATCAATATAATGAGGTATGTAGAGCATGTCCCTCCTGCAATTACTTTAAAATTTATTCCTCTTTGTCATAATCCTGCAGCGTAGATTGAAAGAGAAGAAATGTAGAGAGAAAGGCACCGTTGAGAGGAAAACCCAGTGATGATCTCTCACAAATGAAACCAAATTATTCTTGTGCTGTTTTTAGAACTCACCAAAATTTCTTTCAGAAGAATATACTATGTTCTCAAGTTTGTCTTTGTTTATAAATGACAAGAGTCATTTAAGTCCATACTTCTGATATTTTTCTGTCCTACATTAGCTGAGGAGTGTAAGAGATGGCCCATGTACTTAACAAGGGGGCTTAAAAGCATTGTAAGAGAAAGAAAGAATGCCACAATTGGTTTATATACGGTAAGACTGAGTACACTATAACTTTTTAAAAATCAAGAACATTTATAGCTGTGCTTCAGAGTGTGCTCTTAAAAGCTAAAGTATCAAATCCACGAGAGTCCGTGGGAGTAGGGAGGAGGAACACACAATAACCATGTATTTGCTCAGAAACAAAATGTTTTTCCTTCTTGTCTTTAAAACTGTCTGTTGCTTTAAGGAGTGTCTCACACATGAAAATATTCCACTGTATGTTCAGAAGTTATTCATGAAAAGGTGGCTTGAAAATTTGGGTATTCTCTGCCAGAGGGATATAGAGACTTTTTACTAAAGCTGTTTAAATTTCATAAAGAATATTGATGGGGGAAAAGATACACTTGTGAGTTTCTTCAGTAGTTTCATATGCTTTTCTACTTGAGCTTAATTTTTTTTTTCTTTTTTTTTTTTTTTTGCAAAAGTGAGGCAAAGCCGGAAGCCATTTTAGAAGATGTTCCTTAAGTTGCAAGGAGGAAAATACCCAGCTTAGCAATTTTTTCTTCTCAGCCCTAAATAAAGAAATCCAGCCAAATACTCATTTCATTTCTACCCTGAAGATATAATTACAGTCCCATGGCCAAGCCATGTGCCTCTGAATATCTTACTGTATAGCACAAGTTGTAAAAGCCTGAGGTAGTAGAAAGCACGCTGGATTGCAAGGTGGAAAAATGTGTATCCTAGTAGTGATTCTTCTAATAGTAGCTATGAGATTTTGGAGAAATCACTTAATTCTGTGTCTTAATTTACTTTGAAAATGGGGAGGTTATTGTAGGTGATTTCCAGAGTTGTTTCTAGTTCCACCACAGTGGATTCAAAAAATAAAAGGATGTTTAAATTTATCTCTCAGTCCTCAGTCTATTGTGATATATATAAGCTAAATGGAGAATACAATATTCAGAATATTTTTCATATTCACATTAGGATCACTTTTTTTTTAAGGGAGAGTTTTTACTTTTACATTTATATTATTATACAGTATTAAGGCCAAATAGACTGGTGCTTGTCAACTCCATTACACAGGTCAGCTTCCCTCATGGAAAATAACAACTGTATAATTTTTTAAAGTTATTTATTCATTCATTTACTCTCTAAAAGAAGTGAATAAACAAGTCATGCAGATATTTTGGGGAAGAGAGAACATTTCAGGCAGAGAGAACTATAAGTTCAAAGACAGAGATGGGAGCATGCTTGGTTTATTTGGGGGAATAGTAAGGAGGTAAATCTGAGAAGGAAAGTTTGTAGGAGATAAAATTGGGGCAAGTCAAGGGCTGATCATATATGTATTTTTTAGGCCATGGTAAAGTTTTGCCTTTTACTCTAAGCCATTAGAATATCTGACTAGATCTGATTTACACTTTAAGGTAGAACTCCAGTTGCCATGGCAAGAATAGATTCTAGAGGGCAATGCAGGTAGTCCAGAGACCAGTTAAAAGACTACTGTAGTATCATTTAGAGAAATTATGGTGGCTTGGCTTAGAACTGTACCAAAGAAAGTAGCAAGAAATGGTCAGATTCAGAAGATATGCTGACGGTCAAGCCTTCAAAGAGAAAACAGAAACATCTTAAATTATTCTAAAATGGGAAATGTCTCACACTAGGTTTATGAAGAAATTTGTTAAATGACCTGTGGGTTAGGGGCATATGACACAGCCATTTTGGGACACTTAGCCAAAAGCTTTTCCCTTATGTACATTTTGACCATCCTTCTTTAGTGTGCCTTAGTCCACTTCTTTCTCCTGCAACTTACAGTATCCTTACCATGTCAGTTGGGATCCATAAAATCAAACAGAATACTGAAAAATAGAAAGGTTGTTTGAAATAATTAAGATGCGCCTAGATCAGTATATTCTGGAATACTCAGTCCTATGGTACAAGGAACGGGTCCCCTGGTTAATGGCTGGAGAAGAGGGAGTACTGCAACCTTTTTCAGATTCAGAGTGAATCTTATCTTTCTTTATTCTTATTCTATTCTTCCTTTATGGATCTAAGTACTACTAGTAAAGAAACGTTCAATATTTTAAATCTAGTTTTATCCTGACTTAGGTAGTCAAAAATCCCTGTTTCACATAATTCCCTTCATCATCCTAAAGAAGTGGGGTGACAGAAACTCATAAACTTAAGCTTAGATAATTTATTGTGTATATAATCTGTATTACAAATATTTTGGGGCTGGCATAGAGGCTCATGCCTGTAATATTAGCTGGGAGGCTGAGGCAGGAGGAGCACTTGAGCCCAGGAGTTCAAGACCAGCCTGAGCAACAGTGAGACCCTGTTTACACAAAAAATAGAAAAATTAGCCAGGCATGGTAGCATGCACCTGTAGTCCCAAGAGGCGGAGGCATGAGGATTGCTCAAGAGGCAGAGGCATGAGGATTGCTGTAGCGCAGAAGTTTAAGGTTGTAATAAGCTATGATGATGTCACTGCATTCTAGCTCATTTAACAGAGAGTGAGACTCTCTCTCTCTCCATATATATATATATGTTGGTGGTGGTGGTGTTAGGTGACCTGGAGACCTGGATGTCAATAAGTGGCTCTCAGTGAGAAAATTTGCATATTTGTGATAGGGTAGAATGGACAAAATTTACAATATTGACATTGACTCGAATTTTATAACAACCATGACATGCAAAGGATACTGTAATAATAGAATGACAAAATTAAATGTGGTTTAGTATCATTTGCAAAAATAATATTTCATTAATTTTGAAGCAATGCATATTTTTGAAGTACATTAAAATCATTTTTATTATGCAAATATAGATGCTCCCTAAAATTAATGTAGCTCAATTACATCATTAGATGTCAGAAAGGCATTTGAAAGGGTAGGTTGGAAATAATTCTTGTGAATGTCACATAAATTTTCTTTGCAGCTAATTTCTAAAAAGAGGGAAAAAAATTCTCTCTACTCAGGCATAGAATAGGAACATTAACAATGGAAAGGTCAGTGCATAATGATGCAAGAGAGAAAAGGCCTAAAGTGCCATATTGATGAAATGAGATGGGGAAAAGTTATATAGAAATATTAATCAATCAATCCTTAATTTAAGACCTTTAGGTAACTCGCTAAAATCTTCTTTGCTATTTAAGATCAAGGAAATGCTAACCAATAAATTCATTCTGTGAGGAAAAAAAACCCTCAAGAGCTGTGTGTTTAGGTTCAACATTTTTCTTTTCCTTTCAATTCTCTATATTGCCAGTAATAATTGACACACTAGAGTTACCTTAGTAGGTGTTAGATAGCCATCTCATTCTCAATATAATTTGCCTTCTTTAGCTTAGAAAATCAAACATCATTATACATACTCCACAAAAGACAAATATGATATGTATTCATTAAAATTCACATATGGCAAGTTATGAAGAAATGGTGATGACAAAAGCTAGGTAAAATTGCAAGACATAGAACTTTATGCGTAGTCTGATGCATACTTTGTGAAGATAAATATATGTGAATAGACGTAAAGACCAGGAAAAAATATAGTAAGAGAAAAATTGTGGTTATGTCTGGATAATGAAATGCATTTGGAAAATACATTTTTGTCCACTTTACTGATTTTACAAGTGTGGTGGTATTTAAGATTTGCAGTGATACGGCTGGCATTAGCAATAAGCGTTTTTCTCTTTTTGACCTCATTCTTACTATCCAATTTACCTGTTGACGATTTCACTTGCTCTGTTAACTTATATGTATATTGTAAAGGCCAGTAGAAGCTGGAAGAAAAAGAAAAGCTCACAAAAGGCTAAGTTATTATCTGATAGGATCAAGCCTTTAGAAATATGTTTGGAAGGACAATGTCCTTGACTACTATGAAACTAATTCTGTTTAAATAAAAACTTCTTGGGACACACAGAATGCACTGGATAAAGGGAAGAGGAAAGAAAGTCACATTGATTCACTAAGTCACTCTCTAATTTATTCACTTATTTAACAAACATTCATAAGCACCAAATAAATATCATGCACTGGTGAGCCACTGATGAATAAGATGTGTTACCTGTCTTCAAGGAGCCCATAGTGGAGCTTTGGAAATAAATACATGAATATGAAGAATACGATAAGGCATTAATAGAGATACATACCAGGTAAATTGGTAACACAATGTACAATTCAACTAAGTTGCTTGAGGGTATCATAAATTTACGCTGGATCCCAAAGAGTCAGTAGGAATTCACCAGATTAATAATCAGAGGGAAGGACTTTTCTGGTAGAGTGTTTAGCATGTGAAAAATCATCAGACTTGTTGAAGGACAAGGAACTGTGGAGTGATTTAGAATTTGGCTGGAGCCTATGGGCAAGTTGCGAGAGTCTACAGAGATGACATTGTAAAAGGAGATAGAAACCTGATGAAGGTTTTCACATCAGACTGTGGCATTGGACAAATGTGAATGGCATACAGAGGGTAACACTTTAGAAGGATCACCATGGCAGCAATGTGGGGGCCAGTCTGAAGAGGGTAGGGGTGAATCAGGGAGAGCAGAATATGGTAATATTCCAGTAAAGAGATAAGGAAGGTCTGAAGTATGGCAGTTAGGGTGGATTGGAAAGGTGCATCAGAGATGCAGGAGGCAGTGATTAAGAACATCAAATGAGATAATTTAGTTTCAAAACCTGTGTCTACCACCTAGTAGATAAATGAAAGTGCTTGTTGTGGTGTCAGCCAGTTCCCCACCTCCAAGACCACATTTCCTTATTTGGCAGAAGTGTCAATTTTTGACAGTTCACAATTGACTAATTTCCTGGGGATAGACCTTGGCAAAAGGGAGCTTGCCCAAGATTATGCTCCTCCCTAAGAGCAGCCCAAGTTCAATGACTGCTCAAGATGGGGTACCAATGCCCCTCCACCTAGGCTTAATTCAGGAAAATTATGAAGAGCAAGTACAACTCCAGACTTCCACCGTGAGCAGTTTAGATTTTAAGCTGTGAATATATCTCAGTTTGATGTCTCCACCTGTCCAGGGGTGCTTCCCTTACTTCCTCACAGCTATTGTTCCAAAGGTCAATACCCAATAAGCTTCCTGTGTATTGATCTCCATCTTGGAATCTGTTTTAGGTTGAACTTGACTCAAGACAATTTGTGACAGGAGTGGTCCTAAGAATACATTAAAAAATGAGACATGGGGGCTGGATTGGACACAGTTTCACTGGCAATGGGATACCAATTATTAGTGGTTGGTAGACCTTTTCTAGTCCTTGGTATGCCATAGTGGTGGAATAGTTAAAATTTATGCCAGTGGTGACCCAGACTGGGATATTGATAGAAGGAATCTATAGAAAAAGGCAATATCTCAAGCATTTGAGAGGTTCTAGGGCAGTAGTCATTATAAGGACAATGGGAAACATCAATGCTACTTAATACTATGTAAGCATGGGAGAAAGACAATGAAAGGGTAAGGATGACTAATTACCAATTCAAGGCAATGTGTGAAAGTTGAAGGGCCTCCTTGGCAGCCTATTAAGAGATTCTTATCTCCTGCAGCCTGAGGGGAGCAAAAGCTGGGGATTCAATTATAAAGATAAAACTCCAGAGAATGCTGATTTGGAATATCAGCATATCTGCTATGCTTAAGTCAGGGTCCTGGTAGGGAAGAAGTTGTATCTTAAAATATGAGATGGGAATATCATCATGTTTCATGCAGTCAAAAACCTTAAAACCACATATCTTCCTAAAACTCTGAACTTGCATCAACTCCTTCCTTGGCAATAATGGAATGATGGGCTGCTTTCAAGGTAACATGTGCTAACCAGGACATAGCCCACTTATCTTTCTAACATCAGACAAATAAATAGGGTAAACTCACAATTATAACCTGGCTAGGGAGGTGCTGTGCCCACTAAGAAGGAAGAAACTGTAAGACCTAGCCAATATATACCAGCAGGAGCTAGAAGAGTACGTATGAGAGTAATAGCAAAAAATTGGACATCACCTAAGTGTACATCAACAGATGAACAGATAAGTAAATTGTGGCATATTCAGTCAATAGAATACTGCATTGCATTAAAAAGAAGTGAACTACCAATATATGCTACGAAATGGATCTGAATGAAAGAAAACAGACAAAAAAGGATATATGCTCTTTACTTCCATATATATATGTGTGTGTGTGTGTGTGTGTGTGTGTGTGTATTTATAGAAGATGCAAACTAATCTATAGTGACAGAGAGCTGATTGGTGATTGCCTGGGAATGGGGGGATAAGATGATGGGAGGGGAGAGAGGAAGAGAATATAAAGGGGCACATGAGATTTTCGTGGGTGATAAATATGCCCATTATCTTGATTGTGATGATAATTTTACAGGTATACATATATGCCAAATTTATAAAATTGTACACTTTATTTAGTCCATGGATTTAAATATATGTCCATTATACTTCAACAAAGCAATTGAAACAAACATATAAAACAAACTCAATTCTCTAAATTTTAAAGGTTTCAGGTATGGACAATTTCTCTCTGTACCAGTCACCATGCCTGGGTCATAATAGATACTATACAGATTAAAAAACAAAAACCATGCAGGGCACGGTGACTCACACCTGTAATCCTAGCACTCTGGGAGGCTGAGGCAGGAGGATTGCTCAAGGTCAGGAGTTCCAAACCAGCCTGAGCAAGAGCGAGACCCCGCCTCTATTAAAAATAGAAAGAAATTAATTGGCCAACTAAAAATATATAGAAAAAATTAGCAGTGCATGGTGGCACATGCCTGTAGTCCCAGCTACTGGGGAGGCTGAGGCAGAAGGATTGCTTGAGCCCAGGAGTTTGAGGTTGCTGTGAGCGAGACTGATGCCAGGGCACTCTAGCCTGGGCAACAGAGTGAGACTGTGTCTCAAAAAAACAAAACAAAACAAAGAAAATAAATAAATAAAACTTATAATTTAAATAGCATCTTTACCGGTAATCCCCTACTCCTATTCAGAAGAGGCTTACTGGCTTCCCACCTCTGATCCTTCTCTGTCATCACTCTCATTTCTAGGAAGTGGGACTTTGGGCAATGCCATTTATTGGGAGATATCCTGGGATAGTTCCTTACAAACCAATTATCTGCTCTGTAAAATGGGACCTCATGTGTATGTATTAAGATATAGCATATTAAGCAGATAACATAGTGCTTGGAACACAGAGGTGGTTGTTGTTGTATAATTGCTCATATATTGTTATAGAATAGAATGTCCAAAAATATCAGTCATTATTCAAACTTACAGTGCTATCTGCTTTAAAATACCCGTATTATACATTCAATACACATACATCCATATGCACAATATATAGTTGAAATAGATTTATTATAGTGTTACAGGTAGATTGTTTGAGTTGAATCCTGGTTTTGTTGCTTGCTAGATATGACCATAGAGAAGATAACTTCTCTGTCCTTCAGTTTATTTTTTACTACAAAATAGAGCCAATTATAACACCACCAATAGAACTTACATGAGGATTAAGCAATGTCTGGCACTTGGTAAGATTATATAAGTGTCGGTTATTCGAATAATTACTACCACTTTATCAGATGGTTATGCAGCATACAAAGAATATCGAATGAAAATAAAGAAAATCCATTGAAAAACGAATGAAAACAATGGTGAAGATTAAAGATGTCAGATGTACCTTCTTTACTTTAACCTAATTTCTGCAACAGATGCTCCTCTCTTAATCTCAACAGGGAACAGATTTCACAGCCCAGGAGCGTAATTACAGAAAACGCTGGCTCCTGTGGTCACAAACTTATACTCGGGGCACACTGAGTAACTGCCAATTCAGACCTCAATGGGTGACTGGGGCATATGGTGATAAAGGATCAGTCAAGAGTACACTGTAATGTTCAGTAAATGCCAGGAGCTTTGTGAAATTAAAAATAGAGTTTGTCATGCTGCTCCATCAATAAGGAACAACAAAATCTAATGTGTAACCTGATAAATATGTCTCATTTATGCTTCCCTTCATCCCTTCTTCCCTTCTGTAAAACTAGTTTGAGTATATGGAGTACCTATCATGTGCCAGACAAGGTACCAGGTAGTAGGAGCAAAATAAAATTAGACAAAACTCTGCCCTTGGAGCACACAGTCCAGTGGGTTTTTCCTCATGGAGATTCTTGCTAAGTAAGTTCTCTTGTAAGCTGAACCAGGAACTCAGACTTCACTGCACACAAAATACAGTTTCTTCTTGATAGCATGTCAGTCATTTGTTCTCTTGGTACATTCAGATCTCTTATTCTTGGAGCTGCCCACCTCTGGAAAGTTCTATTCTCTCAAGACCTTCTACCATATGGTGGGATGGCAGAAGAGATTATATTCCATCAGTCACTTGGCTTTCTTCTGTTAAGGACTCTTGTAGGAACTATTGACTAAAGTGAGATATGGGAATCATCCATATGCCAATGCTCCATTTTCTTCTTGTCTCTAGGAACATGGCATTGACTGTCTGTGAGAATAAAGCCATTAAGGTCAATAGGTTAATTCTTAGGTTAGAGGAACCAATTTTTTTTCTTAATTTCATCCAGGTCACTAAATTCTACTTGAAGAAATAGTACACTGATTGACATTTCTTTTGCTTTTTGTCTCTTTTTTAAAATATAAAGCAATACTTAAATAGTTCTCCCACCCTTCCATCAAAAACATTTAGAATATTTTTAAAAGGTTTGAATGTGTATATACATATATTTACTCTTTATATATAAATAGTATACACACATACTTTTAAAAAATATTCCATTGCTACCTCACTACATATTGAGCTCAGTGATGAAAAAGGACAAGAGAAATTATTGAAATTCATTTTTGGGGATGGACACAAACATGATTCTTGAGCACTCAGATTCAGCTCTGTATGACAAACCTATTTCTGCCTTTCAATCTTTCTGTAGGGACAGAACCATGTGCATTAGGGAATATAAAACCGTAAAGAGAGTTTCATTAAAATCCATTTTGAGGTCTCCTCCCAAGCCAAGTTAGAGAGTAATGAAGCCAGCAGAGTCAGAAACTGTCCTCAAACAACATCACAGCTGGACAGTAATTTATTATGCTTCCCTCTAGGCAATGATGTTCACCTTGAGGAATGTAAGACAGGCTAGCCATGAATAGAGCACCCACACTCTCACAGTGTCCCCTCTCTAGACCGTGCTTCATTTTTAAAGTGCCAAGCATAGGAAATGGACAGGCAATAGTCTTCTCATGGTACACAATTCTATTGTCATAAAACCAAAGATCAGGCCAAGGGCAGTGATTCCATCTCTGGATAATGACATTAGCTTATTTTTGGTAATACGCAATCATGCATTGAATGTCTTCTATGTGTTCCTCCCTGAGCAGGCAATATTGGAAATGCAGAAATGTAGATATTATCTCTAAATTTGATGGATTTACTTAAGTCAAAGAATTTTGGGAAGGTAAGGCACACAGCAAATAAGTGAAATAGCCAATGTTCATAAAATTCTTCATAAAGTTAGAAGTGAGACTTTTAAAATAAAAATAACAAGAAAACATCAAAAATTTGAGAAGGTGGAATCTGGCAAAGATGGTAGAACCAGAAGCAGCCCACACATGCTGCTCTCAAGGAAAGTATCAAAAGTTGCAGGTGGATGCCCACCTACAGAGGGACCTTTTCGGAAAGAGCATTGTAAATCATCAGCAAAGTGATGGGAGACACTCAAAGTGAAGGAGAGGGAAACAGTGTGACCTAGTCGGCAAGACCAAAAAGTACCTAAGGGAAGAATCCACACATGGGGAGAGGTCAGAAGAGAGATCCCTAGGGCTCCAAGCTCCCCACGTGGACAATCCAACCTGAACTGTGTGGCACACCAGCCCCCCCAACCACCACTGCAGGCCTTTGTATTGATCAGGGAGCTGCTTAGAGACTATGCAGAAACATTGTACCAGAAAGTGGGCTTAACGGGGACCCCCTGGCTTCTATTCATGACTTGCTACAATTGATGCCATTCTGAGCTCTCAGGTCAAGACCACCTGGCCAACACAGGGGATTGGGTTTGCTATAATCGCTTCCACACTGCCCTTGTCAGGCCAGGGGGAGAGCAGGGAGAGCAGATGTTCTTAAATGCTCCATGCTGATGCCACCTGAGAAATCCCACATCAACAGCCTCAGCAGTACCTATGCACGGAGAGAACCCTGGGCAACCAGTGGCCCAGCCCCATACTCCTGTGTGACACACAGCGGCCCTGTGCCTGAGGTCCCACCCGCTCAGCACCACATGCATGGTCTAGAGCTCTGCCATAGACCTGCTAACCATCAGCTGCCCCTACCTTGTGCTGCCATTGCACCTGGACCTAGGTGTAGTGAACAACTACAGTGCTGACACATGTGGCCACCACTTAGCCTCCCCCAGTTGCCACTGCCATTACCACAGGAAAACCTGAGCAGAGCAATTGCCTACAATGTTCACCTTCATGGAGAGGGACTTGCCCAACCCACTGCCTGAGCTTCCAACAGCAGACAGGGGACCAACCAACCACTCCATACTAAGATACCCCAGCACTGGCTTGAACTCTGACACCAAAGGGGAACAGGACAATGCCGAACAACTGCTTTACAGGCTCTCAGTGCATCTGCCCACCTCCTACTAGGTAAGTGCTCCAGAGTAGGACACAAATGCAACATCTAGAGACCTCTCCTTCTTCTCACTAAGTAGGGGAGTTAACAACAAAGGAGAACAGGTGCACCACAAACCTTTCTGCTCTGAGCTAAGAGAAGAGTTTTCAGATAAGAAGAAAACATAAAAAGAACTCTGGAAACTTAAAAAAAAAAGCTAGTTCAACACCCCTAAAGGATGACAATAGGTCTACAGCAACAGACCTTAATCAAAAGGAAATTGTCAAAATGTCAGCAATGGAATTCAAAATATGGATGGCAGATAAGATGAATGGAATTGATGAGAAAGTTGATGACAAACACAGAGAAGCCAAAAAATATTTCAGGACATGAATAAAAAAAATGGAAAACTTGGTAAAGAGATAGATAATATAAGAAAAGATAGAACTTGGAGAAATGAAAGAGACACATAGGGAATTCAAAATATAGCAGAAAGCTTCGACAACAAGCTAGACCAAGCAAGTGAGAGAATTTCAGAGCTTGAAAACAAGGCTTTCAAACTAAGTCTGTCAGTCAAAAAAGCAAAAAAAAAAAAAAAAAAAAAAAAATTAAAAGAATGAAATATCACTCATAGAAATATAGGACTATGTAAAATGTGCCAATATAAAATTTATAGATAGCCCTAAAGAAAAAGCAAAGGAAAATGCATAGAAAACTTATTTTAAGGAAATTATTGAGGAAAACTTTCCTCGTATTGCCAGAGATTCAGACATCCAGATACAACATGGTCATTGAACAATGGGAGGATTCATAGCAAATAGGATATAACCAAGGCACATAGTCATCAACCTGGACAAAGTCAAAGGGGAGAAAATTCTACAAGCTGCAAGAAGAAAACAACAAACAACTTACCAAAGGAAAGCCACCAGGCTAACAGCAGACTTCTCAGCAAAGACCTTACCAGCCAGGAGGGATTGGGGCTCCATTATTAGTATTCTTAAATAGAATAATTTCCAATTAAGAAATTTGTATCTTGCCAAACTAAGTTTTATAAATGAAGGATAAATACTTTCCCAGAAAAGCAAACATTAAGAGAATTTTCCATTACTAGACCTGCCCTACAGGAAATGTTCACAAGTGCAATATACATGGAATAGAACAATAGATACCCACCAGTGTAAAAACATCTGAAAGTAAAACTTCACAGCTCTTATAAAATAGTAGCACAAGAGGGACAACAAAATAAGAGGTATCATTCAACAAAATGAACAGAACAGTATCCCACACATCAATAGTAATACTGAATGTGAACACTCTTAACGATCCACTTAAAAGACATAGATTGACAGAGAGATGAAAAAATACAACACAAATATTATATATGCTGTCTCAAAAAAACTCATTTAACTCACAAGGAAATGCACAGACTCAATATCAGAGATAGAAAAAAATATTCAACACAAACGCAAGCACGTGTAGCCATTCTCATATCCTATAAAATATACTTTAAATCAACAATGGTAAAAAAGACAAAGATGGTAATTATATAATGATAAAGAGAAGAATTCAATGAAAGACATAACAATCCTAAATATATATGCACCTAACATAGGAGCTCCCAGATTCAGAAAACGAATTCTACTAGATCTAAGAAAAGAAATAAACAATAGCATCGTAATTGCCAGGCACTTCATACCCAACTGACAGAATTGGATGGATCATCACAACATAAAATCACTAAAAGAACACTGGACTTAAATGGGACAAATGGACCTAACAGACATTTATAGAAGATTCTACCTGAAAACTACAGAATATACATTCTTCTCATTAGAACACGGGAAATTTTTCCAACATTGATCATATGTTAGGCCAAAAAACAAGTCTCAGCAATTTCAGAAAAATTTAAATCATACCATGTATCTTCTTAGACCACAGTGGAATGAAACTAGATATCAATTCAAAGAGAAACTCTCAAATCTACTCCAAGTTGTAGAAATTAAACAACCTGTTACCAAACTATCCTTGGATTGGGATGAAATTAAGAAGGAAATAGAATGACTCTTCAAAATAATGACAAATGGGACACAAGTTTCAAACTCTATGGGATACAGAAAAAGCAGTGCAAATGGGGAAGTTCATAGCCTTAAATGCTTTCATCAAACATAGATTGAAAGATCACAAATTAACAACCTAGTATCACATTTCAAGAAACTAAAACAAAATAACAAACCAAACCTAAAACCAGCAGAAGAAAAGAAATTAACAAAGTTCAGAACAGAACTAAACAAAGTGGAAACAAACAATAATACAAACGATCAATGAAACAAAGAATTGGTTCTTTGAAAAAATAATGAAATTCAATTGATGACTATCCAGATTAGCCAGAAATAGAAGAGAAAGAAGTCAATATGAAATAAAAAAGGAGACATTACAACTGATACCACAGGGATACAAAATGTTAGCTGGGAATACTATGAAAACCTCTATGCACACAAACTAGAAAACCTACAGGAAAGGGATAAATTCTTGGAAACACACAACCTCCTAAGCATGAATCAGGAAGAAATAAGAATTCTGAACAGATCAACAATGAGTAGCAAGATTGAAGCAGTAATAAATAATCTCCCAATTAAAACAAAGCAAAACAGAAAACCCAGACCAGATTCACAGAACTCTACCAAACCTACAAATAAGAACTGGATATCTATTATTCCATAACATCAAGAAGGAGGAAATCCTTTCTAACTCATTCTACAAAGCCAATATCAGTTTGATACCAAAGCCAACAAAGGACACGCCAAAAAGAAAACTAAAGTCTAAAATCCCTTATAAATATTGATGGAAAAATCCTCAACAAAATACTAGCAAACCAAATTCAACAGCACATCAACAAGATAATTTACCAAGATCAAGAGGATTTTATCCCAGGAATGCAAAGATGGCTCAACATATGCAAATCAATTAAGGTGATTCACCACATAAACAGAAGCAAAAACAAAGACCTCATGATTATCTTAATAGATGCAGAAAAAACATTCAATAAAATCAAGCACAATTTCATGATAAAGACCATCAACAAATCAGGCATACACAAAACATACCTTAGAATTACAAAAGCCATACATGACAAAACCACAGCCAACATCATACTGAAGGAGGAAAAGTAGAAACCATTCCCCCTAAGAACTGGAACAAGAGCCCCCACTGTCATCAGTTCTATTCAACATAGTACCAGAAGTCCTAGCCAGAGCAATCAGGCAAGAGAAAGAAATAAAGGGCATCCAAATTGAGAAAGAGGAAGTCAAAGAATCCCTCTTTGCTAAAAATATGATATTGTATCTAGAAAATCATAAACACTCCACCAGAAGACTTGTATAATTGATAAATGAATTCAGCAAAGTCTCAAGTCACAAAATCAATGTACACAAATCAGTAGCATTTCTATATACTAATAACAGAGAGTCCAATCAAGAACTCAACACAGCTTCAACTCAAAACAACTCTTCACAAGAGCTGTAAAGAAATAAAATCCCTAGGAATACACTTAATCAACAAGGTGAAAGATCTCTATAAGGAGAACTACCACAGACTGATGAAAGAAACCATAGATGACACTAACAAATGGGAAAACATCCCATGCTCATATATTGGTAGTTAAATGTCCATATTTTCCAAAGTGATTTACAGATTTAATGCAATTCCCATCAAAATATCAAGGTCATATTTTACAGATATAGAAAAAATAATCCTAAACTTCCTTTGGAACGAAAAGAGCCTGAATAACCAAAGCAATCTTAGGTAAAAAAATAATCTGCAAATGTGGAGGCATCACATTACCTGACTTCACATTATACTACAAGGTTATAGCAAATCTAAAACAGCATGGTGCTGATATAAGAGCAGAGATATAGACCAATGAAACAGAATAGAGAACCTAGAAGTAAAACTGTATCACTAGACCAACTGATTTTCAACAAAGCAGACAAAAACATATAATGGGGAAATGATAACCTATTCAATAAATGGTGCTGAAAAATTGGATAGCCACATGCAGAAGAATGAAACAAGGTATCTATTTCTCACCAAATATAACAATTCAAGATATATTAAAGACTTAAATGTAAAGCACAAACCATAAAAATTCTAGAATGAAACATAGGAAAAACTCTTCCAGACATCAGTCTAAGCAAAGAATTTATGACTAAATACCCAAAGGCAAATATAGTAATATTAAAAATAAATAAATGATATTTGATTAAATTAAAACGCTTCTTCACAGCAAAGGAAATAATCAACAGAGTGAATACACAACCTAAAAAATGGGAGAGCATATTCATAAACTGTACATCTGACTAAGGACTGATAGCCAGAATCTACAAAGAACTCAAACAAATCAGGAAGATATAAACAAATAATCCCATCAAAAAGTGGGCAAAAGACATCTACAGAAGTTTTTCAAAGAGAATGGAAAAATGGCCAACAAACATATGAAAAAATATTCAGCATAAATAATCACCAGGCAAATGCAAATTAAAATCACAGTGAGGTACCACCTTACCCCCATCAGAATGGCCATTATTAAAAAGTCAAAAAAACAATAGGTGCTGGCATGGATGCACAGAGAAAGGAATGCTGATACACTGTTGGTGGGACTGCAAATTAGTACAATCCCTATGCAAAACCGTATGGAGATTCCTCAAAGAACTGAAAGTAGACCAACCATACGATCCAGCAATCCCACTACTGGATATATACCCAAAGAAAAAGCAGTAATTTTATCAAAAAGACACCTACATTCAAATATTTATTGCACCACAATTCATAATTGCAAAGATATGGAATCAATATAAGTGCCAATCAATTCATGAATAAATAAAGAAAATGTTATGTGTATATATATAATGTCTTTTGCAACAACTTGGAAGGAACCATTATCCTAAGTGAAGTATCTCAGGAATGGAAAGACAAACACCACATGTTCTCAACAGTAAGTGGAAATTAACCAATGGATACACATGGGCACAAAGAGACATAAAGGACATTGGAAACCAAGAAGGGGTGAGGGTAGGAGGGGAATGAGGGATAAAAACTTACCTATCATGTATGATGAACACTTTTCTGGTGATGGGCACTCTAAAACCCCTGACTTCAGTGTTATACAATGTATCCATGTAACAAAAACCTTTGTGCCAACTTATTATTTTGAAATTTTAAAAAACGAAGAAAAACTAGATAGTATTATAAAAGAAATTCAGGAACATATTGGTGGATTGATCTGGCCATCAACACTAAGCATATGCACAAATATTTTGCTTTAAACTGTGAACTGGAAGCATCAGCCACTTGGTAGGGAGATGCCGTCTTATAAAACACATCTCAGAATCTACCTGGACCTTGCTTCTCAGAGTATAAGCCATGAGCCCTCAGTAGCTTGGTGCCAATTTTTCACTTCCTGAATAAGAATCTGCATCTTAATGAGATTTACCAGTTGAACCATGAGCCCATTAAAGATTGAGAGGCACTGCCCTAGGGGTCTTTGTAAATATATGTTCCCTAGATGGACATAATTCATAACTGATACTATTATGGGTAGCAGTATGTTTTGGCCTTCATGAATATTGAAGTAGAGGAAAAGTTCAAAAGGCATTTAGAGTTCTAACAAGATGGCAGATCAGGCAAAAACAACAACAACATTCCTTTAATTCATAGTTGAACTTTCAATAAAGAAAGAGAAATCTCTAGGTGCTAAGAACAAAGGTAAAACTAATAAGAATTTTATGCACATGTTGAATCTGTGGTTGTTCTATAGTGAGAAGTTGAATAGAAGTTATCAGCTGATAGCTAGTAAAAGCTTTCATATTCACCTCACTTGAAGGACAAAAGGAAAGCCTTACCCTCTTTCAAGCTAGGCATTTTTTAATGAAATCCCTCAGTATCAGTACTGGTTTGCAGCCTGGGGGTTGGGGGCTGCAGAGGTAGAGTATTTCCTCTAAAGACATAGGGAAGGGATATGCAAATCTTACTACGAGATCAAAAATCGAAAATGACTTTGAGGTCTGAATTTATGTGACCCACATAGCCCATGAATAAAAATCCTAAATATTAATGTAAGAATTGGTCTCTGGCTGACAATGCTACTGAGGTCATTGGTAGAAACAGACATGTTTCTCCTACAATCCAGCCTACATGAGTTTCTAATGAAAACTTGAATCTGTGTAAAAATAATGTCACAAGGCAAACTACAAAATATCTAAGAAATTGTCAATTTTATGTTAGTGGATAGAATGATTATAGCCCAAAGAACTGGAAATAATAAAACAGTAGTTTTAAGCAGAAAGTAAAATTAATATATTGATAATGATTAAGATGTTAAATTAAGAATTAAATCCAATGAAATGAACTAAGAATGATGAAATAAGCATATTTAGGAAATGAAAGTATTAATAATTGAAATTAAAAACCCAATTAATATATTAAACAACTATTTAGTTACAACTAAATAATAAATCTGTGATCTTAATGATTGATTAAATTACCTAGAATGAAACAACAAAAGAGTAAGAGAATGAAAAGAGAGCTTAAGTGAACACAGAGGATACAAAGAGGCCCAAGATATATTTAGAGGAGTTTTATCACAAGAGAATATGGAAAATCTTTGCAAGGCAATATTCAGAAAGAATATGACCACAAATTTCCTAGAATTAATATTTTAAAAATAGGCAGAATTAATAAAAACAGTTCAATATCCAGATTCATTGTGCTGAAATCACAAAACACTGAAGCCAGCGATAAAACGGAATTTAAGTCAACTAGGAAGAAAACACCAAACACTTACAAAGGAACCAGAATTGGACTAACAAGAGTATATAATACAGGCCAGAAAATGATGGAAATTATGTCTTCAAAGTGCTAACAAAAAATAGTAGTCATTCAAGAATTATATACAAGCATAAAGTATCATAGTAAAAAAAAGGTAAAGTAAATGTATTGAAGACTGTAATATTCACTGAAAGAACTACAAAAGACTGATCTTGAGAAATAAGAAAATTGATCTC
Organism: Microcebus murinus; assembly: GCF_040939455.1. Lineage (NCBI taxonomy): Eukaryota > Metazoa > Chordata > Mammalia > Primates > Cheirogaleidae > Microcebus > Microcebus murinus. Next base: position 67,083,177 of record NC_134109.1, read on the forward strand.
AGTGCAAGAAGTGGAGTAAAATAAACCCTGCTGAGCAAAGAATTGAAACAGCCACCACTACAATGATAATTTGGGGGGGGGTATAAAAATTTAGGTAGAAGGAAGTAAAATACTAGCAAAAAGGTAAGATAGAGCTATAATTAACAGTGAGGTGTTTTAAGGATTTTTATTTTATAAGAGGAAACAAGAATTGTTAATTTTACATTTTAAATGAAGAATCCCTAATACTGGTTTAATAACAATCACCATACATGTAGACATAAATGTAATTTTGCAATCAGTAGAAAGACGTGAATGAAGATGAGCAGTCCTACAGAAGGCCAGAAAAGAAGAAAGCAAGCTAAAAAACAAACATGATGACGAGAAAAGCACAACTTAGAATATCTAAAAATAAATTCAAAGCTATCAGTTATCACACTAACTATAATTTTAAAAATGTCAAAGTTAAAACAACTTTCAGAATAAAATTATGTACCTATATATTGATTATTAGAAATATACCTAAAACATAATGACAAAAAGTTGGACTTCAGTGAAATTAAGATACGTAAAATGTTTTTTAATAAATGCTAATGTTAAAAAGTCAGTGTCACAATATTATTAAGCAAAGGGATTTTAATGTAAAAATAAAATTATTATGAAAGGGAACAATAGAGTATTATAAAAGGAACAAATTACCAGAAAGACATAAATATTCTAAACTTTGACTCATATAACAAGAATTCAAAATATTAGATTGAAACATATAAAATTGCCATTTTTTAAGATTAAAAATGAAGCATTGGCAATTCCATATAGTGTGGTCCATATTATGAAGAAAATTCTAACAAAGTTATCAAAAATGGATAAATATATACTAGTATAGGATTTGAAGCAAACTTTTTTATATCAAGCGAAAAATATGTTAAAGAGCTGAAAAAATGTGCTTGAAACCCATGTGCTAGATTGCCCATGTTCTCGGCCAAGAAAGAAGGTTCAACAAGCAGCAAAGATTTACGTAATATATATCACAATTAAATAAAATTGAAAATCAATAAGAAAATGAAAACATCCTCCTCTCTTCCTCCTTTCTTTCCAAATGTGTTTGGAAATTTTAAAATATCCTTCTAAATAATTAATAGATGAAAGAAGAAACTATAATGGAAATCACAAAAAGATTAGAACTGAAAACTACGATGAGAAGAGTGCATGCCAACCTTGTTTCTATCTATTGATTTTTTTTTTCTTGGCAGAAACTGTTTATGCCTACCATATACCTATAAAAAAGTAATGGATAAATTCTCCCTAGGTATCTTCATTGTCTTCCTTGTTTCTATTGACTCTAAACCTCTGCCATCCAGGATGGTAGTCTCTAGCCAAATGTGGCTACTAAACACTTGAAATGTAGCTGGTTTGAATTTAGCTGTGATATTACTGTAAATCATTCATTAGATTTTAAAGTCTTAGTGTGAAAATAAAAGAATGCAAAAATCTCATTAATAATTTTTCCTATGAATTGCATACTAAAATGATGATAGTTGAGAATTTGTTAGGTTAAATAAAATATAATATTGAAAATAATTTCACCTGTTTCTTTTTTACTTTGTTTAATGTGGCAACTAGAATTTTAAAAAATCACATATGTGATTATATTTCTCCTGGACAATGCTGCTATAGACTGTTCTCTGACAGGTTAGAGAGCTGGTCCATGGTAGAGAAGTTCACCAAGGTAATGAGAAATTTGAGGTCAAGAGCAGGTCTGGCAGGAAACTGCATCCTTGCATTATATATATATTTTAAACCAGAGTAACAGGACCAGGTTTTTGTTTGTGGCATTTTGTCACTATGGGGTGCTGAGCTGTGGTATGAAGAGTCCTTGCCATACTCTTTACCTGATGTGGTCCCTTGTCCCTCTGTGCCTCCTGACACACTGCAGTGACCAAAGGGACCCTAAAAGGGTGTTCTTCATCTGATCTACCACCACCTTCCCCTCTAATATTCATCTTTCCAAATTATAGTGTTTGAGTTAGGTCCATATATGACCTATTATTTTCTACATATCAAGTAGTTTTTTCACAGAAAGAAATTTTCAGGTGATTTTTTAGAATATTCTTTTTGCTCTGATCCCATCTGCACAACATGTAGCATGAATAATTTCTGTTTCCTGGATCTAGAGGACTCTGCCCTTTAATTTCCAGGCTCATCCTATCTGAAAATTATTAAAATATTTATTGGCATTTAACTAATAGTCAAGAAAATGATGTGGATAACATAATTGACCAGTAGTAGCCTTGCTAAAATGTGATCCTTTTGTTCAAATTAGTTTAAGGCTAGGGACAATTTTACTTCCCATTCCTATCTGGCAATGTCTGGAGACATTTTTGGTTATTATGATTTGGGGAGGAGGTGCTCTTCACATCTAGTCGGTCCTGGTCAGGGATGCTACTAAACATCCTGCAGTTTGCAGAACAGCCTCCCATAGCAAAAATTATCCAGCCCGAAAAGTTGAATAATGCTCAAATTGAGAAAGCCTACTATAAGGTAGTCCAATACAGAATATATGGCATTTTTATAAATATAAATATATATAGAATTAATATAAACATATTGAATGGATAAGCAGAAAAATGCAAAAGTCTTAAGTGCCCATCTCAATAAATTTTTACAAAATGAGCATATCTGTTGTAACACATTAGCCAGCTCAGGCAATAGAGCATCACTAATACCCAAGAAGCCCTTTCATGACCCAGTCTAGTTATCCTTCTTACCATAGATAACCACTATCCTGACTACTGATACTGCAGATTAGGTTTGCCTGTTTTTGAACTCTATAGAAACAGAATCATAGTATGCATTGTTTGTGTCTGCCTTCTTTTACTCAAATTTACATTTCTGCAACATTCATCAATGTTGCTATGTAGCAGCAGTCTGCTCGTTCTCATTGTTGTGTAGTATTCCCTTGTATGAGTATTGCACAGATCATTTATTCAACCATTGCAGCTCATTAAGATGGTTTTTAATTTTTGGCTATTAAAAATAGTGCTGCTCTGAAATTTTTATACATGTAATTTTGTGAAATGTGTACATGTTTGGGGGATCATATTCCTAGGTATAGAATTGTAGGGTATAGGATATACAAACATCCAGCTTTAGTAGATATTGCGAAATATTTCCCAAAGTGGCTATATTACTTTACATTCCCACTAGTAGTGTATGAGACCTGATTTATTTTTAAAGAGCTAGTCCAGGTGTTTTATGTATGTAGGTATTTCCCAAGCTTAAAATCCACATCTTGAGCACCATGCTATTTAGGAAAAAGAAAGGCCATAGGCCCAGTCTTGTATCTTCCCAGTCATTAGGTATCTAAAATACATTCTAATGAGTGATTGTGCTGACTCTATGGATCCCAGATAAATAGCATCAGATGCAGAAAAGGTGTGTGTCTATAAACCATTTGGAAGAAGTAGTTCTTTGAAACTATTGGTGTGTTCTTACTGCTTTCTTACAGCCAATTTAGATGAGGAAAACCAAGCCCTGCAATCCTGTTGTGACAAAAATAACTGTAAGATTTTGATACGCTTGCTTTTCGGAAATGTCACCAAAATGTCTTGCCTCTGATGCTGACACTCTTCTCACTATACGGGGCTATTTCATTGGACTTAGTACTTTCCTCTGCACATCTCTGTTACCTTATGTTTGAGTCCCTAAGACTGTAATATATTTGTACATTAAAAAGTCTCTTGAATTCTTTAGATAAGAAACCCTTGTGAAAATGATGGTATTATAAACATAATAGCAGCATTGATATTATTTTGACTCCTCCAACTATTCTTGATATTATACTCCCTTTGTTAATTTTTTTTAACACTGGAAGTTTTCCAGTTGCATGTGAATTAGCATCACAATCTTATAAACATGTTTCTATTTATTGAATCCCAGGTCAAAGTAATTATACAACAAAGAACAACAGTTTTCATACCAGACTGCTTGCATGCATGTAAATTGAGGCTCTTGCCAAGGAGATAATGAATACAATCTCAGGTTTCATGCGATGGATCAAAAAATGGGAAAACTAATAACAGAGTTCTCATAGCTCAGGTAACCTAAGTCAAGGTATCTTTCTTTTTCTCCATAAAACTGGCTTTTAAAATTTAGACATGAGGCATTAAATGGTATGAAAATAAATCATATAAGAAAACACTGAGACCCTGTCTCCCATGCACAAGAGAAAGTGAATTTTCATTTTTTAAAATAACTTGAATGGCCTTCCTACAAAATCATGATTTACATCAAATCCCATATTCCTGGGACAACAATTATACCCAGAAGGTAGTATAGCATTGTAGTCAGAAGCACTGAGTCTAATACCTCATTCAGATTTTGATCCTCAAACTCAATAGCCATGTGACCCTCAGCAAGTGACTTAAGCCCTCAGAGTCTCAATTTCCTATGCAGCAAAATGGAGGTGAATACTAGCACCTACACCATACACCTGTGAAAATGAAAAGGTAGTGCACATCATATGTGGTAAGCTCAGTGCCTAGGACACAGTAAAAGCTCCACAAATGGTAGCTGCTAGGAGGTGACTGACAACAATGAGAACAGCAAGAGCACAGGCATTACTATTCAGGTTTCTCCTAAAATAGTCTGCTGTAAATTTATACTGACTGTGAAACCTTATGCAGAAAGCAAATGAAGTGGAATTGTGGCTGAAACACTCTAAGTCATTTTAGCCACTTTTTAAATTGGGAACCTATGAAAAGCATTATGATATACAGTCTTATAAGGCAGTGAGGTAGATTGGTTACGAGATAGACTCTGTAGCCAAATTGTCTAAGTTAAATTTCTGTTCTGCCACTTTTACTCTATCTAGGCAAGTCATTAACCTCTCTGGTCTATACAATGGCCCAATCTCTCTGGGTGTGTGAGTATGTGTGCGTGTGTATATGTGTGTGTATATGTGTGTGTGTTTTGTATTGTCAACAGAACAAAAAAACCAAACTCTGTAAAATAATTTTTAAAAGATTTACTCTGAGGCAAATTTGAAGACCATGACTGGAGCCACGCCCAAGAAGCCTTGAACAAGTGAACTGGCTGTGGCTGGGTTACACTTTGGTTTTATACATTTTAGGAAGACAGGAGTTACAGATAAAGTCATAAATCAATACGTGGGAGGCATACGTTGGTTTGGCCTAAAAAGGTGGGCCATCTCCAAGCGGGGGCTTACAGGTTATAGGTGGGTTTAAAGAGTCTTTGGCTTGTAATTGGTCAAAGACATGAAGCTTTGTCTAAAGGCTTGGAATGTTTTAAAGTAGGAGATGTTAATCAGAGACAAGCCACCATACATAGATTTGTTGTGTAAATTGAGGACTTGCAGGTTTGTCTTGAATAACCTTAGGCCTGTTAATGGGTTACAAAGGATGCCCCCAAGAAGGGAGAGGGGGATGGTGAGACATGTCTGACCTCCCTCCTCTTGGCAGGAAATTTAGTTTTAGGACATTCCTTTGGCCACGAGGGGGTCCATTTCCTCAACCGGTAGGGGAATGAGCCTTAAAATTTTATTTTAGTTCACAGTATATATGTCATGGGATTGTTTTGAAGAGTAAGTCATCAAATCAATATGTGGGACACTGGGAACAGGGCTTGGTACTTGGCAGATGCTTGGTCAGAAAGCTGTTGGAAACATTGGTAGGAGTGACAGAACCTGAGGAAAAGATCATTTCAAAATTGCAACTGGTTTGTCTGTTTTTCTAGAAGGCGGGACTTGAATACAATGTTGATTTAGTCTATTTCTAAATTTATGAGGCAAATCGTTACATGAGCCTTTCAGTTATGCAAATCTATATCACAGGTCATAATTAGAAAAGGAGGTGTTTGAAAAGCTGTAGCTATAGGGAGCTAAACTGTTTTGGGTGATCATGGAAAAGGTCATCTATGTAGTAAGCAGAATAGTATTTCTGTAGGCTGCTTCTTCTGAAAAACAAAAGTTTCTTTTTTAAGTATGGACTTAGAGGCCCACAAACTGCTGTTTATCTCTAGCGTCTTGTGTTAAGTAGCTTCTTGGAGGTGGTCAGGCTCTGAGACCTGAGACTTTGGAAAAGACCTTCGGGAACCACATTCACTTCACCCTGGAGAAAGGACCGTAAAACCGCCCTACATGTGGTAAGTTCAAGACTAAAACCCAGAATTTGTGAAACTTTAAAAAGTAAAGGAGAATCAAGTCTTCTTAGTAATTTGGAAGGAAGAGGGACATAAAAAAGAAGCTTGTCCTGTTCCCCCGTCTCCCACTCACTCTGCCGTGTGTGCGCGCATCACTTACAAAGCAGGACAGTGGTGCCCTGCAACGACGCGCTGCTGAAACTGTAAGGTCAGGGTCTGTTCACACGGGAGTGGAGCTCGCCAGTGTCAGCCTTCCTGGGCCAAAGTAGATTGTGAGGGAGGACATAAATCTTAGTCTAGAGGTGAGCAGGGGATACCTTTATCTCCTCAGGATTTATTGGTTGAGTCTTGTCTCTGAGGGGTCCAGGCAAGTTTGAAGATGCTCGAGGAGAAACTCATCTCCTTTACAGACTGAGACAACCAAGGGCCTGGTACTGTGGCCTCTCAGAGCAGGTTCTAGCAGCTGTTTGTGAATTAACTTCGGAGTGTACTCTTCTTCCTTCTATCTGGGCCTTCAGTCAGGCCGTGTGAAATGTTAGAGTTGTCTCTCTTGCTTAAGTGAGAAAGCAACGGAAGCCTTGTCCAGGAGTGGGAGGTGGGGTGGGAGGACTGGCCTCACAGAGACCAGAGGAGAGGTAAGGAGCTGCCTGACACCCGAAGGTAGAGCAGAGAGGCTCAGACTGGGACACACCCAGAGTTATGCAATTGGGAGGAATGTTACAGAGGGTCTAGGCCCCAGCTCACCCACAGGTGGTAGGTAGTCAGAATATTTCAGTTTTTCTAATAGTATAATTTCATTTGAACCCATAAACAGTCGAGTCCTCCTAGCCATTTAGATTATGTTTATTTTTGTATTACATAGCAAAGGCTGAAAGCAACCTAACCAAAAAGACAAAAAGCATAAAGCCACCAAATAGCTAAACAACCTGAAAAGATTGATTGCCTGGAGGACTATTAGATAATGCCTGTGTCTGTCAAATTGTCACTACCCTATCAACAGGAAGTAGGCATTTTTAGAAATTCCTCTCACAACAGTGTACGCAGTAAATAAGTTTTCAAACGTACAGTTGACTAAAGTATGAAGTAGCACATAATAGCCATGGAGAGCCAGAGTTCTGAGGCTGTAAAGTATATTGTACTGAACATTTTATCTTGAAAGTTTTTTTGTGAATGGAGAAGTTTCAACCATATGTCTAGGATTCTAAAAGGGATGACACGCAGATTAGCATTTTTTTTACAGTTTTGATTTTTTTTCTGGTTTTTATCCTGTTTCATTTTTCAATTGTGCAGTCTTTTTAAATAATATGTTTATCTTCTCTAATTTGGAGATGTTACATTCTGGAGATCAACCTACTTAAGGGGAAAAATCTCATGTGAGAAATCCTTTCCTGAGTATTTTTAAGTCTACTACTATCACTCAAAGGCAATTTTCCTGGTGGTATGTCCTTTGCTGTTTTCCTTTTGATCTGTGGGGTTTTTGTATTGAGCTAAAATCACAGAAAATCACAGAAATAAAATCATTTTTATTAATGAGCTAGGGTTAAAATTTTGGTTCAGAGGTAAAATGTCAAATTGCTGGTTAAAATGAAATCTGGCACTTCCATAAAATTTCATGATACATGTGACCCCATGTCTCCTAATTTCCCAGCTATAACTAGGATATTCTTAAATGTTTGTGAATTGAGGAAAATAGTAGCATAAATAACTGCTTTGAAAATATTACTACATATATCAACAGAGAAATTTCTTCACCCTGTGGCTCTGTGGTGGTGAAGAAACAGAAACCTAACAACTAATAGAACTAGAATGGAAAGCATTTGGTTTTCTAGAAATGTTTGAGCTTTATTTGCAGATAATTAACATGAAGTCTTCAGTGAGCGTGACTCTTTTCTCAAATAAAGCTGCTTTTATCACTTAATATTCATAATAAATATGCCACAGTATAGAAATAGGCTCTCCAGAGAGCAGCAGGAAAATAAACCACTGATTTAAGCAATCCAGGTTTGCCATGGGGTCCATCCTCTTCAGCATCCAGGGTTCAGTAAGCATGGAGGCTGACACACTAAACCGCAGCAATAACACGGTCACTCCCGTGGAGCAAATAGGTCAGGACTGCTGACTGGATCTTCCAAGACCAGCATACACCCTCATTGCAGGCACACGGTCTCCCACAGTCTCGACTCTTGCCTCAGGTCCTAACACCTGTCCTCAGCCTCTAAGTTTCTTCAGTAACATTAACCTTTATTCCTTCTCATTTTCTCGCATTTGAAGAGCTGCAGAGCTCTGTGTTCCCTTCTGTTTCCTAGCTTTGTTCTGAGCAATTCCTGTGTTTTTCTAGGGCATTGAAGGGCCACTTTGGAGGTAAAGCAGATAGTTTTAATTAGGTTTGATTGCTTTTTAAATAAATCCTTGAGGATTGGGAAAAGCAATAGCTGAAAAAGCACAAGCTTTTTTTAGATCTGAATCTATGGCACAGTGTGGCTACTCACATCAAAAAAGGGGGCTTTCTACTTTCCCCTCTCTGATGTAGAGTGGAGACTGCCTTCCTTGTGGAACCCGCTGCCCTCCCACCCTTCACCCCACACACTTCTGTTTTCTCTTTTAGGTCAAACTAGAATACAGTGACCACCTTGAGGGAAATTTTAGCTGAAACAGATAGGCTCTGGATTTTGAAATCAATTACAATATAAATATATGATTTATTTATGCTTAGCTTTTTTCTTCCCAGCACAACCTGAAAGGTCTTCTAATTGTGCCATTTGTTCAGCATATGACAAGGAGCATGTGAGAGATCATTTACAGCTCAATGAAGAGAGGCAAAGCAAGGACATAAAAGTTCTTGGTTGGTGAAAATGCTAGTTTACACAATAGGTTTGGAAAAATTTCCTTTTGCTCCACTGGTTAGTTTTAAGGACGATTGGCTAAACCTTGGGTGGCTAACTGGCTTCTAAGCTTAGCAAATATAAAAAGGTGGGGATAAGCAGAATTAACCTTAACAGCAAGGTTCTCCAAGTAGTTTTATCAATGAAAATCAGTAATTGTCTTTAGCTGTAAAATAAATCAGACTATTTGGAGCAGATATCACCTTCATCCCTATGGCTTTATTACTATTTCTTGTGTTCTAGCCATGCTAACGACCCTGATGAAATAGGCCAGAGTCAAGTTGTGTTCTGGGGGCTAATCATTTAACTTGGAAATATATACTTCATCTAATCCTCTTTTGTTTGGTATGCAGGAAGAGAGGTAGGTGATGAAACTATCCCGGAACGTTCACCGAGGAGACCATGGCTTTCCGAATTTGAATTTATCTTCTTGTCACCTTGACTTTGCTAGCACTAATATTACAGGTTTAAAAGAAATTAGGTCTGCAGGGAAATCAAGCTTCTAGATCTCACAGAAATGAAATATTCAATATTCTGCTTTTTTCCATATTCCCCATACACTTCTATAAGAATCTGTGAGAAAAGTATTACTATTGCTGCAGATATTAGAATTATTATTATTATTTAGAGCCAGGGATGCAATAGAATAAGCTGGAAATGATTTAGGGAAGAGATAGCAGTATTGGTAATTGTTGAGGTTTGGGGCCAATAAAGGGCACCTTTTCCATGTGTATTTAAGAACCAGTTGAGAAATATACATAAGAGTCAGAAAAATAAGTATCAAAATGCAAGCTTTATTGATGGTAGAGTTGAATTAGAAAAGGTGGATCGAAAATATGAACATAACTTCCTTATAACACAATTCACTCAGAATTCAATAACTCACGAGTCACAATCAGAATAGATGGCTTACCCCTGCCCCAATCTTCCCACCTGAAGTTGTAAATTCTAAGAGTGGATTTTCCAAAATAAGGGAGCAGAAGCTCAAGAGCATGTGTCTGTATACCCTTTCCTTAATTTCATCAGTCAAACAAGTAATGTCTTTTCCTTTAGGATAAGTGAGCTGAATGGACAGAAGCATGGGCGTTATTAATACTTTCCCAGTGTTTTTAAGAATAGGAAATGTCTGTTTTGTTGGCCTGGTTGGGCAGACCAAAAAAGGATGAAAATGGTTCCCTTAGCAATAAGCCTCTATGGAGCTATATGAACTTTATGGAAGTTCTAATGTTAGTGATGTTTTAAGACTTTTTAAAAATCAATTGATTTACTTGTGAGCCTTCAGCTAAAGGTATAGACTCTTCTGCACTGGCCACCACAATAAAGGTACCTAAGAGAAACAAAGCAAAACAATGGCGTTCTAGACTAGTACACCACCTTCTTTTTTTTCCTTTCCATTGAACCTTATAGGCTAGAAGGAAACCTGACCTGTCTATTTTCCTATATGTCTTGGTCCAGAAGCCAGACATAAGAAGTATTTTTTTGTTGCCACTTCTACTCATGCTTAATCTTAGTCTTCTACTTGGAAAAATTAAAATCTACAGAAGAGTCCCAAGAATAATACAATAAACACCGATATACCTATCATATAGATTCACCAATTGTAGTATTTTCCACTGTTGTAGAGCCCATACTGTTAACCACTATAATCATGAGGCTGAATTGTTTGATCAGATTAAATACTAGAGGAATTTACCAAAAATTGAATTAACAGACAACAGAACATTTATGGAGCTCTGTCTTAAACTAGTTCTTGAAATTTTTAGATAAATAAAGAACAGAAGGTATTCTGAAAGTGTTGGACACTGAGCACAGTGGAATGATCATGGGGTTATAAGTGAAGGACATATTTGGAGTGGGGAAAATAAATTTAGGACCAGATTATGAATACGCAAAAGCCAAGAAAGGGATTCATGCAGATTATCATAGGAAAAGGGGAGCCTCTGAAAGATTCTTTTTAATTAGGAGAAGTAGTAGCTAAGTATGGGCATTTATAAATGCTTAACTTCTCATTGTCTTTAAGAACTTCCAAGAAATATCACCATTCTGAAGGAACATAACACTTTTCTCATTCAATTTCAAAAGTTCAAGACTCAGACAATGCTTTTGAAAATCAATAACCTGAAGAATTCTTGAAATGTCAGTATGGTAAATGGGCCTTGGAAAATTCAGCAAAACCATAAAAGAAGCAAAACGTATTTTGATTATTTCTCCACTCAGTTTTAACACCGTCCTTTTGCTTTACTTGGGCCCAAACACCCAGGTTTGTTATCATAGAGACATCCCTATCAGGGCAGCCTTCAAGAACTGCATTTTATCCCCCGGAATGTTTTTTTTCCCTTCCAATCAGTAATTTCACTGACTTGTACACTATTTTCTTAAGGTTCTCTTAAGTCATATTACCCAAACTAACCTGAAGAATTTAAGAGGTAGGCTATAAAAATGTTGTATATTGTAGGGGTAATAGATATGGAAGATAATAAACAAGCTGAAGCTATGAACTATTTAAATCTTACCACATAGGTAGCTAAAAATTGGACCGATGCTTGAATTCATTCCTAGGCATGGCTGCTGATTTTAATAAATGGATAAGCAAAAAGTACACTGAGCTGTAACACAGAGTCACTGAATGTTTCAGAGTTACTGCATTCTAGAGGCATGGATTCATGGTCACTGAGCAGAGTAGCTAGGAAGGGAAGGCTCTTTTACCAGCTATATTTGAGAGTCTTATTGCCTGTACTTCCCATGCTTGACAGGAAGAACTGAGATGAATATTGGAACAAGAATATGCCGGCCATATGTGTGTGATATGCCACTAACATTTCAAACATGATGCAAATACATGACATGCCTGTCATCCTGACCTTGTAAATCCCTCTGGTTCCCAGTGTGGGGAGTTGTAAACAGTAATGGTTCCTAGTTGGTAGTATTCTTTGCTACTTCAAGGTCAGAGGGAAAACACTAATGTTTATTTTTCAATATTAGGTTGAGCCAATCACATGCGAAGATCTAAATGGTAATGCTTTCTCTATGCTAGTTTTAGCTATAACATTTGCATTTTTTGTAGTTACACTGTAAGATGTTTAAACAACATATTCATTTTGCTGAAAAATTAACCCAAGGCAATGTGAATGATTTTTGCTTTCAGAACTGAAAGTTTTCTCTATTATTTAAAAGTTGATGGCATGTAAGAAACTTTAATGTTGAATCAAGACTAGCAAGAAACAAATAATCTATAATTTTTCACTGCTAAAGGATTTCAAAAAATACCAGGTAATATTGAGGTCAAAGCAATAATGTCAAAATATGATAGTCACTATATAACCATATTGTCCTTCTGCCACATTTTCTTAGCCTTGACTATACTTTTTTTTTTTTTTTTTTACTGAACTACCATAAATGGTTCTTTTTAAGCTAGTGATTCAATGGTCATTGAGAAGTTTGCAGCTAAGAACAGCAACACTCCAGGCAGAGGAGGCAAAGAGAGACAAAGAGAAGGGGAGGAAAGGAGAGATGGGGGACAGAGAAGAGAGAGAGATAGAGAAAGAAAGAGAGAGAGAGAGATGTTCTTTGTCTGACATCCACATTGAAGATGATCAGTTGCATAAAAATGGACAAAACAGGATGTGGATCTCAAGTAAGGAAAATCAGTTATGTTTCTCTGGGCAATACATCACCTTTGGCTCATCTTGAAGAGAGCAAGTAAAACAAATAAAGACAAGAGAGATTCAATTTCTGTTGATATCCAAGTCCCTACTTTCAAGCCGGTCTACATCCTAGACATTCCCAGGTTTCCAAGATAGCAGTCTTGAACAAGAGCTTATCTGATGAACTCTGTTTTGAGAATCACATTTGTAGGCGAGCTTTTGTTAATAAGAGCTGTTGTTTATAGTAAAACATTAAATTAAGATGTTGGTTTTTGGGGAGAATGAGACAGGTTCGACAATCTAAGTTGGCATTTAATATTTTTCTCCAGTTGTTAGAGGGAACTTATTTCTAATTCCTCAGATTTCCATTGAGAGAATGGGATTTTCTTATTTCTAAGGGGAAATTATGAAAGGAAACTTATCATAGGTAGGAAGAATGACTTCTCTGGTATGCATAGAAGGTAAAGAACTAAACACATTTGGATCAGTTCCCACTGGGGTCTTTCTCTAATTCAAACTCATGCTGTCTGTAGAAAATAAACCTTCTCTAGTTCTTAGGCTCCTATAGAAAAGACTTATGGGAGTACAGTATTACCATGATTGAATAGTTTAGTCCATTTATTTCAGGGTTCGGGTGACAGCAAACCAATTGGGCCATAATCCTAAATCTAAAATTTCCATTTATCTGTTTATTCTTATTCTGCTTCAAACGCAGGTGGGAAAATGGAATCAACATTACATATTGCCCTTTCTAACACCAATAGTAATATTTTTAACTGAAAAGTGTAATACCTAATATGATAAATAGTTAAATAATTCAAAAATCTATACAATAAAGAATTAGTATACTTCTCATTTCTGGTTCTAATCTGCTTTCCCAGAAAAAAAAAAATTCTATCCTTTTTAGAGACATTTATTCCATCTACAATCAAATGTATGTGTGTATGTGATTATGGAATACAAATGATTTCTTAACCTTGCTTGTTTCACTTAAGTATGTATTTAGCACATTTGAGGCTTATTCTATTCCTTTTAATGACAGAAATGAATCCAACTTTATGGCTATACCAAAGTTTTTAACCAATACTCTATTAATTGACATATTAGTTGTTTCTATTCTTCTGTTACTGAAACGTTGCTTCACTAATACCCTTTTCATTTGTAGGCTACATTCCTAGAAATGGAAATGCTATATCAAAGAGCATATACAATTAAAATTTGATATATGATATATGGTATATAAGCTAATGTCAACTTGTTCTTTAAAGCGATTGCACCTACTAATAGCAGTTAAGAATGCTTGCTTCTCTATACCTTGACCAATAGTGCATAATATTAGACATTATAATGCTTAAAATTTTGCTTTTTGAAAAGTAGATTCCTGAAATGGACTCTCTTAAGGTTGATACAAATACAAACAGGACAGAGTTTATTTACTAAATTGTTTAGCATGAACATCAAAGGGACAAGTCAATATACCAGTTTCCTCTAACTCTGCATATAAGAAGTTTAGAAAAAAAAGATACGTGTGTGTGTGTGTGTGTTTAAATCCTCTATTTTCATTTTCATACCTAAGGAATAAAATTCAAACATACTTTTAGGTTCCTTTAAAAACCATGCACTTGGATACAAAACATTATTCTAATTTCTAGTTTAAGCAGCTCCATTTGCAAAGAGCAAAACTAACTATAACAGGTATGTAATTTCATGGCATCTTATATAAGTGCTCATATTTTGTGAGGAGAAAATGCCAATGAAGCATAGCTAAAGGTCACCTATTTTAATGAACTGGATTCTGACTCATGGTTTTACCTTTATTTTTCTTTTGCCTTTTTTTGTAGGTTACACTTTGATTAGCATAGAGATTGTCTAATAATTGTTGTAGTATTTCAAGTTCAAATGATTTCCTACCCAATGTGTTTCCTTGTCCAGGATTAAAAGCAGGTTAGTTCTTACAAGCTCTTGGAATGAGAGAGACAGAGAGAGATACTGGGAAATAGCTTAAATAAAAGAAAGTTTGGGTCTATTTTGTTAAATTCTCTGGTACCAGCATCCTGTTGAGGTGGGAAAGTTTTTCAAAGGAAAGGAAATGTTTCCTGTGTTTCAGAATGAGATTTGATGCTATATTTTCTCATGTCACTACATTTTGTTATATTTAACTACGTTCCATACTTCTCTATTCCTGAGTCTTGTTGATGATAGACTGTAAATATTACATAAACAAAGTGATAGTTGACTTAATTTTTCCTAAATAATATTAGGAATGATCCTCTGATCCGTTCTTTAATCCCTACTTCCTTCCCCCTCCATATTTTTGAGTGTCATGGTAATTTTTCAAAAAGACTATATTATAGCCTCTCATCATATTAAAATAACCTGAAACTTACATTTACCCAGAGGGACAATTGCAGAGTAGCAAGTGTCCTTGTGGGTTTCTCCAAGATGGGAATGAGGTGGACTTGTATTAGTTGAGAGCCTTCTAAATGCTAGGTCTGTGTGCTATTTTATGCAATCATCACAATCTCCCCATGAAGTAAGCATTGTTGTTCTAGTTTTATAGATTAAGAAATGAAATCATTGAGAACAAGGGCATTGACTAAGATCACATGGCTAAACTCACCAGAGTCAAGCTTTGAGAAAAAACTTAAAGCTGTGTTTTTTTCTGCTATGCTACCTTGCGTGTGTTGATATTTATAGATCCCATAAGATAATGTACACAAAAGTATCTGTAAATTATTAAATATTATTAGCAAGCTGTATATCAATGCTCAGTGATAGTTTTCCTGTATGCTTTGCATGACTTTATCTTTCCTCTAACATAGAAGAAGTGGAAGTGAAAAGTTAAATAAAATAATTTAAAATACACCAGACCTATGAAGAGATATAATAAATAATGTATACTCATATACCCACAACTCAACTTAAGAAGCGAAACATCTCGGTGACAGTTGGAAACCCCGTCTTACCCTGTGTACTTCTCCCTGGCCTCCTACCCTCTTTCTTTCATCCTCCTCTAGAGGCAACCACTGTTCTGAATTTGAGATTTATCATTCTCATTTATTTCTCCGATACCTAAATAATACATGGTAGTATTTCTGGTTTTTTAAAATCTCTATATACATTTTATCATGTTTTATACAATCATTTGTACTTGCTTTTTTCCCCACCAACTTTATGTTTTTTAGATTCCTATATATTGACAAGTACACTTCTAGATTTTAAAGTGAAAACATCTAAAATGTTCTTCTAAAATGTTGATGATAAAAATAATAACTTGATTCTATGCGCTAGGAGCTGAAACTGAGTACTTTACATAATAATTTTTAAACTTTATAATGCTAGAGGCTATATATTATTATTCTTATATTATTACTGAAGCTCAGAGCGTTTATTACTCACACAAGGTAACAGCTAGTCAGTAGCAGAGCTAGAATTCTAGCACTAGTATTTATAATTCCAATTCTATATTTTTTATATTACTCTGTACTGCTTACCTTTAGTGAATTCCAACTTTCATCTCATTCATTTTTTTGCAAGGTCAGGGCTCCAAACCCTAGCGAAGGGCAAGGCACAGAGCAAGAAACAATGGCCCCCCATGTGCATAAAAGCTGCCTTAGTAATGCAGCCCCAGTTTTACCATCTCCCTACTGCCTCTCATTTAGGCAGGCAATTACCCTCTGCTATTGCTATACTGTGTAGTGAAATTTGGCATCACCTAAGGCACCTGTTTCCTGAGACATCCTCCCCACAGAAAGAAATAACTACTCCACGAATCCATCCACCATCTAAAACCTAGGCCAGTTCACCACCAAGGCACAATGATTGAAAAGATGCCATAGAAAAATGTAATAGGCCTTCACAAACCAACCAATGGCCTCATTGTTAAGCAAAATTGCTGTGTCTTGCAATTACTACTATTAAAAACTATCCATTAAAGAGCAGCCTTTGCTTCCCTCTTGACTCTTTCATTAGCACAATACTCCCACATTAGTTCCCAATTATAAACAAGCCCTATCTGAATTTGCATTACTCTCCAAATTACATACACAGACTGATTACTGTTTCTTAAAAGAGCAAAATCTACGTGAGCACTAAATACTCCTTTCCTTTCAGACTGTTGTGGTTTCATAGTCACACACTTCTGAATACATGTGGCAACAGCCTTTTAACTCAGTCTGCAGAAGGATGCATTGTACTTGGAACGTGTTTCTTCTGAAGCAGAGTTCAAGAACAAAAGAACCCAGAGAAGTGCGTTTTCTTGTCCATCACAGAAACCATAACCACACCTTTCTTTCTCTGTTCCTTCCCTCTTCTCTTCCGTCTTCATCGTTTTCTCGACCTGCCTAAGCCACTGTAGTTCTCTTATTTTTAATGGTCTGGCTCCTCTCTTTTTCCCATTCTCTTTTTATTTATCTCATTAGTATTTTTTACACATGCCATGAGCTATTTTGGCATTCCAGCCAGTTTGATTCTCAGCATGTTAGTATCTCTTCTGTCTGATGGAGTTTTATTCCTTGTGACTCTGCAGGATCTTCTCTGGGATGTTCCTAAAAAGGGCTTACCACTGGTGAATCTGGGCTCAAATCCACCCTCAATAGGAAACAAAGTTCTTTTGTCACTTTGGTGCTCCAGATCATCTTGTATTTTCCCAGAACACTGGTTCTTCTCAGATTATATGTATAATTACCCTGCCTGAGAATTATTTGGAATACTGAAACATTCATTTTTTGGTTGAGGGGTTTTGTTTGTTTGGTTTGGTTTGGTTTGTTTTTTTTGAGACGGAGTCTCACTTTGTTGCCCAGGGAAGAGTGAGTGCCATGGCAGGGTAATGTCTTTTGTTCTTTGTGCTACAGGAAATGGCTCAGCCAGACCTGGCAGACCTGGGGGAGGGAGGTCCAGGGTAAAGGTCCTGGGAAGGATTCTGTTCAACTGAGATGGGAGGATTAGAATCAACTGTAGTTGAACAGCAATTTCCTGAAGCTGAAAACCCACCTTTAAAGGCTCTGCATTTCTGCTAATTAGGACTGATGGCATTTCAGACAGGAGTCTCCATCCTCCTCATTTGCTGGCAAACTACTTGTTCTTGATCCTCTGATCTGCCCTCGAGGACAAGTGCTAACCTTTCAGTAAAATATTGTGTTTAGTACAATGGGCACTGCTCTTTTCTCTTGAAACACATCTACTTCTTCACTACTTGTAGTTGCCCATTTACCACCCCAGGGAAGTGCCCAAACTTTGACCTGAGGCACCTTTTTGGTTTCAGCCTAAACCCAAGACCCCTTTCAACGTGTACCATCCTTTTGGATGCTACCCCCTTTTGTTCGGAACAGGATTTCTCTAACATACAGTCATTCCTAATTTTGCATCTGGAGTGTGATTCATTTGATATATTTTTCAATTTTAATCTCAAACACTTTACTCATTTCTTACCCTCAAATTATAAGGCAGCCATTCTTATTTATTAAAATGAGACTGTTTTTTAAAATTGTAAATAGTGTCAACTTGATTTACTTTAAAATGTTCCAATGTCTTCCAGGACACTCAGCATGCGATCAAAATTCTCCATCATGGTTTATAAAATTCTGCTTGATATGCCTCTGCCTATCTCTCCCTCCTCATCCAGGACCATTCTCCTTTCTCAGTTACCATACTACAATTGCATTGTCGTTCTTTAGAGTTCTCAGATTCACCAAGTTCATTCCTGCCTTAAGAACTTTGCTGTTCCTACTTGCTGTTTCTTCTGCCTGGAAAGCTCTTTTCCAGAGATCTCAGAAAGGCTGACTTTTTCACATCAATCATACTGTTGCTTAAATCTCAGCCATCCTTTCCAGATTTCCTTGGATATAATACATTCTTAATAAATACTTGTTGAATCAATTAAAAATGGCCATGTTTAATTAATTGCTGTATAGCATACATTCTGTTCCTGTCGACATTGACAATATCATCTGACATGTGATTCTTTTGGAAAAACCTTGCCCAAAAATTTCTGATGGGAGGAAGAAGAAAGGCCATTGAGGTGCCTGCAGCATTGTTTATCATCCCCATGCTCTATCATGTCCTCCACTTCCTCTGTTGCTCTTTTAGTGAGAGTCTCCAGCCTCATGCATGGTATTCAAGTTTGATAAAGAGAATCATAATGGCAGAATCTCTTTTAAAACATTACTAGTATCTAATTGATCATGGGTAGATCAGGAAAAGATAATGAAGCTTTGATAATGCAGAGATATCAAGTACATATTATTGACTTATGATGAGGTTAAAATCCCATAAACCCATTGTAAATTAAAATACCATAAGTCAAATATGCATTTAGTATACCTACTGTGTTTCCCCCAAATAAGACAGAGTCTTACATTTATTTTTCCTCAAGAAGACACCCTAGGGCTTATTTTCAGAGGATGTGTTATTTTTTTTAAGTATGGTACAACAATCTACATTTATTCAAATATAGTTAAGTTGTCTGTCTTCTTCTGGAACATCATCATAACTCTCCAAACCCTGAATTCCATCCTGAATTTCTTGTGACTCTATTTCCTTTAGAACCATTGGTCCCAATCTCTCATGTCAACCAATAGAGCTCTCATGGGGCAGATGAGAAGAGCTGCTCATCTTCTTTACCACTCTGCAACAAAATGCATCTGTTGTGCAGATACACTGCGTAGCCACGCCCATCACTAGGTCTTATTTTCGGGGTAGGGCTTATATTGCATGAATGCTTAGAAATCCTGCTAGGGCTTATTTTATGGGTAGGTCTTATTTTCAGGGAAACACGGTAACCTATGGAACACCATAGCTCAGCCTAGCCTACGTTAAACATGCTCAGAACACTTTGCCTAACTACAGTTAGGCAAAATCATCTGGCAACACAGTACACTGTAGA
Source organism: Microcebus murinus (assembly GCF_040939455.1). Taxonomy (NCBI): domain Eukaryota; kingdom Metazoa; phylum Chordata; class Mammalia; order Primates; family Cheirogaleidae; genus Microcebus; species Microcebus murinus. The sequence goes on from NC_134109.1 coordinate 67,102,724, forward strand.
ATGTCAGTTGTTTACACTGTAGAATGTCAGGATCATGTGGTTGGCTGTGAGTGGCAGCTTGCTGTTGCTGCCCAGCATCATGAAAGTATTGTGCCACATATCCCTAGCCCAGGAAATTACTAAAATTCAAAATTAGAAGTATAGTGTCTATTGGATATGTATCACTTTCACACAGTCATAAAGCTGGAAAAATCATTTAGAACCATAATAAGTCAATGATTGTCTGTATTTTTCCTATGTATTTTTCACAGTCATTTAATGTCTATGCTACCCATCAACAAAAAGAAAGCAGGAAATCATAGAGCAGACGATGTAATCTATCATGTCATCCTACCTTGCTTTCTGTTGCCCTGCTTAAAGTCGTCAATCAACTTTTCTTCAACTTACGCCTTTTTATTTTCAGAAAAAAATTATCATATATTTTATATGTGCAAAACATATTTTCAGCTACTCACAAGGTGCCACGCCCACGAGTACTGCTTGGAGGGTAGAAACATTTCCTTTTTCACCCTTTTAGGCATAGTATACCCACCACCTTCTGCACATGCATAAACCTGACAAGTGGTAGCTCCAGTTCTTGCTGCTTCACCCCAAGTCTTGGATATGAAAATAAAGCTGACCAAGATGGTCCCAAACTTAGCTTAGGATTTTAGGTACTTTATTACTGACATAATAAATTCTTCTATTGCCATGAAATAATTCTTTTGATCTAGCCCAAAATAGAATTGGCCTTTTCTTTCCTGTTTCTTTGTCAACAGCTATTTTTGCAAGGTTTTCATTACTTCTTAATTGTTCAAACTTCCTATCTTCATTTTTCTTGTTAAAGACCAATTTTACAAATGAGTTCATTATCTCTACCATTTTAGACTCATCATTAATTTCATGTTCTTCATTTATTAGTGGACCTGTTTTTTTCTCTGGTACTTCTTTTCTCACTGCAGTATTTGTAAAATGCCTTTGTTTTCTTTGAATCCCCTTTACTGGATTATATTCTCCGTATGTTACTCCATATCTTTCCTATGTTTAATTGATGTATCTCTCTTTTTATTCCAAGTAGCAAGTTTTCCTCCATTGACTTTAATATAAAGTATTAAAAGACATTTATGTTTACACTTCATATTTGCACACCTCATTCTTCAAACACATTTTAAATCTGTTCTAGTCTACTTAAAACAGCAATAGAATAAGCACTGCCAGAAAGAGAATTGAGACAATTCCACATCTTATAAGTGCATTACTGTATATAGTAAATATTTTAATCCAAAATTGGTGAAGAAATTCGTGATAGTTTTATCTGTTGGGTTGATACAGACCATTATTCAACAATGTCCTTGACCAGGGCACAGAGCAAAGCCAAGGAGTAGAATTTTAATTGCTAAACTTATGAGCATTTGAGAAAATAAAAAAAATATAAGGTAGAGGTAAGTAGCAAGGACCAAGATATGAAAGATCTGGTTCTAGACCTTGAACATTTCTGAATAATTTTTACCAGTTCTCTTGCTCTTTCTCTCTGCTAGAGTCTCTTCAACTCCATTTTGACTCCCAGCTCTCAATATTTCTTAGATATATAGGAGTGGGAGTTAGGAAAGGAAAAGGCACGTATTTGCATGTACAACACTTTGGCAGAATTTGGCAACAGATATACTGTAAACCATGATTCCTACTGTGATTCAATAGAGCACTGGATTAGGAAACAGGAGGCCTGGAGTTTTGTTGCAGGTTTCCTATTATTTGACTTCTTGGCAGATGGACTTTTTCATTTGTAAAATGTGGGAGTTGAATTTGTGTGATAGTTAAGATTGCTTCTACCTCTAAGTGTTCTGTATGATTCTTAAAATTCAGAAACAATTATTAAGTCCTTCATTAGCGTTTTATTTATGTATGTCAATCATTAGGCTCCTAGTAAGTACTTTAGTCTCCTCCTTGGAACTTTAAATGCCTGATCGTTCCACTTGCCACATATGAGCCAACCCACAAAAGCAGATCCTAGACAGCAGCCTATGTTTGCAGCCATTGCCCAGGGTTACTTTTTGAGGAATACCTGACTGATTTTGTTTTTATTCCACTTAGCTTTGAACTCTTGATGTTCATGTCCCAACCTTGAACTGACCTTTGACCCATCCAAAGTTGGTGCTCATTAGGGTTCTCAGTGTCTTCGCACATGGCCTCAGTGTCTCCAATAAACCAGGTCACATTTGTGACTCTAATCATAATCTGCTGCATGGGAAGGGACTCTCTGACATACCCGGTACATCTAAACAACTCTGTCTCTACTGGTCCAAACACACTAGTCCCTGCTCCTCACTGACCCAAGTAAGATTGGGAAAGTGCATCAGAAAAGTATTAAATACTTTGTCCTTAAAAAAAATTTTCTCTGAGTCATAGCTTTGCCATTAGTAAAAACTGCTAACCCACTTCATCAAAGCTGCTATGGATATCAAATGAAATAATTTCTGTGAAATTTCTCTCTAGAATGTCTTATGTACTCCTACATGAAATAATTGTTTTCCTGACTCCTGAGCCTTGTTCTTTTTAAACTTCCATTCTTTTTGTTGTTGTTTTTGTCTGTTTGTTTACATGTACCCTCCCATCTCTCCTACTCCTGGAAATTGTGTCTTTATTTATTTATTTTTTTCAATCTAGCAAACTCCTACTCATCCCTTAGGACTCAGCACAAAGTTTGTCTCCTATGTGAAATCCTCCCACCTCTCCCAGCCAGAGAAGGCCATGTTCTCCTCCACGCTTTCTTTGTGCTCTGTTGACACGTTTGCTCACAGGTACAGCAGCAGCAGCAGTACCATAGGCAACATACTCGGAGCACTTACGTGATCACTTTGCATATGTCTTACTTAATCCTGAAACAACGGTATCAAGCAATAGGTAGCTTTGTTTAGTCCCTTGTGTTCATGGGACACTGAGGCCAAATAACTTACTGAAGGTCACCCAGTGAAAAAGGCCTGGACCTAGACATGAACCCGTGTCTTAGTACTCCCACTCTACCTACAGATCTTCCAAAGCATCGTCACGAGGGAATTGGTAGAACCCACTGAGTCAGTTGAGACTAAGGGGCAAGACCCTGCCTTTACTCAGAGCTTTATTGTTTTCTCACGACCCTGGTTTTGCAGTGCTGGATTTCCTGCCCTGTATCTTTTAATATTCTACTTTTTGCTATGCTACTTTTTATTGTTCTTGCTTCCTTATAATGGGTAGGACTTTTTAATAATATTCACATTAAAGCTCTAAGTCTCCCTGTTTGGAATTTCTCACAGTTTATTCTCTATATTCAGAATTCTTTTCTTTTCTTTTCTTTTCTTTTTTAATTTACAAGGAGGTCTGCCTTCCTTGCAAAATCTCTTTCTTCATATCTGTGAATCTTAATTTGACTGCTATCTGTCTAATTTAGTTCAGCACTGTCTGTGAGTATCTCTTTAATTTCCATTATAGTGGGAGGAGTTATAGAGTCCTCTAGGGTTTTGGCAGAGAGAAAGCAGCTTCCAGGTTAATACTAATCTTGACAAAGAAGTCCTCTGCACGTAAGTCCTAGATATTGCGATACTTCCCATGAGGTACTGTGGTGTTATGAAAGAAAACTCATTTTACCTCTTACCCCTAACTTTAGCCATGACAAAGTTGACTATTAACTATTTTATGTCTACTGTGTGAAGGATCTACCTGCATATTAATACTTTTATTCTTCACATTTTGAAACACTGAAATGTGTCTCCTGTTAGTGCCAAATAGATACAATATTCAAGGCATTCTTGTGTGCTTTCTTAAGTGTTGCCTTGCCTGCAAGGACTGGCTTATCAGGAGAGAATGAGTCTATTGCTAATTTCTGAGAGTAGCACACAGTGAATCATGACCAAGTAGATAATGCAGTCTAATTATCGATATGAGGTACACTCTAAGGGGAAAAGTGGTGAAATGCTAGATTAATAAACTCATAAAGACCTTATGAAACTATAACTTGCACTATACATATAACAATCTTCTCAATTTTGTGTAACTATAAGAATTTGTAGTAATCCTCGATGTTCACAATGATGATTTCATAATTTTCAGCCATCAAAGAAAAATGCATTTCTAATCACTATGGTATTAAGAAAGATGGACCGTGTATTTGAGAAAGATTTTTAATAAGAAGAGTTGAAACAGAAAGAGGTATCTTTTTCATTACAGAATTAAATTAGCCAGAACATCCCGTTTTTCAAGCATTTCCGTTAATCAAGGTTTTACTATACTTTTAGATACGAAGTCTAATCAAGACTATCTGAGAAATCAGTGTACGTCACTTACTGACGATTTCAAATATGCTTTTCAAAGCTTTTACACCATGACTTTTAGGGAAAGTCTTCTGTTCAAAAGATCATTTGTCTCCAGAATGTCACATAGAATCTTTAAATAATTGTCACTAAAATTTCATTTCCTTGTCAGACAGAAATGACATTATTTTTACAATTGTGTGTGTCTAGATATCTATAAAGGCACAATAAAATGCAGAAATGTGTTGATACATATAAATCATGGCTTGAATAATGAAGAAAACTTCCTGGAATCAAGATAGCCTTGTTTACTGGATCCAATTGCTCTTTAGACACTTGAGCAATTTAGGCTGAGATGCAGTTTTGGGGTATTTTTGTTTTAAATTGTATCATCCATTACATAAATGCATTCTTACCCAGCAAGAAATGGCAGAACCCAGAATTTATAACATAAACACTCCCAAGATCAGAAAAAAAAATAGTGATTCTGATCATGGTTCTGAAAGGGTATTAACATGCTTACGTATGTCTGTCCTTTCTGTATTTCCCCTCAAATTCCCAAATATAATGTGAATGTTTTACAATGATGTTTAGTAATGAGCACCGGATCCAACCTTAAAATGACTCTTCTTTTAATTAGCACATTAGTCACTCAGTAAAAATTGAGTTGGATGAATTATTCAAATATAATTCAGCAGAGATTCAAGAGCAAATCTAAGAGATGGCAAAAAAAAAAAAAAAAAAAAGCAAGGCTGCCTAGCTGTTTAGTTGTTTTTATACTCACAGAAGGTTAGAGAGGGACCCTGCAAAGCTAAGGAGTGGGAGTCATAAGAGCCATTGTTAACAGAGAAAGACAGAGTGACTCTAAGGCTGCCAGTATCAGAGGATGACCTTGAAGAACTGATAAACAGGAAAAACATGTTGGTAAAGTAATGTCTCTTTATCTTTTGCTTTCATAGCTTAAATTAAACCCCAAAGAATACTGCCGTGTACATTTTGGGACGAACTCTCACTAGGCATTCACCTAGTGCCTAGAATACTTTTGAACTGCAAAGAAACATTCATGTTAAAGTTTTGTTGCCTCGGGATAATTCTGTAATTTAGTGAGGAGAAATGGTCCGATTAGCAGTTGGGACCAGCAGGGGGAAGCTAACTGGAGTGAAGAGGTGAGAGAAAGAGTCAGAACTTTATTCCTGAAACACAAAAAACTGCTCAAGGGAAGAAGAGGAAGTGGGAAAAATCAGGAGGAAGTAGAATTCAGTAAGTCAGTAGCATTGATAATTGGAAGCAAAAATGACTTTTAAAATACTGCAAGGCCAAAGTCCATAAAAACAAGCAAGGAAAAATCCCCTGAAAGACTTTCTCACGTAATTGTTCAGAGGCATGGACAATAAACAAAGCATGAATCCTGCAGGATATATTCCTACCCCAAGGATTTGGGTGAAGACAAGAAATAACAGAGCTGAGAGGAGAGTAGTCATGAAAATCAGCCTTGCTCTCCTGGTAATTTATCTGCAAAAGACATTTGCTTGAACTATTTGTTTATTTGGTTGCTATTCTCTTTTCATTTCATGTTGCTTTAGTCAAGAGAAAAACACTTGAAGGGAGGAAACCTGCTGGGTGTACTTTTTCCATGCTGAGTGAGCCATTTCCCTGGGCTCAGTAGGAACTTGTTTGACTTTAGCATGATGTGCAGAGAGATCTTGACTTCAAGATAAGGAGCCTCTATGGTGGCCAAAGGTAAGTTATTTATAACACCCCTGGCTGGAGAACATTTGGAATACACTGGGGTTCAGGAGCGGTTACCTAGTGACCCAAATCCTCCAAATCAGAATTTTACAACTGACCCAGATTTACTTCTTTCTTCAGAATCAATGGCCATCCATTTATCTACATGGCCATCTGGGCCATCAGACCCAAATTTAATTTGGCTTAATCCAAACATAATCATACTTTGACTCAAATATACTCTGCTTCCCATCAATAAATTTTTTTATAATTCTTTGGCCACAGAATAGCATAGGGGTAGAAAGGTGTGGTACTATTCCTCACCCATCATAAGGGTCATGACTGGCGTACCTATGACAATAGACAGACTAACAAGAGTAACAAGGGAAAAACATAACAAGTTTATTTAATCAAAGTTGGTTTGTTTTTTTGTTTTGGTGATACAGAAAGCTTCAGAAATGAAGACCTGAAAACTGTCTATTTTTATGCTTAGGTTCTATGAACAATGAACAGCCATGTAGAAATGTGATTGAACAAAAGAGAATGATCTCATGGTAATAGACCTCATAAGGGGACACAACCAGCAAGGCCTGTGTGTTCAGATTCTTCTTGGCCTCTCTGTGTGATGTTGTTTCCTCCCAGGTACAAGGCAGGACCCCTTCTGGAATGAGAGTCTTATGACCTACTATCAGACAAGACAGGTCAAAGAGTTTCTTCATGGACAACTCTTACACAGAAAGGCAAGGGAAGGTTAGAGTAATATTTCTAGATTTTTTGGCTGGCTTTAGGGGAGGTAGGTTCTGGTTTCTATGACCCACTGTGGGGAAAAGAAATTCTAGTCTCTATGCCCTGCCTTGAGGGAGAAAGGGGAGCAGGAGAAAGAAGGGTAGGAGGAGGTCAGAAAGAGATTTTGCTTCTGAGGCCCTTCCAATGTCCTTCAGTTCAAAATACTTAGCTTGCCAAAGAGCAATACTTTGGTATATTGTTTTCTTAGCCTAGCAGTAGCCCTTGGTCAAAGGAATCTGTCCCTACCTACAGTATATCATTGGAGGATAGCAAAATGCAACTCAGACCAGGCATCTCTTCCCCCAGCTAGTCATCACAGAGCATATGATCCTCTCTCCCAGCTCCGGCCTATGAGGAATTTGTAAAACCTTTATTTTAGCTGTAATTATGTTACCTTTTAATTTATTTATTTGATCCATGCTGATGTGTGATAACATGTTTGTTGCTCCCCTTATCACCCAGCAAAATATTAGGTAACCCTGAGAAAATGGGAAATGAGATTGGGTATTTGTCATCCTGAACAAGGTACATAAGGTTAAACAAGAAAGTGTCTAAAATAAATAAGTAATGTTTTCTTCATATCTTCCAGCAGTAACCACAATTAATAGTTTTGGTAGATACTCTATTAACTTCTATTTCTTGACTAACATCAGACAGTTATGATCTCCTAAAAATATGAGTATTTTAGCATCTTAATCCTACTTTTAACCTATGATTTTTAACCATATTATAAAGTTTCACTATCAAGTTATATCAAATTTTTATTCTGACCTATAAGTATTAATAATTATTGTGTTTTCTTTGTAGGTTAAGTACAATAACTTGCACAGAATAAAAGCAGTATTGTCAGTCTATTATTATATAAATATTATTCACTCTATATGTTCTATTACTGAACTGATAGAGAGGTAAATATAATTCTGTCACTAAATCTCTGCCCAAATGAGAATGTTTTGTGTGCCAAGGGTCAGTGGATTCTCTTCTAATTACCTTTGTGTTCTTTTCATTTTATACAAATCATATTCTGCTGCCGTTTCTTACATACCACACCACTCTTTCTCTTATTCTCTTTTGTTGCTTTGGAAGGCTGCCTTGGGAGGTTGTATAATTTACAAGTCCATGCATGTCCAAAAATGTCTTTATTTTGGCTTAACATTTGATTGTAATTTTAGCTTGCATTCTATTACCTTTTAACTTATTTGAGTCCTGTTACTGTGTGTATTGCTTCTTATGTTACCTAGCAAGATTTAGGCAGCCCTGAGGAGATGGATTGTGGGATTGTATATTTTGGTGGGGGGAGTCAACCTCAATATGGTTAAACAACATATTGTTTAAGGAGGGGGAGTCAACCTCAATATGGTTAAACAACAAAGGATTTTAAATAGAGTGGCTCTGAAAAGGGCCAGAGAATAACTATATTTATGTATAGGCTCTGTCACAACTGAGCTGTTGTGGTACAAAATCAGCCCTAGCCACTATGTAAACAAATGAGCAAGACTATGTTTAAATAAAACTTTATTTGTGTACACTGAAATTTGAATTTCCTATAGCTTTCAATGTGAATTTCATATAGTTTTCAATGCAAGTTTCATATAGTTTTCGATGCAAATTTCAAGGAATTTTCAATGTGAATTGGAAACTTCATGAAATTCAAATTTCAGTGTATACAAATAAAGTTTTATTTAAATGTAGTCTTGCTCATTTGTTTACATAGTGTCTATGGCCAATTCAGCTCTCAGACCATACAAAAACAGGCATCAGGCTGAAGTTGCTCTATGGGCCTAATCTGGTCTAAAACGAAAATAAAAAATAAGTTTTCCTTCACACTCCCTTATAATTCAAAGGATTGTTAGAAACCAAAATATCAAGTTTCAATTTTTTTTCCTTAATACTTTGAAGACTTTGTTCCATTGTTTGCTAGCATTCGGAATTGCTAATAAGGAGTCTAATGGTGATGTAATTCTCATTCTTTAGAACAGAAAGTACCTCCTCACCTCTAGATGTTTTAAACATTTTCTCTGTATCTCTGATACTGAAATTTCACCAGGATCTGTATAAATGTGAATTTTTTTTTGCTTGATATTTGATGGTTTTGTTTAATCAGAAGCCTATTATTCTTCACATCAAGGAAGTTATTTTGTATTTATGTAATATGGTTGCTCTTTTCTCTCTCTTGTTTTCTCCTCTTTCTATAATTCTTATTAGAGTGATATTAAATTTCCTAAATCTATTATTCATGAATCTGAACTTTATTTTTTCTGACTATTCTTTTTAATACTTTATTCTGAGAAATGTCCTCAATTTTATCTTCTCAATTTATCTTCTATAAATGTCCTCAATTTATCTTCTAAATTAGGAACGTCTTCTTTTTGCTCTTCCCATAAATGTTTTGTCTATTCATAGGATTAAAAAATCCTCCATCGTAATTTTGATTTATAAGAATTATTATTATTCAATCATAGTACACTGTTGTGTTTTTAGCTTTTGGAATTTTTCCAGGGTAGCAGGATCACCCACCCATATGTCCACTGTTTTCTCCTAAGGTTTCTCTCTGCTTTCTTCATCAATTCAAATCTCATATTCTGTCTTTCTACCAGTAAATCCTTCTTTTTTACTTCCTTCTCTGCTCCCTCCCACCTTCCCTGGAATTATATAGTTTCTTACTATTTGTAAACATTGTTTCTGTAATTTCTTTTTTTGAGGAAGAAGGAAATAGATGTATATCCTCAGTCTGTTATCTTGAGCAGGTAGATGAAGAGGAGGACAGGGTAAAAGTTGATGAGAATCTGGGGGAAAGGAGAAGGTGTTGCTTGGATTCCTGTGGTAGTTCATTTGGGATAAAATGAGAGGAATTGAGTACACTGCGGGAAGGAGGGAACCAAATCAATTTTTCACTGATTAACAATTGGGAGAGGAAATCAGAAATGGCAATACCATTCCTAGGAGAGAACCTGTAAGATGTGAATTAATGTTATATAATAGACCCAGAAGTTAAGATGGAGCTTTACAAGTTAAGGTGGTAATATTGATTTGTTATTGAGATGTAACAAACATATTTGTACCAAATAGTGAATTTAATTTTGTGGAAGAAACCAGACAAGTTTTATTTGGTTTCCTAGAAGCCTAACAAATTTATTATGGATAGGAACAAAATGGTAAGTATGACAAATTCCACTGTTACCCTGTTCCATATGAGGAAATGATTAATGTCCATTCAAATGTGTTATCAAGTCTTCCCAGTATCAATACTGGTGACATTCTCAATTAGGAGATAGGTCTACCCATTTTATTGTGTTTTTTGTCTTTAAAAGCATTTTAATTTTTGTCTTCTGAGTGTCATAGGTCCTGCACAGTGAAACCACATTTTAGAGTCTAAATGTTTATGATGGTGGCTCAGTGTAGGCATGGTTTAATCTTGCTCCCCAAATTCCTTCATGTCATTAATTATCACCCTCAGAGTGTACTTTCCTGGCCATTCGATATCACCTTTATGTTCTTGCTTTTGAATAGTCCACAATTTGCATGAATGAGGCCCAGAAGGGTACTCTGTCTCAGTTTAAATGATCTTCATAAACTGAATAGAACTTGGGAGGGAAAGAAAAAAGAAATTTAAAAAACCTACCTAACCCAAAACACAGAGCTATTCCCAAACAGAGTGTACAGACTGTGGATGTTCATTTTGTGTGCAAATAAAATCTAATCTTTTTCTCCCTCTCTCCCTCTCTCTCTCTCTTGCTTTTATAATGCAGAGCAGCTGTAGCAGTTTGGTCTTTTCCTCTGAGCTCTGTGTTGCTGAATTGAATAGTAACTTGTAAACCAATCTGTAGCCCAGGGAAGAGAAACTGAGAAATTAATTCCTCATCCCTTACTCTTTATACCATATGTATGACCCTTAATTGCATTCACAGGGTCCTATTCAGAATGTGTATTGCAAGCTTAGGAGACAAGGGAACTACCAGGCAAATCAGACAAAAAAGATAACCTTGCAAAGCTTTTGTTTGTGAAGTAATGTTGTGCTGGTTATATGTTTAACAAGCAAAAATATTTGAGAATAATAGGGCTTTGTAAATAAATTTGGGCTTCAGAGTTTCCATTTGGGGTTCACCAGTAAAAATGAAAACATGGTATTTGAACTTATTTCAACCTTTTAATCAGTGCTGAATGTAAATAATATCATAAGTATAACAGAGAGCACTACCTTATCTTTTCGCACCAAATGCATCTCTCACAAACTCTAAACCATTGTTATTAATTTTTAGGAGCAATGTGTTAATTTATATTGGTCAAACATTTTTAAACCAATGTGTATAGAGTATATTAAACTATTTTAAATGAAATCTATTAGAAAATCTACATCATCTATTGTACCAAAACTCACTCTATGCACAGTTTTCAGATGTATGTGTGTTAATAGCTTCAATACTCATATAGGAAAGAAAAATGGCCAGAGCAATAATTCACTGATCATTAAGATCTTGAAACAATCTCATATTTTTCTTATTAAAAAAACTAAATAAGCTTGTCTAGTACTACTGTAACACTTTTACAAGTTAATGTAGTAATATTGATTTGTTATTGAGATGTTGCAAACATATTTGTACGAACTAATTAATTTAATATTGTAGAAGAGACTAGGCTAGTTTTATTTGGTTTCCTAGAAACTTAACAAATTGACTATGGATAGGAACAAAATGGTGTCTGATTGGTGTATAATGGAAGCTGACTAAAAGGTGTTACAATGTCACTTTACTTTTCTGTACCTCAGTTTTCTTATCTTCAGAATGAAGTTGGGCTAGATTATCTCTAAGTTCTCATTTAGCACTTAGAATTTTTAGTGGTGTAATTTATATTACCCACTTTCAACCCACCAGTTGGCATAATTCACAACAAACTTATCTCATTTTCAATTTTAAGACTTGGGAAAATAAAAATTGACCTTAAAATTGCAAAGAAAGAGGAAACATCTTAAATTTTTACTGCCCTAGATGACTGGTTTTGTACATAATCAAAAAAGTAAATGTTTAATGGTATATCCATTTCTCTTACAACGTATTTCTTCCTTTATTCAGGTGTTATGATGGCCTACTATCTGCTTTACTCTCCAGATATATTCCCTACCCATTTACTAAAGCCCGGTGCTTATTGAAGAAATTAAAGCCTACTGTTCTGTAATTAGAGGCCAGGTTTAAAAAGTAATTGTCCCGGATAGGCACCCGTTAACTTAAATTTAGAGTAGAATGTAAAATTTATAAAATTGTTTCTGAGGACTAGTTTGTTTCTTACATTATTGAGTTAAAATTGACATAAAATATGATTTTATGTTTAAATTATACAATTTGAGTACTTTGACATATGTATTCACTTCTGAAACCAACACCACAATCAACATAGTGAACATTTCTATCACTCACAAAAATTTCCTTGTGGCCATTTGTAATCCATTTCTCTTACTTCCCAAGCAACTGCTATTCTGCTTTCTTTCACTATAGATCTTCCATTAAGTAGAATTTATTATAAATTAAAGCATACTATGTGTACTTTTTAACAGGTCCTTTCACTTAGCATAATTATTTTAAGATGCATTCTTTGTTGTTGTATGTATTGATAGCATATTCCTTGTTATGGATGAGATCCCATTGCATAGATATACCACAGATGGTTTGTCCATTCACCTGTTAATGGATATTTGCTTTATTTCCAGTTTGGGGCTACTAAAATAAAGCTGCTAGGAACATTCGTGCACAAGTCTTTCTGTGGTCATATGCTTCCTTTTCTCTTGGGTAAATACATAAGAGTGAAATGACTGAATCATATGGTAGGTATATGTTTAACATTTTAAGAAACTGCCAAACTGTTTTCAAAGTGGTTGTACTGTTTTAAATTCTCACAAGCAGTGTTGCTCTACACCAGGAATATGCAAGCTCTGTTCTATTGGCCAAATCTGGCCTGCAATCTGTTTCTGTATGGTCTGAGAGTTAGGAATGCTTTTTATTTTTTTAAGTGGTTGGGAAAAATTCAAAAGAAAAAACAATATTTTGTAAAATGGGAAAAAATAGATGAAATTTGGATTTTAGTGTTCATAAAGTTTTTCTAACACAGCTATATTAATTGATTTATATATCATATGTGTCTGCTAACAGGGTTAAACAGCAGTGACTAAGACCAAATGGCCCAAAAAAGAAATAATATTAGATATATAATCATATGTGATTTAAATTTGCATTTTCCTAATGACTAATGATGTTGACTATCTTTTTATATGTTTTTTTTCCATCTGTATATCTTTTTGGTGAAGTACATGTTCAAACGTTTTACCCTTTTGTTTAGAATAGTTTTTGTCCCTTTTTGAGTTGTAAGAACTCCATATATATTCTAGGTATAACTCTTTGTTCACATATATGTTGTGCAAGCATTTTATCCCAAATGTGGCTTCCTTACAGAGTTTTTCAAAGAGCAAAGGTTTTTAATTCGAAGAAGTCCAATTTATTGACTTTTTCTTTTATAGTTTGTGCTTTTCATATACTATTTAGGAAATGGTTTGCCCAACTCAAAGTCCGAAATATTTTTTCTATATTATCTGCTAAAAGCTTATAGCTTTAGTAGTTACAACTCTATCTACAATAAAATTTGAGCTAATTTTTATTTATGAGAAGTGATAAAAGTCAAGATTGATCGATTTTTACACAGGGTCATCCAATAGTTCTAGCAACGTTTTTTGAAAATACTGTTCTTTTCCCATTGAAATGCTTTGCACCTGTACTGAAAACCAATTGTTCATATATGTCTGAATCTATTTCTGGACTCTATGTTCTGTTCCACTAATCCACATGTCTACCTGATACCCATGCCATATTCTGTTGATTATTTTAGCTTTATAAAAAGTCACAAAATCATGTAGTGTGTCTACTTCATCCTTACTCTTCTGTGTAAAATTTGTTTTAACTATTCTGTTTTTGCATTTTTATATAAACATTAGAATCACCATTACAATTTCTTTAAAATACGCTGCCAATATTCACAAATGATATTTTGTATTTCTATGATATCAGTTGTAATATCTCCTTTTTCATTTCTGATTGAGTTTATTTGGGTCCTTTCTTTTCTATTTCTGGTTAATCTCATAAGAAGTCTACTGATGTTATTTATCTTTTCAAAGAACCAACATTTGCTTTCATTAATTTTCTGTAGTATTTTTTCTTTGTTTTTGATTTCATTTAGTTCTGCTCTGATCTTACTTATTCTTTCCTTCTGCTGGGTTTGGGTTTGGTTTGCTCTTCCTTTTCTAGTTCCTTGAGGTGATTCATTAGATTGTTCATTAGATTGTGAACTCTATTCATTAGATTGTTCATTAGATTGTGAATTCATTAGATTGTGATCTTTCTGTCTTTTTGATGTAGGCATTTAAGGCTGTGAATTTTCTCGTTAGGACAGCTTTTGCTGAAACTCACAGATTTTGATAATTTGTGTCCCCTTTGTCATTTTGTTTGCAGAATCTCTTTATTTGCACACTAATTTCCTCCTTGATCCAATAATCATTCACAGTAGATTGATTAATTTCCATGACTTTGTGTAGAATTGAATGTTTCTGTTGGACTTGATTTCTAATTTTAATCCACTATGGTCTGATTTTATTCCACTTGGTATAATTTCTATTTTTTTGAATTTCCTGAGAAAGGTTTTGCAGCCTAAGATGTGATCATTCTTAGAGAATGTTCCATATGCTGATTAGAAGAATATATATTCAGTAGATTTTGGTTGAATGTTCTGTAAATATCTGTTAGGCCCATTTGTTCTAGAGTTCTGTTAAAGTCCAGTGTTTATTTATTTTCTGCTTGGACCATCTGTCCAGTTCTGTCAGTAGGGTGTTGAAGTCCCTGGCAATTACAATGTTACTATTTATCACTTTGTTTAGATCTAGTATGGTTTGTTTTATGAATCTAGGCCCACCTGTGTTAGGTGCATAAATATTTAGGATTGTTATGTCTTCTTGACGAATTGCTCCCTTGTTATATAATGACCATCTTCGTCTTTCTTTACTATTGTTGATTTGAAGTCTATGTTATCTAATATGAGAATGACCACATCTGCTATCTTTTGATTTCCATTTGCATGGAATATTTTTTTCCATCCCTTCATCTTGAGTCTGAATGAGTCCTTACGTGTTAGATGTGTTTCCTAGAGACAGCAGATATTTGGTTTATGACTCTTGAGTGGGGAATTCAAGCCAGTCATGATTATTGAAAGAAGTGATAAGTTGGATGCATTTCTGTTCATCCTGTTTGGTAGAACCTCATTGCTTTGTTTTACCTCTTAAGTCAATACTGTATAGGTGCTCTGAGCTTTAGCTTTTGGGTGACTTTACACTGGTGGTTTTCTATTATTCTGATCAATGTATAATGCAGATCTGAGTACTTCCTGCAGGGTAGATCTGGTCTTGACAAATTGCTTCAGTGTTTCCTTGTCTGAGAAAGTCTTTCTTTGTCCACCATATAAGAAACTTAGTTTTGCAGGATACACAATTCTAGGCTGGCCATTATTCTGTTTAAGAAAACTGAAGATGGGGCCCGATCTTTTCTGGCTTGTAAGGTCCTGCTTCAGAAGTCTGCAGTGAGCCTGATGGGTTTTCCTTTGTAAATTACCTGATAGTTTCGCAGCTGAAATTAATCAGACTTATAAAGAAGAATTGATACCCATACTGTAGAAATTATTTCATAACATCAAGAAAGAAGGTATCTTCTGCAACTCATTCTACCAAGCCAGTATCACCTTGATACCAAAGCCAGGAAAAGATACAACAAAAAAAGAAAACTATAGATCAATATCCCTCTTAAATATAGAAGCAAAAATCCTCAATAAAATACTAGCAAACTGAATTCAACAGCACATCAAAAAAATAATCCACCACAACCAAGTGGACTTCATCCCAGGGATCAAGGGTGGTTCAACATAAGTAAATACATAAATGTCATTTGCCACATAAACAGAAGCAAAAACAAAGATCATATAATCATCTCAATAGATGCAGAAAAAGCGTTTGACAAAAGTCAGTGCCCTTTCATAATAAAAACTCTTAACAAAATAGGCATAGATGGAACACATCTGATAATTATAAAAACCATATATGACAAACTCATAGCCAACTTCATACTGAATGGGGAAAAGTTCAAAGCATACCCACTCAGAACTGGAAGAAGACAAGGATGCCAACTCTCACCATTTCTATTCAACATAGTGCTGGAAGTTCCAGCCAGAGCAATCAGGCAACAGAAGGAAATTAAGCATATCTAAATGGAGAGAGAGGAGGTTAAACTACCACTCTTTGCTGATAATACGAATTTATATCTAGAAAACTCCAAAGATTCCACTAAGTGACTCCTGGAATTGATAAATAAATTCGGCAAAGTCTACAAAATCAATGTACACAAATCAGTAGCATTCCTATACACCAAGAACAGTCAAGCTGAGAATCAAATCAAATACTCTATAATTTTCACAATATCAACAAAGAAAATAAAATCCCTAAGAATGTATTTAACCAAGGAGGTGAAAGATCTCTACAAAGAAAACTATAAAACACCGAGGAAAGAAAGATGATGTGAACAAATGGGAACATATCATGTTCATGGATATCAATATCATTAAAATTGTCCATACTACACCAAAGTGATTTACATATTCAATATAATCCCCATCAAAATACCACAGTCATTTTTCACAAATCTAGAAAAAATAATTCTGCACTTCATCTGGAACCAGAAAAGAGCCCAAATAGCCCAAGCAATATTAAGCAAAAGGAAAAAAATCTGGAGACATCACTTTATCAGTCTCTAAACTATACTACAAGGCTACAGTAACCAAAACAACATGGTACTGAGGATGGACTGACACAAAAATAGAGATATAGATGATTGGAGCAGAGCAGAGAACCCAGCTTTAAAACCATCCACATATTGCCATCTGATCTTTGACGAAGTAGAAAGCAATATACACTGGAGAAAAGAATCCCAATTCCATGAGTGGTGCTAGGAAAATTGGATAGCCGTATGTTGAAGATTGAACAGGACCCATATCTCGTACCGCTCACAAAAATTAATTCAAGGCAGATAAGAGACTTAAATCTAAGACATGAAGTCATAAAAATTCTAGGAAAAAGTGTTGTAAAAACTCTTCTAGATATTGGCCTAGGCAATGAATTTATGAAGAAGACACCAAGGGCAATTACAGCAACAACAAAAATAAATAAACGGGACTTGATTAAATTAAAAGGCTTTTGTACAGCCAAATAAATAATCAGCAGAGCAAATAGAAAACCTACAGAATGGAGAAAATATTCACATGCTATACATCCAAGAAAGGCCTAATTACCAGAATCTACAAATAACTCAAGCAAATCAACAAGAAAAAATTAAACAACAGTCTAGCTGTTGTTCATGTCTTTTGCCTATTAAAAAGTGGGCAAAAGACATAAACAGAAGCTTTTCAAAAGAAGATAGACTAATGGCCTATAAACATATAAAAAAAGTCAACTTCACCAATATCAGAGAAATGCAAAGCAAAACCACAATGACATATCACCTAACCTCAGTGAGAATGGCTTTTATCAGAATGTCCCAAAACAATAGATGCTGGCATGCGTGTAGAGAGATAGGAACACTTATGTATACACTGTTGGTGGGACTGCAAACTAGTGCAACCTCTATGGAAAATAGTATAGAGATTCCTCAAAGAACTAAAAGTAGACCCATCAAATGATCTAGTAATCCCACTCCTGGGTATTTACCCAAAGGAAAAAAGGTCATTTTATCAAAAAGACACTTGCACTAGAATGTTTATTGTAGCACAATTCACAATCACAAAAATGTGGAATCACCCCAAGTGCCCATCAATTCATGAATATATTAATAAAATGTGGTATATGTATTCCATGGAGTACTACTTAGCCATAAAAAATTAATTTGTACCTTTTGCAACAATCTGGATGGAATTGGAAACCATCCTTCTAAGTGAAGTATTGCAAGAATGGAAAAACAAACACCACATGTACTCACTATTGAATTGGAACTAACTGATCAGCATTCATGTAAACAGATGATAGTAAAACTCAACAGAAACCATGCAGGTGGAAGGGTGGACTAGGGGATGGGTGAAATCATACCTAAATGGATACAATGTACACTACCTGGGTGATTGGCAAACATATAACTTTGACTCAATCAGTATAAAAGCAATCCATGTAACCAAAACATTTGCACTCCCTATAATATTCTGAAATAAATAAATTATAAATTTTTTAAGCAATGCCAGAATTTTGGTTGGGTTACATGGAATTTATAGATTCATGTCAATTTGTAAAAATTGACATCTTAGCACTATTGACTCTCCTAATCTATGAGCATGCTATCTCATCCCCATTTAATTGGCACTTTGTTAATTTAGCTCAGCTAAATTTTCTTTTCATTATATAGGTCTTACCCATCTTTTGTCATATTTATCTGCTAATGTTTCATACCTCTGATGTTATTATATATAATGTTGGCTTCTTAATCTAAATTTCCTACTTTTTGTCAATTTAGGGAAATACAATTGATTTTTATATATTGACTTTCAGTTCTGCCACCCTGTTAAACTCAATTATCAGGTCTGGTGATATTTTAGAGATCCCTTAGGATCTTCCTCATATAGGAACATGTAGCTTTATTTCTTCACTTGTAATCAGTATGCCTTTTATTTATTTATTTTTCTACCTTGTTATACTGGTTAGGACTTCCAGCAGAATGCTAAATAGAAGTTCTGAGAATGGACTTTTTGTCCTATTCCCATTCTTAAGGACAGTCATTCAAAGCATTATCATTAAGTATGATGTTAGCTCTGGGTTTCTTTGTAGATGCCCTTTAATAAGTTGAAAAATTCCTTTCTACTTCTACACTGCTGAGAGTTTTTTTTTTTAATTAATCATAAATGGATGTTAAACTTTTGCCAAGTACATTTTCACCATCTATTGAGATGATTATATGGGTTTTCTTCAGTTGGTTATTATGGTGAATTCTACTGATTTTTTATTCCTTTGTTTAGATCCAGCTTTTATCTGGTATTATTGTCTTTATGTTTCAAGGAGTTTTTTTCAAATATATATTCTTATAAGAAGAGGATTTTGGTAATGTTTTGTATTAGCTTTTGTAATTATCTTTCTTAAAAAGTCCTCATTTCACTTTTATTTTATGAGAGTTATTTTTTGGGGGGTTGATAGTTTACCCCCAACCCTGAATTTTAAAAATTATATTCTGCTGTCTTATAGATTGCATTATTTCTGAAGGAATATTTGCTGTCATTCTTATCTCTGTTCCTTTGTGTATAATTTGTTTTTCTGCTTTGCTTGCTTTTAGAATTTGGCTTTATATCTGTTTTAAGCAGTTTTATAATGGTGTATCTTAGTGTTGTTATTCTATTTCTTCTACTCAGTCTTTGTTGAGCTTTGGGGATCTGTGTGTTTATAGTGTTTATAAACTTTGGAAATTTTTAAGCCATTAGTTATTTACATATATTTAAATATATTTTTCTAACTTCCTTTATCTTCTCCTTCTGAAACTTCAATTACATGTAGGTTAGTTTGCTTTTAGTTGTCTCCCAAGTCTCTGATGATCTATTTATTTCCCTCTTTGTTTCATTTTGTATAATTTCTATTGCTATGTCTTGATGATCACTAATCCATTTTTCTGCAGTGTCTAATTTTCTGTCAATCCCATTTAGTGTATTTTTTATCTCAAGAAGTATGATTTGGATATCTATATGTGTATATTTATGTATACATATATCTATGTATATCTATAAGTGTGTGTCATGTATATATAGTGTCTCTTTGTCCTGTTCACTTTCTTTTATTTTCTTGAACACACAAAGTATATTTATAAATGATGTTATATTTATTTGGTCTACAAATTCAATCATCCATGTAATTTCTAGGTATTTTGCTAGTGATTGATTTGTCTCCTTAGTAGGGGTTCTATTTCCTTGCTTTTTTGTATGCATAATAATTATTTTTTATTTATTGTATTTATTATTGCATAATAAGTGTACATAGTTTTAGGGAACTTTTATTGAATGCCAGACATTGTAAGTTTTGGTTTTATGTGTGGTTTTATGTGTAAGTTTTGGTTTTATTTTTTTCTATTCCTTTAAATATTTTGGAGGTTTTGTTCTGGTATGTAGTTGTTATTTGGAAACAGTTTGATCCTTTCAAGGCTGTTTTCAGGCTTTGTTAGGCACATCCAGGACAGTTTTTGGTCCAGAACTAATTTGTCCTACTATTGAGGCATTACCATTTTGAGAATGTATTTAATGTCCTATGTATTTAGAGGTCTTTCTATCTTTCTGTTTGGAAATCAAACTATTTCTAGCCCTATGGGTTCCTGATGTTTGTTTCCCCTGCCCCTTTTTAGTGATCCTTGTCCCAGACTTGCTGGTTTTGCATGTGTTGAATACTCAGCTGAAGGCTCAAGGAGAAACCTCTACACATCTCCAGACCTCTCTTTCTCCATAGCTCTCTTCTCTGTAGTACTCTGCCTTGTGATTTCTAGCCATTTTGGGCTCCTCCAACTCTGAACTCCATGCTCCTCCATGCAGAAAGACAGTGGGCCCTATTTCCTACCGCCCTGTGACGTAAAACCGCCTTTGTGCAAAAAGTTGAATCAGTGTTGGAGCTCACCTCATTTGTTTTCCCTGCCTAAGGGCTCACTGCCATGCCTGCCTATTTTCCATTTTCAGAAAACTCTTGTGCCATAACCTTTGCCTGCTTGTTCTTAGTTGTTTAAAAGAGTGCAAAGTTTTTAATTTGTTGAAGGAAGGTCACTGAAAATAAACGATATCTGCTTATATTTGTGCCTATAGCTTATCTGAACCCAACTTATTTGAAACTGTTCTAATGATCTCATCTTTCTGATTTGTTTCCTTCTGAAGTAATGCCCAAGACCGAAAAGGCAAGTATGTCTGCATAAAAACAGGAAAAAACAGAGATATGAATAGGAAAATGAGGTGTATGAAACTATTTCCCACAGCTTTACTTCTAGGGACTTCTTTCTACTCAAGTTTGGTGGCACCAGATGCTTTAATCTGGTAGTTGAGAAGTTACAATAATGTAAGTCCATCTTTTAACTTTTCCACTTGGCATCCTTTGATATCTTTGGTTTGACAGTCCATGACAATATTCATAAACACCAGAGACTTTATCACCATGATAGGAGGCTCACAATCCTTTATGGATTAAATATTTATATTTATTTCTTATTTTTATTCATAGTCTCTCAAGTAGATGTTAAATGATACGGAGGGAATGGTGGGGGTTTTTATCTTGATGTGACAATCACAGCAGGAAAAAGCTGATGTTTAGTACCACATAACATGTCTCTGTTTTTTCTATCTGTTCTTCTGCAGAATTGCTGGAAAATAGCTTTTCAATTCCCAGATTCTTTTACAACATTTTACCATATGCTCATCCAAAAAAAAAAAAAAAAAGAGTACTGTGCCCCAGATTTGCTTGATTCTATATGTCCATTCCAGGAGGACATACGTTTGCACTGTTGTAAGCAGAAAATAAAAATTATCACCTTTGTTCCACTTCCTAGGCTTCCTTATTATTATGTAATCATCCATAAGCTTATATTGTTTTATTTTTCTCTTACCTTACCAAGGAGAGATGGGGCCCCTGCAATCTGAAAACATAGAAAGTACATATGTCTACTACTTATATGGGGTGGGAAGCTAAAAGTGTTGACAAGAGATCATATAACAGAAAAGCTGAAAATGGTAATTTTGGCTTTAAGAGGCAGTGTTTACAAATATTTAAGAAACATGAATTGTTGAACTTTGAAAATATTTTTTGACAAACCACGCCTTCTTTAATTTATGTAATATTACCTAACTTTATGAGGTAATATATTATTTCCTAACTTATAACAAAGTTGGGACATCTTTCTAAATTTCTGTTTACCGGGAGAAGGAATTCTGCATCACCAGAAGTTGATTCAACTTAATATTCTCTTGTGATGAGATCAGGACATTTACTGTTATAATACTTGAGTTCAAAAAATTATAGTCTTTGACTAATTGGTTAAACCACTGAAAGTTCTAGAAAAAATCAGTAATTCTAAGTGCAATAATAAAATTCTCCTGTCTCACTAGGACCTAAAATTCGATAATCCTACAACTATTTTACTGTCCCTCATTTACATCATGTTCTCCTTATCCTCCTTGCCAAGAGCAAATGCATTCACTTTCTGGCATGTTTCTTCAACTCCCTTGGGCACCTCTGGCTTTCTCACATTCACAGGACAAAGTCTGAATCTTGCTTAAATCTAAACTACTGGCTCTTCTGCTCTTGAACTCACACAAGTTAATGTGTCTAGAAAAAAATATATTCACATCTAATGGGTGCGGTGAGCATCGTCTGGGGATGGACATGCTTGAAGCTCTGACTCGGGTGGGGCAAAGGCAATATAAGTAACCTAAACACTTGTACCCCATAATATGCTGGAAAAAATTAATAATAATAATAAATACATGATTTACTAATTGACTTGCTTTTTAATATATGATGATTGACCTCAAATGTGCTCTCCGTACTTTCCAGATATCTGATTATGTACAATATGCTATTTTTATTTTTAAATTTCTAAATCACTTCCTATTTCACTGAGAAAATTGAAACAACCAGGAAAGAATTTCCACAATTTTCCACTATCACCTTTACCACCTACCTACCTCTTTATTCACATAGTTTTCCTGTTTGCCTTGTATTATAGATGAAGTGTCCATAGTATTGTGTGAGACAAACTCCTATACTTGTCCACTAGGTCCCCATTCCCTCTTCATTACTCAGATATATTCCACTAGCCATTCTCTACTTCCTAGTACATTTTTCTGCCCTCTACCAGATCACTTCCATCAGCATTTAAAAGTGCTTAAATTTATTCCAACTTAAAATACAACAACCAAAAAACTTCTGATATTAATTCTCCTTCAAGTTAATGTCTCATTTCTTTCTTCTCTCTCTTTTTTTTTAATAGAAAAACTCCTCAAAAGAACTGTCTATATGGGCTATCTCTAGTCATTCTCCCTTTATCTTCTATTGACTCTATACCAATCAGTCCATCTCTCCACCTAAATATGCCCTACTCAAATTTACCAATCATCTGCATGTTGCTAAATTCAATGGTCAACTCTCAGACCACATCTGACATGACCTCTCAGTAGCATTTGACAGAGTTGATCATTTCTTTCTCTGTGAAAGGTTTGCCACTTGGCTTTAGAATGCCATCTTCTCCTTTGGGCCTTCCAATCTCCCTGCTGTTTTCCTCAGTCTCCCACTGAACTTTTCAGGGCTCTGGAACCCACTGTTTAGGGCTTTTTTATACTCTACTTATACTCATCTATAAGACAGTCATGCCCAAAATTTACATCTCTGCCCTGGACATTTCCCTTAACTTCAGATTTATATATGTAGCTGACTCCTTGACATCTCGACCACTTGCCTATCTAATAAGCATCTCAGACTTTATAGGTCCAAAAATAAACTCCTGAGCTTCATCTCCAACTTATAGTCTTCCCATTTTAGTGAATAATAAATTCATCCTTGGCTCAAGTCAAAATTTTGGAGTAATCTTTGACTTTACTCTTTCACAAATACTTTCTATCCATTCCTTTAGCAAATTCTGTTGAGCTGAGCTTCAGAATACATCCACATTCAACAGCTTATCACAACAGCAGCGCTGTTTGCTGTATAGCAGCATCACCACTCACGTGAGTAAATATAACAGTCTTAGTACTCACCTCACAATGTGCACTTTCTCCTGCCCACTCTGTTCTCTGTACAGCTGCAAACATGATTCTTTCAATGCTTAAATTAGATCATGTTTACCATCTGCTCAAAAACCACTAATGACCTGCCCTCTTACTCAGAGCAAAAACCAACGTCTTTAGAGTCATCTCAGATCATCCCATGGCTGTTTTCATTGCACCTTTCAGGTCTTTTTCAAATGTCATCTTCACAATGGCACCTTTGCTGACTACCGGTTTAAAATTGTAAAACATCCTCCAGGCCCTGACACTGCCCGTTTTCCTTCCATCCTTTATTTATTTTTTTCCTAAAGAACACACCACATCATTGCATATCATATGTTTTTGTATTTATTTTTTATTGTCTGTCTTTATCAATAAAAGGTGACCTTGTTAAGAGCAGTGATTTGTCTTTCTTTCTGTTTTGTTTCTTATATTAGCACATAGAACAGTATCTGGTACTTAATATTTGTTGAAGGACCGAAAGAAACAAAGCTTTTATAGAAACTGAAATATTTATTGAGTTTTCAAAAATACATTTAGTAGGTATAGACTACTATAAGCTGTATGGATATCATATTTGTATTCATAATCCCAGGCATCATTTATTGTTAACCAAATGAAAGCATCACTGGCTACTTCAATAGTGATGTGATAAAGGAATATGAGTTAATGACCTGTATGTGTGTGTGTTGTGTGTGTTGTGTGTTCCTTATTCATTACCCCTGCCCACAATGTATCACTATTTTGTTTCAATTTCCAATGGCTCCAAACTTTTACAGCCAGCGCCCCCCCCCCAACACACACACACACACGTTTAAGACTTTCCACACTTAGGCATACCTACCTATCACACATAGTTCACATTATTTCTCACTGAGAATTTGCATTTCTACAACTATTTTCCCTGTCTCAAGAGCACTGTGCTCTCTTTATGCTTAAGTAAGCACCTATGAATTTTCCTTACCTAGAATGCCCTACCATTTCTCACCTATGTTAGAACATTTCCACTGTTCTACATGACAAATGCAGCCAATACTGACTAGCCTCTTCTCTCTAGATTTACAGACATCATTATCTGTTATTCATGTAATATTTTTCCTAATCTGCCTTATATTGAAAGCATTCTGGTCATATGGCTTCATTGACTTCCTAAAACATCCACCTGCAAAAAGACAATTCTGATAGAATTTAATTGCCTATTTTCTTTGAATTTATGCCCCTCATGCTGAGCACTGATAGAGCACCTAGCAGATTGGGAGCACCTAGCTACCCGAAATTCATGATGTCAGACCTCAGTGGTACTGCCATTGATTTCCTAATTAATCCTAACCCTCATTTTTTGCAACAGTTATTTCCAACCTTCTCTCTTTTCCTAAAACCTCTGTTCCTGCTAGTTTGCTTCTTATCCCTCAGCATATGTCCTAGCCTCCTACTTCAAAGAGAAAATAGATGCCTATTAATATATCTTTCTCAACTTCATGCAACCAAAGCAGCTTATTTGCACCTGCACTTCTCCTCTTTTCTCTCCCTCTCATTTCCATGTAGGAACTGATGGTCTAAGGCTAATCTCTCTGCTTGTGAGCAGATCTCTTCCCTTCTCACCTGTTCAGCATTCTCACTCCATGGATGAGGGAGGATTCCTTCTCCTGTGTCTTCAACTAGCCCACTATTTGGGGCTTCCTTTCAAACAGTACTAAACATGCTCAAGTGTGGCCTCACTTTAAAACAACCTCAGGTCAGGCACGGTGGCTCACGCCTGTAATCCTAGCACTCTGGGAGGTGGAGGCAGGCAGATCGTTTGAGCTCAGGAGTTCAAGACCAACCTGAGCAAGAGCGAGACCCTGTCTCTACTAAAAAAAATTTAAAAAAATTAGCTGGGCATGGTGTCATGTGCCTGTAGCCCCAGCTACTTGGGAGGCTGAAGCAGGAGGATCACCTGAGCCCAGGAGTTTGAGGTTGCTGTGAGGTAGGCAGATGCCACGGCACTCTAGCCCTGGCAACAGAGTGAGACTGTCTCAAAAAAAAAAAAAAAAAAGAAAAGAAAAGAAAAGAAAAGAAAAAAGAACTAAAATATATATATATAAATATAAGACAACCTCTTCTTGATATTACATTCTGGCCACTCCCCTCTTCATCACAACTTGCTTTATGGTTACAGACTTTGAAGGCATCAAATATTCATCTTTTCCTGCTCATTTCTCAATCCAGCATATTCTAGTTTCTGTCCCTACCACTCTGCTGAAACCCTAACTCCAAATCTTAGGATAAAGTCTTAATTCGCAGCATGGCTTAATGCAGCCTGCCTTTTGAGCCCCACAGCTTGTCATACCTTCCTCAGTGTTCCCTCGTCCACACGCCCCACCTGTCCCCAACACACACTATGCGCCAGAGCTTCTTACAGTTCTTAGAAGATCTAACGAGCTCTCTGCTTCTCTGACTTCCAAGATTTCACTTCTTGTGACTTTGACTGGCGAGGTAGCATTTGTGCATTCTCCAAGTCTCACTTGAGACAGTATTTTATTCAGAAACTTCTCTGACCCTGGTCATCTCACAATTCTGAGGTTAAGGCGCTTTGTGTATGTTTTCCCATAGAAAGCTGTATTTCCCTGTGCATTGTAATTGCTCATTTAATTGTGTGTGTCACCCCCTAGGTCAGAAATTTCATAGTGGCGTAAATATCCTTATTTGGCATTATATCCTCGGTTATCTACTAGAGTGCTTGTAGGCTACATATATACTATGGTTTAGCCACTGTGAAATTTTTGATGTGTGTGTATATGTGTTCAATAAACCTTTCATGTTTGCCTATTTTCAAACATGGACAATCCATATTTACAGTTCTAGTTCTGTGTTAGGATTTGTGAACCAAACACAGGATTACCTTGTCCCTGTAAATCATCACATTAGCATGACATTTTTGGAATACTAGAGGATCATTCCCATAGCTGTTTTTAACTACAAATATATTATGTCTAATAATATTGCCAGAATTTAATAATAATATAATATAGCTATAATATTAATATATACTGATATAATATGGATATTAGCTATAATATTAATATTGGAGTGCCCCAGGGCTTAGTCCTTGATCTTTATCCCTTCCTTATCCATCTCTTTTTTAATAATTTTAATCAACCTCATTGTTTAAATACTTTATCGATTATCTATTGCTGTGTAAACAACTGCTCCAAAACTTGGTGGTGTAAAAAAATCATTTATGGTTTTTGTGGCTCTATGCATTGACAAAGGGGTTACTCTCCCATTGTCACCTGGCCGCATGTGCAGCTGCATTCAGCTGGCAGGTTGGCTGGGAAGTCCAAGCTGGTCTCGAACTCAGGTTTGACAGTTAGTGCAGCCTCACAGCTGGGGTGCCTTGGTTTTCCTCCTTGTGGTCTCTCATCTTTCTGTAGTTCAGACAGGCTGCCTTATGTGTCAGTTTCAGAACAGTATTCTAAGATCATGCAAGGGAAAGCCGAAAGACCTGTATAGACCTTGTTTCAGAAGTCACATTGTCCCTTCTGCCACAATTTATCCGTCAAAGCAAGTCACAAGACCAGTGAAAATTCAAGTCCCCAAATTTTGTCTTCTTCTGGTACATACATCTTTATTAGGCTTAGACTTGTATATCTGAACGCAACTAAACATCCTACCTGGATATTTAAAATGTGTCCAAGACTGAACCCCTTGTCTTTCCTACCCTGAAAAACTATTCCATTCACCACCTTCCCCACCACAATTAATGACAAATCCACCCCTCTAATTGTTCTGGCAAAATCCTAGATGTCACCTTAGACTAGACTGGCCATATAATTTATCATGCAAACTGGGAGAGACAAGGGAAATAAAAAGTAATTGAAATTATATAATTTTTAAAGTAGGTATTTTCCAACTGACTATTTGACTTTATTATGATCTAGAAAAGATTTTACTCAAAACTATTTTCAAAAATAAAATTAAACATTATTTGCTCTAAAATAAAGTTAAAATACATTCTTATATTTAAAAAATACAAAACATGGATTTTGAATTATTATAAATTCAATGTATTCTTCTTCATACACTATAATATTTTTAAATGATAAAAATATATGTTGATATATATGATATATATGTATATATATGATATATATTGATACATATATATAATGATAAAAATATTATATCCATAAGTGCCAAAGTACTTAGGAAACTCAGAGAAAATTCTGCTAAGTAGAAAATATCTCAATTCCATTTTTTTCATTAAAGTATATATATGGTTCATCTCAAATATGCCACAATTTTTTTCTTTGCCTCCATCAAATGAACCTTTATTTAATTAATATATTTACAGGAAAATATTGTTCAATAATTTACATATGATTCTTTTGAATGCTTCATCAAACTTACATGGTGCAAACTCATAAAACTTTGTAATTTCATTACATGAGTACAGAATATGCATATATACAATTAAAAATAGGAGCTCCATGAAAAAATTTTTCCAAGTTGGGATATTGCAGTTGAAGTTGTCAAATTTCAAAATGAAATCTTGGACATCATCTGACCTATCATCACTTATTTTGTCTTATTATTCATTGCTTTCACACAGATAAATTTGAGTATCTTTTTGCTTTTAGGCTTTATTTTAAATAATTAGCTGCAATTCATTAAAATTTTTAGAGGCTGGAGTGTGGGGTTTATTTTTGCTGTTGTTTGGCTTTTTGTTTTGGTTTCCCAATTCTTGAATACTTCAATTAAATATTCCCAAATTATTTTGAACAAACATCAATTAAAATTTACAGGACTCACTTATAAAAGGTTCACTACCATTATGGAACACTTTGTAGTATTTCAAAAGATCGCACATGGCATGCACTGCCTTACTGAAATATTTTTATTTTTTTTTTTTTAATTAAACATCAACTTTGTAGCTCACTTTTTCTGTGTATAAATGAAAATTCTTTGTAAATTTTCACAACTTTCATTTTGATTTTTAGAGTATGAATATGATATGTGTGCTCTAATCAATTCCAAATATATTTCTACTTCACAAGAATCTTTTCTTTTTTCCTTTTTCTTTTCTTTCTTTCTCTCTTTCTTTTTTTTTCTTTCTTTTTTTTTGTTTTGAGACAAGTTCTCACTGCGATACCCAGGATGGAGTGCACTGTGCATTGGCATGATCTTAGCTCACTGCAACCTCAAACTCCAGGGTGCAAGCAAACCTCCTGCCTCAGCCTCTCAGTAGCTGGGACTCAGGAGCTCCACCATGCCCAGCTAATTTTTTTTTTTTTTCTTTTTCTTTGTGTGGAGATGGTATCTCACTACGTTGCTTAGGCTAGTCTTGAACTCCTAGCCTCAAGTGGTCCTCCTGCCTTGGCCTCCCAAAGTGCTAGAATCCTAGCACAGGCCTGAGCCCCTGTGCCTGGCCTTTCTCAAGGATCTAGGTAAATAAGAAAACTGTTCTTTTTATTATGATACTCTATTCCCCCAAATTTGCATTCAAATTTTCACTAAAAAACAAATAATTTTATCTTTATTGTTGCACTTCACCAAATGGCATTTGAAATAATGGCATTCAAATAATTTGACCTTCAAAAGTATGAAAATTAAAAAACTTCACTTTGAATCAAATGAATAACATAATCAAACCATTACTTAGTTAACTGATTTTCTATTTGAAGAATCTGATGACACTCATATAACAGCAGCATCACTTAATTATTCACAAAGTTCCTCAACTATTAGACCACAGAAAACTTGAAATGGAAGCTGAACAAAAGTAATATAAAATAATGAACGTTGATCTAAAGGAAAAGTTATCTTTCACTTAGTGATACATAAAACCGCATTTGGCAGTTGCACATATTAAATCATTTTTGGTGACAATCTTTTTCAAATAACAACTAACTTGAAGTAGACACTGATGTTTCCTTATTATATTTTTGTCTTTTGGTTTTCTTGTGACCTGTGGTATTATTATCATCCCCATGGAGGTTGGTAAATGTAACAAAAGTTGTGTAAGTTCCGTATTTATCATCAACTTTCTTGAAGAATGAATATTCAGTATTTTTTATTATTATTAAACATGAATTTAGTGTGTTTTTAGTTTAGTGAAGCCAGAAGAGCTTATCACAAATGATCACAAAAGCATTACAAAATAATAAAACAAATTGTTTTACATTCATGTCACGCAATATATGACATATAAGAATGCAATTCGTAATAAAACCACTGTAGCAAGAATGCTCAGATTCTAATCTATACAAGCCTGATTTCTAATTTCCACTTAAATTGCACGAATCATTGTGACTGTGGACACTTCCAACTGGTGATCTGGTAACATTTTGTAGCTCACAGCCCCAGCGGGCACCACTGACTTGTCCCCAAGCGGTCGGCAGGAGTGACAGTGCTGGATGCTTCTCCCACCCACAGAGTGTGAGTGCTGCTGTCTGTAAGGAAGCGCCTTTCATTTTCTCAGAGGGACACAGAGTCTTCTCTTTCTCTTGACGCACATCTAGTCCATCAGCCCATACTGTTTTCTTTACCTTCAAAATAGATCCAGAATCTTACCATATCTTACGACCTCCTCAGCTACTGCCTTGGTTCCAGTGACCATCACCTCTAGCGGGAATTCTTGCCACATTGCCATAGCCTCTCAGTTGGTCTCTCCACGCCACCTTTGCCCCTCACCAATCTATTCTCAACACAGCAGCCAAAGTGATACTTTTACATTTTAGGTTAGCACCCTCCATTCTTCTGCTGGAAACCTCGCAGTGGATCCCCACGTAGCTCAGAGTGACGGCCAGAGTCCTTACCACGGACTCTAAAGCCCCGCTCCATCTGCCTGTTACACCTGGAACTCGTCTCCTACCACTCTCCCCTTTCTTGCTTGCCACGGCCACAGAAGACTCCTTGATATGCCCCAAATACTCTAAGTGTCTTCTCACCTGAGGGCCTTTCTTTTAGGTGACCCTTCTGCCTGCAATGCTCCTTCCTCAGATATCCTCTTAGCAAAATTCCATCACATTTTTCTAGAATGCAAATTCAAATCTGATCTCCTCAGTGAGATCTACTCTGCCTGTCCTATTTAACATGGCTACCTGAACATATCCCTACCTGGCTACTGTTCTCCACATTCTGCATTACTGTTTTCCTTTTTACTCTGCAATATTTGGTGTCTGTATACTATATATATATACATATATATGTATATTGCTTACAATATTAACCCACTTAGCCTATCATGCTACAGTAACAAATGACCTCAATCAATCATAAATGTAACAACATTTTATTTCCATGGATCGGCTACAGCTCTGCTTCAGTGTCTTCTTAATTCTGAATATTCCATGCTGAATTGCTTTCCTTCTGATGGAGGGAAAAGAGCAGAAGCTTCTGCTTTGAAGCAGCATCCATTACTTCCACTGACATTTCATTAGCTAAAACAAATAATATGGCCAAGCCCAAGGTCAGAAATATAGGAAGTGTAATCCTCCCGCAGAGAGGGGCTTAATACTAGTTAATGTTTATTATTTATTGTCTGTTCCCCTGACTAGTACCTCAGGGGCAGGGCTCTTTATCTGTTTTTTTCCCCTGATAAATATTAAGTACCTAGAACAAAGTTTTGCATATAGTAGATATTAAGTAAAATTTTATTGAATAAACAAATGAGTGAAAATGGACAGTTTATCATATGGTTTTGCATTTCCATAGTCATCTAAAGTCTTTTAGAGTTGCTATGATTAAGGTGAAGGCTATATCTCATTTAAAAACAAATATATTACAGGCTTATATAACAATTAATTTATTGATGATATTTAACTTCCAGTAAGGATTTTAAAAAAAAGAAAAGAATAATGAAGAATATTCCAATAATCAGGAAATGAGGGGTCCATTGCTTGTTCTATAGTTTGTAACTGGCTATCTGCTTAGCCTTGAACATGTTTCCTTTGCTAAAAGAATCCGTATGGCAATGTAGTGAACACGAAGGGTGTGTCATGATTAGTCTAGGCCAATAATGATATTCTTTTCTTCTCTTATTCTTCGCAGAGATTATTCAGGTATGATTGCCTGAAGAGGAAATTTTGGGGGAGATCTAGGAATTAATTGTATGTAATGAAATATGGAATTGTATAAAGAGAATGTAGTTTTTAGTCCTCCTCTGCTTCTCTTCCTGCTTGGATACTGTTTGGTAATGATGACATGCCTGGAGTTGTGGTAGCTGTAATGTTACCATGAGGTGACAAAACATAAAGTTGAAGAAACACACAGAGAATAAGTGATTAAAGCAATGGAAATGGAAAGAGCCAGTGTCTTTTATCACATCATTGAGCTAACAAACCAGTCCTGCAATTGCTAACCTACAGAAGTTTTGCTAAGCAAACAATGCATGTTCTTAAGTAGTTGCTGGAGACATTATAATTTGCATACCAACAGATTTGAATACATCCTGCAATAGATCACTTGGGCCCCTCAAAAATCATGAACAAATATCACAACATTTTATAATACAGCAATATGTTTCAAAAATGATACTAAAAAAGTAATGTTGGGGCATTAACAGTTTTATTTGATAGGGTCAAATGCTAGAGTATAAACCAGTTTGACTAGATAATAAATGGGGGACAACTTTAGAAAATAATTGAGTTTTACTTGCATTGATCTACAGAAGTAGTTTGAATAATTTTGTTATTTGTAATCGGCTCTTTTAAATCACATAGATTCAGTCACAAATTGATGCATCCTATTCCAAGATTTAGCACCATATTTGCTGTGGAAATAAAAAAATACTTGATAAGTATTTTGCTATTCACTTAGACTATAAGCTTGACTTTGAAAGGGAGTCTAGTGCTGCTTTGGGTAAATATGGTTTTATAATGTCATAGGCTGTAGGGAATAGCTTTAGAAGCATCTGGCAATTAATATGGGACTTTGGGTATTAAGTATCACCCATGAACAATGGAAGCTTTGCTCTAAATTCAGGGAGACACTGTGGGTTGCAGAAGAAGTGATGGGAACCTGAAGAACTAGATTTGCCCCTGTAGGAAGATGATTCATTGATATGAGCAAGAGGTTAAATGACATTCTTAGTGAGTTTCTATTAGTTATAAATTTGTTTCGTGGCAAATAACAGACAATTACCATGACTTCAACAAAGTTTTATTTGTCTCATAAAGCAGTAAGTTAAAAGGTAGAAATTTAAGACTGCCATGGTGGCTCCATGATGCCGTTAGGAACTGAAGCTATTTCCATCTCTCTCTTCCATCTTTTTAGGCATTGCTTAACCCTTATGTTTCCTGTTTCAAGGTTAATGAATAGAATTTTCACCTTATGTTGGAATTTCTGGAAAGAAGAAGGGTGAGGACTAGCCTTACTAGTGAGATTTTGCTTTTTGCTTTTGGAGGCAATGCAAACTTGAGGCACTTCTAACAGTATCTCATTGGCCAGAACTGTCATAGCCTACCCCTGGCAAAAAGATAAATGGAAAATTGAGTATTTCCACTTTCCAGTGTCTATGGTAGAATGATACAAGGGTGAAAATAAGCATGAGTAGGTTCTGGAGAGTCAATCAATAGTGTTATTATATAGGAAACAGTTATGTTTTTCTGATCTCTTTTGTCTTGAGCTGAGAGAGCACGTATGAATCTCCATAAATACAGAGGGCAGAAGTGACTCCTTTTCTGAATATGCCAGTCCCATGCATTTTGCTGCCTGCAATTCTCTCCCTTTCTCCATTTTTAATATGAACATTGCTTATCTTCAGAGTCAAGTACATAAATTTTGGTGCCTAGTACAGAGTGAAGATGTGGGACCCTGACCAGGAACAGGGAAGTCAATCTCCACTTCTGACAGGTCTGCAACTCCAACCCAGGGCAATGAGTGAACCCCAAGGACTTGCAACCTCTGCTTTTGGACATATGTTGTAACTTGGCTTAAGAGTAGACAAGAAGCCCTTTCTAAGATGTCCGCTGAATGTGCGTTTCCTGACTCTTCCAGCCCATTCTAGTTCCCAGTTTTGCCTAGTCATGACTCCCTAGCAAGATTATAAGCTTCCTGGGTGGTTGCAGCTGTTAAGAACCTTATACTATTCTCTTCACCCTAGTGCTGGACACTTGGTAAACACATCATTAATTGTTCTTGTCTTTTGTCTCTGACTGCAGCACAGTGTCTCTTAACTGTGATGATGATCCCGCTATCCAGTGATCAGCAGTGATACTGTGGATGGAATTATGGAGATAAATGTTTGGCACAGAGAATTTTCTGAAGATCCTCACCATGCTCCATGCCAACATTCTCCTTGGGGACTTTACAGAGTCCTTAGGGACACATGCAGCGTCTGTGTTTCAAGACAGATTCGAGAAGGACTATTGAGACTCACTTTCTCTCTCTTACCTTTAGACTTAGTTTCTTGCTTAATTTCTATTATAATCTGGGAACTGACATTATCTATTCTCTGGGCAGAGTCACAGTCAGAGTAGTCCAACAATCAAAAAGTAATTAAAAGCCAACCTACCTTTTACTGACATTTCTTGAGGAAGGTCCAAGGGATTTAATGCATAATTCATATCAATATCCTCACACTCTGCAACTGCCCCCAAAACCTCTGGGTCTGCACTTTATAATCTACTTCCAGCAAAAAATCCGACAAAGGCACATTTCATATGGCTCTTGTATCTTTGCTGTCTCCCTCATTCTGTTAAATCTTCTCTTTTATTTTCCTTTCAGTACAGATATAGGGGTCCCCTGACCTACCATCCCAATTATATTCTCCCCACCCCACAAGATGCATAGAAAGGCTCAGGGACTTTTCTGACAGATTCAAAATTTTCCCTAAAAGTTCAGAGAGATAGAGATAGTTAAAAGGCGGTAAGAGACCTAGCTTTAGGAAGAGAAGAGGGGAGAGTTTTGAAACATTTATAATTGAATATTTTTAAAATTTCCATTTCCCTGAGAATCATTGTCCATATCTGACTGGACTTCCTTCCCCCTGACAAGGAAGAGGATCTGTCTCACTGAGTACATGTGGCTCTGTGCTCAGGGGCAGAGAGCCAAGATTGGTTTCTGTTTATCATGGAAAAGAGCTCAAGGTACTTAGTTTTAAGCTGCACTGAATCTGGTATCATTTATCTGTTTATGTTCTTTTAAAAAAGCCTTTAAAAATTCAGTGCAGAACAACAACAACAACAAAAAAGCAAATTGTCCTTTGATTCCATAATGGCTTTTATTCCCCAGAACTGCAGTGTGCAAATAAAGGAAAGCAAATTATGTTCTGAATTAAACTTTTCTTGCTTCAGCTAGGCTGAGTCACCTTTGACGTTCCATTTTTTTTGAACAGAGCTGGCCGCACATTTAGAGCTATTTTAAAAGATGTCACGTACAAACCTGCAAACTTTACGATGTTCTACTTCAGGCAAGTCATCTGAAGGAAGGTAACTGAGCTGAATTTACCCATATATTTCCCTAGGCTTCAGTTCTTTCCTAAATCTATTGGTATCTATAGTAGCATCCAGAATATTAAAGCACAATCATTATAGATGCAGTCCTCTCTGGTCCTCTTGGATGCACCACAGATGGCAAGATGAGATTGAAGCGAGAAGATAAATGCATTAAACTTCTCCTTGCATATATCCCATGGTGGGGAGAGAAACAAATGGTTAGCAATATTTCAGTAAACAACTTCAGAATGTTTCTTATGCTTTTAAATAGCCAAGAATACAAGCAAAAGCCTATTGCTCTAATAACTTAAATAAGTCCATATAGATTCTGAAAGGAAGCTATCTGTGGAGGGTGAGAGGAAAGTGATATAAGAAGGTTCATAATTAACATAAATCAGAGGACCTAAAAATTAATAATCTCTACATCTCTGTGCTCTTCCTACTGATATTTTTTTTCAATGAATGCTACACATGAAGATATTTTTAAGCCCTGTGCAGTCAGTGGCAGGTCCCAAATTTCTCTGCGTGAGGGGCTTGAGGCATCACTCTGATGAGAAAACAAAGGAGCTAAAATATGTATCTGGAGACTGTTCATTCACAAGTACAGGCAGACCTCATTTTATTGCACTGTCCTTTATTGTGCTTCCCAGATATTGCGTTTTTTACAATTTAAAGGTTTGTGGCAACCCTCCATTGAGCAACTTTATTAGTGCCACCATTTTTCCAACAGTATGTGCTCACTGCATATCTGTGTCACATTTTGGTAATTTTTGCAATGCTACAATTTTTTTCATTGTTAAAGCTGCCATGGTGATCTGTTAATTAGTGATCTTCAGTGCTACTATTGTAATTGTTTGAAGGTGCCGCAAGCCACACCCATATAAAATGGCAAACTTAATGGATAATGTTGTATGTGTTCTGATTGTTCCACAGACTGTTCCCCCATCTCTCTCTCTCTCCCTGGGCCTTCCTATTTCCTGATACACAATGGTATTAAAATTAGGCCAGTTAGTGACCCTTCAATGGCCTCTAAATACTCAAGTGAAAGGAAGTTTGGCATGTCTCTCGGTTTAAATAAAAAGATAGAAATAATTAAGTTTAGTGAGGAAGGCATGTCAAAAGCAAAGATAGGCTACAAGCTAGGCCTCTTACTCTAAACTGCCAAACTGTGGATGCAAAGGAAAAGTTCTTGAAAGAAATTAAAAGTGCTACTCCAATGAATCAAAAGAAAATGAAGCAACCTTATTGATAATATGAAGAAAATGTTAGTGGTCTGGATATAAGATCAAACCAGCTATAATATTCCCTTAAGTCAAAGCCTAAACCAGAGCCTATAAAGGCTGAAGAGGTGAGGAAGCTGCAGAAGAAAAGTTGGAAGCTAGCAGAGGTTGGTTCATGAGATTTTAGGAAATAAACCATCTCCATAACATAAAAGTACAAGGTGTAGCAGTAAGTGCTGATATAGCTGCTGCAGCAAATTATCCAGAATATCTAGTTTCGATCATTGATGAAGGTGGCTACACTAAACAACAAATTTTCAACGTAGACAGAACAGCCTTATTTTGGAAGAAGATGTCATTTAGGACCTTTGTAGCTAGAAAGGAGAAGTCAGTGCCTGGCTCCAAAGCTTCAAAGCACAGGCTGTCTCTCTTGTTAGGGGCTAATGCAGCTGGTGACTTTAAATTGAAGCCAATGTCTATGTTCAGAAAAAAGATTCCTTTCAAAATATTACTTCTTATTGACAATGTACCTGGTCACCAAAGAGTTCTGATTGAGATGTAAAAGAAGATTAATGTTGCTTTTATACCTACTAATACAACATCTAGTCTTAGGCCCATAGATCAAGGGGTAATTTTGACTTTTAAGTCTTATTCTTTAAGAAATACATTTCATAAAGATATAGGTGCCATAGTAGTGATTCTTCTGATGAATCTGGACAAAGTCAATTGAAAATCTTCAGGAAAGAATTAACCATTCATAGGAAAAGATCAGTATATCAACATTAACAGGAGTTTGGAAGAAGTTAATTCCAACCCTTATGAATGACTCTCAGGGGTTCAAGACTTCAGTGGAGGAAATAACTGCAGATGTGGTAGAAATAACAAAAGAAGCAGAATTGGAAGTGGAGCCTGAAGATGGGACTGAATTGCTGCAATCTTATGATCAAACAGCAACAAATGAGGAGTTGCTTCTTATGAGTGAACAAAAAAAGTGGTTTCTTGAGATGGAATCTACTCTTGGTGAAGATTCTGTAAACATTATCAAAATAATAGCACAATATTTAGAATATTACATAAATTTAGTTGATAAAGTAGCAGCAGGATCTGAGAGAATTGCCTCTGATTTTTAAAGAATTCTGCTGTGGGTAAAATGTTATCAGGTATTGCATGCTACAGAGAGATGTTTTGTAAAAGGAAGGCTCCACTGATGTGGCAAAGTTCCTTGTTGTCTTATTTTAAGAAATTGACAGTCATCTCAGTGTTCAGCAACTACCAGCCTGCTGTGAACAGCCATCAACATTGAAGCAACACCGCCCACTAGCAAGAAGGTTGTGATGGGCTAAAGGTTCAGATGATTGTTAGCATTTTTTAAAATTAAGGTATGTGCATCCTTTTTTTAACCATAATGCTATTGCACACTTCATAGACTGCCGATAAGTGTAAGGATAGCTTTTATATGCACTAGGAAACCAAAAATTTGTGTGATTAACTTTATTGCGAATATGTGATTCACATATTTGCTTTATTGCAGTGATCTGGAACTGAAGCCACAATGTCTCTGAGTTATGCCTGTACAGTAGTTTTATTTAAATAGTACACATATTTGGAGTGTATAGGAGGGTGCTGATGGAGATTATGTGCGGTGGTGGCTGACTGGTGCCCCTTGTAAGCAACATGTATCTTGGTGCCATATCTGCATAGAGTCCAGTCTTCCAAAGAATAGAGATATCATTCTGAGGTATCTCTGAGAAACACTCACTTTTAACAGAAAGAAAAAAATCTCTTTGGGAAGCCATAGAATCAACTGGATACTTCTTATTCTTAGGAAGTTAGAAGAAGCAGTTTGGTATATGGCTTGGGGCATGGAATTTAGGGTCAGAGCAACTTGTTTCAAATCCCAGTTACATGATGTATTAGTTGTATGACCTTGGCCCAGCCGCTTTGTCTCTCTGACTTTCAGTTTTTATTTGTAAATGATACAATGCCTAGGGTTGTGTGGCTCAAGATGGTATATGCATAGTTCCTAAGACATTGCTTGATACTTTGTAGGTGCTTAGAAATGGTCGCTATTACTATAAATATCATCATTGCTGATGTTACTATTGTATTGAATTAATATCTACTCACATATATTGATCTTGAATGTGCTATCTTCATTAACTGACTCATCAATGAGTCTTTTCCTTGATCCAGATCTTGCCATATGTTATGAAGACAACTATTTGAGAAGTTAAAGGTTTGGCCAAGTGAAAAGAAAGACTGCACATGGATTTCTAACAATAAACTAGTAATTATGTATGAGTTGCAAGGGTTGTGTTGAGGAGGGTTTAAATCATTACTGTTGGGGTAGGGTAGTCTTAACAGAAGAATGGCATAGTTTAACTGGTTCTAAAGGATGCATAGAATTTCATCAGTTGAGAGTGGGATGGAGCAAGATGGAGCACTGCAGATAGAATGACTAGCTTAAAAAAAAAAATCTGCGTTAAAGGAATGCAGGTTTAAAAGTGCAAAATATTTTGAATTAGTCCTAAGGAAACAAAGCATAGGTTTTAGAAAAGGGAGATGGGGGATTGGGATAGGAGAGGAATAGCAGGATATAAATGTGAATTTTAGTTGAAAACCTTGTAAGGCTACGGGGTCCGGGCTTACTCTGTGTGCACTGAGGAGCCATTGGGAGTTTTTAAACCAGGAATTGTCACAGTAAGATTTGTGTTCTGGAAAGATAATTCTGGTGTGTTCTGAAGGGTTTATGTGGGAGAAATATGAGATGAGATGCAGAGACACTAATTAGGAAATTATTGCAATAAGGAGGCATTTTAGGTCAGAGGCAGTGTTAACAGAGAGATGAAGGTGTGTTTCAGAAATAGAAAGGCAGGAGTCTGTAGTGAAAATATTTATCCCTCACCATAGAAACTCTTTCAAATATTTGAAGACACTGTTTTGAGTTTTCTAGATCTTCTTTTTTTAAAACCAAACATCTCCCACCCCTTTAATTGTTTCAATTTAGAAATGTCCCTGTCTTCCTTAACATATGTTTTGTGACTAATCTAAATCTCTCATTTTTCTCCTTTAAAATCAGGTGCCTAAATTGAAACCCACTTTTCAAATGTAGACTCATCACTCCCTCAACCAGACAAGGTATATCTATAATGTATTATAAAATGGCATTATCTTTTTAAAAGTCTTATCATAATCTTGGCATCATTGAAATTGTGGTCAACTCTAATATCCCCAGATCATTTTTGCTTTATTTGTTTTCATGTCATCTTTTAGCATATAGTTTGCAAGGTTTCCATTTTTCCACATAATCTAATATTTTGACATGCTGGATTAGATAGGTAGGTGTCCAAAGAAAGCCCTGGAAGATTATATTTTAAAATAGCTAATGTTGCTGATAAGTGAGAGTGGTTAATAAATATACACATCTAAGTAAGCTATTGATGTGGACTTCTATGGAATAAATCATGGTTCATAAACATGTATCTTAAATCTAGAGTCTAAGAAGCCTATATATAGAATCCTTCCACCCTCACCCCTACCCAAGCAACTTTAAAGCAGAGAAAATTTTTGAGACATGGAGACTGTCTAAAACAAATATATTGAAGAGTCATTTCAATCATAGATCGTCAACAAATTCACCTATCATTTCTCATAAGCCTAAATTATCTATACAAATAAAACATGGCTTAATGATAGTTTCTGTGAAAAAAAGAAATTTAAGTAGTTTTACTGATAAACTTATAATGTGGCATTAAGCACATCATCATGTGGGAGAAATATGAGATGAGATGTAGAGACACTAATTAGGAAATTATTGCAATAAGGAGGCATTTTAGATCAGAGGCAGTGTTAGCAGAGAGATGAAGGTGTGTTTCAGAAATAGAAAGGCAGGAATCTATAGTGAAACAGACTAATGCAACAAACAAAGTCTGTAGTGAAACAGACTAATACAACAAACTAATGCAACCAGCCCAGTCCCTCATGGAAATAAGCGAGGATTTCCCTTGTATTCTCTGTTCTCTAGCTTACCCTCAGCTGAATAAGAATATGTGATCATTTATCAAAAGACATTAATTGAGCACACACTATATTCTTGGTACTGTGGTTAAGGTGTGCTTGCTAAAATTGATAAGACACAGTCTTTGCTTAATAACTTTAGCATCCAGTATATATCCAATATAACAAATGCTTAAACCACCAATTATAGCACAGGCTCCAAGGCCATGACATCTCACTGGCCTGTGCACAAGTAAGTG
The DNA here is from genome assembly GCF_040939455.1 of Microcebus murinus. Taxonomy (NCBI): domain Eukaryota; kingdom Metazoa; phylum Chordata; class Mammalia; order Primates; family Cheirogaleidae; genus Microcebus; species Microcebus murinus. The sequence goes on from NC_134109.1 coordinate 67,143,223, forward strand.
GCTTCCAACCTGTAAAGCTGATATGCACTTTCCTATTTTCTCAGAAGCTAATTATTATAAGTAGCCTGATTATTGTATGTGGTAGGAGTTTAGAGACTGGAATATGTTTTCTCCTGAATTTAAGTCCATAAAAATGTACCCTATTGGTCTCTTAGAAATAGATGAGAATTACTGGGTGCAAAGGTGACTAGAATAGTAATGGGGATACAGCCAGCTAAAGGTGGAAAGCAATTTGAGGCATATTTATACATTTTGGAAATTATTTTTGCTAGACTCTTTGAGGTATTGTCATCTCCAACCTTTTCTGCAATGAGATAATAAACAAAAATACTTAAATATCATAACCTTATCCAGATTTAACCATGCCTAGTGGACATGCCAATCAATAAAACACTTTTTCCTATCTGTGCCCTCCAGCATCCCACATCCCCACATGTAAATCAGAAGTCAAGTGGCATTGTGAAAACATTGATCTTTCACAGTCCCACTATGGTCATTCCAAATATTGCCAACCATTCTTCATTGACAATACTATTTTGTTGAGTCAATTCACCTTGCAGTACTTTATGTTAGAGAGACAACTGAAGTGGTAAGACTAGCTGTGTAGCATCCTTTCCTGCTGGTAGTCAAAGCTGAATTGTACATATTTCAAACACAGCAGAAGATGAAGCTGGTGCAATAGTATTATATCTAACCACTGTCCCACCTCAGAAGAACTTAAGCTGGTTCTGTTGAGCATCACTCCTCTCTCTGCCACCACTCCTTTTCTCATGATTACAGGTGTTCTGGAATCTTGCAGGGTAGAGATAAACTGGACATGGCCAAGCTAGGTCTGCAGGCAGAGAGGGTACCACATCCACTGGGACTTCCTCTGGTGCAGAGGGGCTACTGGAGAAGGTCAGTGCTACCCTAGAGCTAAAGGGTAGGTAGCCCCATGGAAGCCTTGGCTGGACCTCACTGGAGTGAAGACTGTATAGCCTGTTAATTATAATATGGCACCTACAAGGCTTTTGAACACACTAAAAATCCTGCTGGGAGTACTTTCCTGAGCTTTCTCTCCTTCCTGCATGAAACATGCAAATTCACCATGTCTTTTAAAATATTCTTATCTTCAGTCCTTCTCCTCTCAAATACACTGCCTCCATTTTTATGTTTTCAACACAGAAGCATTTAAAGTAATGCATCGAGTGGAATTTGGGCAATTGAAAACACTAGAGACATAGATTGTGAGACTATTTCTACTTTCTACCCTGGTAAACTTGAGGAAATATACCAGGAATCTTATTAATTTAATATATGGAGATATTTAGAGAAAAGAAGGGACAGGTGAAGAGGCATTGAGGACTATAAGCAACCAAAGTAAAATTGTTTAGTATTTCAAACAGCTCTACAGCAGCTGACTTTTCTAAAGAGGCTAACATGTTTTATGGACCCTAGAATGAAATTGCAGGATTCGACTCCTTCAACTCCTGGCACTTGCTAGCTGAGTAACTTTCAACAAGTTTTTTCACCCCTCTAGACGGCAAGGATTTCCTCCTCTGTGAATGAGGCTAACAAAAGTACTTTTTTCCATGGGCTATTATGAGGATTAAATAAATAACATACTTAGATGTGTGCACATAAGCATTCAAAAGACAAAATGTTTTATTTTATTTTTTCATTTTTTACTTATAAAACTCTGATAGAGCCATTATTATGAGTGACCTTGTTTTTCACACTCTCCTATTTATAAATCTCACAAAAATACATTTTACCTATCCTGAAATTGCCTACTATTAGGAGAGTTAGACTAGCAGCCTTGTTATGATGGTCTCAAAAAAGGTTAGTATTAAGATACTGTAAATATACAGACAAAAAGAGCTTGGGGATTGATCTCTAGTTGCTACAGATGTAAAGAGAAGGAAAAATTCAAGTTTTGATAATAATAAGGGAGTCTGGAGTAGGGTAGAAAAGAGATTTGAACGCTGAGACAATGGTGCAGAATCTCTTAATTTGCCTTAAATTTAACTGCCTCTAAACGTCTTCCTTGCTGGCAGTGGATTTTTTTTTTCTTTTATGTTTGTTTTGCTTGTTTTTATCGGAAGATGTTTTCCATGGGAACATATTTCTGGCTATAAATAGGAAATCAATGGTTAAGCAGGTTTTACTCTGCCGAACCTATCGAGTCTATACAACAAAATCTGCTCGTATAAGCGTCTAGCCAGGGCAAAGGGCACTTTGCAAGGAGTCGGGCTTGTTTCTTCCTTCAACTGTCTTTCTTGGCCCTTTCAGATCCAACAGGGCTGAAAAGGAAAAGAGGTCTTCTTTCGCTTCACACAAACTAACAGCCATTTTGATGACAAGAAAGCAGTGTTGCTTCCCAATGTGTCTTTGTTCGAGTGATAGCAGGCCCATTGAAACCTCCTGATGGAGCTCATTGAAAATAATAGGCCCTATTATCTTCACTGGCAATGCTGCCATGAAGCTTCAAAAACTGCAATAATGACAGCACATATTGGATGTACGGGAGAAAGGCAGAGTGTGATTATGGGCAATTTCTGGCTCTTTTCTGCACACCTCAATGGCTAAGGAGGGGCATTTGGGGCAGGCTGTAATGCACAAGGAAGGGGCACTTTGTAGCTATGTCCTTTTGCGATGCTTGTATCTTTAGAATTTACATGCTTTATCTCTAATAATTTGGAAAAGTAAAATATCAATTTCAGAATCTCTTCAGAAACCAGAGTTTGTGAGAAACAGGCTTTTCGATTTAGTATTGAAATGCTGTCCTATTCGGAACTATGCAGGAAGTGCTGCTGGGGAACCGGTAGGCATTTCTGAAAGACAGACAGCCAGTGCAGTAAGGCAGAGTGACCCAGTCCTTAACCTGTACCAGGGCCTTCTGCAGATCACAAAGCCCTTCCTTTCCCCAAGCCAGCTTGCGCTCTCGGTAACCACAGATGTTCCCAGTAAATCTGATTTTCTGCCACTGGAGTGGGGAGGAACCAATGGGAAGAAGGATAGAGCTGGGGGTGGGAAGGAAAACATCAGCCCCCAGAAAGACACACTGGGCCAGGAACAGGCCTATTAGGCTCTGAGAAATTACCAGGAGAAAATCCCCCCTGAGGGCTCAATGACAGCTGAGCAGGAAAGGGCTGCCTCAGGAAGAGAATGGGCTCCATTTTATTAAAGGGAGGGGGTAAAAGGCATATCTGCTTTTTGGGAACCTTTCTTTTTGTCTCTTGTTATTATCTCTGTGTTTTTAGAAATGAAATGCCTTAAAACCACTAACCAACACACATAGACATTATTTTTTTTTTTTCATTTGAAACAACTCTAAAGAACACAGTGCGCCGTGTACATCACCCGTGGGGCCTATATTTAATATAGGAACAAGATGGTGTCCCTGCTGGCCTGGTGCCTGACGATAGCTGCGGAGAGGCCCACTCCTGTAACAGCAGCATCTGGCTATTGTGGCAAAATGGGAAGTGACAAGTAGGAAAAAGATATCTAATAGAAACTGCCCACAAATCTGTCCAATGGTTGAGACAGGTCATTCCATTCCCCTAGCCCCAGACAGGTAATATTGAGAAACAGCTATAGGAGTTTATTGGGACTTATATCTACATAAAAAGTAAATTTTCTTTCCCATTCTATTCTTCTAGTATATCATCTTCTATATTCAGTCTGGCTAGTGAGAGACTCAGTCCAGGTGGCAATGCTATTTTATTTGAGAGATGCTACCCCTTGGGAAACACGTTCCAGTACATCTTACCATGCATGATGACACAGGCACGCATACAAACATGTGGCCCCACCATGTCACACCAAACCACAGAGAGGGCTGAACCAGCAAAAGGCAACTGCAGCAATGCACGGCGTTGATTCTCTTGGCAGCTTGATGTCTGCATAGCACTGTCCTGGGTGGGCCTCTGCTCCCTCAGGTGTCCGTGTCTGCACCGAGACTAAACGCTCCTTAATCACTTCCATGCGGCGCTCACCGGCCACAAAACCTTGCCCACAGCCGGCACTCACAGTCCGCACGATAGTTTGTGCCGTGTATTGACGACGAATCCGTTTTGCTCTTGTGTGATGAGGAAAGCTTTAAAGCACTGAAAGCTTGTTTTACTTTACAGGCAGCTTTACTTGTAATGTAAATCAGAATAGGTAACATATACATATATGTTTTCGTTATGTTATTTTTAAATGTTCACAATTTTATTTTGATAAATGAAGAATTAGAAAAGTCACATCATGGCTGTCGGCTAAAGTTGCTGTGCACGTTCATCTGTGGCTATCCACTATAGTCGATGCTGGTACCAAAGGGGTTAAGGGCAATGACAGTTTATCTCCATGCCAGGCACCTAAGGGGTGCTTCATAGATAGTTATATTTGCTCACTCGCAGCTACATCTGTTGACCAAATATAAAAATAATTAATACTAAAAGTAAAATGTGAGACGATTTTAAGCAAAGATGGTATTCCTTGGTTACATTTATAACTACTTTAAAGTCTCTTAAAAGTAGAACTCAAGGCCTGAATCTCATTATATTTATTAAATTCCAAATAAAATTTTCTCCTTTCCTTTTTATTTTCCTTTTTTCCTTTATTTTTTGGAAGGTGGGTGAGTGAGCATTATTTATTTATTTACTTATTTATGTGTGTAAAAATGCTCACTTGCTGAATTGAAAGTCATAACAAACAATAGGAAAAAGTCCAAAATGTGTTCTACATTTCTGAGACCTTCCGTTTCTCAGTACTTATTAAAGTTTGGTCCAAGAATAACCTAAATGGAATCATAGGTGTGCTCATTTAAACCACAGATTCCAGACTTTCTCCCAGAGCTAAATCAGAATCCTTGGGGGTGGGCTCTAGAAATCTGTATTTGTAAACAAAACAGATGCTTCTTGTCTACACTAATGTGTGAGAACAATGAGCTTCAGGGCTCAGCTAGCATGGCTAGATTTGTGTTTCTGGGTGGAACCTGACAATTATGGTTTCCAAACAAAATGCATAAGTTCTATATTGCCTCTCAACCGCAATCTCTCAATACTGCACTGTGTTTTCTGCTTGCAGTGTAACTGTAGTACTGAAGGGTTTTTCAGTGTCGTAGATTTTGTTTTACGGGGATGGAAGGAAGATGTGGCACAATATATCAGAAAATGTGTTTCTACTCTTAGAGTATGTCCTACTGTAGAGCTGCTGGTGAATTAAAATGCACTGATTGTTCAGTAGCACAGACTGCCGGTAGTACACTCAAAGCAGGAAACTTCTTTCAAAACACAGTGCTAGAGATTGTTCAATCTCTCTTCCCTTTGTCATACCTAGAGAGTTTAACCCTCAGAGTGTATCACTTTTAACACCCTTCCCTTCATGTGAGAACACTATTTTTAGCAATGATCTTATAATAATCAGTGGTAATTATTAATTCCTTGATGTATCATTTATTTTTTAAATAAACAATTAATTTAAGAAGAATAAATTTCAACTTGAAAATGTTATTCTAATTCAGTAAATCATTTCACATATGACCTATGTACAGCTCACATGGTTTCATTCTTGCAAATTTTAAACACATGTACAAATCTCAAGTAGTCATCTAGAGTGACAAAACTGAATATTTCATTTTATTTTTCTTCACTTTGACAATCATGTGCAATCCTTGTATATCTAGTATTTAAACTCAGGAATATGTAGAACCACAGAGTTTGGAGATGAAAATTTGAAGGATGATGAACCATTATGAAGTTCTTATGAACTGGTAGTTCTCCAAATTAACTTTCATGTAGAATATAGCATTTTAAAGAACATACAGCATCTATTAGTACACAAGTAATAAAATATGATGCTAATTTGAAGGTCACATTATGCAAGTAAATTATTAAAAGTCAACAGTAACCTCAGTAATTGTTTAGAAATTAGACCAACAAGAAATTTTGTTGCAATGGGGTATTTAATCACTGACATTGTTTAGAATTGCTAGAGCATGGTGATAATGAAAAAAGCAGACAGTCTTTTCATTACTTTTAGTACTATTTTTGAATTCTCTGCAAACAATGCACCTTCTTATTGCCTGCACCTGGGGTGGTAGATCCATTGCACAGCTGTGATTGGGTAGTGGGAAAAGTTCAGAGTCTATGTTTCTATCTTTTTTGATTGATACTATGTAATTTGCATAATTTAAGACACTAAACTATTTATCTCACCTCTGTTGATAGGGGACTCTTTTTCCACTCTTAATGGTTGAGTTCCATTGGGTGGAGGCTCAGGCTCGGCAGTACAGTCTCCCATATTGATATCCCTTTACGGCAGGGACACACGTGGGATTTCTTTGCCTGGAAATAATTACCTGATTTTTGTATCATCCTTATATTTCATTTAACCTCCAGATCTATGTCTCTGCTCTACTTATTCTAGTCTGCTCTAGTCATTCTGTGAAACCAAGAAGGAGGTAAGCTGGGAGGGGAGTGAGGGGTAAAATCTTACCTATCAGGTACAATGAACATTATTATGGTGACAGGCATACTAAAAGCCCTGACTTAAGCGTTATACAATGTATCCATGTAACAGAAACATTTGTACCCCCTTAATATTTTGAAAAAAAAAAAAATCGGCATTTGAGCCCGGCATCTTTCCAGATTTAGCAGCATATTCTTGGCCTCTATTTCTCTACCTCCATGTTCAGTCCTTCTCTTGGATTGCACCCAATGATGTGTCACCATGCCCATGATTTTTTCACTCGAAATGTGACTGCCTCACACTATCTCAATGGACAGTCATCCAGGTGAAGTGAAGGAACAACTAGCAAATTAGCCTTTATAAAAGGGAACTGTTAAGAAAATTCTGGCTTTGAAATTATGCTGGGAATTTCTAGTAGTGTCCTAGTAACAGATGAAAGATATGTCTTTTGATTAGACAAATGCCCTTGAAATCACTTGCATTTTGATTTAAAAAAATAGCTCACACAAGTATGGCTATCAGCAAGAAGGCAGACTGATAAAATTAAAAGACCACTGAACTAAGACCTCGCTGGATTGTGAGATCCTTGGGAGCACAGACTAATTACTAACATTAATATTCCCAGTGCCCAGATGTTTCTGCTTTATATAAACCCTCAATAGTCTTTCAGTTGAATGAGTGAATATGAATGAAAAACAAAAAATAACATAAAGTGCAGCTACAAGTCTAACTCTGTCACATGCTAACTGGGTAACCCAATGTAAGTCAGTAACTTCCTCCATCTCAGCTTCCCTATATGAAAACATGGGATTTCACATGATCTACTATCTTTACCTTGAGTTTGTTGTGAAAACAAAATACTACGTGTGTGTTGATGCTAGCTGGGTAATAGGCTTCTTAAATGGTAGTACTATACATTCTGTATCAGTTAAAAATGGGTTTGGCTGCAAGTTACAAAATTTTACCAAGTATAATTTAAACAAACGGGAGTTTATTTTTCCCACATGATACAACGACCAGAAGTTAGCTAAGATTGGTATCGGTCATCAGCTAATGATGTCAGGGTGCATACCTATTCAGCTCTCTCTACCTTTCTCTCATGATCATAAATGACAGCAGCAGCTCCAGTGGTGACACTGTGTTCCAGAAAGGAATATGTAGAACAGAGGAAGGGTGACACAAGTTGTATTCTCTATTTTATTTTACCTGGAAAGCCAATGTTTTCCCAGAAAACTACACATCAGACTCCCTCTTAGGTCTCATTGGACAGAACTGTTACATGATTATTCCTAGTAGTTTTGAAAGTGACAGAAGGAACTGTCATGATCGACTTTGCTCAATCATGTTTTATTACCTAGCAATGTGCACACTCTTCCCCAAACAAAATTAGGATACTCTTAGCAAGGAAAAATGACATCCAACCATGTCTTCCACACAAATATCTGGAAATGTTATGAGGAACAAGATTTTAAAAAGAAAGAAAAACCACTATGTCAATGCTTCCACCAGATATGAAAAAGAGAGTGTGTGTGTGTGTGTGTGTGTGTGTGTGTAAGTGATAGTGCTAATAGAGGTGGGAGTCTAACATTTTTCTTTCTTGATTACTAACTGCCCGTTTTGGTAAGGGACTGGCATAAAATTCTCTGGTATGTGATGTCCTTAAATTAATGGATACTTTTAAAATCAATATTTTTGATGCTACCCTGTGAAAATCCCTGCTTTTCTACCTTTACCAAGATAGAGTGATGGTCACAGTCTTTGCAATAGAGGGAGCATTATCTGACTCCCCAATCTCCCATACACTTTACTCTTATCATGTTACCAAAAGGAGAAAGCGTTCCATATCATCAGTGCAAAGTGCCTATTGCAGTATGAATCATAAGAATAATAATTATAGTGTATGGTAGGGCAACACGTTCAGTCTGAGATACTCCTGACTTCCGTCTTCTCCCTTAATTATGGGATCAACCCAATATGCCATTCCTGTAGTCTCTGGTGACCCACAAGCTTCTTTGACATGAGTGTGTCTGGCATACTTAAATAGGGTATTCATTCCATTATTTGCTTGACTATGATCCTGGTTCCCCCTCCTTACCCTTCCTATACTCCCTATTAAATTGCTCTGCTTACTTTCCATTCTGGAAGTGACTGGAACCTAGTGCTCTGACTCTCTGCTTATTTATGAAGTCAGTGTTTACTCTGTTGAACCCATCAGTGTTTAAAAGGGAAAAGAGGGAGACATCTGTGACCCAGCCAATGACAGGGGGTCACAATTTACAACTGCCACATTACCAAGTAATTTTATTAATACCAGCCTCTGAAACAGTAGAAAAAGGTGCTTTTAAAGCCATTGGTTACATGGCTAAAACACAATCCTATATGAAATACCAGCTATGTTTTTTTTTTTTTTTTCCTTACACACACAGTAGAGCCTGCCTGGATTATTTACAGTTCATCATGATGCTTCAGGGTTATACTGCTGCCATACACCAGATTTCTTTGTTTTAAGACTGCAACAGATACTACATATTTTACTGCAGTAAATTTCTCATTTCTAACTATAGCTACATAAAGCCAAAGTTCATTGGAATTAGCTAGAAGACTCATGGTAATCATTTATATCTATAGCAATAATTATAGCCCCACATTTTTATTAATTAAACATACATTCCAATATATTTCATTTTCAATATAGAAGTTTTTATATTATTAGGCTTATATAGATTGGTGCCTTAGTTGTTTTTTGTTTCTGTAGCAGAATATCACAGACTGGGTAATATATAAACAATAGAAGTTTATTACTTGACTCACAGTTCTAGAGGCTAGAAAGTTGAAGACTGAAGGACAGTATCTGGTGAGGGCTTTCGTGCTACATCATAACATGGTGGAAGACATTGCATGGCAAGAGTGCATGTGCAAGAGAGAAAAAAGGGGGCTGAACTTATTCTTTTGATTAGGAACCCACTCCGATAATCAATAACCCACTTCTTCAATGAGGCATTAATCCATTTGTGAAGGCAGAGCCTTCATGACCTATGCCTCTTAAAGCCTTATGTGGTAACACTGGTGCATTTGGGATTAAGTGTCCAACACATGAATTTGGGGGACACATTCAAACCATAGTAATTTGTTTGTTTCTGGATTTATATAGAAGCTGTTTTTTGTCATTACTGTTTTTTTGTTTTTTGTTTTGTTTTGTTTTGTTTTAGCTCAACAAAGTAAAACCATTCTGTTCTTGGCTGTTCTTCTGAATTTGATTCTTTACTTTGTAGTCCATTTGGGATTAACATGAATTGAACTATTCTATAGGATCTAAAACTTATGCAAGACAGTTTTAACCATTATGTACTATAGGAATAATATCTGGGCTCTGTGAACTTTTCATGAAACCTCAAGACTATCTGTAACCCGTAAAAAAAACTTTACTGACTCCAAAATATTTAACAAAAACTGAAAGTTTTGCAGACAGCACAGATAGTTGGAAAGGGCTCTCTTGGAGCAGGCAGATGCATGACATGCAAAGTCCTGGAGGTCTGAGACAGTCTTCTGAGCTCAGAGGTGTGCCCTACCCAATCTCCAGCCTTCTGAGATTTTCCACTTCGCTTGGACTCAGTGCCCTATACTCCTGGGGCCCCTCTGGGCCCTGGCCCTCCTGCTCTAATTATGTCATTAGCACATCCACCATTTGCCTGCACACTGTGCTTGCCTCTGCCATTGCACATTACATTTCACATCATCGTGGCATCTAGTTATCTTTCTCCATATCTAGACTGTGCACTTCTTGAGGGCAGAGGCCATGTGTATCCCTCTGGTAGTTGCCAACATCTTCTAAGGAACCAGGGGCAAATTAAGCTCTCAATACAGCTTTGTTGAATGAATGAATGGACCAACTCCATTGTTTTAACCCTCTGTGGAAACTTCTTGGCTTTCAGAAATTAAGAAGTAAACCAGTGCTGCCACATTTTTGCCCAGCATCCTTCCTGCATTAGAGATTTTTCATCCCTGTTGAGTGAATTTTTCAACATGAGACTTGCCAGGCAGTCACAAAGTTGCTACTATTCTTCCAGAGTGGAAGGTCCATTAGCTGAGTGGACAATGAGCTTTCTTTCCATGATCCACACCTGGGATTCCTCAGCCATCTTTATGACACATGGCACTGGACCCTGCATTCAGCTGGCCACTTTCAACAGTCACCCACCCTCAAGCATCCATCTGTAATCACCTCCATGGCAGCCAGATGTCTTACATGATAGGACCTGTTCATAACAATAAGTTTATCTTCTGGAAAAATAAAATGCAATCTCATCAATCACCTGAGAAGCTGAACAAAGAACCAATGTTCTCGAGATAGGCTTACATCAAGGCCCTCTAAAACACGGTGTGAATTATTTAGTCCATGAATGCAAACAATACATGAACACATAAGGAAAAAAATGTTTAGCTGCCTGCCTTTAGCATTTTAGTGTTGTCACTTCTCTGACCCAAGTAGTCAACTGGACTTAATGTCTTTCTGACTTCAGTTTTTCTATTGTTACCTTCCCTGATATGTCTATTGCCAAAGAACCTGCATCCCAACTCCAAAATCTTATTTTATTGAAAATTAATCAGTCTTTAATCTTTCATAACTTCATTTTGTTTGCAGGGTTTGAGTTGCTCTTTAACCTCAGCCAGGTTCTAACCTGCAATATTCTGATTAAACTTGATTCTAACTTGTACTTCAATAAAAAAATGTCCTCTAAAAAAAAAAAACCTAACAATTTTCAAAATGTGTATTAAAATATCTAAAACACATAATATTGAGAATTATTATATTTCAATTTCCATGCAACTTCTACTTCATTAAAAATTTAAATTTTCTTACTTTGAAGGAATTCCCATGCATATAAGATAATTTCTAAATTTCAAGAGAAAAGTTTTAAAAAGAAGGGTTTTGAAACTGTTTAAATTCCAAATTTCTTTTTTGTGTGAGATTTGAGTATGTTTGCTCTAAGGTAATGAATGGTCTCCATAAATAGAAGGACTAGGGTCCATGATGGTCCTTCAGTGATCCTGTTATTAGCTCAGTGGCCTGCTCACCAAGAATATTCATTGTGCAACATATAGCCAGTATGGATGGGTTTGGTTCCACTACTCTGCTTTTTACACTAACTCTTCTTCTTTCTTCTACGGCTATTACAAGAATTATGTTTATTGAATTATCACATGTCAGACACTATGCCCAGAGTTCCAAATGCCTTAACTTCTTTAATCCTCATGGTAGCCCTAGGAAAAAAGGCTCAATTATCTTTAGTTTATAGATACGTAAATTGTGGCTTAGAGAATTATGTAACTTGCCAACAATTACACCAATAGAAAGTGTTGAACAGGGTAAGGAAATGAGCCTTTGCTCATTGCCATTATATGATGCTATCCTCATATTTTCTGCAGAAAATAAGAATATTATTGTCAGGCCTAATATTTGCCAAATGGGCTCAGTCCACATTTACTACAACTTTTAAAGAATTATCAGGGAAAACTCATATAATGATGGTTTGAAATTTCCAGTGATGGCCAGAGGCAGTGTAGAGCTCCCAGGCACTGAAATATTGTCGTGATTATGGAGAATTTTTTTGTCTCTCTTTTCCTCTCTTCATTCTCTATCTAATTCAAAATATAAGCAATGTAAAACTCTAATATAGAGATAAGTTAGCAAGTGTTCTAGTTTTGTCTATGATGATTGCTTTTTCTGAAATATCATATATTATTTCAAAACTTCTTTTATTTTCTTTAATTTCAGAATATTATAGGGGTACACATGTTTTGGTTACATAATTTGCTTTTGTATAGTGTGAATTAAAGTTGTAAGTGTGCCCTTCACCCAGATAGTGAGCATTGTATCCATTAGGTATGAATTTAACCATCCCTTCCTGCCCCTCCCGCTTACTTGATTTCCATTGAGTTTTACTTCCATATGTGCACATTAGTCTTGATTATTGTACTGTATTCTGCTAGCATCTTAAGTGTAAATTTGGGTCTGTGTGATGGTTAATTTTACTACTGTCAGCTTGGAGTGAGTTTTTGGATGAGATTAACATGGAAATCAGTGAACTTTGAGTGAAGCAGTTTGCTCTCCATAATATGGATGGACCTCACCCATTCAGCTGAAAGGCCTAGTAGAACAGAAAGACCAGCCTTCCCAAGAAGAGAAGGTCCCCAGCAGGCTGCCTTCAGGCTCCATCTATACCATCATCAGCTCTTCTGGACCTCTAGCCTGCAGGCCACTTGTCAGCCTCCAGAATCACGTAAGCCAATTCTTTATTATAAATCTCCTTGTATGTATATACACATCCTATTGTTGTGTTTCTCTGGAGAACCCTGACTAATACTGTGTCTCTGTTGATTAATCTTTATCTCCAAAAGGTCTTTCCTCAGTCAAGTGTCCCAAATCTATGCCTTTTCTTTCTTAATGTTAATTTCTGAATTCTCAGATCACTATGCTCTCATTTACTTTGTAAGAAGATGCACCTATTTATTTAAGAACCTGGAGTTTCTCCTTCTTACTTCTATGACTCTAACAACATACTCTACAGAGAGTCTTTTCCTCGGGTCTCCTATCAAAGTTTAACCTTGGACTCAAGATAATGTAATTATGAGCATGAGCTTTGGAATCAGACCTCATTTCAGTCCCATTGCCCTGTGACCTTGGGCAAGTCACTTTGAAGCCCATGACCCTCATTGATAAAACATGAAATCTAAAAGACCATTGTAAGAATGTTTCACAATGTTTACAAATGTAAATGTTCAATAAATGTTAATTCTGTTGATTATTGCAGGCATTATATCATTATGCAGGAGAGCATACATGAAATCCCTTACCTTTAAGCTATAGTCTTTGGCCATCAGTGAAGGTGGATTTATAAATAACTAATTAAAGGTCTTTTAGAAATTGCCCTATGAGCCCATTATGGAAAAGATTTGAGATCCTACATATTAACTGAGTGACCCTGAATACGAACTGAGCATACACACACACACACACACACACACACACACACACACACACACACACACTGCTTTTCAACTATCTGCTATCCTACTTATGGTAGCAGGCTTCAACCATCCTAAAACTCTATGATAACATATTGCTTCTTATTTTCCAGCTATCATTTTACTTATCTCCCTTGCTAAACAATCAGGACGACTCAATTCCCACCTGCTGTTCAGCTGCTGAAGATTTTGTGGGCAGTTGTGCTGGATGCCCTTGTTTTCTTTTCCTCTACCTTAACTGGTCTAGCAAATCTCCTCTGATTGATCTAACAAAATGTGAATTTGGTCACTGCTTACTCTACCCAAAAGATGCCCATCTGAGTATTTAGTAAAAGGCCCAATATATCTGTCTATGGGTATGTATGTAATCTTCAAGCTCATGAGAGATAAGTTTCTTACTTTTAAAAAATATATATATAGATATTCAACTTGTAAGTGTTGCCATGAAATTTTAACTTTCACCAGGAAAACATCAGAACATGAAGTCCAATGCTTCTAATAGAATTTCTTTTTTGTGTCCAGATTTTTTTAAATATAAAAGCAACTTTATTTAAAACAACAACAAAAAAGCCTCTTCCAGAAAGTTTTTGTACTGATTACAAGATTTTCCTTCATCCTCAAGAACATGAGAATCAAATGGGCCTCAATTTTAAACCCTTCAAAATCCTGTGCTGTTTGAATGGAGTCCTGAGGGCCGCCACTCCTGTATGTTTGCTGCAGTGTGTTGTTCTGAGAGCCCAGGGTCACAGTGAATTTCCCAAAGGCTGGCTTTCCCAGGGGCTATTTATTATGTGGAAGCCCTCATCTCATAAACAACTGAATTAGTTCACATTAACCACCATCAATGGCAAAAGTACACAAAACATAAAGAAATCACCTAAAATAATGTTTTTGAACCAGCTGCTAAATTAAGTAATGTATTTGTTTTATTGCACATTTGCATAATAGGGCAAACTAGAAACTCTCTGTAACAGATGTGCTGGTGGCAGGGAGATTTGATTACTGGCTTCTGTTATTAATCACTGCGCAAATCTTAAATGATTTGTTTCTACAGTTTGATCAATTTACATCTCAGAACTTACATTTATGCACACAATGTGGAGATAAAGCATCTGTTCACACCTTTCCTGGAGGCATCAATATATTTATGGGGACTGAAGTTTTGTTAACCAAGTCACAGGAGTGTTTGGCCAAAGACTTAACAACTTTGTGAAATAGCCTATTATTCCTCACCAAATTTGACAATAAATAAAAACCATTTTGCAATTTCCTGAACCATTATGTTCTGATGTATATTGTTTTGTCTTGTCTTTGCAAACAGACAAAACATATGATATTTGAAACTCACATGTTTGAACCATGGGCATTCTTATTTTCCATGGATTACTTTAGAATTTTGAAGGTTTATAGAGCACCATAGTATCATTGAGAACTGCTATATATAATTTTAAAAATTATCTTTCCCCGTTTAATTTTACATTTGATATTTTATAATCCTATATCTATGACTCTCATCAGCATTTTAAATAGGTATAATACATTTTAAAATGGCATGCCTAAATAAAAAAAGTAAAAACAGAGGCGATATAAATATTGTTTCATTAATTTCCAATTAAGCATGATAAATGCATTGGTTCTACACATAAATGTTTCCCCAACAAGTCAAATCACTAGATAATGTGATTTTTTTTCAGTTATGAATATTGCAGCTATTTTGTAAGCATACATATAGTCAAAAACATCCATAAGATGAAGTTAACATTTCAGCTTGTCAATTCCAGGGGTTTATTTATTATAGAAGAATTGCTTAGTATCATTACTTGCAATAATGGTTTACCATTTGGGTCCTAACATTTCTCTTAATGTTTTATATATTTTCACATATATCCTATTTGATTAATTTTAATCTATTCCACAAACATTATGACTAACTGGCACAGAAGCATTAGGGATTATTTTTTCACATACTATTTATTCTGTTTCCTCAGTTTAGCCTCCTATTTCTTCATGGTAGAGGGGAAAAAAGAGAGAAAAAAACCTCAGGTCTGAAATTAAATGCATCATTTCTGAAAACTGGATGAAATTTCAGATAAAGACTTTGTTTTTAATGCCTAGGAAAAAATTAAAATGTATATATTTTTCTCAGTCAGAGGCAAGACTGTTATGGTTGCAACCCCTGCCTTTTTATAGTTCATCCTGGGAACTAATGAAGCATTGCATATTGGTTTCAAATTCAAAGCATATGTAGTCACTGAGGCATTTTTTCTTTATGAAGCATGATTTCAAAAGGAGCCCCAAATGTGGTCATCTTAGAAAATGTAATTTGGTCGAGTACTAAAGAACTTTTTCCCAGACGACAAAAACCTTCCCCTTTGAGTTGCCTATGAGAACACAGACTGGCTGCGAAGTATGTTCACAACTCTCTGTGAAAAATGTACAGGAGCTGATGAAAATATATTAAAGGACTGGCATGTCAAGGCCATGAAGGGCATTGGGCAAATTTGGATAAATGTGTCCAGGTTTCACAGAATCAGAATCAGAAGTGAGTTAGAGGACAATGTAAAAAGATGTTGAAGAGGATAATGTAATCCAGACAACAAACTTAACAGCATTACACATCCAGAGCCATCTCCGAAGTCATTAACGCTGTTGCCGGGGGTGTCTGCCAAAGAGGCAGATGTCATTCTGCCACAACTTGGCATCTGATGGTTGTCATTTATAAGAGACAATCGAGTGAAGACTGTAATTAGTTGTGTGCTGAATGGAACCCTTCCTTCTGACTCCATCGGGGATTTTTTTCTAGTCTTAAGCACATAAAAAACAAAGCAGGGGAACTGATATGCCCTTTGGACTCCTGAAAGCTCATACTTTCCCCTAAAGGGAAATGCACAGCTTATAGTTTTTTTTCATTAAGCATTTATTGTGCTCTTTGGAGATGACAGACATGTTCCTGGACCCCCAAAAGCATATCCTCCAGTGGAAGAATCAGACATGTAAACAGAGCTGTTACAAATATATCCTGGTAAGTGCTGTTAGGGATATTGGATTAAAAATGGTGTCGTGGGATTGCAAGGAGTGAAACAACTTCTCTTTAGAGATTTGGGAAAAGGCTCCGCAGAGGAGGAGATATTAAAGGATGAGCAAGCACTTGGCTGGTGGGTGAAGAAGTGAGGGGTGCATATTCCAGCAGAGGAAATCGCAGGTAGATCAGTGATTATAAAATCACTTATGAAAAGGTCTGTCGTACTCTAGGAGTGGTGAGGATTGACACGAGAGGAGAGTCTGAAGCATGTAGACTTTTTAGATGAGGGCCAATCACATTGGGGCAAAGATGCAGAAAAGATGCAGAAAATATCTATTGAAAGCTTAATTCTTTTTTTTTTTTGAAAAATAATTAGACTAAATAAGGTGAATACAAACTCATGATAATTCCCCTAATCTTTAATAATAATAAAAATAGCTAACATTTGATTGCTTCCCGAATTCAGTTATCCCATCTAATTCTTCCGACAACCCTATGAAATAGATGTGATTGATATGTTCATTTTACAAATGAGGAGAAGGAGAATTAGGGATGGTAGATAGAAGGCCCCAGTTCACTCAGTAGGCAACCAGCAAAGGTAGTAGAACCCAAAATGTTTGTGGACCTGCTTTCCAACACTAACTACCCTGTGTATGTCTTCCACAGAGTTGTGTGCCTAACACTTGCAGACTGTCGTTCCACTGGCTGGGAAGGTCTCAGCTTCCTAAGTGGAGAGAATGTAGTCTAGCAAGTCAGCCTTCAGAATCATTGATCCATCTTTGTAAATTAAATCTAGAAATTACACTGAAAGTATATATTTTTTAAAAAAATTAATCAAGATAGAAAATTACCTACCCCATCAGCCAGTACCTTCATTAGGCACTGAAATCCCTGAGGCATTTCCCAGACTGAAGGGCTGTTTTATTGATTTTGGGGGGGGGGAAGGGCTTTTTTTTTTAAGCTTTCAAAATATATTTAATATTATGTAGAGTTGCTCATAATATGAGTGTAAATAATGGTATACAAAACTACAAACATAGTATGATGATTGCATTTTAAAAGTGTAAATGTAGATATGAATCAGAAACATATACACAGTATAAATATTTTGATAATGTGGCCTAAGACATGATGAATCCTGGAGAATATTCCATGTGCTGATGAAAATAATATATATTCAGTAGTTTTGGGGTAAAATGTTCTGTAAATGTCTGTTAGGCTCATGTGTTCTCAAGTCCCACTTAAATACAGTCTTTATTTATTTTCTGCTTGGATGATCTGTCCAGTTCTGTCAGTGGGGTGCTGAAGTCCCCAGCAATTATGATGCTGCTGTTTATCTCTTTGCTTTGTTCTAGTTGGGTTTACTTTATGAATCTGTGTGCTCCAGTGTTAGGTGCATAATTATTTAGGATTGTTATGTTTTCTTGTTGAATTGCTCCCTTTACCATTATATAATGACCATCTTTTTCTTTACTATTGTCAATTTAACTCAATAACTGCCATGAGAGTTGTATTTAACTCACTCTAGTTTTGACCCCAGGGCTATGTGAAGCACATATAAAATCTTACTTGTTGATGTTCTCACTGTTACAATGATATGGACCATTTAATTCTAATAATGTGGATTAAATGAATAGAAGTAAATAAGTTTCATTTTTCTATTTATGTTTACCATTAAATTACACTTGAAGGTTTTATTCCATTTTGGTAATAAAACACTGTGGCCCCACAGAAAAGTTTTTGCTTTTTGGTATGCAGTCAATGTGTTAAAGTCAATTTTATCTGATATGATAATCAGGGGTCCTCAAACTACGGCCCACGGGCCACATACGGCCCACTGAAGACATTTATCCGGCCTGCTGGGTGTTTTTGCCACCACTGCCTGTCCTGCTTAGCAGCTGACTCATCCTGGGCCCACAGTGCACATGTGTGGAATGTGCACTGCACTCTCCAATGGCCCTCCAATGGTCTGAGGGACAGTGAACTGGCCCCCTGTTTAAAAAGTTTGAGGACCCCAATGTCTATACCTGCTTTCTTTTGATATCAATTTGCATGGGAATATTTTTTTTTTCATCCCTTCACTTTGATTCTGTATGAGTTCTTTTGGGTTAGATGTGTTTCCTGGAGGCAGCAGGTATTTGGGTTGTATTTTTCATCCATTCAGCCTGCTTATGTCTCTCAAGTGGGGCATTCAAACCATTCACATTGATTGATAGAATTGATATGCAGGATGCTGTTCTGTTCATCTTGCTGGGTAGTATTTTACTGCTTTGTTTTACCACTTGTGCTATTGTTTTAGATGAGCTCTGAGCTTTAGCTTTTGGGTAGTTTTACACTGGTGGGTGTGTATTGTGCTGATCTGTGTATAACGAGGTTCTGAGTGTTTTCTGCAAAGCAGTTCTGGTCTTGATAGATTTCTTCAGTGTTTTCTAATCTGGAAAAGTCGTTATTTTTCCTTAATATATGAAAACATAGTTTTTCAAGATACAAAATTCTAGACTGGCAGCTGTTTTGTTTAAGAAGACTGAAGATGGGGGGGGCTCTAATCTGTTCTGGCTTGTAAGGTTTCAGTTGTGAAGTCTGAAGTTAACTTGATGGGTTTTCCTTTGTAAGTTAATAGATATTTTCACCTTGCAGCTCATAGGATTCCCTCCCTCATGTTGACTTTGGCCAGTCTGATTACTACATGTCTTAGTGATTGCCTCTTTGCCATGAATCTCCCAGGTGTTCTTTGAGCTTCTTGTGCCTGGATATCTAAATTTCTAGCAATGCCAGTGATGTTTTCCTCAATTATTTCCTCAAATAGGTTTTCTAGCCCTTGTGTGTTTTCTTCTTCACCCTTAGGGATGACTATGATTCTTATATTGGTCATTTTACATACTCTCATATTTCTTGTAAGCTTTGTTCATTCCTCGGAATTCTCGGTTTTTTATATTTGACTGACCAAGTTAATTAGAAAGAGTTGTCTTTAAGCTCTGAGATTCTTTCTTCTGCTTGGTCTAGTCTATTGTTAAAACTTTCACTGTGTTTTATATTTCCTTATATTAATTTTTCATTGCCAGAAGTTCTATTGTTCTTTTAATATGTGGGTCTCTTTAGTGACTTTTTCATTCATTTCCTGAATTGTTTTTTCTGGTTTCTTTTAGTTGGTTTTTCATTTTCTCTTGGATTACATTGAGCTTTCTTACAACCCATATTTGGAATTCTTTATCTGTCATTTCAATATCTTCATTTTGGTTGGTATCCATTGCTAGCAAGCTGGTGTTTTTTTGTTGTTGTTTTGTTTTGTTTGTTTGTTTGTTTTGTAGGTGTCCTTTTGCTCTGATTTTTCATACTTTTGGAGTTCTTTCACTGATTATTTCTTATCTGGGGCAGGTGTCACTTCTTATTTTTGGATTTTCTTTTGTTTAAATGGGCTTCCCCTGGACTCACTTATATAGGAGAATCTGCAGCATACATTGAGTAAGAAACTTTGGCTTTTTTTATGGCTGCTTTGATGGTGATGTAGGTTCTGGAAGATAATGTTAAATATTGTCTGTAAAGATTACAAATGATTTTCAAAATATTTTGCATTTTTCTCCTATTAACACATAAAACTATGCAATCAGAAAACACAAAGCAACAATAATGGGGAATGCCTATAAAAGAAGGCACTTTGATGTCAGAAGGCACTTAGAGAATCATCAGAGGGAGGCAGCAGGTCTTGAACTCACCTGAGAAGGATAAAGACCTCCTGGAAATCAGCTGAAAAATGAAAAACTATCTGCCATCAAGACACATTGATTTCACTGGGAGCATAACTCAGCTAGTGTAGTCCCTCTACATTTTAAAACTCTGAGGCTGCCCTTTTAATCCTTGGGGGGCCAAACTCTTCCAGAATACACAGGAATTCTTCCCTCATCCACTCTGCAGGTAGAAAACCTAAAGTTCTAGTAACAGGAAACCAACTAAACTGACTTCAATAATAAGGGAATTATTTCACATAAAAGGAGCTCAAAAGAAATGTAGCTACTAGAAAGGCCTAAAGATGGCCAGGATGCCCGTCTATCCACTTCTCTACTCAGCTCTAACTTGCTTCCTTGTCAGCTGCGATAGCCATTCCAAGCACAATGTGCAGGCAGGCTCTCCAGAGGCAGAAGTGAGCCCATGGCTTTCTTGTGACTTTAAGAAGGAGAAAACCTTTTGAGGACCCTGGCAGCCTCCTTCTCTTAATTCATCATGTCCACTGAGAGCTAGTTTTTGAATTGCCTTAATTGGATTTTTTTAAAGAACAGTTTCTCCTCACCTTCCTTTTAGATGTAAGCTACATTGTTTACCTCCTGGAGGCCCAATTTTGAAGCACACAAATAAACAGAAATTTGCCCAGCATGTTAGAGATAAACAAAAGAGGGCAAGAATCCTATTCGATCAACTCATTGTGGTGATGATAATTATGGTAAAAAGCATAGTAGGCAGTTTCTCTTTGTGTAGTATATGGGGTACCAGGAGGTGATAAAACAGGTAAACAAACCTCTGCCACAAGATTTTATTGGAGCAATGGATTTCTTACTCTAAAAACATCTGCATACATTTTGGGAGGGTTTAACAAAAAGTGCCTGGCCCAGTAGCATTCATCATGGGATGTATAGGGCATTTCTCTGCCTCCTAGCATCAGAAGACTTTGGTAAGCTAAAACCCAGGCACAAGTAACACAGACAATGTGCCATTTACTTTGCAAGCAGTGTTGGTGGCAGCAGATGAGGAGAAAAATGGACCCAGCTCTGAAATTCATGGTTTCAAGGCAGCCAAAAAAACACTTGGTTGTAAAGTTGGGCTTGAAATAAACGGAAGGATGGATTAAATATAAATGAACCCCCTATATAGGTGTGCCAGGGTATTATTTCCTGGTTGCAGGAGCAGCCCTATCCCAAAATGGAATTTTTGCCCTTTTAGAACTATTTCTGCTCAAATGCCAACATTATGTTGGGGAGAAGGAATGTTCCCCCAAGCTATGGAACTCATTTTCTATCCATCTGGGTATGCTTAGGTATCCAGTCTGTCCCCCAGCTATACATGATGAGTCACCATCTTGGCCAGATTGTGTGCCTTTGATAACAAAGGGACCAGGCTAATTTTTCTTAATAAAGCAAGCATTATGCCAAACTAGATCCTACAGCAGCTGGAGCTCTTTGATATTGCAGAGGAGCAGGCTCCATTGCTGACAAAGTAGTAGAGAGCTGTGTTGGGGAGGGTCATCCGAGGTGTCACCAGTGCATGGCTGGTTGAAGCCTGGGACATCTATAAACTTCATTCATCAGCAGTCCTTCCAATCCACAATACATAAAACAGCATCCAAGTAAACACTGTGCTTCCTAAGCAAACATAGTACTCCTTTTAGCCTGGACTTGAGGCTAGAATTGTAGAATTCAGATGCTCCTAAAATTCAAAGGGCTGCTTAAAGGGACCACTTCAGGTTGCAAAATGGAAGGTTGTCAACTTCTCTCCAATTCTGCTACTTATACCTTACTCAGGCAAGTATCATTTCTTCTCTGTGTCACTTCTACCTGCCTTTTTAACTGCACACTCTTGTCAATGTATTTCACACAGAACAATCAACATTTTCAACAAATGTAAACCAGATCATGTCCTATCACAGTATTGCTTAAAAGCCTTTAATGTCTTCCCTTATTCTTATAATAAATGCAACCTCCTCATAGAACTCAAAGCCTTGCATGCCAGGGCCGTCTGTCTCCACAAGTACATCTCATCTGGCCCTTTCCCCTGCCCACTAGGCTCTAATCACATGATCTTCTGCTAATTCTCATGAACAAGGTCATTCTCACGTGGCAAGTTTTGCAGAATATCTTTCCCCTGCCTGAAATGTATCCTCCACTTCCCTGCTTCCATCACTATCTGCAAGTCTCTTTTGTCAGGTTCCAGTCTATCAATTCTTCAGAAAGGCTGTTCCTGGCCATCCTACATAAAATTAGCCTCTGGATTATTTCCTCCATAATTTGCAATTCCTTTAATTATCTGTGCATTTGTCTGTTTTCTTATTCCCATAATGAAAATGTAAGTTTCTGAGTCAAGGGGCCTTGTCTGTCTCATTATTTTTATGTGTCCTCAGCCTCTAGCAAGATGACACTTATGCATCATCAAAGAATATTTATTAAATGAGTAAATGTATCAATGAATCAGGAGGGAAGTAGGAGATAAAATCTCATCTCCTCTAAAAAATAATCTTCTGACTGTACTACCTGAAGCTATGATAGTCTTTTCTTCCTGTCCTCTTTTTTGCATTATTGTCATTGTTAATATTAGCTCCCATTTATTGAGGGCATGTTTGTCAATGTTATTCCAGGGATCAGACATACTTAGAAATGTAAGACACAGTTTCTCTCCTGATGATCTAATTGAAGTGTTAATAATTAGTGACAAAAACAGAATGACCACAGAAGACTGGAGCTTTGAGGAGATTTTCATAAAGGATGCTCCTGAGATTTGAGGTCACCATGGAAGGAGGAATTAGGAATTAGAAACCATACAAAGGAGAGGAAAAGGCACTAGACACAAGAAAAATGAGAAAATTGGGAAGTAAACAGAATGTATGGAATGAGATTACATATATATTAATTTGATTTGACAGCAAATGTTTGGATACTTCTTTTGAGTATATTATTTGTACTATTATATATCCATTAAGCATATCCTACTTTGCAATATCTTCATTTGATATTTTGACCCATAATTTGAATTGTATGATTTATCTGTAACATCTGTCTTTCTTTCCAATGAGATTGTAAACATGATATAAGCAGGGGACTTGTCACACACATCTTTATATTCATAGAATTTCAGATTATCCAAATCAGAATCCACTCTGTCTATGTCTTCTATCTGAGAATGATGCCTCTCTGTGGACTACCTAATAAAGGATCATCCATTCCAGCCTCTCAATAAACTTTTCACAGAAGGATTTCTCATGAGGCAGCTTGTTTCAATATCAAATAGTTTTTAATGGCAGCAAATTCTTAAATTTCTTTCCTTCTCAACTTTTCACTGCTAATCCTAGTTAAGTCCTCTGAAATTATACAGGACAAAAATATAATCCTTTTCTTTAAAATAATACCTTGCATATTTGAAGGCAGAATTATTTTTTCTTTTGTCTACTATTCTTTAGGCTAAATATTCCTATTTTCACTAGCTATTCCTCACAGATATTAGCACTCATGTTCAAATACATCTATTATCTTAAACAATTGAATAATTTTTTAAGCTCCATGACAGCATGGACTCTGCTTGTTTCATTTACACTGTATTCATCTCACCTATAATTATGACTGATATATAATAGGCAATCAAAAATTGTTAAGTGAATAAATGAAGGATTAAGAATACAAGCTTTCACCAGAGTAATAAAGCAAGAAAAAGACATAGCAGGCATCCAGTTGCAAATGAAGAAGTAAAACTCTTTTATTCACAGATAACATTATTATATGTGTAGAAAACATACAGAATATCTAAAAAGGTACTAGAACTTATAAGTGAGTTCAACAAGGTTGCAGATACAATATCAACTATACAAAACCCAAGTGTATTTCTATATTCTAGTAGCAAGCAATAGAAAATTAAAATTAAAAATACAACTTTTAATAACATCTCAAAATATGAGAAAATTAGGGATAAATTTGACAAAAGATATATAAAACCTGTAAACTAAATATTACAAAACATTGCTTAGGTAAATTAAAGGAAACCTACATGAAAAAATAACCATGTTTATGGGTCAGAAGGCTCAATATTACTAAGATGTCAGTTTCCCTTAAAGTGATCTGTAGATCCAATGCTGTCATAATCAAAATCCTAGGAGGCTTTTTGAGGAAACTGATGAATTGACTCTAAAAGTCCTATGGAAATGTAAAAGAGCTAGAGTAGCCTAAACAATTTTGAAGACTAAAAACATTGACAGGCTAGCAATATGTAAATTTGAGATTTATATAAAAAGACTAATATAAAGTTAGTCATCAAGAAAATATGAAATTGGCTTAAATATATCCAAGTAGATAAAAAAAAAACACAATAGAAAGTTCAGTATAGACCCATGCATATATGGACAACAACAAAAGCAAATTTAATGGAGTAAGGGTAATCATTTAAACAAATTGTTTGATTCATACTTTGAAGCATAAACAAAAATTTTTCCAAATGGATCATATACCTAAAGGTAAAACCTAAAACTGAAAACTTCTAGAAGAACATATAGGAAAAAAATCTTTGTACCTCAGGTTGGGCTGATTTCATTGGTTCGACACTAAAACATGATACATGAAACATAATATTGAGAATTTGGACTTCATCAAAATTAACAGCTACTCTTTGAAAGACATCATTCAGGAAATGAAAAAGTAACACACAGACTTGTAGAAAATATTTGTGAATCATACATCTGATAAAAGAATTGTATTAATATTTAAATAACTCAAAATCCAATGATAAAAAAAGCAAACAACTCAATAAAAAATGGACACAAGAGTTTAACTGACACTTTACTAAAAAAGATATGCTAATAGCAAGTGAGCATACAAAAAACAATGCTCAATGTCATTAGTTATTGGGGAAAACAAATAAAGACCATAATTTGATGCCCCAACAAACCCATTCAAATGTCTAAAATTTAAAAGACTAATCATAGCAAATGTTCATTGGGATGTGGTAGAATTGAAATTCTCAACATTGCTGATGTTAATGTAAAATGCTAGATTCACTTTTAAAACAGTTTTGCAGTTTCTTAAAAAATTAAACATAGCTCACTGATTATCCAAGAGAAAGAAAAGCGTATCTTCACACCAAGATAGCATCTTGCACATTAATGTTTATAGTAGCTTTATTCACAATAGTCCCAAACTAAAAACAATAATTAATATCTATTAATTGGTGAATGAATAAATTGTGCCATATCCATACAATGGAATATTATTATGCAAGAAATAGGAATAATACACAAAACAACAAGAATGACTCTCAAATTAATTATGCTGAGTGAAAAAAATTGAAGAAAGAGTGCATACTATAAATGTTGATTTTTTTTAAAATTATAGAAAATGTAACCTAACCAGTAATGACAGAAAATAGACGATTTTACCTGAGATGGGGAGGGAGTGGTCGAAACTGTTGTTGGTAATATATGTGCTCATTTTATTGATTGTGGTAATAATTTTATGGGCATATGAAATGTCAAAACATGAAAATTTACAGATTAAATATATGTAGTGTATTGCATGCCAAGTATACCTCAGTAAAGCTGCTATAAAAGAATATTTAAAGTCAGGTCTACATTTAAGTTTCTCCTTGTCCAGTCACGTGCTGTATGCCTTCAGACAAATCATTTAACATCTCATTTTTTTATTTTAAATTGATACTATTAATATTAGAATCCCTTCAAATTTCACAGAAGTGATGTGAATGTATATAACAAGGTATCTTAGACGCGGAAAGAATAGAGCTCCTGTGCTGATGAAGTTTCAGAAGCTTCTACCCTCCCCATTTGTAACCACTAATTTGCAAAAGGACTGAGGTGGGTTTTTTTGGGCAGGGGAAGAATGTGGAAGGGGGAGCACATAATCTCCTTTCTCCATCAAGCTTCTGCCATATTCCCATATCTATGATTGACTGACAAGGCAGTGAAAGAAATCGGATTGCTGGGAAGATAATGAGAAGCGCTTGAGGTGGAACTTCCCAAAAGGGAAGGAGGAGTCTACATGATCGTGCATAGAGGTATAAGACTTGCCAGCTGTGGCAATGAAAGAGATACCAGTGTTCATGCTAATCCAGCTATCCTGAAAACAGGTGTCCTCTCTGAGGATAGGGCTGAATGCATATGAAATGACAGGGCGGCCTCACCACATTCTGTATGCTTTACTGTACATGCAGATTTATAGTAGCGTATTCCTAACTGAATACAACAGAGGGATCCATCTGCCTCTCTACTCACAAAAGTATCACTGCAGAAATCAGGTCTCCAGCATTGGGCACCACAGTTGTGTTTCATTGGCATCAGGTGCCATGATTTTTCATTTCTATTGGTAGCAAGAAACGACCATTACCGATTTATACACAATGCCAGCATCCTTGGAGATTCTTCAAAACAATTAAGATGTGAATTTTCCTCAGGCAAGCAAGGGATATTCTGGAACAAAAAGAGTTGGTTATTAATTTTAATAAAACTACATCTGTGCTTATTGCAAGTAACTACTGAGAAACTGAAGTTACAGATAAGAAAAGGAAAGATTACTTTGAAGACATTTCCATAGTATGTCATTAGAGAAATATCACATTTCCAAACCTAATGGGAGTTTTCCTTTCCTCATCTTACTCAATCCCTTAGCAGTACTCAACATACTTTACTACTATAACCTTGAAACATTTTCTTCTGTCTCCTATGACACCCCATGGTTCAATTATTTTCCTATCTCTCCATTTACTTTTTTCTCCTACCTCTCAATCCATCTTTTTCTAAATATATTTCTCCAACCAAAACTTCTCTCCTGATCTCCACATTTTTATACTATGATTTACCTAATATTTCTACATGAATATTTCATGCTATACCAAATTTAATTTATTCTTTTGCTTCCTAACCTCTTCTTCCTTCAACCTTCATCATCCTACCACTATTCATCCCAAGTAGGAGTGAGATCAGGGACCTGAGACTAATACTCCCCTTCTCTAGTCCATCAGTCTGGAAACCCTATGAAATAAGGAAATGATGTTATTGCACTTGAATTATCCTCAGTGAATGCTCTCTGGTTCTTACAGCTCCTTCCCACAAATTTAAAAATTATTGATTTAAGAATAAGTTCTAGAAGATTCTCGGGGAATCATTGTAAATTGTTTTCATATATAGTATATAGCCTCTCACTTCTATTTTTCTTGTTTTCCTATTTAACCCCACTGAAACATTTAGAGTTTTTATTTATTTAGATCATTTCTCATAAATAATAAATGTGTAATGTCACTTGTATTGGATTTTGAACCATTTGTGAACTCCTGAGGCATTTCCTTTTATGTTCTTTCCTGCACTAGTAGCCTTGATAAACCTGGCTATCCAAGTCTGCAATTTCATTCCCAGAGGTAGCATTACCTTCAGTCAGTGTGGCCACTGGGGAGTGAACCAGGATAAATGGGAGTAAATTCAAACAATAGGAGGTCCAGGTTAAACACTAGGAGAAACGTTGAGAAAAGGTCACTCACACATAGGAACAGTTTCCCTTGAGAATGTGGGAATATCTTCATTGTAAGTTTTTTGTTTTGTTTTGTTTTGTTTTTAAGCATAGACTAAATCTCAACAAGAGCCACCATCTCACAATAGGCAATCTGGCTTTTTTTCCCCCACCCTAATGAAAAGTTGAGAGAAAGAATTCATACTACTTGTGGAAATTTATGAAATTTATTAACTCATTAAATATGAAATGTTTGATTTTGAAGCAAAAATGTAGCTTATTATATCTCAAACAAGAAGTGGTACAGTTAATCAAAGTATGTGCCTAAACTATGGACACATACTTTGTCCATAGTTAACAGTGGGCCATCTTAACAGTTAGCTTGTTTACACCAGCAGCAAAGAAGCCTGGAGAGTGAGTGGTGAAATTGCAAATGGCGTTTTTCTCCTTTTTGAGAAGTGACTATTTTTCCTTGCAAGAATTGGTCCAAAGCCTGGAAGAAATGGTAGTTAGTTGGGGCAAGGTTCGGTGAATGTGGTAGATGACAGAGAGTTTCCAAGTCCAACCTCTGTAGTTTCAGCAGTGTTGTTTGTGCAATATGTGGTCCAGCATTGTCTTCCAAGAGTATTGTCTGTCTCTATCAACCGCACTCAGCTGCTTCGTCACAAGCATCATCATCATTTCTCCAATTGGTGGCAGTAGATATTCACTATAATCGATTGACCAGGTTTCATGAAGCTGTAGTGGATAATACTAGCGCTGGACCACCAAACAGAAACCATTAGCTTTTTTTGATAAATATTCAGTTTTAGACTGTGTTTCGACACTTCATCTTTATCCAACCATTGTGCAGAACGCTTGTGATTGTCAAAAAGAATCCATTGCTCATCACATATAATAAATACAGTGTAGAAATGGTTCACCTTTATGTTGTAACAGCAAAGAATGGCAAATTTTGAGACAATTTCTCTTCTGATGCTAGTTTAATTTATGCTGTACCCATCTATCCAGCTACTTTATCTTGCTGATTTGTTTTAAATGATCTAATATTGTTGGAATAGTAACGTCAAACCTTGCTGTTCATTCACACATAGGTTGAGATGGATTCGCTTCCACTACAGCTTTTAGCTCATCATTAACCACCTTGGTCTCAGGTCACCCACGTGGCTCATTTTCAAGGTTAAAATCACCAGAACACAACTTCTCAATCAATGTACTATGTGTTCACTAGCCACATCCTTGCCAAACATTTTGTTGATATTTTGAGCTATATGCACTGCATTGGTTCCATGATGGAACTCATATTCGAAATTAACATGAATTTTTGACTTATTCATGGTTTCACAAAAATTACTCTAAAAAAATTTTGAAAGATAATCACAAGCCAAATTTGAAAGACTGAGAGTCTTCACAATAAAAATAAAACAATAAAAATAAAACAAGAAGTGTCAAAGTGAAATATCAGATATCAACTGTCAAACAGTACTTAAGGAAATCAGACATTCATACCTAAAAATCTAATAACACCCTATGGAAAGGGTCCTTCCTGTATGAAATCTCACCTTCTATTCTCCTTAAGCATCAGCTTATGGCTCTGAAGAACAAGGCTGAAGAATCAGAGTTCTTATCACTAATGACGAAACTCATATCCCTTTTGAATCCTGTATTAAACATTTGTTTTGAAGGAATTAGTTTGAAGCTATTAGTCCATGCCTGTTTTATAAAGCCTAGTGGAGTTGTCTGTACACACTTAGCCGTTAGTTTCTGTTGATAATGCTGTTAAATAGAGTTAGTTCTCTAATAAGTGTAACAATGAAATCAAATCTCTTTTCCCCACAGGCTAGGGCATGATGCATTCCTCCAGCAGAATGTTGGTTTCTATCAGTCAAGGGATCTGTAATTGGAGGAATAACCCTACCTGCGACAAGACAGTCCTGTATTTGCGGTGGGCTACAAATATAAGATAGCCAGACTTGGAAAATGGGAACTTACCCTATCTTACCTTATCTTTCACACCCATTGCTTTCCATCTTCATTGATCAGAGGCCCTGTAGAAATCAGATCAACCAAGTGCATTCTTGTTTTTTTTTATAACTCATCAATTCATAATTTGATATCACTTCTATTGACACATCACCATTATTGAGGGCTAATCACATTAGTTTTAGAATAATGAATGTATCACTCTGACATAAATAAATTAACATGTTTAATAAACTTCTAACAACAGTGTAATTCCCTCCTTCCCTGATTCCACCTGTATAATTGCAATGAATTTCATTGGAGGAGGTGATGGAAAAGAAACAGAATTCTTCTTTATAATTTTTATAGATGCTGAATGGCTCTAAAGTAAAAGTTACACACTGGTTGCCTGTGGGCAGGATTGAGTCTGCAGATGTATTTTGTTTGGTCGTCATAATGCTGTCAAGAAATTTGATGGAGAGCTTTGCTTCTACTGGTAATAGCTTAGGAGATTGAATTCTCCATTGAAACATTCTTATAATCTCTCTCTAATAATAGTGGCTGGATTGTCAAAATGGATTTTTACAAAAGGTAGAATTATAAAATAACACTGTAGATTTTGTCACCATCTACTGTTTCTCCTTTTTTTAAATTTCATAATATTCTTCTATCAGTGTTTTGCTGAAACTAGTTGGTCTCTTGCTCTTTAAAGCTCAGTTATACCCCCTCACATCAGCTCCCTCCTTTCCTACTAAAAAGGATAATGTAAGTTTGTAAGTTTACTCAACTTTCCTCTCTCCACTGCACCATTTCTCTATTTCTTTAATATTTGTGTTACCTTTTTTAGTCAACTTCTTTCATTCTATATCCATGCTTAGAATTCTTATATCAGCTTTGTCTTCTTTTTGACTATTATTTACTTTATTATATCTTATTAATTAATTAGCACATTAATTTAAAAGAAAACATTGAACACCTACCTGTAGATGTAAGTTTCGGCAGTTGCCAAGTTCTATATCTTTATGACTAAGACAGAGTCACCATCTTACTGACAATAGAAAAGATGTTTTACAACTATCAATTATATTATAATGAGACAGTACAGAGGAGAGGTGGGGATTAATTCTGCCTGTAGCATGTGGAATGCCAGGAGCTCAACCCAGGGGAACTTCAGCAGACCATCGAGGACGAGGTGACTTGCGTAAACCCAGAGGTGGATTTACCAATGAAATTTAACTTCAGGACCCTACACATGCATGGATCCCTTCCAATGTGTTCCTATGATCATATGTTGCTACACTATTTACAAAAATGAGATATTTTAACTATTCATTGCTATTTAAAATCATTTTCTCTCCATCCTCCAATATACCCTGCCCTGGCTCAGGTGGGCTTGATGCAGCCACAGGCTTTGCGGAGACACAATTAAAAGGCAGGTGACTTGGAAACAGTTTTGGTTAGTAGGAAACATTTCTATGATCTGCTGTCACTTCCATGCGTGGTTAAGTTATAATTAGCCATCCCAAGGTAAGCATAGTTCTAAGAATACTCCTCCCACACACTTTGTCAACTCACCCAGGGTTGGGTCACAGAGGTATAGACCTAAAGCCACATGTTGCTCTAAATGTTTCCTGCAGCATCAGATATTACAAGAATGTGGGGGTTGAATAGGAGAAAGAAGAGATAAAATGTGCAGAACCAGAAGTTAATCTGCGGAAAGTTCTTCCAATAATATGATGTGAAAAATTATAAACAAAGGAAGATTTGATCTCATTTATGAGTAGTCAAACTGAAGGTTTTCTTCTGCCAGGAATATATTTAATAATATCTTAACATTTAGGAACACGCACACACACACACACATATATATATAAAACAAGATAGATTTTCACAAATTTGACAACATTCCTAAAAACTGACATGATCTTAGTAATGAAATGCAAAGCTTAAATGAACTTTTCTAAACTATCTATTAAAACATTTTCATCCATGCTAGAGGAAAGGTAACTTATTTTTGTATTCACTCTATGGAAAATATGATTATAAAAGTGTCATATAGAAAAATAAAGAATATATGGGCAAAAAATGTTATAAACAGAAGGTCAATTAGTAAAAACATGTAGTGTTTTCTGATTTGAGAAATTTCAAAATATTTATTAGTTTTTAAAACATATATTATGTTTTAATTTATTTTCTCATTCTAAGTACATCTTAATTTTCATACCTAAATCCATATTTATAAATTTGTATGCCTTTTCTTAAAGAGGGCCCCTACAATTTTATATATTTCAGGCAACATTAACCAGACTAAATAAATTGAAATTTTCCAGGTAATCTTGGAATTTTCCAAGTAGAGAAAATGGTCTATATAAAAATTGATATCACATATCATTCAGGGTCCCACTTACATTAGGCAAACTCAAGTTGAAATAAATCAAGGAGAGTTCAATAAAGAAACAGTTTTTAAGTGTGGGCAGGGTGTAGGGGAATTATAAGGAATAGTACATCAGATCTATTACTTACCTGTTCCCGGCCCTGGGCCTAAAGGAGTGAGGAGAGACAGCAGTTACCTGGAGCCCAAAGGAGAGAACCTTGTAGGGAAGACCTCCCTGGAGAGTAATGGTATACTTTGAGGAATACAAAGAGAACAAAACAACCCCCAACATGTACTGGAGGAATAATGCAGATTCTTACCCTCTTCTCTCCCTCAACTCTCCTTGCTTAGTCTCCCACTGTCCTAACCCTGCTCCAGCATAAGCCAGCCTGTGGAAGTGGTGTAATTATGATACAAGATGGGAGGCAGACAGTAAAAGAGAGAAGTGTATGAGCAGGTTTTAATAGGCAGATAAAAAATATCTGGCTGTATCTATCATAAATATATACACATATATATGTACATGTATATATATGTGCACGTGTGTATGTGTGTATTACACATATATGTATATATGTATATGATATGTTTGTGGCATGTATAGTTTACAATTAAAAATAAAATCACACTTTGCTTACTGGTTTATAACCTGTTTAATTTACTTAATAACAAATTATAAACTCTTTTCTGTTTCATGGAGCCTTTTTTTAATACAATGAATGTTCATAGAGTTATATAGTTGTATATTCTATGGTGGATTTGTCAACATTCATTTAGGTTATGTCAAAATTTTAACTATTATATAAAGACCTGTAATAAACATCCTTGTAGGTAATTTTTTAAATGATCAACAATTAATATTTCCTTAAAATAGATTCAAAGAAAATGTAGTTGCAGGATCAAAGGGGTACCCATTTCAAGTTCTCTCCAGAAAGATTATTCCTGTTTACAGTGCCATCATCTGCATATTAGTGCTTATTTTCCTCACTTCCTCAGCAAGTTACACTATAAAGTATCTTGAAAGACAGAGCTATGAGTCTACTTTCCTACCATTTCTCACCCCTGAATGTTTGTAATCTGAAACTCCTCCTGGCAGTGAACGATGATTTCCCAATTTTGAATCCCAATGGCTATTTATCATTCTTATCATTGACCTTACAGCATTTGATATTATTGACCTTGAGATTCTATTTGAAAAATCTCTTCTCTTTGGTCCTGCGATATATTCAATGCTTATTTTAATTCTCCCTTTCTGTTCTTTCTCTGTCTTCCTCTGATAGATCCTTTTCCTGCTTTCTGTTAGATTCAGCCATCCACTCTCTGAGCTCACCCCCTGTTTGTGCATTCCGGCCAGACCCGGCAAGCCTTCCACGTCTCTCACCTTTGTCTCTTCTTTTCCTTTTCCAGTGCTCCCACCCTCATTTGAGCCCTTATTATTTTCACTTGGACTTTCAACAGCCTCCTAACTGGTCCCCTGCCTCTATTTAGTTTTTATTCTATCTTCCTAAAACATTATTTTGCTTATGGCATGCTCCTGAGATGCTGTGCCCAGTGTTCTCTGTTCCCAACACCTCTCAGATGAAATACAAGCTGGCATTTGGCAGCCCTCTCCCGCTGCTTCTGAATATACAGACTGTGTTAGAGACTAGCTGCACAGCTTTGCTTTGCTTTTTCTTGCACCTATATAATCTATATAATTCTTTTCCTCATCTCTGCTCTTCAAAATTCTACCCCTTCATTAAGACCTAACTCAAGGGCACCTTCTATAGGAATTTTTCTCTAGTCACCCCCATTAAAAATGACCTCTGTCTTCTGGGGTGTGTAATTCAGACCTCTTTCTAGTTGATAGCACAGCCAGTGTGGGAGGCTTAACCGTTACTAGTCTATAAAATGATTGAAAGTAGAATCAGGTTTTATTCATCTTCCCCCAAGCACTC
Organism: Microcebus murinus; assembly: GCF_040939455.1. Taxonomy (NCBI): domain Eukaryota; kingdom Metazoa; phylum Chordata; class Mammalia; order Primates; family Cheirogaleidae; genus Microcebus; species Microcebus murinus. The sequence goes on from NC_134109.1 coordinate 67,177,177, forward strand.
AGCATAGAGTTTTATTGCTGTTAGGTGATTAATAAATATTAATTAAGTGAATGAGCCAGCCCTAGAGCAATTCCACTGAACCTTTGGGTTTAAGAACAGTTACAGAAAACTCAGAAATAGTCTACTGGTCATAGCTCATCTCTAGTTTCATGTCTTATGAAAAATCCTAATTAAAGATGCTATGAAAATTTCAATTTCATGTCTCGAGTTAAGCAATGAATATGTCCAATATGGCTTTATTGGCTGCCCCAGAATTCTGAAAACTGCAACAGAATTTGTGTTTTATTTTACAAGATCTAACAATTTACTCACTTTCAGACCACTGAACCATTCAAAGCTTGTCTTTGATGGTACATGACAACATTTGCCACTTGCAAACCCAGGATAGACAGCTAATGTCTCTGTTTCCATTGCCACATTTTGTATTGCCTAGAAGGAACAAATTTCATTATCCTTTTCCCCACAACTGTGTTTCATAGGAGCAAGTTAAACAAAACAAAACAAACAACAACAAAAAAACATTGTATAAGCATTTATTAGCCATAGGATAAGAAACAGTAAAGCAAGAAAAATCTCTTGCCTGTCATGAACAACATAAAGCCATTTTGCCAGGTTAACAAAGGAAGAAAAGGTTCAGTGGTACAATGCAGAAAGCAAACATGTGATTTCTTTTTTACTTAACTCCGTGCATGCTTTTCCCTTAGCTCTGTGCATGCCTTTCCTTTCCTATGTGACTTCAGGCTAGTCATTTCACTTATTTGTGCACGGCATGTGCAGTGTACCACCTCCCGGTCTCCTACTCCTACCTCCCAGGCTAGAGGCATACCAGTTGCTAATGTTCTGTGATCTTCCCAGCCTGGCCTAGAATCCCACCCAATGAGATATCCTCCGTGCAATTTGTTCAGCACCTTTCCCAAGCATGGAGACATTGCACAACCCAGCAGTGAACAATGAGGCAGCAGGAGGCTGCACCAACAGGCGACATCTAACATGTTCAGGAAAAACAAAATTAAGCAGCAAAGCACTTTAGAGCAAGAGAGGCTTTTACAGAGAGTCCTCCCAGGTAATGTAAGCAGCTGCTTTCTCACCGCTCTCACGGGGGCATGCCACCGGGCCAGACGAGCAACCCCTCCAGCCTCAGGAGAAAGAGCAGAGCTGCGAGGGGGACGAAATCCATTTACTTTCATGTCTCAGTGAAAATACTGAAGAGTTTGTAAATCACACACACGCTCTGATCACATTCCTTTCAAGAATACACATCAGATTTTCTTACTTTGGGCGTAGCCAATTTATTCACATGGGGGAAGCATTTGATCAACCTCCCTTCACAGGGGTTTTCATATGAATGTGGCTGCTCAGTTTCTCACTAAATTAGGAACTGCAGAGGAAGTGTGACCAGAGACAGGGTGCTGAGAAGGTACAGGGATATTCATGTGGAAAATCTGGCCTGTGTACTACAAGGACTATGCAGGTGAAAAATGACATTCATGTCTGGTCAGTTTTAATTTCTGAACACAGCTTACAATCTTCGGTTCAACCACATGTTGACCCTCAATTAAATCATGCCGTGCAAGGCCCTGATGGCTCGAATACAGAGAAATCTCATTCTCCACAGTGCTGTCAGGAGCAGAACAGAATGGTAATTTTGCATTTGGTCTTGTTTGTCAGCCTACATTTTAATGTATTTTCTAATATGACCACCTGATCCAGAAACAAACCCACATTGTTCTCCCTGATAAGCCTGGGGAAAAAAATTCTTCTAAGTCATCTTTGCAAAGGGACTTATATCTCTTTAAGTTTGCTGAGTTTCTGCGTGGGTGGCATGGGTTATGCTTTGCATTTCAAAAAACAGAGCTAAATGCCACCAACAACACAATTTAAATAGTGGCATAATTGGAGCTCAGAGTGTGTTCTTCAAAAAAAAAAAAATGTAAGATTTGACCCACACTTGAGATGTGTGTTGTTCCGACTATTAATTGGATGCTCAAGTCATTATTTTAAAATGGTCATCAACACAATGCATATTTACTTAGTAGCTATGATGGGTTTTAGTTGCTAAATGACTGGGGTTAGACGGTGGTAGCTTTGTACATGATAACAAAAAGGACTTTTCAAAAATTTTAGGTTTCTCATCTACTGCAAAAACATTATGTAATGACTAAATAGTCTAGAGATTAAGAGTACAGGCTCTGTAGAAAAACAGGCTTGGTTCAGATTCAAGCTCCATCTCTGGAGCAGGTTAGTTAACCCCTCTGTCTCCCTTTCTACCTGTCTGAAATGGTGTGATAACAGACTCATAGGACTGGTGCGAGATTAAATGAGATAAGTCGTCCTAAGTGCTTAGCACTGTGCCTTAGATAAAAAGTGCAACATAAATGTTTATTTTTATTATGATTAAGGTTCATATTAACGTGATTAAGTGCCTGAAAACTATCAGCAACACGCTTGCCCCTGTTTTTGAAAGCCTTATATCTAGGAAAGTAGCACATAACTTTTGGTTTTATCACTAAAGAAAATTTTACTATTAGAGTTCCCTCAGCCCTTTCCACTGGGTTATTTAAGGGCTTCCCTTCATTTATTGCCTCTCCTCCTGAGTGCAGCTTCTTTGACCAGCGGTTCCTGACTCCTCTGTAGGATCTATGACCTTGTTACTATTTTAACTGCTAACACTAGCACCCTCGTGTTACTATTTATTTTTCGCTTCCATGTCCTTCCTTTCCAACTAGAGCTAGGCTCTCTGAGAGCAGGCAGCTGATCTGCATACACCACTCAAAAGTTTGTTGGGTGAATTTTCTCTTAGGATGCAAGGGGATAGAAACCAGCTCTTAGAAAAATGTTGCTCCAAGTACCTTCCTGATCTTAAATAGAAATTAGAAAACCTTGCATGGCTTGCACACACTTAGCCCCGCTTCAGTGTTGGTAAGGCTTCAGCCACCCTGAGGAGACTGTCAAGACAAAAGACTACAGAGGTGAGAGGAATAGAAGATTAAAAAGCAATATTTCAGTTCTTCGCAATTGTACTTTAAGCTTCTTAACAAAAGGTCTCTCTCTGAACATGGGAAGAGAGGCTCAAAATAAGGATTCCAGGCAGGATGCTATGAGCTGACACACAAAATTCTATCTATTTATCAAATAATGCCTCCTCTTTGAGTCCATGTAAGAATAGAACAAATACAAGGGCATCCTCTTCTTTTACACTATTCTGATCATCTTAATGAGAAAGCCAGTTGGCCATAAACATAACTAAGGCTCCGATTAACACAGCACGGGTTGTTGCTCTCAGCCATTGACACGTTGCCTCCTGCACCTACACATGACACGACTCTGCCGAATCCCGCTTTCATTATTGTGCCGCTTGCACAACCATTGGAAAACAACCGCAGCTTTGTGGGTGATGGACCAAATGCCAGGGGTGAGGAGTGCATTTCCAATGTGTTTGCCACTGTTTTCTTTAATGATTTTTCAAATGAATATGGTCTGTGTCCTTCTGTTCTTTAGAATGTATATGTCGGGCTTCAGTGATTTCAAAGCTAATGGTAAAATATGTACTATTCAGCACTGCTCTGTCGAGATTTGAATCATTATTTGTCCTCTTCCTCTGGACAGACTGTAGGGTTAAATGGCTGGGGTTTTTGAAACAAAAGATTTATAATCCATTTTCTTTGTACTATCCATCCACGCCTCCTGTAATAGGAGCCCGCTGAAAAGCTCTGCGTCTGGGTTGTCATTTCTCTTGCACGGTATATATTAGAGTCCAAACGACCTCTACACCATCAAGGTTCCACAAACCTTAAATTTAAGCTACCTGCTCCACCAAAGTACCTAAAACAATAACTTTTTTATGTTGCAACAAACATTACATTTAATGAGTACAGTGCACATGTAATGATACAGTGAATCAGTGTGAAGCCTCAAATAATGATTTCTGTTGGCACTATAAAAGGAATGTAATTTTTCTTGTTGAAATACCATTTTTCAGTTACTGCATGAGTGATGTGATAATTATCCCCTACACCTGGGATTTAAATCCAATCCTACAAGCCCATTTTCTGTTTGCAAGCTGTCAGGCTGATGCATAGGCTTTGTTCTTATCTGGCAGTAGGCAAGGAATCGGTAATTCAGAAACAACAAAGCCACTGATGGGTCATCATGTAATCTGCACTGAAAATTGCAATCTGTAATGAGATTGGAAACGCAGATGAGGTGACTAAAATTGATTACCTACCATATCTGAAAATTTCAATTTTATTGCACAAATATGATCAAACTAGTCCATAAGTTTGGGGATTAGTTGAAAAAGAATAAAGATTACTTTTAAATTAGGTGAATGCAGATAAGTTATTTAAATGTAAATTATTTGCTTTATAGCAATATGGTTGGTCTGCAGGGTGATTCATATGGCCACATATTTTAAGTTCCCTGATGGCATCATTTCTGCCTGGGAGTTCCAATTAGAGATGGCATATACACTTTCAACTCTTAAAGGTAGTATAGCAAAGCAGACCATGAATGAAATTCACAGCAACCCCCAGGCCATAAAAATTCATCCTTTATGTGCTTATTATAGAAAAAAATAACATATAGAAGTCCGAGAGCTTTAAAAAAACAAGTAGCAGACTGTGCTTGGAGAATTTGAAAACATCTCCCCTCACCCACCCCACATGCTATCATCCAAAAGGTCAGTCTTTGTGGATGTAGTTCTCTAGTCAAGATGACAGGCTCAGTCTCTTGCTTCCAGTGAGAACCATGGACCTCATATAATCTAGAACCATAAGAGATATTGATGATGGTCTGGTCCAACTTCCCAGCTACTATAAAGACCTCTCCACTTCTTGTCAGTAACATGATGATAATTTCTACTATTGGGAATTTGGCAGACCTTACTGATCTTGAAACAAAAGTTGTATCTAATAAAGAATCATTATCATGACACATTTTCAGAAATAAATGACAATATGCTCATATAATGCCACCAAAATATTTCTCCTCTTAGTATAGATCCCAATAAATATCCATCAGGGTGGAAAGAAAGCCTTCAAAAATTAATTTCTACTTGAGAGAACATCCTCAAAGAAAAGCACCTACCATTAAGGCTCAAATTTCATCGTCTTTTTGGGTTGCCAAGGCAAAAAATGTTTCCACCCTGTGGGCTACAGCTGCTATTGCAGCTGTAAGAGTTTCTTCTCGTTTTGGAAATTTTTATTAATAGATTATAATAAGGGGGCTTTAATACTCTTCAGCATGAATTTCACATTCAGAAGTGTCTTCAGTTTTATCGGTTTCTTGCCCAGTGTTCTTAAGCCTATTTCTATAAACTGGCCCTGTTCAGAAGGAAAATTCTTAGGAAAAATATCTATTACTGTTATTATTACTATTATTGTTTTGTTTTCACTTGCTCTTCTTACATTCTGACTTTCCTGCTCAGTTTCACTGAGATCCGAAGAGGGTACAGTGGCAGCTGATCCAAGAAATAGTCATCAGCATTGATCTTCCAGCTCCATAATGAGGACTGAGGCTCCTAGTGGCTCAAATTAACTTTGCTGGGCTTTATGTTCCATTGTTATTTATTTTAACCATCACATACACTCTTCTTCCAAAGGAGAAAGGAAAGAGAGAAAGGAGTTTCTTATTCATTTATTAAACTAAGGAATTTTTTTTTTTTTATTTCAAGTACCATCTTCATGCTTCATGAGCTTTCTTCTTACTTTTTGCTCTTTCCCATTTTAAACCCTTCTGAAATGAACTCATTTTCTCTTTTAAATCCATTTTTCTTCTAGGGGATGGTCATGATGGAGACTCAGACTTTTGGGGGGAGGGGGGAAATGGGCATTTATTGAAACCTTAAAATCTGTACCCCCATAATATGCCGAAATTAAAAAAAATCCATTTTTCTCCTCTGAAAATCTCAGTATTCTTTTACAGAAGAAGGGTTGTAACACCCCTCGTTTCCGGCATCCACACCACACATTCGAAGCACGTAAGCAGAGAGGATGTCTGCTGCCCCTGCTCCCACACCACCACTGGCTACTTCCTCCCACACAAACCTGCCTCCTGCCCTTCTTTTTCATTGCATCCACTTTGAAATGATCCCTGGTCCAAGCCACCGAAGTCTCTAACCTGGAGGTTTGCAGGTTTTCTCTGCTTGCCGTCATGCATCTCTAAAACTCATTCCCCATAAAGCTGTCAATTATCCTTTTTAAAACACACACCTGATAATATCACTCTCGTGCTTAAACCCCTCCAATGGCTTCATGTCACACTAAAAACAGAATCCAAACACTTTACACTGGCCTACAATTTTACAGCCTCGTCTCATATAATTCTCAGCCTTGCTCACTGCACTACTGCCAGGCTTGGCATCTTTGAACTCCACCTGCTTTTTTCTACAATAAGACCCTAGCCTTAGCTAATCTGCTTTTTGTTCCTGGCTCCTTATGGTCAGTCAGATCACAGCCAAATTAGTCTGTCCTCAGAGACGCCTTCCTTGCCCACTCCTCTGCCATCCAATCTAAAATATCCACTCTAGTCACTTTCTATTCGAACATTCTCTTCAAACTCCTTGATAGCATCTAATATTTCTGATACTTTTTAAATTTATTATTATATAGATTATTTTTGTCTGTTCCAACTTAATGTAAGCTGCATAGTGCTGGGATCTTGCATGTCTTACCTCTGAGACCCAAGCTTTGAAAATTGCATGCTACATGGTACACACCCAGTGAAGATGTTAGAATAAATATCAGCACTTATCTCCTACTCATTTTATCCAATTACTTTTTCTTACAGTTTTTTCAATAATTATTTTTCCCATATGAGAACTGATGCTGTTGATATCTCCCTACTTGAAATTCTTCGCCCTTTTGAATTCTACATTACACGTACTGGGTTTTCTTTCCACTTTTTCTTTTCCTTCTCCAGTCCTATAGTTAAAAGGTTGAATTTCGCCAAGTTACTTAATTGGCCTTTTTCTCTCTTACTGTCTTTCCTGAATATTTCAAATACTTTCATGGATCCAATGACTGTGTCAAAGAAAAATTACACTGAACAAGTTAAACAGGCAGGAAAGTCTTTATTTAAGACTATTATAATAGGGGAGAGAGATTACACTCAACTCCACTGAAATGAAAGGCAGGAGAATTTTAAACCCTGAGTTGAACTAGTAAAAGAGTCCCAGCTGTTAGGGAAGAAGTAGATCAGTTTGGTGAGGTCATCTGTGTCTGCTAATTGGTGCTTATTGAAGTTAGGCTCCTACTCTCCCACAGAGACTGAGAGATAAAGTCTCTGTCTTTCTCGAGGATTACATTTCAAATGGATGGCTCCCAGATCCTTGAGAAAGACATCGCTCAGTGGTAAAACTGGCAAGAGGCTAGGAGAAGATTTGTATCTTGAAGGGGCAAAAGGAGAACATTAATTGCAAGTTTTCTACAGTAAAAGCTAGATTTAAAAAAGGGGAGAAGGGATGAAGTTCAGAATATTTAGACCAGAAGAAGCCTATCTTGACTAAAAATTTAGTCAAGCTGAGGGGAACATTTGGCCATTTTGGACGCATTACCAGATTGCCTTCCAAATTAGTATCTTTAGATCTAATGTCTTGGACAAGCTTAGATCTTTTATTTTCAGTTGCCTGTCGAACATCTCCAGCTGGTATTCCATATTTACACATAACGTATCATGTTTTAAAACAAATCTTACCGTTTATCTTCTTTGAAGTGATTCTTATATTCACTATCTCATTTGCATTTCCATTGTCACCACTTTATTACCTATATGCCATTTTAACCACTTTCCCCACCTTCACTCTTTCCTATGTTGGTAATTTTCCCCAAATACTACTTTGAGCACATCCTCCCCTACAAAACCTTCAATGATTCTCTATTGTCTATATGGTCATAATAGTATCTTGCCATTCTACAACTGGAAATATTCTTTCACATTCACGTTAATAAGATTTCATAATTTTGTAATATACCCTACTGGTTTTAACCACTTAGGGTGCTTTACAGATTTCTTAACATTGAAATAAGAAAAAATATTAATAGTAATAGGAACAGAATGTGGCCCAGACTTATTTGAATTGTGGCTTTGCAATGCCTTAATATGTGATGATAACAAAACCAAAGAGAATTTAAGAGAGGAATGGAGTATCTGCATTCATGATTTTTGAAAAGTCTCTATTAGCTCTTCGTATTTAATCTTTTGGTTTTCCCCAGTCCACATGGGCTTACTTATCTTCTCATGTTTCCCCAATCCCTAAATCAAAGCAACTCCTACCAGATTGCTTCACTTTTATATTTTTGGCAACACTGGGAGCGTATCTTGCAAAATGATACCTAGAAACTTAAAAAAAGAAGAAGATGGTAAAGCCAGTTACTTACTATGCTTTAGTCAAGAGAAAATACTAGGATTACTAATGTCCCCTTGCAGCATCATTTGGAATCACAGATAGTCATGGAATAAAGCATGAAATTCAGAGGGAAATATATTCCTGTTCCTTTGCTGAGCTATCTCCTCAGAGTTTTTTGTATTGTAACCAGTGTATTTTCTTTGTTACAAATATAAATTTTCAGGGTAATGAACAAGGTGAACATGCCATTTCAGGCACTCGGAACAAAGATGCCACACTTCTGGATGTGTTTACATATATGGGCTCAACATTCAAATTAGGCTTTACAGATTATCCTAGCAGTCAGTATAGGGAAAGGGTTTCACAGAAGTTAAATTGGTCAATGTACAACTAGCTAGTTCCATTTAAGAAAGCAAAGTCCACTAGATCTGAAAACACTCCCTATTCAATTGCTGTAGAAGAATTATGTATTTTAATGACCTATCTTATTCATATATTTTATTTAGCTCTTCTATGTATTATTTCACATTTATTAAGCAATGATATATCATGTTTAAATATAATATAAAGTTTGTTTATAATATTAAGCATATTTAAATATTATATTTAGAGTTCCAGTTTCTATGCTTTTGTTCAGAGTTTCATTTATTAAAACTCTCTTCTTACATTTTATACCTGTTCAAATTTTATTCTTTATTACTCTACATCAGCTATTGGTAAAAAGGTGATTTATGTGGGACAGCATAAATTGTAAAGTCTACTGATTGTAACATATTTCTAGAATTTTACTATTTCAAATATAATGTACTATTTTAAATACTAGAATATCAGTGATGCGTCCCCAAAAATATTAGGAATGTTTTTGTTGTTTACTATTTCATTGGTTTAGATAATGCTAGCTGCTCCAACAATTAAAGTTAAGTCTGAGTGCCTGAACCCAATAGAAGTGTATTTCTTACTCAAGTGAACCCATTTGACAGGGGACTGTCTTCTAAGTTCTGTCTGAGCTTTGGTATTCAGCCTGCTCATTAGAGGAGCCCAGAGAAAGCACACCTGATTCTTAAATGTCCTCACTTGGAATTGGCACAAAACAGCGAGAGCTAATCACATGGTCCCACCTAATTTAAGGAACCTGGGAGCTGCGTCCCAGAAAGGATTCCATACCATGAAATAGGAACACGGATTTTCAGTATTTGACTCGCTATTTCTACCACAAAAGCCCTTATTTAGGGGCTAAAATTTAACAACTCAGTTATTTACATCTTAAAATCCAGATAAGTTACTCAATAGAAATATGGCAAAAGACACACATTTACAGACAAGTTCATGTAGATCTCTTCTTATATAGTTGTATTACAAGAAACTTCTATTGGAAGAATAATTCTTTAATGTGAAGGCTTCTAAAACAAGTATGGAAATTGATATAGGTAATTCTGCAATAAAATTTCCATCTCTATAAGATAAAACTAAAGAAAATAAAGAAAATTGGATATTTTTTTTTACAAAGCCTATAGTCCACTATGATTTTAAAAGGTTTGTTCATAAAATATCTCATCTCAGTCATAAAATAAGAAAAGGGATTATTTAAAGATTGAATCTAATCATCAGGGAAATGCAAATAAAAAACCACAATGAGATATCACTCATCTCCAGTGAGAATGGCCTTTATCAAAGAGTCCCAAAACAATAAATGTCGGTGTGGATGTGAAGAGATAGGGGCACTCAGACACTGCTGGTGGGACTGCAAACTAGTACAACCCCTGTGGAAAGTAATATGGAGATACCTCAAGGAGCTACAAGTAGAACTACCATTTGATCTAGCAATCTCAACACTGGACATCTGCCTGAAAACAAAAAAGACATTCTGTAAAAAAGACATCTGCACTAGAAGGTCGTCAGCACAATTCACAGTTGCAAAGATGTGGAAACAACCCAAGTGCCCATTAGTACATGAGTGGATTAAAAAAAATTTGCTGTGTGTGTGTGTGTGTGTGTGTGTGTGTGTGTATACCATGGAGTTCTACTCAGCCACAAAAAACAATGGTGATCTAGCACCTCTTGTATTATCCTACATGGAGCTGGAGCCCATTCTATTAAGTGAAGTATCACAAGAATGGAAAAACAAGCACCACGTGTACTCACTGTCAAATTGGTATTAACTGATTTAACTGACCAACGCTTAAGTGCACATATAGTAGTAACTTTCTTTGGGTGTTGGGAAAGTGGGAGGAGGGTGGGGGGATGAGTATATTCACACCTAATGGGTACGGTGTACGCTGTCTGGAGGATGGGCATACTTATAGCTTTGACAGGGGCTGTGCAAAGGCAATTTATGTGACCAAAGCATTTGTACCCCTGTAATATGCTAAAATAAAAATAAATAAATAAATAAATAAAAATTTAAAAAAAAAGATTGATTCAAAAGAAGACATTTGGAACTAGAGCAAGAATTGGGCAACTATGGACAGGAGGACATACTGGCCCATAGACTATATTGTAAATAGAGTTTTATTTTAGCAGGGCCACACCTATTTGCTTATATATTGCCTATGATTGCCTTTACACATTCCTTTTTGTATTACAATTATTATTACAATTATAGCAGAATTAAATAATGTGCCCTGCAAAGCTCAAATATATATCATCTGGCCCTTTAGAGAAAAATTTTGCCAAATCCTGAACTATAGCAAAACCTGTCTTCTCACCATTCCACCATAATCTTATGCAGCCAGAACAATTTGCACAAAAATACCTTCATAATTGAATAATGACATTTTTGACTCACTTTAGTTTCCATCTTTCAACTTTAAAAAAATATCAAAGAATATTATTTTATTTTCCATTTTAATGACTAATTAAATGTCCTTTATTTTTTATAATACTTTGCTTGTTATTTTAAGAATATGTTAATTATTTTATTTGCAAATAATTTATACTAGAAAAATACCTATTTTAATACATATTATAAATGTACATTTTCACCTTAAAATGTATACTGCAACATATTTATCCATTTTGTATTTAAATTGTATTAAATATTTGGTTCAATAAAATATTTAATATTTATAAATTCTAGTCAGAATGTCTATTATTTTCATTATATTCTTCAGTATTTCAATTACTTGAAGATTCCCCCTATCCCATTGGGATGGATGTTTGAATTAAAGGAGAAATTAATCCAGTTACTTTGAAGTCACGTATTTAATCATACACTGAGTCTCTAACATATACACCTCCTTTCAGAACCTTCTGGAAATGATTAATACATGAAAGTAGTAGGCACTGAATGAAGAGTCACTGAAATCAGGTATTAGACACCAGAGCAGAGATAGATGTCCCTGTCTTCCTTTGTAAGAGTTGGATATGAAAAAAGCTGACCAGTGGTGGATGTTACTCAAAGTAACCGCCGGGAGAAGTGGAAGTTCATATTTGGATTTTAACTAAACAAACTTGGAAAAGTATTTCAACCTTCTCTCTGAGCTATGGTTTCTTCAACTACATAAGACAATGCAGACTAGTGGCTTCTCACATGCATTGAATTTAATATAAGTTTTTATATATTAATATATGTTTCAAGTCATGCTTTATCTCTAGATATATGGATAGACAGATGATAGATAGAGATTGAGATGATAGAGAGAGAAAGAAATACACAACTGGTGGGTCTGACAAAAGCTGATCAGCATTGAGTCATTCAAAATGACTTGCAGGGAGAAGTGGAAAGAGAACTGGAATGGAAGGATGGAAGGCAGGGTTTGTTTTTCCCCAAAGTTCAGATTCTGATTTTATGAATAAATGGATTTAGAGAAATTAAACAAGCATTAGTGAGAGAGCCATGGACCCCCATTATGTCTAAAATGTCTTATAAAATTTAAAATGCAACACAAACATATAAATCCAATGACTGAAGTGGAGGATGGAGGTTCAGATACCTGTTCTCTAGGCTTGCAGTTCCCAACCCCTGGGCCACCGATCGGTACCAGTCTGTGGTCTGTTAGGAACTGGGCCGCCCAGCAGGAGTGCTGGTGAGCCAGGGAAGCTTTGTATAGTACTTACAGCTGCTCCCAATTGCTTGCATCACTGCATAAGCTCCACCTCCTGTCAGATCAGCCCTGGTATTAGATTCTCACGGGAGCACGAACCCTACTATAAACTACACATGAGAAGGATCTAGATTGTGTGCTCTTATGAGAAACTAATGCCTGATGATCTGAGGTGGAGCTGAGGTGGTGATGCTAGCACTGGAGAATTGTTACAAATACATATTATCATTAGCAGGGAGGTTTGACTGCACATTAATGTAATGTGCTTGAATCATGCCATGCTGAAACCCATCCCCCCCCCCCGGCTGCCCTGCACCTGTTTACTCCGCCATCCATAGAAAATTATCTTCAATGAAACTAGGCCCTGGTGCCAAAAAGTTTGGGGACCACTGCTCTAGGCCATCCATTTTTTCTATTGCCTTTAAGGATCATTTTAGGACTCCTTAATGGAAAGCATCATTTGAAATTTGAAAACTACTTTAAAAATTATCATGTAAAGTTCCTTCTACCTTTTACATTGTGTAAAATCTCTCTTTAGACAGGGCACAATGACTCATGCCTATAATCCCATCACTCTGGAAGGCTGAGGTGGGAGGATCGCTTGAGCTGAGGAGTTTGAGACCAGCCTGAGCAAGAGTGAGACCCTGTCTCTACAAAAAACAGAAAAGTTAGCCGGGCCTTGTGGCAATGCACCTGTAGTCCTAGCTCTTCGGGAGGCTGAGGCAAGAGGATTGCTTGAGCCCAAGAAGTTTAGACTGCAGTGAGCTATGATGATGCCACTGCACTCTTCCCGGGGTGACAGAGTGAGACTCTGTCTCAAAAAAAAGCAACAAAAAAAACACACAAACCAAAGCAAAACAAAACAAAACAAAAAAACTTCTCTGTTAGTGAAACATTTATAAACTTTTTAAACCATTTTTACTTCCTACCCCATTCTCCTAGTTCCTGAAGTAATTCCTTTAATGTAGCGATGCTCTGCATTTGGAAAGATCATTTATGGTTATACTGACCTCTTGAATTTTTTATGTACTTTCAAATTTATTTGCTCTGGTCTTTCCAGTAGAATTTAGGGTTCTTATCCTTCTCCTCTGTCCCCAGACCAACACTTACCATGGCGCCTTACAAGATGATATTTATGGAGAATGGAGGAAGGCTTGGCCCAGCACTCTACTAGATCCCCAACCCAATGTTGGATCTGTTCTTAAGTACAGGGAGTAGTTTATTTCCATGTACTGAAGTACTGTAAAATAGAACCCCTTCCCCCATACCCTGTAAGATTTCAATTTCCATACTACATTTTACTTCAGCCAGAGCAATGGAGCTAGCTAATCCAATTGTTTAATGCCATGACACCCTGTGGCAGTTGTGTCTTGCCTAGTTCTTTCATGTTTTGGGTTTCTTTGTGGGTAGTTGTTAGGTTTATGAGAACACGCAACAGTGTCTATAACAATCAGGCAAATCAAATTCCTGTACCTTGCGACTGTGAAGAGCGCTGATAATTATCACTTACCTCAAAAAAGTGAATGACCCAAAATGGAGTATTCTGGTTCTTGAAATAATAATTCTGCATTTTAATGGGGTTGTGCTGGAAATGCAGTCTTAGCTAATAGTTCAACTAGGATTGCTTGTAGCTAAAAATATTTTACATTTGGGCATTTGAAGGAGATTAAAGAGGATCACTCAATATAATGGCTATTCAAAATTTGGACACAGAAACAGAAAAAGTGTGTGTGTTGGGGGGGAGGTGGGTGTAGGTGGGTGTGTTTCAAATGATAAATCATGTTTATGCCAGAGAGGATAAGCAAACTTCAATCTCAAGGTGAATCAGCTAAGTTACATAGATACAAGAACAGTATGAAAGGTCAACTAACCAGTCCTGAGTCTTACTTGTATATTACTGTCAGGCAAAACAAAGAAGAGCATATTTCAGCATTGAAATCCCTGTAGTGACTAAATTGTTTATCTATAATCATTTTTCAAAAGCCATAAAATCACTTGAAGTATTAAAACAAAATGTTCCATTTTGGTAATCTGGAAATATTTGTAGGAACCTAGAAGCTAAAATAAACCATTGTCTTTATGTGAAATTGTTACCAATGGCTGTTCAAGTACTCTGCATTTTTATTTCAGTGATGAAGATAGATGATCCATCCACATCTACCTATCCCTTGGTATGATGGCCTTTATTTATAAGATGAGTATTTGTGGAGAGAGCTATAGTCATTAGCCAGAGAATAGGATCAAGCTACCAGGCTCTGATGATGATAAAATGAACCTTATGTACATTAAAAGATTATAAATTCTTACAGTAAGGGACTTATATTTCTGACTATGATGGATTAGTTTGTGAAGACCAGCCTTTACTCCTACAAAAATTAGAGAGGCTGGATAAAATAAAGAGAGGTGTATTTGAATACATTGGAAACAAAATATAAAGCTAACAAGGACTAGAGAGTTCAAGATCTTGGAGCAATCCTGAAAAGAAGAGAGAAAAAAGCAAGGCAAGCCTTGTATTGAGTTCTCTTGTTTCCTTCCAACTGCATACTCATTTGTGAATGGTGGCTGAACAGTTGAAAAGCTAACCACTGAAAAGCTTTTATACTTTTATTCAGTCTCCTAAACTTGAGAGACAAAACTTAAAATTAGGGATTGTCAAAGTAGGATGCTCCAGACTTTTAGTTGGGATCTCCAGAGGATACATCTTATGTGAGTAAGAGTGAGAGAGCCATGGCACATCTTGCAAGTAAGAGCAAATCAGAAAATTTATCAGCCTTCATTAAACTAAAACTTAGCTCTAATCAGCATAATCACAGATTGGGTTAATCAGTTTTATTCCTAGCCTAAACACTTGTCAAAAACAAAAACAAAACAAAACAAAAAATCCCTGATAGAGAACAAAGTCCTTCACACTCTAGAAATATTTCTACAGTTTTTCAAATACAATGATTATTATTTAGTTAAAAGTTACCATACATATCAAGAGACATTGCCAAATGACAAAAAAAAGTATAATATAAGCAACAGTAAAAAGAGGTCCACAGGAGATCTATGTCTTGTGGCTGCTAAATGCAGACTTTTAAATAACCATGATAAATATGTGTAGGAATATAGGCAACATGATGGAGAATCTATTCAAAAGAATCAAATGAAAAATTATAGAATTGAAAATTACAATAACTGTAATTAAAAACTCAACATGTGGAAGTCATACAAGATTCAACAAATCTAACTTTGCCTATTTTTCTATTTTCCACTAGAATACAAGTGAAGTCAGACTAGGGACTTTTGTCTATTTTTCCTTTCTATTTCTGCAATATCTAAAATAATATATGATAAATAATAGACACTTAACAAATATTTATTAAATGAATGAATTAATGATAGCTTCCCAAGAGACAAGTAAAGCAACATACCTTTTAAGGCTGGAGTTGTAAGCAAGAAGATGGAAAAGAAATGACATGGAGCAAAATCATTTGTTGGCCCCCCAAAAATGAAGATGGCAAGGAGCTGCAGAATCGTACACCATAGACCAACCATTCACTCCATGTGTTCTCTTATTTGCTGTCCTGTACTTCTCTCAGTTACTCCCAATATAATGAGACTTCTCATTGGATACAGGAAGAAATGTAGAAGGCCGCCTATGGTTATGCACCTGCTACACAATTAAGGGCTGCCCAGCACAAAGACTGAGTTACTAAGTTGGTTTACACCTCAATGGGGGAATGATAGAACCAGTAAGCACTATGATAGAACTTTTGTTATTCAGGTAGTGCCCTTATCTCAGCCTCTCTTCTTTGAAGCAGGAGGGGGTGGGTAGGGAAAGGGTTGTAGGAAAATCCTAAGTCTTAGAATCCTCCCCAGCTTTGCAGTGACCCACATGGGGAGGTTTCCCATTAACCATTTTCCTTCTCAAGGAGATAAGGAGTCTCATCTGAGGCAGCAGGCCATGTAGCTTGGCTTTCAGAATTAGATGATATTTAGCCTTAATAACTGGAAAAGAAAACAGAAAAAATAAAAGGTGAGAAACTCAGGGAGAAATGAAGTAGCCCGAACAGTTTATAGACAATGGTTGTAACTTCAGAGCCTTCTACTACAGCTCCTTTAAATACCTTCAAATTAACAGAAAGAGGGAAAGAAAAGGATTAGCTTGAGTTGCAATATAGTTAGACCATAAGGAAATGCTAAAAGCTAAGAAATAAAAGGCTAAAGTTAAATACCTGCAAAGAGCTTTTCTTGGTCTGTGCAGCATACAGAATTTTTTCCTTGAGAAGTTTGTTCACTGAAGTGCAGAGATCATTCTTCGTTAGGCCCATCAATTTAGCCTGCTGCTTGATTTCCTTGCTTTGATTATCTAATCAGTGTTAGTGCTGTCTCTGTGATGCTCAGTGCACACCATCTATTCTAGACCTTAGCTAGGTCAAAACAGAAGAGTCTGAAAGGGCATAGTTGAATAACAAATCCAGGTCCAGTGGAAGGAGAGAAGTTGAGGGCCCTGACCAGGAAGCCATTCCTAGAGGAGGCAAGAAGAGATCCCAGGATCCCAGGAACTAAATGCAAAAGGCACACTTCTTGGGAAGTCTGGGATGAAGGCTATCAAGAGTGAAAACTGGCCAGGGCCAGGAGCTCAGGTCACACCAGGGCAGTCTAGAACATTCTACATAATTTATCAACACTAGCACTCTTTGTGAAAGCCCAGGAGTGACTTTGGCAAACTCTGCCCAAAGAGGCAACCAACTCTTCCACTGTGTATTTTATAGAACAAAAGTCATGTTGGGGAGTTGGATTCTCTCTCACTCAGCCCAATTTCCAAAAGCTATATTAAGCAATTAAGAGAGTTCTTGGAGGTCTCTGAAAATATAAATGCTTTCCAGAGTTTATGTAGTTACTTTTGCTTAGCTTTTCTGTGATTTTACATAGTTCCAGTTATAAGAGGTATTGTCATAAATACAGAAAAGAAGGCATTCTTTATTGAGATATGATAGTTAAGGAGGAGGAATTTAGTGGCAGTGGCTTGAAGGATTATAGACAACTCTGTCAAAATTATGCAAAAGAACACACACACACACACACTACACTCATAAATACATACATATATGGTGAAATAAAGTTGATTCTGCTAGAGCTTGTTAGCTATTTATTTTATTCTTTTAAAACAGTGCCTTGCAATCCAATAACACACTATGAAACTACGTAAGGAGGCTGTTTTTTTGTCACTCAGTGTGTCACAGTATAATTTTACCTATCATTATTTCAGCTGAAGGTAGCATTTAGGAGTTCATTAGTGATTAACAGAGCCCTCCATTGCTCAGAGATGATCTTAGATATTTAAGGAAAGCATTTAGCTTAGATTGATGGTTTTTCTATCCTCACCATCTCTAAAACAAACAAAACAAAAAAGTTATGGTGAATTCTATTAAGAAATGTATATTTCATGTAAATTTGTACCAAACTGTAAGCAGCAATGACAATAAGACATAGCTCTCTCTCTCCCAGCAAGCTTCATTTCCCTATCAAAAGAGAGCAATGCTTGCAAGGTCTGAGTAGAAGACTCTTACCATTTTTCAGCACCATGACTCTCTTTTTATGTTTTGTTCATAATGGTAACTGTCTGTCTTGATGCATTGGTTCTGATGCTTTCACCTGCTTGTTGTCATTCAGGTGCTAAACGAGGAGAATGAATATGTATAATTCTTTCAAGAGTGCATTAGAATGACCCGTCTTGGCATATTTTATGACACATCCCACCAGACCCTGATTATTTTGTGAAGTTGGCATTCAAGTTATACTGGTTGGCTTTTGATAGCTTTTGCCAACTTCCTCCAAGCATATGATTAATCAGTACAATAAAATGGGACACTTTAAAATGCAGGATTGATGCATGGGTAAGGATTTTAAAACTTTTATTCCTTTATCAGTCATTCAAGACAGTTTTAGTGGCTCGTTACCGGAAAGTATTTTAGGACATCTTCCCCCATTTGATCACTGTGCCAGTATTGTGGAGCCTCTCCTGGGAGAAATGGATCTTTTGATTTTGATAAAGATTCTCTCTTGCAGATAAGGATGTAGTGTTTCTCTTTTGGAATACTGTCAAGTATCTTTTGATAGGTAATAGAGAGAAACCAATAGTAGTTAGGAGATCTTAAGCCAAATTAGTTTAAGGGCCTGTTGAGAATGAAGTCTGGGATGGAATTTGAAGGAGGTTTTCCTGTATACCCCTGCAGCAGCCTCTGGGAAAAACACATTAAAAAGTTCGAAGTCTGTGATTGTTTTTATTCATTTAATAAATTCTTAGTGAGTCGTATGTGTGAGGGACTATGATAGAAATGATGATACAAAGTCAATAGAAAATTCCTATCCTTAAGATATTTGTAGTATAGTTGTGGAGAAAGGTAGATGAATGTATGAAAAGGGTGCATGCAGTCTTAGAGCATTCAAGTTAAACACAATCTTTCTGAATTTAAGGGGTGAAGGAAAAGTGTTCATGGAAATGTAATTATTCAGACCTCAAAACTCTACTTTAAATAAATGTGTTAGCAAAGAATATGGCTTGATATTAATGACCCTAAGCCAAGATGTAGCAAATGCAAACCAACTCATGTAGGAAGAAAAAAATGTATATATTACAGAAAAGAGGATTCAGGCTAAATCATTATTTTCTTAGTCTCATTGGTTAAAGGTTATTGTCATTTTTTTACTGTGAAGAATTTGGAGTTTTATTTAAGGATACACTATTTCTCAAATTTGGTTTACTATAAGTATATCTGTTGAAGTCTATATGCTTTTCTTTAAAATTGATAGTTCAGTCATTTTTAGAAAATTATTTTTGTCATCTTTGTATAGTACTAAGTTAAAGAACCCTTTAGTTATTATTATATGTACATATTGGGAATGACTGAACAACCCTGACCAGTAGGATCAAGATTCTGTTTCCCAGTGGTACCTTTTGCAGAATTCCTTCATGCCTGGGAAAGCTGAGTGTTGCCATGGCAGGGACAGAACCATTCTGAGTTTCATTTCTAATAAGGCCTCCCAGGGTAGGGAAAAGTGAAAAAGGATCCACATGTGTACAAGTAAAGACAGACATGATTCATAAGTCACTGGAGTTTTCAGAAGAGTTTAATCATATTTTACTACTTCTCAACAGAAGTATGGTATTGATTCTCCAAAACACTGTTGTATGTTTCTTCCAAGATGTCTTTGTGTTCATCCTCATTCCTACTATTGACAACATCAAGGGATGATTGAGATAGGGGAATTTTTAACTCCATATAATTTCCATGTATATCCCTAAAATCACCCCAAATAAACATACCATCTAAGTAAAAACATATTTGTATGCAAAATTTCAATAAAATTCCTCTACTTATTTTCCTCCCCGACCAACCAAATTTGGTTTCTAAGTACTTATGTAGACATTTAAGAGAAATTCCTGAAAAAAAAAAAATATATATATATATATATACACACACACATACACACACACACACACACACACACACACACACACATATGTCCTAATCAGAGCCAAGAATGAAGACTGGGAAGAATAAAACATGGGAAGTGGAAAACATATCCACTCTGTGCTTGCCTCTTCACCCCTCCATGGAATCCACAGGATGAAATGGGCATAGAGAGCGCCCATAAAGGGAAAACAAGGCATCAATAGACAACCTTGTGAACAACGTAAAGGACCAAGGGGAAAGTTCCCCTTTGCCCTCTGAAGCTTTGCTGGAAATCAACTGACTAAATGAAGATTATTAGGAGAAAAGGCATACAAAAGGGAAGAATCACAGAGTTATTATCTCACCATGCAATGGGGTATAGATGCTCAGATTCCCTTCTTCTTAGGGGAAAGGGAGATTGGGAAGTGTGGTTGATTTTAGGGGATAGTAAATGATTTTTAGGGGAATTCAATGGGCTTGAAGAATATGCAATTGCCTGGGACAAGGTCTTTCAGACCCACGAACAGACAATGGCTTGGGACAACAGTCTGTCCAGGTGTGTTGTCAAACTTCAGTCTTTCTTCCTAGGATATGAGTTCAGTTAATGAAAAGTCAGGGAAGAGACCAGAGGTAATTGTTTTCTTCTATGGTGGGTGCAGACATTAGACAGATATGGGAACTTTAGAGAGCAATGTTATCCTGTGCTTTGGGAGAAACAGAGAATTGAGAGACAGTAGTAGGGGAAGGTCCAAAAGACCTAAGGCTGCTTCTTTAGTACAGCATGTCAAAGTGCCATGTTATGGGACATCAGTTTCTGAGCACCAACAATGATAATGGCATTCAATGTATATTTGACACTTATTACATGCCAGTTACTTTTCTGTATATTTTTGTACAGTAGCATTAATCCTTCATTTAATTCACATTTGCATCCTCAGTAAGTGAAGAAGGCAAAATCTGAGCTTCGGTGGTCTGATTCCTAAGCCATGTTTATATGCCTAGAGAGAAAGATCTTTTTTTAAAAAATCCCATCTACTCTTTCTAGCAAAACAAAGAATGGCCCAGAGTGATTGCCCTGATTGTTAGTGGCATATGATAAGTTAGAAGCAGCTTCAGCTTCATGAGAGTGGGTACTTTAGGGCCCTTTCTCTAAAGGCTCTGAATTTATTTATCATTTGATATTTAAGGGGGTAGTGGTGATTTGCTGACTGCTGACTCCAGAGTCTAAGAGATAGAAAAGGTTCTATTTTCTTGTTACTCTGTAGAGTGAATTATGAAGGTAAAACTATTCAATTGCAAATTTTATAGACTACAAATTCAGAAAGGAGGCCAATTTTGAAAATCAAAAACTCTGTGATGATTATAGAGTATTTGAGAAAAGGGTATATGGTACCTCCATTTTGCCCTCCAAGTACCAGTGGATTTAGATGGGGAGCACTTTGTTGACAGAGACTCACTCCCTGCCCGCCAACACCCCATTGATCAACATGAAATGGATAGTTTCTGCACCCATTTATTTCATGGAGAGTCTGACAATAAGCAGATAATCTATGCAGGAAGATAGATAAGGTCCTGCTGAATGTTTGGTTTCTTATTTTCTGTTTTTACATACAATAATAAATGGAGGTACCTAGAATTAATACACTGTTCACAAGAGAAGCTGGAATAAACAACTGATAAGCAAAGGCTGACTTTCTAAAAGCAAATACATGGTGTTCCAAACAGAGCTGAGAAAACAAAGTATGAGCTGTTCTGCCCAGTTAAATAGTTATATTTTGAAAGAAGAAGCCACAAGTGGCAAAACTATTTTTTTCCTTTTTTTTTTTTTTTTTGTTCTCAAATCTATAGGGAAGAAATGTCTGATTTCAGCTATCCTCAGTTCTCTGGTCTTTTGAGTTCATTTTCCAAACCTGTACGCAAAGGCAGCTGAGAACATAGTAGAATAAATGTGTCCAGGGAAGAAATAAGTGCATTGGGGAATTGAATGGAAATGATAAAAATCACTCACACTTCTTTATTGAAATAATTAAATATGAAGTGGAGTGGAGAGTGGCAGATGAATTCTAACAGTAATTGAATTGGCACTTAGGAGTTACCTTATCTGCCTTGCCACAATTCAAAACTCCCCACAGTGTTTCCTCTCAGTCCACATCATATTAATTATGCCTCTCATCCACCATCTTGTTTGTGAGCAAAGTAGTTAGTATGCACAGAGAGTCATGCAGCTATCCTAATGGGGTTCCGTAAGTAGTTATTCCATCCCTCATGAAAATGGCATCTGTTTTTTCAGCGCACAAGAAACAGCTCGCACACACACCAACTGCCATGGGGATTTCTTCTTCCTGCCTCATGAAAAGAACAAAGGTTTCAGTTTGGTATAACTGAGATAGAGGGTCCTGCTTTCTCTGTTTGGGAGAAAATCTCAGAGCTTGATTGTTGTCAACTCCATCTCCAAAAGTGTTTGGCTTTCCTCAAGTAAGTTTTATTTTTTTTATATGTATCTTCACAGATCCCTCTTGCATGTCATACAGAATACTTGCTGATATCCTACCTAAAAGTGGATGTCTGTTATAAAGTTTTTCCTACTATCATATTTTTTGTACACTTCTTCATTTAATTTTATAGAAAAGAGGACATTATTGATCTAGGTTTTCCAGCCAATCAAATTATTCTGCCTCTGATTGTCAGGCTCTCTCTTTGGATGGGGGAATATAATGATGGGTGATTATACAGTACACAGGATCTTTCCTGCCTTAATTATACGGGCTAATTTTTTGTTGGTTTGTTTTAATATGAGTTAGTGCCAGTAGTGGATTTGAGGAGTGAGGATTTTGCTGGCTGGAATTCTATTTTTCTTGTTCTGCTTGAACAGCTCCAGGAAAACAAACAAACAAACAAAAAAAAGTGGGGAGGAGTATTAACTAAGTCTAACCTAAGGCCAATTAGTAAATTAATAGCTAGGGAAAAAAAGGGCAAATAGAGCTGATAATAGGAAACACTATCTATGAAATTGACCTATACCCTAACTCACCCTTTTGTCTATGTGTACATAATTGAATTGTCATATATTCATTGTCAAAGTAATGTCATCATTGGCCAGCCAAAAATAAGGAAGACTTAGGCCTTTGGGTTAAGGCACTGACAATTCCAGTCATATGATAGTTTCTCTTTGAGGGTGAAATATGTTATATAACCTTCAATCATTAAAACCTTAGCTCTGAATATTGACTTAATTGTTTCTCCAGCCATCTGGTAGGAGGCCCAATAATACTAGAACACAACATGGGAATTTTTCATGGAAGGATGTATTTTGGGAGGCACTGCCTCAGAGGGCAATACCAGAAAAGATCCTAGTAGCTACTGGGGAGAAGATAGACATAAACGTACTGGTTGATTATTTTCAGGATCCAATTTGCACCTATATCTGTACAATTCCTCTGTTGTCTAGATGTCATTCACCGACACTGTTATTTGACTCATAAGTCTTCATAGCTTGTCTATTATCCTTACTTTTGTCCAGGCTAAGCTAGGCTTTAACCAAGAGTAGATTTTCAGGCCCAACTGAGACCCCAAACTTTGATTTCCACAAATGTATGTTCTGATATTCCAAAATGTAAACCAGATTGTGAGGCTATGTCTACACTTTGCTATGCAATAAAATGGAGCTTGGGGAGATGTCAGATTGACAGTCCAAACAAGACTTTTTAGAATAAAAAGCACTAATTTCAAGATTTCACTTACTTCTGACATATTTAAAATATTTCTTAGGGTGGTTTCAAATAGGATATAGTTTGTTACTTTTAGCACTTTTCCTATGAAAGTCCTAATCTGCCCTAAAGTAAAAATATGATCCTAAATTATCTGATTTGATCATCTGTATTTATCAAATTAGACAATTTGATCATCTGTATTTATCAAATTAGACAATTATTTGCTAAATCAACATTGTTACTTAGCTTTGATGAGCATGGCAGCAACTGTGTAGGCTTGACAGAGAACAAAACTGTATATGTTGTAGAAAATAAAAGATTTGACACCAAATGGTATGATTAACTGATGAGACTACATTGCAAATGGCAATGCAACAGGAAAATCCTTGCATTACTGTGAAAAAAAAAATTAAGATGGATAAAATGTATTAAGTCCTACAAATGAGAATGGAAAAAGTTGTAAGAAAAAAAAAACAAATTCTAGTGCAGGAAAATCAGCTTAGTGAAAATTGAAAATGCATGTAATAAAACTAATTCAGGCAGGATATTAATCTTGTGTAAAAAAGATAAAAGCATGTTAAAACCTGATTGTAAAATATTAATGTGCTAAACCATCATAAAACTTCACATATGCCCTTTAGCGATAGTATTGTTAATGATGATAAAAACTTATTTGCAAATTCTTCTTTTATGAAGTCTGAGAACAGAAAATCTGAAAATGAAGACTAATGTAGACATCCACTGTGTGTAAAAGATAGGAAATGGTGAAGGTTAATGAGGTTTAGGGCAGCTAGTCTTGACATTCAACTGTGTGACCATCTGAAGGGCCCTGTGCAGTCTGTGAACAAAGTGATTCGGGGTGATTTGGGTTTGTATCCTGATAATATTGGGATATTCTTAACTCTTTCTGATTTGCTTTCTTTTTTTTTTGTTTGCTTTTTTTGTTTTTTGAGACAGAGTCTCGCTTTGTTGCCCAGGCTAGAGTGAGTGCCATGGCATCAGCCTAGCTCACAGCAACCTCAAACTCCTGGGCTCAAGCGATCCTCCTGCCTCAGCCTCCCGAGTAGCTGGGACTACCGCCATGCACCTGGCTAATTTTTTCTCTATATATTAGTTGGGCAATTAATTTCTTTCTAGATTTTATAGTAGAGACGGGGTCTCACTCTTGCTCAGGCTGGTCTCAAACTCCTGACCTCAAGCAATTCTCCTGCCTCGGCCTCCCAGAGTGCTAGGATTACAGGAGTGAGCCACCACGCCCAGCCTCTGATTTGCTTTCTGATGGTGAAGAATGCTTTTGGAGTTACACTTATTGTGGCCCACTACAAAATTATAGGAACCTATATTCCTAGACTTTCTCCTTTCACTCTAGCTCCATTTTAACAAAAGCAAAGGAAAAATTTATCTCAAGCTTTATTCTGCTTTTGCATTATTATGTTACTGGATCTGAATTTTAGGAGCGAGAATTGCTGAAATTCTGTGATAACTAAGGGAACTGTTTTTGTACAATATGGGGTGGCAGCATGATATAGCAGGGAGTTCCACTGAACTAGGCTATGGAATCGGCTTGAGCTGTATGCAAATCTTCAATGTGCCACTCACTACGGGATATTGACTAGTTTATTTAACCTCTCTGGGTCATGCATACTTAATTTTAAAAAGATCTAAGGACAAAAAAGGGATAATAATCCCTGCATGAATGTTTTTTGTGAAGGACTACAGTGATGTATCTAAAGCTTCTATTATGGCATAGGTGCTCAAATATAATAATAATTATTCAAATGTTTATTACTTTTTTTTATCTTCTCAGAGAGCTCTACTAACCGACCTCCTTCACAATATGTATATTTCATGCTCACGACTCATTCACTCATTTCTATGTAACTGTAATTCTTTCTCTTCCTCAATATTTAAGAAAATTCTATTGATGTGTTAAGACCCAAGTCACATCCCACTTCCTCTAAAAGGCATTTCTATCCATTCCATCACACAATGATCAATCTCTGCACCTTCCATTCTTTCTTTGGTCTCCTGTTACATTAATAATTATCATCCTTGTATCTCTGTTTGAATCATGTTTTATTTCCCTTTTCATAGAAGGAACAATGACTTGTACTCTCTCATATCCCACCTTCCTCACAAACCCCTAAAATATTTAGCATGTCACCCAAAACATGGTTGAAATCCCTTTATTGGTTTACCTTTTTAGAACACAGGACCAAGAGCAGCTACAAATTCTTTAGTTGATTGATGAAGACAAGAGCGTAGCCTTTGGAGAATTTTAAGAATGTATAGCTCAGATTTTAAATGACTTCGGGACCCTCCCATTTTGTAAAATGACACTATTTAAAGTATATGTCTAATTAGAAGTAAGTCAATGAGTAGAATCATTGTCACTAACTTCCTAAACCCATCATCAACCTGATGGTGAATATATATTAAATGGTCTTTTCTTAGGTACAGTACTGAATGTTTTTATGCTTCTGTTCTCTTCAACTCCATTTGTCTTCACCACTGTTAATGTCTCACTACTGATTCCTGTCCAGGTACCCTCTTTTTATCTCTTGTCAAGTCATCAGCCCAGTGACATGTTGAAGAACAAAGGAAAAGAATTTCTGCTCTCACCAATCTCATGCCATTCTTGAAGCTTTTTTCTGCCTCAATAATTTTTGTTCTTTAAGCTCCAGAGAAACCTTCTACAGAGTGGAAGACAGCTCAGGGAACATGGAAGTCAGAAATAAATAATCTAGATGAGGATGGCTAGGGATACACATTTACAAAAGTTTCTAAAAACAAAAGAGGTGCCTAGCAGTTAACATGGATTTGTCCTGCAGAGCAGAAGAAACATATTCCCAGATAATTTCCAAGGAGTCTAGGCCTGGCTGCATTATCCCTGAGAGAGACTGAAGTCCACATGGCAATATTTCATTAATTTAATTAAACCTTTAGAACAAAAAGGCAGAGAGAGTTTAAAACAAACATCTTGTATTGCTGATTTTTACTATCTTGTGTTTTGTTTTCTTATTTGTATTACTACTACTTGTACTGATTTGTCTGCTAATCCATATTTCAAAATATAGTGCATGGGCACATCAAATCACCTACTACCATAGTCTATAATCTCCTATTTAATTAAAAGATAAGCCTTAATAAAATATTGTTAGCACGGATAAGCTTTGGATAGGATCCTATGGTCATGTCATTCTAAATACTGCTTGGATTAAACCATCAATAAATGTAAGCTTTTTTAATATGATAAGATGTTTCTAGATTGGAGGAAGAAGGACCTTGGACATGATAGATTAGCAGATTTTTAAAAAAGACAACTGATGAGGATTTTTTTTTAATGTTTTTAAGACTTTCCAAACACTTGGCTTGGCTCTGGGATTACACGTACACATTGGCCCTGATTTAATTTTCCTTTTGACATCATAGACCCATGTTTTGCTTTATTGTTGCATAGGATATATGTGTTAAGATACAATGAGATTCAAAGAATCTGATTATGCTGTCTAAACTTCTTCTTCTTTTTTTTTTTTAGAAACGTCTGTTAGTGGAAGACACTGGAAGCCATAAATTACAACACTACTAAGGAGGAAGCCTTATAAGGTCCTGTTAAGTCACATTTTTATAAAGTGAAGTATATTTAGCACTTGATTATATATTGTCTTATAGGGTGCTTTAATATTTCACATGGCATGTCTTCCCAGTTTTAAACAACTCAAAAGGAAAGTTTGTTTTTTCACTGTTCCTTAACATTTCCAAGTCTATCACTCATTAAATCCTGTGAAGTTGGACAAACTGCCCAATAATATTGAACTTCAGTTTCCTTTTCTGTCAAGTGACAATAATTATACTTGCCTTGACTAATTCACAGGATCATTCTGAGACTTACGTGAGATATCAGATGTCTACATTTTTCATAAGTTGTAAAATCCTACACCAATATTAAATATCATTGTGTTAACTGATGCTCAAAAGTAGTTTTTTTAAAACAAAATAGCATTAATATAATCAGAACAGATACCAAACATTTAGTTCTCTGAAATAATATTTTATTTGTGGTATAGAAAAGTAAGCAGTTTCTAAAGTATTTTATGTAAGTCTGGTTGTAGCTTATAACCCATAAGAATTGCAAATTTAATTTTGTGCATTTCTTCATATTGATGAGATGGTATCCATTTTATCCTTTGAAGAGAAAACATTTCATTTCCATTAAGCAGAATATTTCTCACAATTCTATATCCAGGCTCATTGAAGTTTCTATGAAGGTGAGGCATGATATTCGAGTATTTTCTAAAATGTCTTCTAACAGATTTTTAAAAACCAGAAAATTATAAATAAAAGGATTGTAATTTTTATTGCTAACATTTTTATTCTTTATTTTTATTTTCTGAAGGTCATGAAATATCTATGAGCCTTAATGTGGAAATCTGCTAAAGAATCTCTTCATCACCTAGAGGTATGTGGAAGCAAATTCCAATGACTAGATTTGCTGGGTATAGTCTAGCAAAGAGAAAGAATAGGTATTTTGTTTTTTAATCCTAAGAAGTCATACAAGGGTTAATGTAAACACTTTTCTGTTTTTGGTCACTGGGTGCCCAGTGTGAAATCTAAGAACTAGAGCTGTGCCAAGGTAATATGTCAGTAACAGCCATTTGTTTTTTTTAAAAAATTCTCATTTGCCAGTACAATCACCAAGCTATTCCTATATCAGTGAACCAATTAAAAGAAGAAGAAGAACATAGAATATATTCGGAAAAAGAGGAAGAATGAAATTGGAAAACTTCCTTTTCATTCAAGTCCTTCATCCTCCTCTTCATAGCCAAACTTATTAATCATGGAAAATTATACTCAATGAGACATGTGTCATTTCACAGAAAGCTGGCCTCCAGACCCACATACCACTTACACTTCTTCCTTTAAAGTCATTTATGACTTTTTGTAAACTAAAACAAATAGAAACCTCAATCAACTTAACTTGAAATCTTAGCAACATTTAATGCTGCTGATGCTAGCTTCCTTTGGGAAATACTTTCTTCTCTTGATCTCAGTGACTGCTTATTCCCCACTTCTTTGGTTGTTCCTTTTATAAGCATCCTTTTCTCTGCCTGAATATCAAATATTTCCTTTATTGAGGATCTGTCCTCTTCTTGAGTTATACAATTTTCCTGTGGGAAATCTCATTCAACATTTATATACTGATGACTCCTAATCTAGCAAAAACTTTTCTTCCTAAGCTTTAGACTTAGAAAGACTAACTGCCTTCAGGACGTGTATTTTTCTGCCCTATTTCAAACTTAACATCTCCAAAAGTAAATTTAAAATCTTTATCAGCTCCAAAATCTGCTCTTCCTCCTATGTTCTCCATTTCAACAAATAGTGACATGATCTACTGTTTCCCAAACCAGAAACTTGATGGATTCTTAGACTTGACTTTTGCCCTCCCTGCCTTGTGTCCAACCAAGCATGAACTCCTTTTGATTTTTTTTTTTATACTTGAATAAGTTTTTAGTCTCTACTACCCCACTACCCATACCACAAATCTGACTTCTAAAACCTCTTACCTGGATTATCCTTAACAGCCTCCTAACAGGTATTTTTGCTCCTGGATGTATATCTTCAGTCTATTATCCACACAATAATTATATTAGACAAAAGTATTTGAGAATGAATAATTGTAAATATTTTAGAGGCTTTTAAATGTCACTTTCATCCCTGAATAGGAAGGCTTAGTAAATTCCCAATTTGCTGTTTTTTTAAAGTTCTAGATGCAGAAGTGCTCATTAAATATCTGAAAGTCTTTTTTTCTACCACATTATAAAATAAAATATTTGCCTTCACACAAAAATAGGGATAGATACTGACATCTTATTTCTTACTTTATTCCAAAAAAACAACTATTTATTTTCCTGTTAGATATATCAATTCTGAAGCCAAGAAGAAATTGGCAATGATATCATTCTTTTAGTGGTCATATATATATTATATATACACAAGATATATATGTTTGTATGAGTGTATGTGTGTACATATAATTATTATTAAGTATGTCCCTATAGTTTCTCTACAGAAAGGGTTACAATGACATCACCTAATCTCCTCCATAAGTCTTCATGACATCCTATTTCTTTTCAATCTAACAAAAAGCACAATTTACTTTGGGTGCAGTCAACTTTACAACCTTTTTGGTTTACCACTTCATGTTCTCCATAGTTGGCACAGACTGGACTGACATAAAAGCAGACCTAGTAATACCCTGAAGAAATACAGCAAACAATTTTCTAGTTCCACTCCACTTTTAAAGGCACCAACACTATCTGAATGGTTGACTTCTTGAGCTACATTAATTGCATTTTAGGCTTTCTTAGATTTCCTACCTGACTGAAATTTAACTAAGAAACTATAATTAGAAGACTCATTAACTGAGTCAATTGATTTCCTTATTCTGGAACTGAAAATACAACACATTTCATGGCATTGCTTCTCAGGGTTATTTGGGATTTGGAACTTCACTAACATAAATACCATCCATAATTCTGTTGTGATAAAATAGGTATGCAATGGGGGTAATGATCATTGCCAATGAACTTTTTTGTATCAAGACCTATATGGATGTGGAGATGAAATATAGAAATAGTAATCATGGTTGCAGCCCTCACAGAAAGAAGACAATATACAGATGTTTATATAATAAGCACAGATACATATGCAAGATAATGCAAAACAGAAGCTAAAAATGAGAGCTGCCATTTATTGAGTCATAATATATGCTTGAAATTGACCAAAAGCTTTTATGTAGATAATCACTAATCCCGACAAAAAGCATGCAAAGATTTTCTAGATAAGGAGATGAATATTTGTAGAGTTAAATAATTTGCCCAAATTTGACCAGATCAGGGTTTAAACCCAAATCTTTCTGCTTGTCTGTCTGTAAAACTTTTGCTATTTTCATAAATGCCAAGGAAGAAATAAAGTTTAGTGTATATTCAAAGTAAGTTGTATTTATCCCTCCTTGGAGCCACAAGGGAAGGCTTGTAATAAAGACTTTAGTAGTATTCATGTTAAAAAGAGCTCATTAAGAAGGGACTGGAAGAAGGTAAATATTCCAGGCAGAAAAAGTAACAAGAAAAACATCAAAGTGGGAAAGGGAAGAGTGTGTACAGAAAGCAGCAAGTTACATATTTTCACTGAAGGATAAGGGAAGGGTGGAAAAGTGTGTCGTGGTCAGTTTATGAAGGGGCTAAGGAGTTTAGACTTAATTCAGTAGGCCATAGGGAGACATCCAAATGTTCTGAGAAGCATAATTACTGGAATATAATTGTACTCTAGGGAGATTTACCTAGCAACAGAATGTAAATGGATAGGTGTGTGGGAGGGGAGATTGAAAGATAGATGAAAATTGTAAAAGGTTGTGAAGTAAAAAGAGAATGACCTGAGTGAGGTAGGACAATGAGAGTGGTAAAGGGAAAGAAGGAATGTGTACATATAGCTATCTTCCAGACTCTCCAGCCTTGAGAATCATCACTGCTGATCCTCAAACAATAGATGGTGGTTTGAAGCATGGCAGGTCTAGAAACTGCAAAACTTGGGAACTGAATGGGTCCACTTAGGTCCAAAGTACTTTCAGTGTATGACCTGCCATAGATTCTATATGGAAGAAACATTTGTAATCAATTTTCTTGTGCATCCTGAGAGGCAACTCACCACTCAAAAGGTCTGGTTCTCTCTGATGTATAAAGAAGAGTTATTCAGTGGTATAATCAAATCCCTGGTGTTTTATAGAGGTCATGGCATAACTTGCAGGGTGACTTAGATTTATAGGCTATCACTTTCTCATTTGAAAATATGTATAGTCATAATTACTCTCTCTTAGCTGTCCTAAGAAATCAAATAAGATAATTAATGTGAAAGTACTCTAGAAAACACAATTTTTTTTCTGTTTTTAAGGGTAGAAATCATTTCATTTATTCCCCTTTGTAGCCTCCATAGCACTGTATTAATCCAACAGTAGGAAAGATATTGAAAAATCAGAAGTATTTGTTGAATGAATGGATGTATATAAGAGTTTGGGCAGAAGAATGACTCTTGTACCAATGCACTGATACTGTGTTCTATGCAGCAAATATGGGAACATGCTTTGATCCCAAGTTATATAAACCTTTATTGAAAGAAGATAGGAAACAGACACAGTGGTGACCAGGTACATTAAATTAATAGAAATGTGAAATAAAGTACTGCTACTACTGGTTCATTTTGTACTAGAGATTCTTTAGGGCCTACCATAAAGTA
Organism: Microcebus murinus; assembly: GCF_040939455.1. NCBI lineage: Eukaryota > Metazoa > Chordata > Mammalia > Primates > Cheirogaleidae > Microcebus > Microcebus murinus. The sequence goes on from NC_134109.1 coordinate 67,209,005, forward strand.
TAAAAGCTACAAAGAAAAATCTCATTAGTAAAGCAAGCATGTGGCCCACAGATAATATTTCAGAATCAAGAAAGGACTGGATCTCATAGAGCAGGTGTCACATTTAGTGTCCCTGGGGGAAGAGGGACCAGAAGAGGAGTATCTAATTAGTGTATGGACTGTGAAGAAGGGAACAACACTCTTTCCTGTGACACGACTTCAGTGTCCTGGGCATTATAAAGGGAAAAACCAAAGAGTGATGTTCAAGGGGGAGAGGGAAAGCCACTTACTTTCATTCGTTAAACAAATGTTTATAGCGCATATAAATAGGCACCAAAGGAAATCCACAGTGAATATGAGGTTAAGATGATGTTCTCCCAAAGACACTGTCTGCGATTCAGAGACTTTGAAGGAAATATGATGAGGGATTAATTTATACATGGACACATAATAAATTATGGTTCTTACAAATATTGAACACAAATAGTATGCAAATTTTAAGCTATAATAGGAATAGTTAATTTCTGAAGATATTTTCACTAAATTGAAACACATTTACTCTGTAACAGATGGAGCAAAAAGGAAACAGAAATTAAACAACAGTGGGTTGAAAATCAGGAAGCTTGTTTTTCATTTAGTTAAATAACTTCCACTCTAAGAAGATTCTCCTTTGATTTATCAGAATGTTGGTCATTTGAGTTCTAAATCTGAAAGGAAGGTAGCTGCTGTCCAAAAGTTTCAATGGCAAGTCTTTTCTCAAGGTCATGGTGAACATTCTATTTAAAAGGAATTAAATTTTACAAAAAAGGTGTAGGTATATGAAACAGTTTACAGAGACACAAGAGGAATAATAACAAAGTCAGCATCCACATTTGGACACAGAGCAAATAAAAAGGGGTTGGCAATGCAGTTCCAAGTGGAAAACATTTACAAAGAAGGAAGCTAAGGAATATAAATTTCTGGGGAGATTCTGGCAAAAGTCAAGATCATCTGTTTCCCTTGATCTAACAGATAAGATATAATTTTGCTTAGCCTTCCCATTTTTGAAATGCTTCCTCATTTTTAATCATACATTACCAATAAATGGGATTTATATGTAAATATGTGGCCAACATGTAGGGTGAAGCTGAACAAGGAAGGCTGACAGAGAAAGAGTGAAAGAGAGAAATAGGAGACAAAATGCATTAAAGGCGAGGATTACCTTGGAGTTTGTTTTTCATTATATTTTTTCTGTTGACTAAAATAACATTTTTCTATCTTGAACATAAGTCCTTGTCTGGGGTCACAGCTATATTTCTTTCCAGTTTAAATGACATATTCACTTTTATTTTATTTTAAGTTCCCTGCAATCTTATAACATTCCTATTTATAGGCGATTATAACATCAAACATACAAGGCTCTCTTGTTTGCTATTGATACAAACTTATCCAAAGCATCATTTGATAGTATTTTAAAATCAAGTTTTTATTTTTAATATTCATAAACATGCTACCCTAAAAATAGATGCTGCTTTTTTTCCTCCAAATTTGGAAACATACCAGATATTTACCTAGAACAACTTTGAAGGATCTGTCTTCGTTTTCAGTTTGATAATGTACTCAGAATCATACTGTGCATCTGCACATCACTGACAAAGAAAAACATTAGAGAGCTCTCATTTCAGGATAGTTCTGACTATTGCCCTTCAGAGACATTTCGGAGGCAGAATAATGGTGTCTAATAATTTCAGCCAACCTAGGTATTTATCACAGCTTCAAACAGGCGGTAATTCACTTATATTTATTTTCTCAGAATGTAACACTAGTCTGAATTAAACATTATGATACATACCTGTACTAGTATAAACTATTTTTTCAAATTTTCCTAGTCAAGATTTCTTTCTCAGAGAGGAAAATTAGACAGGTGCAGCACACCAAATGAGATGAACTTTGTCCTCAAAGAAAATTGGTTTTTCCTTTTCAATTTCATTTCAAAGAGATCTGACAAGTGTGGCTTTGAACAAACTTTAACAGCACAATATCCTTTGTGTAAGTTTTCCCTTGTCAGCTTTTCCATTCCAGCAGGAACTTAGAACAAAGTGGATGTTGCCCTTTGAGTTGAGAACTTCATCAGTTGAATGAACACTAGTATAGTGCAGTGAAATTGAGGGCATACTCTCTCCTCGAATCTCAACAGTGCAGTGTCTCAACAAATATAATTTCTCTATCTGGTGCAAGGAGAGGCACTAGCTATATATTTAGTTTCATGCGCTATCCTTCTTTCTTCTTCATAGTAAAAGCCAAGCTATTTGGCAACATATTCAATTGAAACTTTTATAGATTATGCTAAGAAGTCTTCCATTGTGCGTGGAGAACAAAAGCATTATTTTATAATGTTGTTTGGTCCCACACTATGTTATACCAAAACCATAGGGAGCCTGATTATTAGAGGTGCAAAATCAAACTTTCAGATGTGTGCTATTTTCCTTACACATGAAAGGAAAAAAAATATGTTTTTCTGGTTCTTTGCTTTGTTTCATTTCTAACATATTTTGTAGCTTTGTGACCATTTAAAAGTAAAACACAAAAGCAGAAGGAAAACACAAGAAACTGCTTCACAGAGATTCTAATCTTTATTGCACAAAAGCTGGTTATGGCTTCTCATTCCTTAGAGCTTTAGATTGTATATAAATTGTGCTACTTTATGCTGGTAACTAACTGCTTTGACAAGTTTATTTTTCTTTGCATACACTCCTAACTTTCTTAAGGTTTTTTTATTACAATTGCCCCTTGCTATCTTTTACTTTCTCCTTGCTCCAACTGTTCCTTTCATCTTCTTTTTTTTCTCCCTCTGCATTAATATTTAAAGACTGTACCAGTGTCAAACATTCATGTAGAGACAACTTAAATGCAAAGTGGATAAGGTTACAGAATAAGTCCATGCCCAATTTAATTACAGCATTTTGATTAACACAGATTGTAAGTAGTTTGAACTAAGAATTTTAAGTTGTTCTTCTTGAATATTACAAAGGCTAACCAGAGATGAAGTGTAACTTTGACTCAGAAACTGCCAGAAAACACTCTGATTAACCAATTTAGATGTGCTATCTAATTAAGGATCTAAATATCTTTGGATCACTGAAATTCATGTTTATTGATAAGATAAAATATTTATTACCCAGAGAGCTGAATTAGCAAAAAGAACAGCTCTAATCAGGTGCTAACTCCCAGAAAAAAAAAGAACGTTGGTTGAAATTGAAAATGTGATACTTATGAGCAAACCTGGCTTGTTTATTCAAAGACCATACTTCTTGCCGGCAAACTCAGTATCCTTGAAATGTTGGAGTTGATGAAGTCTGTAGCCAAGTTTCTAAATAAGTTCGATAGATAATGACTGCTCATAGCAACAGCTAATTGAGAATAATGACTGGGCAAGAAAGAAAGGGCATAGAGCAAAGATGGAAGAAAACTCTCAAGTAGAGGCCTGAAAACACCCCCAACAGCAAGCGGAAAGAAACCCAAGCCTTTTATATTTACTGGACTGCCATTAGTTGCCTTAAATTTTTATTTTTTTTTATTTTTTAATGAATATGATTTTGTTTCTCTAAAAGTTACAAATATAAGGAAGGCAATAATACATTATAAGCTCCTGTAATATATTTCCTAGTACCTGGCAAAACGCCTTTACAGAGTAAACAATCAATACATTTACAACTTCTCCATTTTATGGGAAAACTGGATAGCCACATTTAGAAGACTGAAATAGGACCCACACCTTTCGCTTCTCACAAAAATCAACTCATGTTGGGCAACAGACTTGAACCTTAGGTGTGAAACTATTAGAATTCTAAAGGAAAACATTGGAAATACTATTCTAGATATTGGCCTAGGCAAAGAATTTATGAAGAAGACCCCAAGGCAATCACAGCAGCAACAAAAATAAATAAATGGGACATGATCAAATTAAAAAGCTTCTGCACAGCCAAATAAACTGTCAAGAGAGCAAACAGACAACCCACAGAATGGGGGAAAATTTTCGCAAGCTACACATCCAATAAAGGGCTGATAACTAGAATCTATTTAGAACTCAGGAAAATCAGCAAGGAAAAATCAAACAACCCTAACAAAAAGTGGGCAAAGAACATGAACAAAAATTTTTCAAAAGACAGAATAATGGCCAACAAACATATGAAAAAATGCTCAACATCTCTAATCATCAGGGAAATGAAAATCAAAACTGCAATGATATATCACTTATCTTTAATAAGAATGGCCTTTATCAAAAAGTCCCCAAACAATAAATGTTGGCATGGAGGTGGAAAGATAGGAACACTCCTACACTGCTGGTGGGACTGTAAACTAGTTCGACCTCTGTGGAAAGCAATATGGAGATACTTTAAAGAAATACAAGTAGATCTACCATTTGATCCAGCAATTCCACTACTGGGCATCTACCCAAAAAATCAAGTGGTACTCTACAAAAAAGACACCTGCACTCAAATGTTTATACCAGCACAATTCACAATTGAAAAGTTGTGGAAACAACTCAAGTGCCCATCAATACATGAGTGGATTAATAAAATGTGGTATATGTATACCATGGAGTACTATTCAGCTTTAAGAAACAATGGTGATATAGCACTTCTTGTATTTTCCTGGATAGAACTGGAACCCATAAGTGAAGTATCTCAAGAATGGAAAAACTAGCACCACATGTACTCACCACCAAATTGGTATTAATGGATCAACACCTAAGTGGACATATAGGAATAACATTTATTGGGTGTCAGGCAGGTGGGAGGGAGTAGGAGGTGATGGGTATATACAAACATAATGAGTGAGATGTGCAACATTTGGGGGATGGTCACCATTGAAGCTCTGACTCAAGGGGGAAGGGAGGGCATGGGCAATATACGTAATCTTAACATTTGTACCCCCATAATATGCTGAAATAAAAAATAATACATTAAAAAAATACCATACCATAATAAAAAAGAAAGAAAGAAACATAAAAATGGAAGCTACTTCAATTTCTCTTTGTAAGATTTAATTTTGCATTAATTTGTTTTGTAGTTATTCAAGGTATCCCAAATGGAAATAAAACCAGGTCTGAGCTATGCAATGATTAAGAGCAAAGTAAGGAAGCTTATTGTTATTCCTTAATTTTTTTTAATTTCTAAAAGTTTAAAAATGTTGTAAATACAGAGTTTTGTACTCTTAGAGTTTAATAGGTAAACTGTGATTTTTTTATATAGTAAAATTGCATGAAAGGGCATGCTTATTTTACATGTTTAATCATATCAATGACAAACTAAGTTCCAATACCTTTTCAAAGCCAATACCTTTGCAAATGGGATTCTTAGCCAGGTAGAACCATTTGCTTGTTAGCAATTTTATTCAAATTAAAATTAAAAATAATTAAAAGACACACAAACCATTCACTCTAGCTTCACAGAGTCATAAAGGGATAAAGTCTAAGACTTTTATATCAGAATAAGACATATATTTTGTATGTATCAACTTTGCCTAGCAAATCTTACTAAAAAGAGTTTAGAGAGGAAATGCTAGAACATTCTGTGCCTCTCATGATTATAGTTCTTACCACATATTACACATTTATTTCCTCTGCAAAAGAAGTTTTCTAAACACAGAGAAGGTATATTCTGCATGCTGGCTCCTCTTACTGTTGTAATGTTTGGTTATGGTTTGCCTAAAATGTGCATGCAAAAGCTAGTAAATATAATATTACAGAAATTAGAAACTTTTCCTTTCTGATTGGACAGGTATTCAATGTAAACATTAAAAATATTTAACAATCCAACCATCTTTTATACATTTTTACATAAATGACAATTACAGGTATTTTTAGGGAGACATCTTTTCAGTTTCCTCTTTCCTTGTTTGCACAGAATACAATAGTTGATGCCAGGGCTGAATAATGTATTTATACCCTAGAAATTAGAGTTCAGTGTATTATCCTATTAAAATAATATATTACAGCATCACCAGCATCATTATTACAAAAATGGATTCAAAATAATAACCCAAATTTGGCCAGGGGACTGTGCAGCCATAAATCTACTGGAATCGCACCAGGCACAGTTTTGCTGACATGAAATTCCTATGCACTGGCCTCTTGAGACGTGTTAGTTAGATTCATATGCACAGGACGTAAGAATAGCAAGCACTTCTATTTGAATGCCAAAGAGAACACATTTAAGCAGATAATGTCCTTTAGGAGCAAAAAAATAAAGCATTTCTTTATAAAATGAGAGAATCTACTATTTCTACATTTGGAGGAACATCAAATGGACATGAAATAAGAATCCCAAAATGACTATATATAAAGGTGACAAGCTTCACTGTTAATATAGTGCCCAGAGTGATGACAAATTATAACCTATTGCCCATAAGTGAGGTCTGGTTCTAGGCAAAATTATAACTCAAACAAAATTTATCTTTGTTACTTCCACTCCTTGCATTTCAATTCTCTTTGTCCACTGGCCATTTCATTCTTTCCAGCCTAGGCTCAGTTATGTAGGGTGTTTATTTTCTTTATAAGAAAAAATAATGCAATATTGAGCCTGGAAATGCCCTTAGTATAACTTAGTCTACACACTACTATTTACTTGTAAGAAAAGATATGCTCACATGCTCGCTGAGATGCTCAACATCACTGAATTACAGTAGTCCCCTCTTATCCACTGGGGATATGTTCCAAGACCTCCAGTGGATGCCTGAAACCATGAATAGTACCAAACTCTCCCTATATAATGGTTTGTCCTATATAAACATTATAATAAATTTAATTTATAAATTAAGCACAGTAAGAGATCATTGACAACTAATAATAAAATAGAACAATTATAACAATATATTGTAATAAAGGCCACCTGAATGTGGACTCTCTTTTTCTCTCTCTCTCTCGCTCAAAATTTCTTCTTATACTGTACCACCAGTAACTGAAACTGCAAAAAGTGAAACTAAGGATTACTGTACTTCATAGCAGTTCTTAAACAGAACACTTCCTTTCTTGATTGGTAAGATGTATTATTTCCTCCTCTTGTGATTGTGTTTATTAATAGTCGGTAAATCACTAGGCTGGAATTCTGTATTACTGATTGTGAAAATGTAGACAGCAGACAAATCTGTTGTTCCGTGTATGTGTTTGAGATTGTGGTTAAGGTGGAAGGCTAGCAAAGTTACCTTTGCATTTTGAAAAACCTCCACCAGTGAATACTATGCATGGGAAGAAAAATCTTTCTTCTGAATCCATGGGAATTTTAAAGTGTAGGAAGAGCTTGTATTTAATGTCTGTGTTTCCCTGGAGAAAAAGACTAATTGATGAGTGTTATAGAAGCTTATTTAATATATGATTTCCTTCTTAGAAAAAAAAAATATTCCATTCCTTTAAATTTCCATTAGTAGTTTACTAATTATTTGAAGAATCTTCAGATTCATCATTTCTTTCTTCCTGGTTAGTTTCATGTACAAATTTTGTGTGAAATCTATCCACACTTGATTGCATTTATACTCCCAGTATAGTGTAAGGCAGCGCTTCACAGATATCAGTGAGCATAGAAATCACCTGTGCCAGAGACACTGCAACTCTAAAAAGCTCCCAGGTAATACCAATGCTGGTCCTCTGGGAACCAGGTGTTGAGTGGCTGTGCTATAGAATGAAGAAAGTATGCTGGCCTATGGGTCATAAGATTTGGATTTAGGTCTATGCTCTAGCTGTATACTGGTAAGTATGTATAAATGTCCTGATGTGGACATGCCACCGCCTGAATAACCCTACAAAAGTGTCCTCACCTATAAATGAGAATTATCATAATTTTTCTGCTCCTAGAATTCTGGGAAGATCAAATGATATATGTAATGCATTAAAATGCTTCACAAATTATAAAGTACCATATGATTAATGTTAGTTATTAATGTATCATTTCAAGGCTTTCTTTTGATTCACCGTAACACTAGTCTATGGGAACCCAAATCCAATGTCAGAAAAAAACATTGGGCTGTGTCTAGCAATTATTCAAATAATATGATCAAATTCTAGAAAAATACAGGCAATGTGTTTTAGAAAAAAGACTTAATCACTAATGATTAAAAATGAAAATTAAATAATATTTATAAATAATTTATAAATTAGAATTGTAAATTTACAAATAATATTCTGTCATATTTACAAATTTTGTTATTATTATTATTATTACTTACTACAATGCTTAGTGAGGAGGAAAGCATGGTTAGACAGCTACCATGATATACTCCTGGGAAGAATGTAAAACAATACTTGATATCTACAAAACATGTTAGATATATGTGTTAAGAGAATTAAAAAGTGTTGTTAACTCAGTAACTTCACTTCTAGATATGGATTTTAAGGAAATTAAAAGGAGATTTAGTAAAAAAAAATCATTGATTCATCAATATCTCCATTACAGAATTAGTATCACAATAAACTTTTCAACACCACAAATGATCAAAAATGATAGTAGATTTGAAAGTTTGTCTCCTCCAAGACTCACCTTGAAATTTAATCCCTAATGTGGCAATATTGAGAAGTGGGGCCTTTAAAAGGCTCTGCCCTCATGAACCTATAACTTAATGGAAGAGGGACTGGTGGCTTTTTAAAAACAGGGAGAGAGAACTGAGCTAGTATGCTCAGCTCCCTCACCATGTAATACCCTGCACTGCCTCATAACTCCATAGAGAGTCTCCGCCAGCAAGAAGGCCCTCACCAGGTGGGACTTCTCAGCCTTAGACTTTTCAGCTTCTGTAACTGTAAAAAATAAAATTTCTTTCTTATAAATTTCTCAGTTTCAAATAGTCTGTTATAAGCAACAGAAAGCAGACTAAGACATGTGGCTAAATAAAATATGGTGCATCAATATAATGGAATACTGAGGCAAAACTTTATTCAGAAACATTTGTACTTTTAAATTTTCAATTCAATAGATAAAAACAAAACAGCTATCCTTTTGTGATATAGAAGAGCCCTAGTATGAATTGGAATCTCAAATGTTTTAAATATACATTCATGCTTTTGACCTTGTAGTATCACAGTCAGAGATTTGGAAAAAGATTTGTATATAAATGTGTTTAACAACATTTTATTACTAAAGATATAAAAACTCCCTAAGCAGCCGTTTATGGTGAAAGGTTATAAAAGGTAGCACATGCCTATTAACAAATGCTCTAGTATAGATTATGATACCAGCATTGATATAATATTTCATACATTTAACCATTTAAGTGATTATAGTATTTAAAGAGATAAAAAGACACAAATCTATATATGTATATAATATGAATATATATTATTAGAATAAAATTTCCAAAATAGTAAAAATAACCTTTGGGTTTTAAGATAATGAATTTTTAAAAATACGTCTATATAGTTTTTATATTTAGCATTGCTATTTTTATTAAATAAACTTTTTAATCAATCACTTTGCATATATGCTTTTAGGGAACAGGTGTGGAAAAAAGAATGGTAGATGAATCATCAAGCTAGCTGTTAACATTATATAAACACAGTAATAGTTTGACTGACTGGGTATTTTGCATTTTTACCCTTTTACAATTGTTCTGATGTCAAACTAACAATCTCAAAACTTTAATAAACATAATATCTACAAAAATAATCTGCAGGGAAAATGGAAACCAAGGTTTAGGCAATTTTCCTCAGGACTTAAATTTTATTTCCACTAAATGATGGACATGTAAACCTGTTCCCATTCTTACAACTGAAATAGGTAATTTCATAAAATTATGCCTAGTTCTAGGGTTCTATTAAGTCTACAGTAACCTGTGAGGAAATATGGTTGAAGTGTCATTTTTGAAGTGTACAAGGTGGTGTTTTGAAGGCCTTTATACTGCCTCCTAATCTACTTTTTGATATTTCAGTTTAATAGAGTTCATTATTCAAAATATATTTGTTAACGTCTACTGTATATCCAGTAGTATGTTGGGTGCAATACAAACTTAAGTTGGATCTCCTAGAAAGGAGATAATATATTTTAATCATAGACAATGCAACATGACTGCAATGATGTAACTGTAAGACAAACAAAGAATCTGATGGAAGACCAAAAAGGGTCTCTGTGGTGGGGCAGTCAGCAGACAGTTCCAATGGAAGGCAGCTTGGGGAATGAGGACAGACACCGTGGGTCAGGAGGGAGAGGGAAGACTTTCTGATATAGAACATGACAAAAGCAAAGGCAACAAACAAGCAAATAAACAAAATCATGGCTCATCCAAGAATACTGGATTCTTCTATGTGCACCAAAATATTGAGCAGGTTGGGGAAAGAAATGCCAGAAAGTTTTGCTGAGATCAAACCACCAAGTGCTCAAGTGTCAGGGTAAGGTATTTAAAGTTCATCTTATGGAGAAAGGGAAGTCAGTGAAGTTCTTTGAGCAGCAAAATACATAATCAAAGTAGTACTTTAAGAAGATCATTCTGATGTTAATGTGCTGGAAGTTTTATAATAAACTTAATCTAAGGAGATTATAGAGGAAACACACCAGAATTCCAAACCCATTTCCATAACTTCACTATTTGTATTGGTCTGAAAAGTTTTCCCTTGAGCTTTCTGAGGTTTGGTATACCATTCACATAAACATAACTTTGTGTGAATTAGAAAAGGAAGCCCTGTGGGCCAGTGGAGCCTATGAGCACACTACATTGCTTGGGAGCAAACAGCACATTTATGCAAAGGAAAAGTTTCTTCCAGGTCTCTGAGTAGATTTCAAAACATGTTTTGGGTGTGGGACATGATAAGTGTAACCCAGCCTTTGTCTTGGCCTTCATTCTCCACTTAGGCAGATTTATGCAGTACATGCACTGAGCCACTACAGATGAAATCATGTTTCACTTATCTGTGAATTGAGAATATCATAACCTATCTTCCAAGACTGTGGTTAGGTCATATACCCAGTATGGATAGAAAGGAATTGTAATAAATGTCTGATGGGTGATGATGATGGTGGTGGTGGTGGTGGTGATGATAGTGAGCAGCAGTAGTAGTAATATCAGTAGTGATGCCTACTATGATTATCTTGTCTCAGAATATTAAGGGCTGAGACTAATATTCAGATTAGAAATGAACAGGTGAATAAAAAAATTCAAAAGTAAAAATGAATGGTACTTGATAACTGGTTATATTTGCTAAGTGAGCAAAAGTAAGTCAAAACTTATTTTTAGTTTGATGAATAGAAAAAGAATTATTATGCTCTAGAAAGTAATGGTGAAGCCAGAGAAAACTATTATGGGAAAGATGACTAGGTGATAAGATTTGTCTTCCATGTGTTCTATATAAAGGTAACAGTGAGGTGTCCAGATAAAAATATTCATCAAGTGATTGAAAATGTGGGATTAGAGCTCAATGTCAGGATAGAACTCAACCCAATACACCTGAGATTCAGGTGCCTAATAAAGCTATAGAAATTGATGTGATCACTGAGGGAAAGTATTTAAAGAGAGAGAGGAAAACATGGACAGAAGAGGGTTCCTTTGCGTAGTTGTTACAAGTTATCTACTACTCAACTATAGAAAGGTGCCATTCACAACATAGCTGGTGTGATAGAATCTCATGAAGGAGGGCAATACATCTCTGTACAATCCATACATAATAGCCCTGTTTGAGGATTTCCCATGTTTAAGAAATGATGAAGTCCTGGTTCTGCTGCAGATGGAGGAATAATATACTCTACCTTGTCTCTCCTGCTGAATGCAACTATAACTTCTGAACAGAAGGCAAGGAGTAGCTCTTTGAAAACTCTAAAAAGAAAATAATAGCAGGCAGATTGGGGAAAAAGATAAGAATTCAAAGCACCACCAAAAAGATGATGAATTTATCATTTTCTTCCTCCAGTACTTCCCAGCCTGAATGCAATGCAATCTGAAACCTCGAAGTGGGCATCACAAGAAAAGACAGCTCTTGGAGAAGCTTGCTATTCTGGCTCAAGAAATCAGAAAGGAAAGTCCTACTGCTCAAAGAGAGTGCTGAGTTTCCTGTTTTATTTTTCTTCTCCTTATTCCCCACTCTCCAAGCAATCATGTCATGGCAGTGGAACAGGCAGCAATGCATGTGGTGGCCTCAGAAACCAAAAGAAGGAAGGGAATCTCCCACTCTAACTGGTAGAGTTGTGATCCTGAATGAGTGGAGTGGACCTTTGTTGCTTTTTTTCCCCTTTTTCTCTGCCTTTCTGCCTTTTACCTCCCAAATGCAATCACAGAAATAAAAAATGAGGCAACTAAAGACTCAGCTTTGTGACTGACAACCAAAAAGGGGAGCCCCAGTGAACTGAAAAGTCACACAGAGATGGCAGAGAGGGAGAACCTCAGGAAAGCTACCCCATAAAGTTTTTTATGAATACCTGGGTTCACTCAAGCTGCACTTGTATGGGTCTAATCAGCACACCAAAGAGGCTGAAAATGGAACTAAGAGACAGCTCACTACCCACGGCAGTGCACGTATGTGGCATAGATCTGAACGACACTACAAAGGCTTTGAAAACTGAGCTGCCATGGGAACCACGATTCACAGAAGCTGGATGGGACTTGCAGCCTGAAACCAACCATGTAAGTTGCTAACTAAAACAAAACTATCAATATTTTCTATGTCATTTAAACAAGATCCAGCATCTCACAATATATAAAATGTTCAGGATACTATTCAATATTACTGAAGAAATGAAAAACAAACAAACAAAAAATCACCCTCAATTCCATGGGAAAATACAACAGTCTCTAATGCCAAGAAGACAAAGGTATTGGAATTATCTCATAAATACTTTGAAGTAGTTATTATATAAATGTTCTACTAAGTAATCATAAGGACTCTAAGAATTAATGGAATAATAGAAATTTTAGGAATAAGTAGGAAATATTAAAAAATAGAAATTAGAGAATGGAAAATACAATAAAGGAAATAAAAATCTCACGGGATGAGCTCAACAGTAAATTGGAGATAAATTTGAATCTAAATTTGAGTGAACTTGAATAATTGATAGAAATTATCCAATGTGTACAGCACAGAGTAAAAGAGTTGTTTTTTTTGTTTGTTTGTTTTTAAATGAGCTGAGCCTTAGGACCTGTGGGACAGCATGAAAGGTCAAATATTTGTGTCATCAGAGTCTATAAAGAGGCAAAAAAAGTGCCCCCCAAAATCTGAATAAATAATGCTCAAAAACTTTACATTTAGTTAAAGATATAAATCTACAGTTTGGGAAAACTCAGCACATCCAATCAGAATAAACTTAAAGAAAGCTATACCCAGACATATCAAAATCAGACTCTTAAAAACTGAAGACAAAGAAAACAATTTTGAGAGTAGCCAGAGAAAAATGATGGATTACTTGGGGGGAACAATGTTCAAATGACAATGGATTTTTCATCAGAAACCATGGAGATGAGAAGAAAGTGGCAAATATTTTTGAAGTGCTACAGAAAAGAACTGTCAACATGGAATTATATGTTAGAAATGAAGGTGAAATAAAGACATAGTATGGAGCTGTTTTTTGGAATGATGGAATTGTTTTGTGTCCTGATTGTAGTGGTGATGGTTACACAACTTGATACATGTGTTCAACTTCACAGCACTGTGCAATTTAAAAGCAAAATTAATAAAGAAAAGAAATAATAGATAAAAATCTGATGCCATAAAATAAATGTATCTATGGATACCCCGATTTTATTTTACAATTTCCCTTCCATTACCTATGCTGTATTTCTCTCTCTGACCCTTTTCTGGGTTAAGAAATAATGACATCATAGAGCTATCTAGTGAAGAGGTAAAATTATGTTTGTTTGTTTTTTTAATAATTGGATAAGATAGCTCTTTCCAAAATAATAAATTTTTAGTGACAATTTGGAAACTGTATTTAGTGTTCAAGTCAAGATATCATTTGTTGCATGCTCTGCAAATGTGCTAAGTTAAAATGTGGCAACCAGTGGCTGGTGATCCATGGGCGACTTGTGAGAGGGATTTTGTGCACCCACATAATCACCTGGAGGCGGAATAGTGGGAGAAGCCATTTCCATCACTCATAATGGAATAGTGGGAGGGCCAGGGTCAGAACTGCTAAGAATAGTATGGCAGCAGGAAGTAACTAGTAATATAATTCAATTTATGTACTCCTTATTTTAATATTTTGCTGGACTAACGCATGGTCATTTTATGGTTTACAGCAATGTTTTTCAAACACTGTTCTAGAAGACCTGGGCTCAATGTGGCTGTCCAAGAAGCACTGCTGATGAGGCTATGAGGAAACCAAGTGGATGACTCCAGCCTCAGCAATGTAGGCTGTAACATTTGGTTTCCATGAAGATTTTTCTTGAAAAGGAGGTTGTATTTCTAGGTGCTTGGGGGTGTAGAGAAGTGTCACATGGGTCATATTAAACATTAAATGTAGGCCTACATAAAATTATTCAGCCAGGAGAAGATACAGAGGCAAATGGACCACATTAGTGTATCTTAGTTGAACTTCTAAGAAGGAGGGGGTGATGGACTTTTAGGAGCAGCTAACTTTTTCAGGAGGTTCAAGGAATACTTTGAGAGAAGCTACTGAAATAGAAATACAGACAAAAAATGTAAGAAAGCATATAAGAGAATGATATCTCCAGTGGTGAAAATCAGAGAGAAACAGTAACACCGTTTTCAGATTTCCTAGCTGAACTGCCTGCAAATGAGTCTACAGTGCAGTAATACCTTCTGGATTCTCAGCACAAGTAATTTCCAGCCACTTCACTGAGACTCAGAGAGAGGTTAAAAAGAATGCGGGAAAAGAGAAGAATGAAAGGAGCCTGTGATGACAAGGAAAGGATACTGTGGGCCCTTGGAAGTGAACAGTTTAAAAATAGCTAAAGAATACAAAGAAAAGCCTAAGTAGATTTTAGAAGGTATGATTTGAGTGCTAAAAAAGGGAGAGGATTCTTAAATATTGCAGATTGAACTGAAGAGAAGAGAGATGATATTCATATAGCCAGAAATGAGACGGTTGTCACCAGAGTCAGCCATGACAAGGTAGGGTCTGGGCCAAATGAAAGCCAGAAGAATTTTAGATTTATCCCTTCCTCATAGAAGCAGCTCCATGACAGCCAGCCAGAGGGTTAATAGATGCTGCCATAGGACCACTATTCCTTTGTGAAACTGCCACAAAACCAGAACTACTGACCTCTGAGTTCCATCTCTTCTAAGTGTCTCAAAGAACGAGGCCAAGGTGCATGGTTGATCTGTAGGATCAGCATCAACTCACATGGAGGAGTCCTTTGGTCTTGCTTATAGTAGTGGAGATAAAACACAATTTCAAGAATTGAAAAGTAAGAGAGTAGAAAAAAGATGAGCTCTCTCTCATTGCATGTTAACTTATGGCAATTATGGCAAGAGAATCAGACAGAAGTACCAGAAAAGGACATTCACTATTTGAGGACAGACTAGTATAGGTTACTCTCATCTCTAGTAAAAACCCACGTTATCCAAAAGATAACATGTCTTCAGTAATAAAAAGTTGAAAACTTCTAACAGTCCTTTTTTTAAGGGCTGCTGGCAAAGAGGATTTGTATTTTGGTTTACTTTTTTCCTTTATTTTCAAATACATGGTTTTTTGTTTGTTTGTTTGTTTTAACATAGCAATTTTCCTTGTGGATCCACAGGTCAATATACATTTTGACAATTTTAGAAAACATGTTTTATTTATTTTCCCAATCAAGCCAAAAAGCCCCTTAGGGGCCATTGTGGTCTATTGGTTAAATATGTTTTCACTCGTATGCTTCTTTAAAAGGTTTATTATTTACAAATAGACAGTAATGGCTTCATCTGAGCTAATTCAGTTCATCATGTCATTATATATTTAGGGCATGTCCTGCCTGCATTTAGAAAAATCCCTTTGAGAATTCTGCACAAAGTGCCAAGTTCCACAGAAGTATTCATTAAACTTCCTGAATGCAGTATCATGTGCATTTTTTTTCCCCCTAGGGAAGACCAGCAATTATCTTCTTGCTCCAGGAATACTCAAGCAAAAACAATTCAAATACCTGGTCATGATAACCCTGCTATACCTACAGAACTTGTCTCCAGCTGGACAGGTAACAATAGATATTCTTGGTCATTACGGGGAGTTGGAGAGAGAATATGAATGCCCATTTGTCTCTACTGAAATAACTACCAGCTAATTAGTAGAGGGCATGAAGTACACCACTTTCAGTGCCCCCAGACTGAGGATGAAATGTTAGGAGTTGGCAGTGCTCACTTCCTTTTAATGTCTAATGTCTAGTGGGCTTCCCATAAAAGTCATTAAGTTTTACTTCCTCCACTTCAAAGTAAAAAAAAAAAAAGAGTACTCTGGTTTGTTTTAAAGAAATCTGATATTCTTCACTGAAACATATTTTTTTTTTCTTGTATCTGAAGAAAAGACAGTTTGGTAAAATATTTACTGCATTGGCTAAATTTTTTCATAGATGTATTGAGCCCTGTGGAATGTGAAACTTAAAGGGAGACTCAGAGAAGTGGTTATGAATCCATATGAAGGACATGGAGGTCTCTAAACAGAAACACGTAGGTTGTGTGGAAATAAGTGACATAGACCCATTCAAAATTGATGCAGCTCTTTAAATCCCAAGCGGGGCATTCCTTGGGTTTTGGCTGCATGGCCCATCTCTGTACTTCGCGTTGTGATTCTGTTATTTGAAAACTATGTCACGTCTTCTTATTAGTTATTGAATTTAGGGCTCTTTAAAGTTAGTGAACGGAGGGAGAAAATAGAAAATGCAGAGATCTTAACAATCAACCTGAAGTGCATAAAGAGACAATAGCTGATCAAGAAAACGCCTGCAAGAATGCCTTGAAGGGAGTTGTAATGAAACTTCTCAAGACAAAGGTGGCAATGAGTCATTTGTAAGGACTCTTCTGGCTTGTTGAAGGGGGCCGGGAGGCTCTAACCTTTTAGATCCTGACCAAACTCCTCAAAGCTACCCCAGCCGCCTTCAAATATGTATTTTGAATAATGACATCAAGGGGTTCTTAAGGACTATAGATGCTTAATTTTCCATTTTCTGTGTTCTTCTTTTGTTCCAGACAATTCCAGACTCCATTCCCAATTTTTTTTTCTCTCTATGTGCAAAAACTAAGGCTTTGTGCTCTCTGTTGCTATGGAAACAGGGCAAAGAGAAACAGTTTATGTATTTCAAAAGCTGTCAGCCTATATTCTGTGGATTTTGATAACTAAACCTACACACGAACCATCTTTCCTCTATTCCCAATGCCCAACACCTAACTTTTTTTTAATAATACATATGTGTGCTGCTTGGGAAAATTATGGATCTATTTATTTAGCTTTGCTGCAATCCGTTTTATACTTAATTTAGTGTCCAGGGGACAGAAAGAGGCTTCGGTGATGCAGTTAAAGAAATATAAAACTGTTCTTAATAAATGCTTACTAAATCAGAATGAAAGCAGAGTTAGCAGGCATCACAACTCAATCTATTGCCAAAATAAAAAAGATTGAGGCTCTATTAATTTTAAAACAGATCTGAATGTTGCCTGGCTTATATTTTATAGAAATGTAATATCTGCTATCCCCTCTTCAGCTCTCTAATAAAAGAGCTATTTTGAAATTACAAAACACACTGTTTTCCCCTAGAGAACCCAATTCAATAGCTTATTGATTTTTTTCTGGCATTCTTAGTCTGGTGTGAAGGGGCTTTTGGGCTTCTGGACCTGGAAGGAGGGAGTTTGTTTGTAATTGATTCAGATTCTGTACAGCAAAGCCTCCTCCCCACACCCCCAACTCAAAGTCTTTACGATAGGCCAGCCCATTAAGTGCTTGTGTTCCTACTGTTCTCAGTTGCTTTCCAGTGCTTCCTAATATTTTCAAGAAAATGACTGCCATTGTAAGGTCATTTTTATCAAGTTTAGATGATACAGTTAAGTGGACCAGGAAAAATACATGAGGACTTCGACCTTCAAATCTAGAGCACACTCCAGTAGTTAAAGGGCCTGTCCCGGTAGTTAAAGGATCTGTCAGGCTCTCTGACATAAGGCCCATTTTCCTGGTGTTTATAACTAGATGATTCACTTGAGCCTGAAAATCAGGCCCTCGTCTAAAAGTGTCTGCTTGTTTTTTTTCTCCTCTGTGAAGACAGACTGGCCATAATTGATCTATGTATGTGTAAAGGATAAGTGAAGGATGAATCAGAAAATAATGAAGAGCTAGTGATATTCCCCATTTTCTTTTCTTTTTTTTTTTTACTAAGAAAAGAATGTCCTTGATCTTAAAGAAATAATAATAAAAAGAAAACCCTCAAGTTCAAAATCTACTAGTCATAACGTGAGTTTCAGAGTTGTGTTAGCTTAGTCTCCCTGTTCTATGTAGGCATTTACCCAGTAGGTAAGAATGGTTGCAGAAGGATTAGGACATTCCAAAGCAAATTATTTTGTTATTCTTAATAACCATAGGTACATAGCCCTTTTTCCTCCAAGGAACTCAAAGCATCTAATTGACCTTATCTTACAAGTACCCTACTTCTGAGAGGTGATACATTTTAACTTTCTATTACATTGCTAGGGGTAAATACAACTCAGAGTTATCAAATGGCCTCAGCAAAGCTTTTGGCAGAGTATCCGTGAGAGCTTACAGGTAAAATGGAGGGAAAAAGTCTGATTGATTGCATTGTAGGTATGCAGATTTTTTAAATTTCCATTAATGTGGAAAGTTTCTAAAAGGTATCAAAAGATTCTGTTCTCAGTGTCCTGTCCTCCTCACAGATTTTGTCGGTTACTTGGATGAGAATATTAAAGGAATGATTACCAAATTTTCAGTTGGTGTATTCTGTAAGGAATAGAACATATATAGTACAGTAAAATCAGGTTCCAAAAAGATATTAACATCTTGGGACACTAGCTAAAGCCAACAAAATTAAGTTTAGTAGGAATTCAAATGCCTAATGTTAGGTTAGAAAAAAACCAGAAATAGTTGTGAAAGAACTGCTATGAAAAATGTGAATATTATTTTTATAGATTTTTATAACAATAGCATCAATATGAATCTGTCAGGTATTATATTTGATAAAAGAGCAAACATGGCCTTGGTCTGCATTAATATAATTATGGGATTCTGGATAAAAAAAGGTGCTGGTTTGGCTGTAATCTAGCTTGTCAGACATTCTGTAACAGTCTCACCTATATGATCTTGACACAGAATCTCTTGGGAAACAAACTCAGGAAGCTGGAGTATTTTCCAGAGAGGTGAGCAGAGTGCTGAAGGAATTAAATCTATCCCATGATGAGCATCTGACATAGCTATTGATGTTTAACCTACAGAAAGAAGACCACAGGAAAACACAGTGGTTGTCTTCACTATTTCCTAACAGATGAAATTAGGACAGATGTTTTTAAGTTATAGGAGCCAGATTTTCATGGCTCCTATAACTCCTATATCATGTAATATATGATTTTCACAATCTGGGCAGTCCAAAGATTAAATATTCTGCCTCTGTGGGTAGTTGAGTTCTCCATTGCTAAAGCCAAGTATCAGATGAGTAAATAAATTAGCTAGCCTTGAGATCCCTTCTAAACTAAGTTTATAACTCTGTCATTCTAGAACTTCCTCAGGAATACATAGTACAGTTCTTCTTGGCCAAAGATAAAAATATATGTAATGGACACTGATATCTTAAAATATGCAATTCATAATGGATCTGAAACATTGAAAATCTGGGGTTTCAAGTTTATCTACCAAGTGTGTATAAGATATTTTATTAAATTCTTCACCTCTAAAAATGATATATAACTATGTGATTACATGAAAGGGTGGTCTTCACATCTATACACTTTGATGCAGGTATGGTAGCAGTATCTCAGCTACCACATGCTACAACCCTCCTGTAGGAGGGCTGAATGGTATACCAAAGAGAAACTCCCACGTGATTACTAGGGCTAGGAGTAAGAGGAGAGGAGGAATTAATGCTTAATGGGTAAAGAATTCTAATTGGGGAAGATGAAAAAGTTCTGGATACAGATGGTGGTGATGGTTGCACAACAATGTGAAAGTACTTAATGCCGCAAGACTGAACATGGTTAAAATGGTAAATTCTGTTCTGTTTATTTTACCACAAGGATTTTTTTTTTTTTTTTAAAAAGAGAAACCCATATAGTCCCACTCTGACTGATTGGATTCATCTCCCAGGGCAGTGTTAATAATTTGGGTCAGCATATCCAAACTAGAATCATCATAAAGACCTTATGATGATGTAAGTCATCATAAAGACTTATTAGATCCTCCTGGGGGTCCCAATTTCCTCTCTCAGACTTTGTCAACTTTTTAGAGTATTCATAGACATAGAGGCACAAATGTACACTGAGGGTGTACATGTGTACTTGAATGAAGGATAAAAGATTATAAACTAGATTTTAAATGCAGGTTTTAGATGCCAGATATGATAGGATAAAAATTACTATTTACCTATGGGAAGGAAGTGGGGTTACAGACTAAAGATAACAAAAAAGAGAACCCACAACGAGCTGTGATTCTTATTAAATTAGTTATATATCTTGGAAAGTATGGAAGTGCTCTTAGTTATGTTATAGTTGTCATGCTTTATTATGCATGAGATTCAACCAGCAGTTTATTTGAAATTCAGATTTACTGCCCCTAACTCAGTAGTTTTGGTCCAGTACATCTGAGATTAGAGAAATCAAATTTTTAAAAAGAAATTCATATGTTTATGATGAAGGTTATTGAAGATCACATTGAAAGAAACACTAACCTAAGTTATAGCCCAATAGTTTTCAGATTTCTTTGTCTCAGAATCCCTTCTAAATGTTGATACATTTTTATTACATATCAAACAATCATATCACATATATTACTTTCACCACTGATCTCATCAGAGAAGTCTTAACTTATTGAGAAGCTGCCAAGATCATAATACTGGATAAAGTTTTTCCACAATTATAATTATTGGCTAAAAGCTTGAACTTCATAGCTGAAAACAAATACTATAACTTGTTTTCCTTGAAGTAACTAACTCGGCTCATTTTAGAAAGTGACTGACAAATATACAAGTTTGGTAACCATACTTTGTCTTTCAGTCATTCTTGTAAGTTACAAACAAGGTGCTTCATTAAAATGCTGGCTAGTTCAGCTTGCAACTCAGACAATTACACATATGCTTTAGTATGCAGCAAATACACTTAGTGTATATTTTCCACTTTATAAAAGATATTCAACAGATGTGTACTCAGGTTCAAATTTAATAAGATTAATCATTTTGACTACTTCATTCAAGAACATTCTTAAATAAAATTGATTTTTTTTTAAACTGTGAGTGTGTGGTGGTGAAGAATATCATAACCACTCATATATTTTGGTGGAACTATGTTGATCCACCATCAAGGTGACAGCAGTTCATCCCACCACTACTCTTGCAACACCTGTGCAAGATCAACAATGTGAAAAAGGCAAATAACATCTTAATATTATTATGGAAATAGTCTTGACCTCACAGACCTCAAATGGCTTGGTAGACAGCCACGGGTCTGCAGACCATACTCGGAGAATCTCTGACCTACCCTGTCAGTCCAGTGTTTATCTATGGAGGTTATGAGGTTAATGGTGATGTTAATGATTAAGACAGCAGAAAGTTAGAAGATAGAACATATAATGATCAATAGATCAGTAAGGTGACTATAGTTAATAATAATCTATTGTACATTTCAAAATAGAAGAGAATAATTCAAATGTTCATAGCATAAAAAAGATGAATATTTAAGATGATAGACATCCCTATGAATATATCAAATTATTATATCTGGAAAATATGTTCATCTATTATGTATCAATAAAAAATAATAAATAAAAAAGAAAAGACAAATATTTAAGGTTGTGAATACCTCCCTCCAAAAATGGATAGCAGCTGACATTATTGTACCACATATTTTTTGAGTTTTACATATATTTATATTTTTTGAGTTTTACATATCTTTACTTAAATCTTTACCAGAAATCTATGAGTTACATACTATTATTATCTCCATTTTACAAATGAGAGCTATAAGGTACAGGGAAGTTAAGGAAGTTGCCCAAGATCACAAAAGTTGGTAAGTGGAAAAGCCAGAACTGTCCTTCAGACCCTTTCCTGGAAAGAAGGGAGGTGTGCGTGGGGAAGAGGCATCACCCACAGGTGACGCTCAGTACGTCGGAGGCAAGCCACCAGCAGGAATAGTGGCTGGAAAGTTACCAAGGTTATGGTTGCCTGAATGATCACTCCCAGCCTGTCCCAACCATATGTAGGTTTTAATTATCTTAACATAGTTCGTGTCTATTTAATAAACATCCATTTCTGTACTTTCATCATTTTTATTTTATCTTATCTTAGTTTGGTAACCAAATCCATTACTTTAGCCTTTAGTTACCTGCTTCACAGATGACCTTTTACAATGAACTTTGCCAACAGTCACTGCCGACTCATTTAGCCATGTGAAAGACACATTTCTGTATCTGTTCTATATAAACTGGAGAAGAGGCTTTGCCTACACACATGGTAAGAAGACATACCATAACAAAGGCTCTAAGAGACTCGGGCAATCTAGAGAGTAAATTGTTTATGCACATCTGTTACTGTCCTTAGAGGGGCCCAGCTCATTTATAAATGCTCATATTCTTTTCAAATGTTTAATACCAATTCTGCTGCTAACATGGTTTGCTTTCCATATATTTTGGTGTTCAGTTTCATAAGGAGGCTATTAGGATTTAGATTTAACTAATATTTATTATCTATGCTATACTTCTGCTAACTCCATTCTGCTTTCCCCCTTTCCTGTCTCACAAGCCCAACAACTCCTACAGTGACTATATTGACATATCTTGTTTTGTATGTTTGTTCCATCAAACTTCAAAGGAAGAAATCCAAGCTCAGAAATGTTGAGGAACTGGCGTAAAGTCATGCAGATCTTAAATTGTGCTTTAGCCTGCATGTTAACCCAAGCCCTCTGACATAAAATCTAGAGAAATATTAGAATAGAACCAAAAAAAAAAAAAATAAAAGTGCACATTATTCTGAATACTAGGTATGCCCTGGGCCTAATCTGTGTGAACTATGTAGTATATTTTAAGGCAGACTAACAGTATTTTTTCAGGCAAGCTGACTGGGTTTATTCAGTAAACCCTGTAGCCTGAAATAGGAAAGCACCTATGAGTTAATCAGAGCTAGCTCTCTCTCAGCAATTGGAAATTTCTTCTTCCAAACAGTAATGAATGACAGAATATGTATGAACAGCATAGAGAAAGCATGTAGTACAAATGCTGCCACCACATTCTATGCAATTTAGCATAGTTTTCTCTTCCATTGAGCCCTGAGGTTGCTTCAATATTCCCTTCAATATAGGACTCCAAGCAGCTACTACCAATTGATCAATTGATCACAGTTAACAATTTAAGATGAAAGCAATTTTCTTCTCTGGTTTAAAGTATGTCTTCATCTATGTAAACAACTAAAGTACTATTTTTGCTTTTAGAAAGATTTATCCATGGGAAATCACACATTTTTGATCTGTATACATTGAAGATTACATATATATTAATTATCATAAGGAAAATAACCTGACACTATTCAATGCTTTCTCACACAGACTAGGTATATTTCCCATGACCAAAACAGCATCTATACCCTCTTATCAGAACCTAAATGCAGCCACTGGCTTCTTGTTTTTCTTCTATGCTATGCCCTTCAGTAAGTCAAAGGAAGGTGAGAGAGCTTTACACCACTGGGATCCACAGAAAATGAGTCATACACCCCTGAGCACTGTGAGCTCCAGTCCAGACATCCTCTCTTGCTCAGTCATCAGCCCTTGCCTGCATACTCAAAAAACAAAAGGACAGAGTTGAAGTCTTGTATGAGTTCCCCAGAAGAAATCCCTTAGCAATACTAACTGGACTCTTAAGCAACTGCCAAATTCCCTCGGGCTTTTCAGAAAAGTTAGGCAAGGTCTGAAGATAAACCTCTAATAAAAATTAAGGTGATTATTCATTGCGGTACAATAGGAGAATCAACATTTCCTGGTAGGCAGCACGGAACTGTACAACCCAACAGCTGTGCACTAACACTGAAGTGCTCCCACGGGTGCTTTTAAGCCTCAATCAGGACAGTGATGAGGGAACTATGTTGGGAATGTGGTGCTGCTGATGGCTCAGGTGACTCAAAACCAAAGAATCACACTTCAAAGGGTTGTGTACATTAAGAGAAGCACAACAAAAGAGAATAGACTGAGCTGTCCCATACCACCAACTCTATCATGGAAGCTCTCCTTATCATTCTGCTCCAGTCCTGTGATTATGAGGAGGGAGTGAAAACATCCACTAATCAGGGCAGTGTGGTGTGCTATTCACAAGCTCATAACTGGCAGTAAAACAGAAAGGCCCATGTCTGCTCTGCTGAATAATTTCCACACTGAGGCCCTGAGCAGAGATGTTGTGTCATTTGTAACATCTGCCTTGGCATCCAGGAGCCAAAGTAAGCTAGTTAGGGAGTTGCACTGCTTCTTTCTTCCTCTTCTTATGACAAGTTTAAAGGACTCAAGTTTATTTATAAAGAAAACTAGTCTGAGTTCTTCAGAGGGTTGTCAGTTTGATGCATTTGAGGTAGAAGGGTATACTGGTGGCTAAAGAAACACTTTGGCCTCTTATTTCCCTAGGAAAGATGGAAGAAGAGGCATCACGGATGAATGGAGACACCCTCAAGTATCATAGTAGAAATGGGCAGTTTGGAAGGGAGATATTCCTAACTGCACTGGAAGGAAGACACAGTCTTTATGCTTCATTAATTTTCTGGCTCTCCACAATTTCTTGGACAGTGAGAATAGAACATTTTTTTCACATTAGATTATGCCCCAATGATAAAGATGGAACCCAATACCACTACTAACTCCAAGCGCACTCGGCTTTTCACTGGAAACTTAACCTTTCCTAAATATCCTATATCTCATATCTTAGACCAGTGTGTCTCACTCTTAATGTGCATACATATTACCTGGGGATCTTAGGATGACACTTTTGATTCTGACATTCTGGGTTGGACAGAGTATCTGCAGCTTCCAAGTGGTATCAGTGCTGCTGATCTGAGCACCCCCTCCAGGCATCCTCAAACTACAGCCAGTGGGCCACATGTCACTCACCTAGGACATTTATCTAACCTGCTGGATGCTTTTGCTGCTGCTGCCTGTCCTGCTTAGCAGCCAACTCGTCCTGGGTCCATAGTGCAACACTCTCCAATGGTCTGAGGGACAGTAAACTGGCCCCGTTTAAAAAGTTTGAGGAACCCTGCGCAGTAGCAAGACTGCATAACACTTTTCTGGGCCCTGGCAGGGTTTCTTCAACAGCCTTCACTTTCCCCTCATAACTATGACTTTTCTTAAACAAACTAGGGAGTCCAAAGTGCAGTCAAAGTATATAAGCCATATCTTGCCAAAAATGCATCATTCCTCAAACAGATAACAGAAATAAAGCCATAAAAGAAGGCTCCACCCAGGCTTGAACAGGTGTGGGTGGCCACTTCTTGATGAGGTTGAGAGTGAAGTAACACTGTCTTGGATGTGTGACCAAGTCATACACCTGTGCAACTACATATTCACAGAGCCCAAAGACATTGGAAAGTAGAAATATGGAACCTCCTAACAATTTGCCACTTAGGAAATGTGTCCAAGTAACACAAAGCAAATCAAAGCCATTAGCTGTTCTATCTAAAAATCAAAATCCCAGGGACCTTTCATTATAGCTTCTCTTGGCCTTCAACCATATCATAATTAATGACTCTCAACTAATGGTTTCTTCGGTGCAAGGCCCGGAAGTGGGTACGATGGGGCATGTGAAACATGAAGGTGACATAGAATATGACCTCAAGAGGTCTGCTGAGGGGCTGGGGAATGGAAAATCTAAAGTACATTTTTTGTTTGACATATTTCTATTCTTTTCCTACAAATTTTCCACAGAGCAGTTATTGCTGCAACATTTCCTAAAAGACTGGCTACATCTAACAGCCAATGCTAAATTGAAGGTTTGCTGCACCAGGATTGCCAAATAGAAATAATTTTAATCACATTTATACCAAATGATCCCACACTGAAGTGCTTTTAAACTTTTCCATTGCCCTTTCCTTATCCAAAAGACTCTGTGTGTTAATCATGGCTGAGTTCTGCCTCACAGCTTCTTTGAGAGGTTCATCAGTATTTCTCTTTCCATTTTACAGATGGGAGCACTGGGCAGAGAGACATTAAGTGACTGCCCAAAGCAAAAGCTGGAATCAGAGGCTGTGCTTGGGCCCTCTACTCTCATCTTTAACCAACTGAGACATCCTGGCTCTGTTACCCCAGCTTCTTGCACACACCAGGCCTGCCAACCACTTTAACAGCCAGCGACAGACGAGTCATTATGAGCTGCTATGTAGGGAAAAGAAAATATAAGCCAGATTCTCATCCTATATAACTCTAGGGGAACTTTAAATCGCCAGATGTCAATCTGGAACCTCTCCTGAGTGCTCCAGCTCTCAGGCACAGATGGGAAAAGTTGGGCTTTAAAGACACATTCCCTGCAGACCTGGAGTCCAGAACTCAGGAATGGGACCTGCCTGTCTCTCAAGAGCTTGCAAATGGCCCTTTGAAATGCTATTTAACCTTTATAGACTACAAATACCATCCCTAGAGGGGGGGCTATTTTGCTCATTTATCTGTGAGTCAACACATTGAGTTAGAAAGAGAATAGGCTTTGTTATTGGCAGACTTGAGTATGTACCCTGTCCCCACTTCTCATTAATTGTGTGACACTGGGCAAGTTATTCAAACTTGCTGGGTCTCAGTGTTCTCTCATGTTTGAAAAACTTAAAAACTCCAGAAGCAGTTTTCACAATGATACAGTGAGGGTTAAACATGACTAACTAAAATGTTGCTGATACATAATGGACACTCAATGAATATCCTATTTTTATCATTCCTTGTTGATATTCATGAATAAAATGTCTTGGAAATATTTGGTAAAGAGAAATAATGCTAATATATTAATCCTATTTTAATAAGCATTCACTCTAGGTCAAAAATATATCAACAAGTTATCTCATATAGGAGCAAGGTAATTGAGATAAATTAACTGGAAAAAAATAGAATACTAAAAAGGGGTTAGTTAATTGTCCTCAAATAAATGAACTGTTTTCATTCAATAAATTATGGTTTCCTATTAGTTTTCACCTCTGCTGAAAGACACAGTGAAATGTGTTCAGAATGAAGTAATGCACAAGGAAAAACCAACTAATAATAATGGTTAAAATCCAGAATATTTTCCTAGGAGAAAAATTCTCAGAGGCTTATGGAAGAATAGATAAAATCCCATTGTAAGCTAACAAAATGAATGAAAATCTGCAATTATGGTAATATTCTAAGATAATACATGACAAATATAGAGAATTGTTAGATTAATTAAAAACTATTAATAAGAAGAAAGCATTCACAGAAGACAGCCTAATGTGGAGGAGAGAGGACCAACAGTTTTTATCCTGAGTTTGTCTGTAACTATGCTTTTTACCTTTGATAAGTTAAATATTTTGTCCCAAGTCCCTTGATATATAATTGGGACCATTGAGTTAACTTATTTCTAGAATAATTTTAAGTAGTTGGTTTCTCTCTGATTCAAAATGTGTCTAGAATTACAAAATAAAAGGGCATTTCATACTCTTTAGAATCAGACATACTGTGCAAGATGAGGTATGTCTGTGCTATAAATTTCCATCTATCTAGAATGAGCAAAGCCACTATTCAGTATAGAGGCAGGATGATAGACTCAAGGTCACAGGGTATAGCACAGTGCCTCTCTGCCTTCCACACGGACGACCAGTACAATTTCTTTTTTCTGAATAAAAGAATGCACAACCAGATAATCGCAGATGTTAGCTCTATAATTGGTTTAAGTATTAGTTTGATAAACCTATTATGTGGCAGGCAGTATATTTATTTGCAGTGGTATTTAGATAGGACATGAACACCAAATTTAATTTTTATAAGTAATCTATGACCATTCAATTTAGAATTTTCCAAATACTTTCAAAGGCAAGTAAAATCAGTTGATTTTGTATTATATGATAACAGTTGCAAAGGACAGTTTGTTGACCTTGGTTTGCAAGTTGGTCTCTTCAGTGGCATATGCTCTCAGGAAGGAGTTGAGATAAACTGGAAGATTAGCAAAGTTCTGAGGGTAAAAGAATCCTCTCAGCCTTTAGGGAATAGAGTGATGAAGCACCGCAAAGCAACTCACATCACGTATGTCAATGTGGAGAGAAAAATGAGTCTTCTGTTACATTTAGACCTTATTAATGAATAATCACCATATTGTTCATAACTCTGCCTATGCTGACAGGTGAAGTGGACAAGGATGAACAGAAAATATGTCTGCAAGTAAATTTTCATGGGGCTTTGTCATGCAAACTGATTTCCAAATGCTTTGACTCAGAGGACTCAAAAAGTAAAGGCAAGGAACAAGTAGGTGTATAGAGTGTCATTTTGGTGGGTGAGTGAGTCATACCATAGGTTTCTTTCCTGCAAATAGTATTGTCACAGTTTCTGCTTAAGTTATTTGACCCAGGCTTTAAAAAGAAACATAGCAAGCCTTTCTTTCAGAAAGGAGACCCCAAGGAGTTTAAAAGAAATGATGGTTTCTTTTCATCAACACTGCTATAAGCCTTACTGCCACCAGCGCTAATTACTGTAGCTCACAAACCTTGTACTCCTTCTTCAATTTAAGGCTTCAATAATACTCAAAAAAAACTAAACAGGGGAAATCCACCACCGATGTGGGCTTTTTGCTCTGATTTTAAAATGCATTATATAAGAGGGAGAATCCTTATCTGAAACTGCAGGTTTGAATACACCGTAGGTCTTAAATTAGACCTCTCTTTGAAGCTTGGTAACAGAACAGTAGATTGGAACACAGATACAGCTGAAAGTTACATTCTGGTGACAGTGCTGCAGTGCTTTTTCCATAAGGGGGTTAGAAAAAGATGAGCATGGACTGATAGACCATCAAGGCTAAAAAGCTGTGTTTATTTGAGCAAGAAATGTCCATTGTTGATATTGTTTCCTTGAGATGGATTCCTAGGAATTATGTCCATATAGAAGGTAGGTTCATTTTCCCTTGGAGGACAATATTTCCCCTCATGAGAGAAACTGACTTTTAATCACAATGCTGTTGAAGGTACAAATATAGCAAATTTTAAACAAAGGAACCGTCCTTCATCTGACATTTGCAATGACATTGTTTAGATTTTTCTTTCTTCTAGGAGAGTATATCCCTTTGTCCATATAAATGTTGTACTTACCACGTTCTATATTCATCATTTCTTTACTGGTCTTATCTCCCTCTTACTCATTATTTGTTGTATCTTTATTACAGGGACTGGAGAAAAGATGTCTCTCATACACACACACACACACACACACACACACACACACACACACACTTTGCTCCTTTTCTTT
This sequence comes from Microcebus murinus, assembly GCF_040939455.1. Lineage (NCBI taxonomy): Eukaryota > Metazoa > Chordata > Mammalia > Primates > Cheirogaleidae > Microcebus > Microcebus murinus. The sequence continues at coordinate 67,238,481 of NC_134109.1, forward strand.
TTTCAAATTCATTTTAGTTATATAGACACCAAAATAGCATAGAGAGTTTAGAATATAAAGGGATTAAATCACCCATAACCTCAATGTCCTAGCCAGCAAATATTATTTTAGGAAATAAGTACTTTTTAGAGGAAACACAAATCCAAAATTAAATATCATTTTACATCTTTAGGTAGAAAACATAAAATCATACTCAGAGTGTTCTTAAAAATATATTTCCTATATTTAAATTTCCTTAAAAGCCATAACACTTCATCAAGATGTCTTAAGTGGGTGAAGATGATCTCATTTAGCAGATGAGGAGGGAAAAAAAGAGCTTCATACAAGTATTTCAGTGACAAAGAAAGGATTAGAGTTAAAGTGATACTTCTAGTTCAGGCTCAAACGGTGGTGACATACTTTCACTGCATGGGCTGGGAATGGGTTTGGAATTGTTTCTTATATCAAAAGGTTGTACTGAAAATTGCCTTGAAAATATTTTCTAAAGTGTAGGCCTGATGAAAATTCTTTGAGGAATGTGTCTGGGTTTTTTTTTATCAGACTCCAATTTTCCAAGGTGAATATAAGAACAAGAATATCTAAGCAACCTGTACTCTGTTAGGATCTGATATTCATACCCACATTATTTTCTCTATGTTGGCAGGTAAGATCACAAGGCTCTGCTTTCTGGAGGCATGACAGGACACTTCATAGGCAATATAAATAACTGTAATTTGATTTTTAGTTTTTCTTATTTAGAACTGATATAAAAATAGTGACTAATATAAAGCTGGTAGTAACCTAGTATTGTAAAACAAGATTTGTTTTCTCTTATACTCCTAAATGAAAATAAGATACAAACCTGAAAATGAATTTTTAATATTCCATTTGCTCATAACCTTGTGGTTACTGTAAACAAACCAGTTTAAAAGATATAATTTCTATTTTCCTGGACTTTGGTGAAGACAAAAATGTTGGTTTAGGATTCAAAATGACCATTCTACTTCACATATCAAATGGTCGAGTCTCATGTTGTCTGTTGGTGTTAGGAACAGATTTGGTGATCACAAACCAACATAGCATGATGAACCCAAAAGAGGGTTAGAGGAGCGGAACTTTTTTTTCCCTTGAATTAAAGTATTTGATAAGAATTATTTCTCCATAGTTCCCATGACAAATTAATCCAAAGTGAGAAAACTAACACATTTTGGATAGGTTGGAAGGAAGGGAAGAGTAGGCTAATAACTGATCAGAGTAGATTTTCAGAGCTAAGGTTATTTTGCCACCAGATCTCTTTTCAGAATAGCCTTTGTCTTAATCATGCCAGTACTCATACTCTGAGGAAAGGACTTCATAGTCCGATTACCAAACCTGACCATTGAAACCAATTCCTCCAACTGAATCTGTCCCAATGCTTTTTGAGGATTAAACTGATTGCCTAACTCCTTTCTAGGCTCCCCAGCCCCTAGGCACCACTTCATTTGCTCTATGCATGATTCTAGTTGCTCTCAGGTGATATACCTTGTAGTTAAATAGTGCACAGGATGGAGCTGATGAATGGGCCTGCTGTCCCAGCACAATGTGTGGCCTTGCAGGAGAAGGAGCCAGAAGCATCACCTTCAAGGTAGAGCAGCAGAAGCACCACAGGTAGTTAGCCATGGTTGATGAAATGCATGTGTTAAATATTTAATTAATTCTAGCCCCTGATATAGGGTTTCTAGGAATGAGATGGTAAGGAGAATGGATTTCTTTGACAGTCTCCAGCCTCTAAGAACTTCTATAGCATCCAAACTGTTGCCAGTCTCAACATGTGTCCCCTTCTCCCTATTACAGTGGCAACAACTCCAGGCCTTTGGATTAGAGCACTATTTTAGGAACTCCTTGTAGCTCGATGCATATTGTGTGTGATGGTAACAAGTTAATCCCAAACCACCTATTATTATATAAATGATTGCTCAACCACTTGCATGTGCCAGGCACTTTGCTAGTCACTGAGAAAAAAATAGATGAATGATACCAGCAGCAAGAATTGCAATGCAGGATGATGGGCGAAATATATATAGCCAGGAATACCCAAGGTACAGTAGGGTGGGAAAACTGCTGAAGAAGTCTGAAAACACAACAGAGAAAGTGATACTTAAGTCAAAGTTAAGGAGGTCATTCTAAGCAATGGGAATGCTTTATATAAAAAGACAGAAATAAAATACAATGCTGTTTGTTCTGGGAGGTGGGGATGGTATATGATGGTGCTAGAAGGTTAGTCGTGGAAAGCCCAGAGAAGAGTGGTGAGATTAAAGATCCTGCCTGGTTAGAAAAGCATGGAAGGGGCTACCTGGCCCACCAAAGGGCTTGACTCCATCCCATCAGTGATGGGGTACCATGGAGGCTAGGGCATGTCTGGATCAGACTACTGCTTTAGAAAGGTCATTTCCATTGCAGTGTGGATGGTGAGTTGAAGGGAGGCAAGGCAGGGATGCCAGCTAGACCATTGCATGAAAACAAACTGCGGGTGATCAAGGCAGGGTAGGAAGATGATGGGAAAACTAGAGGAATACTTTAGAGATAGAATTGATGAGACTTAGTTACAAACTGGATGTGGTTGGTGAGATGGAAGGAGGAATCTAGGATAAAGTCCAGATTTCTGGCTTGGGAGCAGAATATAACAAGCAGGTTTGATCATGAATTCCATTACGATTGATTGAACATGAGGTGTCTTTGAGAAGTCCAGTTAGAGAAGTCTTTTAGGGTATTTTATACACAGGACTGGAGCTCAAGAATGAGGTCTGGTCCTGAAATAGACAAGAATGAGTCATCAGGATATAACCTAAATTGAAGAGTCTTTAGGAGATTAAATGGGATGGGCCAGAGGAAACATGGTAATTGAGGGAAAAGGAGGCAGGTACAGAACATGAAACTGTGAGGTGATCCAGGACACTTCAGAAGTTGTTGTTTGGGTGGTTCTCATTCATCCTTACAACTGAGGCACACAGAGAGCATACCACTTCTCTGAGTTGGGGCAAAAGTCTGAGGGAAAAGGAAAGAGTAAAAGCTTTAAAAAGATAACACAAAAAAATAAAACAAAAATGTATTCCCCTATCTTAAAAATTGCTCTGAAGTTCCTTAGCTTGGCCATGCTTATCAATAAATAGAGGTACTTGTTATGACATTCCCTGAAATGTTTCCCTAAGATGGGTTTCCTTAGTCTGAGAAATGAGCAATTAAGATTATGGATAGCATGAGAGGGTAGTGAAGGGCTCTCTTTTTCCATAAGAATGGAGCATCTTGTTCTGACTATTTACAAGGCTAAGGTTATAATTAGGCAATCTCTGGCCCAAACCTGGACCTCAAGGACTATATTGTTCTAACACTATCCCCTTAAATCTAACCTGGTTGTCAGTGGTATCTATCTATGAGATACTATACTTAAAGAATTTTAATTACCTGGATAATATAGTGTCAAAAGTACTGGATTTAAACTCAGAACATCTGACTTTGATTTGCTGCTCTCTCACAGATTAGATTTGAAATTTGGTAAGTCATTTTCCTTCTCTAAGCTTCTATGCTCAAGTTTATGACATATGACAGGGTTAGATGAGATAACCTCTAAGATTTCTGCTCTGATCATATCTGGGTTTAGTAATGGTCAGACACAAGCGAATATGCATTCATTTACCACCTCAGTTTATTCAATGAACATGTATTAAACACAAATTAGGTGCTCAGGGGATATAGATAAATAAGAAGCTCAGAAACTAGTGAAACTCAGATATATATATATATTTTCCTTAGGTGAAAATGTATTTTCTCCAGAACTCATTCTTCCAGTTGTGGGTCCTTTCTTTATGAGTCAGGCTTGGCATATGGGTTTTGAGGTCACTGTAGAGGAAACAAAGGCATTTATTGTCCAAAGTGATATTCTGAGAAAGTAATCTTGAAATAGCAGATGCTGAGGGTCACAACATAACCACACTTTGGGGGACTTTTAGCAAAGAGTGGTGGCAATAGTTCATGGCTAAAGAGACATCCTCATAAGAGAGTGATCTAAAATAGCAAGCCTCAATCTTTTGAAGATAAATTTCTGAAACAGGCAATCAAAGGTACACGAGAAGCACAAGCATGTGGTTCTGGGGTCTTTTTGTGGATATGGAGCTCTGTCTAGGTAGATATGTCTAATGTGCATGGATGCATCCTTTAGAGACTCTCTCAGGTGGTAGGCAGAACCAATGTGTGCCTGCTGCAGCATGCCCACTCTTTCCTAGACTCTGCTCCACCTGTCCCATCAGATAGAATATGTTATATTTCTGTGAGTTGTAAGGCAAGGTAAGATACTGGCGAGATGAGCAAGTGCTGATAAGACAGATAAAGATCAGCTTTTCACCCCAGAGTGATCTGACTGGAAGTTAAGCTTGCTTTCTAATAGTATTATCTCTCTGATCTCATATGTTTGTTTCTTGCTGTTCAGGATCCCTTCATTCCTCTGTTGGTAACAGAAGTCTGCTTTTCTTTTAGGGAACTATTGCTTCATGATCCCACGTGGCCCTGACGGCTGTGCCTTCTTTAGTTTTAGCCCCAGACTGTGGGTAAGTCCATGACTCATGTTGGGCCAATTGGACTCTCTTTCTTTGGGAGTTAAAAGTATCAGAGAGGAATGATACATGGTTGGTGCAGTCATTCCCTGGTGGAGAAGGCCCCTTTATTTGGCTACTTGGGGCAACCTTGGCTCTCATCTTCCCAGAGCCTATTTAGTCCTGTCTCCAATTCTCTTACTTGTCTGGTATTTTTTTCAATGAAGTCCTCACCTGCTTGTGCTAGATATTCTAAGTTTCTCATATTTATATTAAATAGCTAAAGCCTCCTCCATATATGACTGGGTACAAGGAGCCCTTCCTATTCAGAAAAAGCTTAAGAAATGCATTTTGAAGCAAACTTGGGAGACAAAGAATCTGAATCCTCCTGTGTGGGTATAAGAAAGAACAATGAAATTCAGACTATTTGAAGGTGTCTTGTAACTGAAAGCTTATTTGTGGCATCTCTGTTCTAAAGAGATCAGCTGTGAAAGCAGAAATATCTCTTAGCAGTACAGGGGACTCTTTGGAGGTTCTGACAAGCCCCTGTGCATGGGTCCAAGTGTTACTGCAGGAAGATTGGTTTCATTTGCCCCAGACCCTCTCTCTTTTCCAGTAGCTACTGTAGAACTTTCAGGAGTTTGCTTCAGCTTCTGCCTTGGTTCTTGAACAAAGAGATTCCATTATCTTCTACTCTTTCTTCAGCCTTGTCTACAAGTCATTTGTTATATTACAGCATTTCCTGAAATTTAGCAAATTCTTGAAAAGAAAGATTTAATCTTCTCAGGAGAAGCTGGGGAAGATTTATGGACGCCTATTCTTAACATGTCAAAATGTGGCTTGGCTGCTAAATTTACTGGGACCGCCTACACAGCTGAGGATTTCTGTGACTCTGCTGGAAATAATGGCTTTAGGAGGTAACCAAACAGCATTAGAGGAAAATATTTGAGAGAAAACAGATTTTCAGGTTGCAGAAGTATTTCATGTTTTATAAAAGAACATTACATTTTTAGGAGCTCATTTAGTTGTTTTCCCTTATGTTTGACCCCAAATTAGACTTTGGATTTCTTAATTATCTCTTCTAAAATTATCTGCAAGATATTCGTAACTTGAGTTTCTGAGTCTTCAACTGCCATATGAAATGAAAGCTTTAATTCTTAAGTATTATTATGGAATAAATTGAATTTTGTTACGTGGCTTTTTATAATACTTATTTTTTTCTGTGCTTAATCATTACAGGTAATTTAAAGATAAATACTTCTACAAGTGAGCCAATAGAAATATTTCACTGTTATTGAACAGAAAGCTAAAAACCTAATTACTATATATATTGAATATTTTTTCCTGTGGTAATGGTTTCTTCACTCTTTCCATATCTTTGTTCACTTTATTTAACATCCACAATTTCTCCCCACATGTATTGGCCTTTTTCTCCCCTCCATTTCATTGAAGAAAATGGTACTCTATTACATAAATGTGCTCCCTATTTCTTTTGAAAGTGTATTCAGTCAGTCCTCACAGAAAGAATGGGTAATGAAATTCTATCTCTCAAGTGTATGTAGACATATCAATCACTTTAAGTGGAAACAATCATTCCTCTGCCATTTGGATCCAACATCTTTGAACACAGAAGCAGTACCCTTGCTTTCTGTTGCTGAAAATATTTTCCATATAATGCTAAGGTTTACCTTCCAACCACATGCCACAGAGGTCAAGAAAAGCAGATGTCCTGATAACATTTGATTTCAGCAAAGGGAAGGATAAAAGGTGCCGTTCTGTAATCTGGGTTGAGAGCCAACTGAAGATGTGGAGTCCAGTGGCGGTAATCGGGCAGGTTTGTGCTGTCATCCTACTGCCATTCCCTGATCTCTGCTCAGGGTGAGTCAGGAAGTACAAAGATTTATAGTTCTTTTCCATGCTGTTGATACTCAATCTTCCCAACTCTAATATCTCCTACACAATTCAGCATTTTCTTCTCCCTCCTATACAAGCAAAATGATTTTGGATTTGTGGCAACACGTTTTTTTCCAAGAATATCATACATGTTTAGCTTTTGTCTTGGTTTCAGTATTTTAAGAAGCTGGCACCAGAAGATACGGAAAATAAGGTACTCAACCTCTTTTACTGCAACTGCCCCCATCCTGTATGCCTCCTCTACCTACCATCAACTGTAAATCACAGGCATATTTAAAATGCTGCTGGCTAAAGGCATGTCGCTGATGAACGAGAGAAATATCCATTAGCACAGTGCTTCCAGTTACAATGAGGCTATGCTGTCTGTACCCAGGGCATTGCTGCTGTGAAGCAAAGCAGCTCTCACTTCCAATCCCCAGATACAGAGCAGTATCAGTGCAGAAATATTAAAGAGAAAATTAATAATTTATTTCAAAAATTCATTTGCAACTGCACTACAGTGAATTAATTACTTTTTGTCTTTCTCCTCTTATTCATGCCTCTCTCTTGCTAATGATCAAGTTGGTACTGGGAAGAGGAAGGAAGTGGGGTTGGAAGAGGTGGGAGTCTGGTGTTGCCGGAGTCGAAAATACAAAGAAGAATATGCTTTTATGTGGCTACCCAAAGGGACCTGATAAGTGAAAAGGGATAGGTTAGACTTAATCCCATCTTCGCCACCCTAAAAGCAATAGGAAAGCATGTTACTATGTTATAGATTCTACTAAGCATTTTAGAGGAGGAAAGCATTAAAATCCAGCAAGCAAAATCCCAAGTTACTAAGAAGATTAATCTGTTGTTTATCACTACATCATCTATGCAATTCACTTCCCTGTATGCTTATTAAAATAGCATGGCCACACAGACAAAGCAATTGTATAATTTTGCTTAAGTGTTACATGAAGCTGGTGCACAGACTTCCAGAAGGGTTGGGGATGGGCACAACAATTTTTGTATATCACTTGCTTATCACAACCTGCCAGATGACTCCAAGGTGACATTATGGCAAGGTTCAAATCCATAGCCATTTAAATCATTTTTCTAAGCTAGAATAGAAAAATCAGTCAGAGAAATTTCATTTACCAAACCCCAGACGGAGGCGAAGCAGATGCTCTCTTCCATATTTAAAACACTCCTGAAACAGGAAGACAGTTTCCAACATGCCAGTCCAAGCTACCATTTTAAAGCAAGCAAAAAGATGTGCTTTTTAATATACCTTGTTTTAAGTAGCCGTTTAATGGGAGAAATAACCTTTGTACTAATGAGATTTTGAAAAAAAAAAAAAACAAATGAATGCAAAAGCAAACACTGAATTTTCTCTAATAATCTTGTTGCTCTGGCATAGGATCCATAGCCGTTTGAATATCAAATGATCCCCTCAGGGATAAACAATTTCCATGGGTGCAATTGGATGTTCTGGTATGTGTATCAGCGAAAAGGGGCATGAAGTTAAGGAAGAACACGGAGAGAATTCAGTGTTTAATTTTATCCAAAAGATGAGACACAGAGAAAGGAAAAGAAGGAAGTTCAGGGAGGGAGGCTGTCAAGAGCTGACGCTGATGACGTCAGGGGCAGATCCTCCCTGTCCTGTTTGGTGGGAACTATCGCAGTGAGAGCCTGTTGCCTCCTCTGTGAGAATCTGTCTGGTTTGCATCCTAAGGATGCTATGCCCCAGACTGTCACAGAGACTCCCCAGCCACTGCTTTTCGTGACCTCACGTGATCAGGAGCTCCATCAGCTAACTATTTAATACAAATTTGTTTTTCTGAAGGTTAGAATGGGAAAACACCACCTAAAGGGTTTATAGTCTGTAGTCTTGCCTCTGAGCAAGGAAACAAAGGCTTTACGACTTTGTGTCTTTCAGTACTGAAAGAGGCTGTGGGAATGTAGCCCCATATACCATGGCTTTCGAAAATATGCCCAACAAAGTAACCAACATAATCTATCCCGAGCGTCTTTGGTAGTAAAGATTTCTTCTCCCAATACTGAAATCTTTCAGATAAGATGAGTGCCTAATAATACCAATGCTTGTTTATACATTTGTACAAAGATCTATCTGAGTTAAAAAATGTATTCAGTATTATTAAGCCACCAATAACTGCCACGTACTCAATACACTTGTATACTGGCAATGGCTAGGAATGCACTCTTACAGCTTTCTTAGAAATTATTTATTTGAAAAGCTACCAATTCATCGTATTGTACAATATGAAAGGGAACATCCACACCTAAGATACACTGTTGCTGCTCCAGACACACCTAGATTATAATTTGATAATTTAATTTTTAAAAAGGTTTGTTTGTCTGTTTCATGTTGTGTGTGTTAAAAGAAATAGCGTTCACTGGAATAATCAATCAAAAAATTTCCCCAACATCTCCCGGCAAGTGATTGTACCAGCAGCTGGAAATTTGGTAGGCATTTTTCCTTCCTAATTCCTTCAGCAAAAACATTTAGAACACTATAATGATTGGCTCTAAGGAATCTTCTGCTTATGAAAAACTATGCTGCTTCTGCTTTATGGATTCCAACTTCGTATCCTGCCAGACTCCTCGCATGCCCTGAAAGCTCCTCCAGGCTTTCGGCCACCTCGTACTGCCCCCATGTGGCCAAGTCCGTCACTAGTACAAAGAGCTACCTGCATTCCATTTATTACGTTAGTAGAGAGGGAGGTAAGAGCCCCGATTTTTAATAGTTTTTATCTTAAACACTGACTTGGATTTTCAAGTCAAATAAAACCGTTTTCTGATTTCAGAGTGAATGAGAAATAGTACCGAGCCTGGTAACCCTGGAAATAAAGGACAGAAGAGAGGGGACAGGAAAATCTAGGCCAATGTTCTCTCTCACCTGGGATTCTTGTTTTTCTCCACCCAGAAGGTCAAATCTCAGCTGAATCAGTATGCAGATCACATACCCGGCAACTACAGTTCCAGACTAGGGAATGTGCTAATTGGCTCACCCGCCCGAAGTACCGGGGTACCAGTCGTCTGACACAGCCTCTGAGGGAAGCAGGGCTTAATGCGGGACAAAATGTTCTCGCCACTCTGCACTGTCGCCTGTCCCTGCTTCTTCTAGCAAGCAGCCTGGCCATATGCAGTGGTGCTGGAGCACTTTCATAATTATTCCCACTCCGCAGGCTAATGTGTACACTTGGGATTTAGAATGCTATCTAATTCAGAAGAAATTAAAATTAAAGCCAGTGCCCCTTCAGGCTTCTTTCCTCATATATTTCTCCTGCAGTGTTCCAAGCAGGGCTCTAAATAGTGTCATGCATAAAAAGGTAGGTTAGAAACTCGGCACCGGTGGTGTTAACACCCTTTAAGTCTGTTCTTAGCATTGAGAATATGGTTAATGCCAGTCCCATACCACACGGTACAGTACAAAAAAAAAAAAAAAACCTCTTTGCCAATTCTCAAAAAAATTAAATAGTTAAATAAAAATGTCCTTTTCCCAACTCCTTTTTGAATTAAAGAAAATTATTTACAAATCACTGAGTAAATAAATAGCATCTATAATGTGAGGGGAAAAAAGAGAGCAGAAACCCCCTTGGTGGTTCCTTGCACACAATGCCCTCCACGATTGCCTCACGAATCTAACTCCTTGTTTAGCTCTTTTTCTGAGATTGTTTCTGGAAAAGATGGAATGCTTCAGAGGAGGAGCATAGAATTTCATGAGACATAGCACCTGTCTTGTTCCAGAAAGCAACGATATCCTTGGAGCTCTCTGAATAGGGAGCTATCTTTCTGAATCGTGTCGTAGCCGTGTTGCTGATGCCTTAGGAATAGGAACAAACTAGAGTGTTCAGCTGTTGATTAAGCCTGATAACTTACCCTAGCTAATGAGGTGGAGGTTTTTTATGTTTTTCCTGCCTAATGTTGCTCATTAAATGTACACTTATTAAATATTCAGATAATTGTGGTAGTCATAATAGTGGTAATGATAGCCACATGATGACAACGAAGAAGAAAGAAAGCCTCCTTGAATGGAAAAGGTTTCATTTTGCTGAAGTCAAAGCTACAGTACTGCCATGAGCCATCTGCAGAACACGTACGACTATTTAGGTGCTCCTTTGCTTTATAGTATTTTAATGAACTAAGAGTAATCAGCTAGATTTCCTGGGATTACTTGGATACACAAAAGTACAACCAATTCTCAGGCAACACAAATATTTTCTCCTGACTTGAGTTTGCACTGAGCTGAAACTAGCAAAGAAAAGCTCAGTCTCAGCATTGTAATTTACATTCTACTTCAGTTTCTTATTTATGATAGTTAGATTTTAGGTCAGATACCCTCATGGAGCCAACTACCTTATACTAATGCAAGTCCTCAAGCTCAACTAAATGAGATTGTTTTTTTGTTTGTTTGGTTGGTCGGTTTGAGGTTTTGTTGTTTTTTTCTTTTTTAACAGGTTTGCAGCTGAAAATTTTTTTCTTGCTGGTATTTTTCAACTTTTATGTTTGACAGCGTCTTCAAGTTTGGGGCAGGATGAGATGTGAAGATGTCAGAAAATTCAAGGAAACTTCTATTTTGTAGACTCAAAAGGATTTGATAAGAATATGAATTGTCAGTTTTGCTCCTCACTCAGTTCTAAAATCTATACTCAAAACCTTTCATGTCTGTCTTATCCCTCACTAGCATCAAACATAATAAAATCAAAATAAACTTCTGATGAAAATCAGGTTTCAAAATTTTACCATGAGTTTCTTTTCTGTTTTATTCTTTTTGATCAACACCAGATACACCAGAAACAAACAAGTTTCTCCCAAATCCCATTTTGTCTCAGCAGCACTCTCAGTAAGAAAAAAAAAAAAAAGAAAGAAAAGAAAAGAAAACAAATATGGAAATGATGCTGTTCAGATATTCCTTTATCATCTCTTTTACCAAGTTCATAAAAGCAATACACATGTTAGCCTTATGAATTTTCCCAATTGAAAATAAGATAATACAATAGATTCAGCTTTTGAATTTGTGGTGATTTTTCTATTGCATTAGGAAATTTTATATCCTTGACAGTTTAGTCACACTCAAATTTTCTCTTTTCTCTTAAGTCTAATGTAAGTCTAATGGGCTCATTTAAACTTGTAATGAATAGTTTAGGAGTTTTCAGTCTCGGTTTCCCAATCTTGGTGGGTGACAATAGTTTGTTTGCCTTTGCCTTATGTATTTGATGCTACACAGTAGTGAAATGCAACCCTTTTCTGTCTATACAATTATTATGATGCCTTTGCAACATGATGTGCTCACTGACACTAGTTTACCTTTTGTAGCCCCAGGCTTGCAACCTGGTGGCATTTGAATGTACCTGCTCCAAAGAAAGCATTGGCCTTATGACAGTTTTGTGATGTGAAATAAGCTGAAAGCAGGCTCAACTGACCCGATTATAACAATGTACCTGGGTCTCGAGACTCTTCTAGCTACTGATGATTGCTTTTCTCATATTTGAAAAAGGCTATCACATGGCTAAAAGAGACAGAGAGAAACATCTTTGATCAAGTCTCTGAACTATAGGAACTTATAAGAGATCTATTTTTTTCTTTTGTGCTGAGAAGGGTATCAGAAAACCAGGAACATATTTATGATAATTGACTTAATAGAGTCCCAGCTAATGTCGATAAAACAGCAACACTGGCATTTCTAAAATGTCTATTTTGAAGGGGATTAGGGGGTGGCAATTTGATTGCAAGAGACAGCTGAGGAATTGCAATCATCTTGTTTTTACCTAGAGTGTAAGTTGGTATAATTACATGGAAATAACAATGGATAGGCTAAAGGAGATTGTGGACAGTGGCAAAGTCTTCTGTCCTTACCCCTTGGTACGTCTCCTAATATCCACTGCTAGTTTGGTTGACAAATTTGGAAGTTCATTGTTTGTTAATCATTTCTAAATTTCATGACATTCAATATGTAGAAAACAAAACAAAACAGGTTCAATAAGTAATATTCATTTAAATTAACTTATCTACTGAAAACAAACTAAACAAAATATTTATTTTATGCCAGTGGCTTTTCTTCCAGTTTCTCCATGAGATCTAAATTAGTTCTATTAAGTCTAATTCCCAAAAGAAGCTATCATTGTCTGGGTCCATCTGCCAAAATGAATTGCCATTTATATTGGATAGAGAAAGTGATAAGCGTGTTGGGCAAATTTGCCACAAATTTGCCAACTACTGCTGATATAGAAGCAGAAATATTGCACAAGTTTTCTTGGAAAGGAAGAACAAACTAAAAACCAGCTACTGAGTACATAAATTTCTCATCATTGCTGAGGTGCCAGGAGGCCCCAAAATTCTCTTACTAAGCCACCCACCAGAGAACATGAGGGGAAAAAAAAGAAAAAGAAAAATAACAATTCCAAGTTAAGAAAAAGAAGTCAAGAGCTACCTCTAGTACTTCCCTTATGTTCTCTCTAGAGCTCTATGGAGAATATTCTGTGCTGATAACTGTTCCTAATCAAGTGGATGAAAGAAAAAAGCAAAAATAAGAACAACCCCTTGCTACATATTTATTAATAGGATATGCTCAATCCTCCTCTAAAATAGAAAACATTTAGGAGAATCCCAGAAGAGGTTTTACTAGACATTTCTTCTCACTTAGTATACAGTTCTACTTGTTCTTTTCTTAGAGTGTTTTAATACCTTTCTTAAAAATATATGACGGTGTAATAATCTGATATTATGGTATCATCAGTATAATAATCTTTAATATTCACTGTGGATCAAACTTCACCAAGTCCTAGTCATGCTAGAAAATAGATTTTGAATAAATAGACAACTCTCAGCTAAATCACTATACCTGGGAAGAAGAAAGAAACTACCATGAAAATGTGATAACCATTGAAATCGGTTACTTTGGGCAAGGTAAAAATCAGTCTCCATGATGCATATCAATAATCCCATGTGATGTCTCTCCCAATTCACTGAGTTATAAACTTGTCTTCTGACTTTCTATATCAGAATAAAAGGGCCTAATATTCATTACAAATCATACTTCAAACAGTGCTTAGAATGGACATTTCTAAAAAGCTGAAAAAACAAAGTGCTATCACTTCTATGGCATGTGCCCTTCTTGCCCAAGGATAAGGCAATGCCCTGGACCTAGCATTTATGCAGACCCTACAATAACTACCATGCAATTATGTATTTAACTCTCAGTCTTTCAATTTTTTAAAAAAGCCATTCAGCCACAGCAAGGCTTACTTATTCTTGCTTCTTTCCATATTGCTTGGATAAGTGAAGACAATTATCTTAGCAGCAAATGAATATTAATTTCATCACAAAGAAATTTTGAGAGAAATTGAACAAGAGGAGAAATGGACATAAACAAAAGTCCTATGTTAGGCCCATGGTCTCTGTACTCAATGTTTTTAGTAAGCATAAATTTGGGAAGCATTTTCTTGAAGGTATCAAGGGGGTTTTACGTGCCTCCATAATCCCAGATTACAGAACTTCTGGCTAGTAGTTGGTCCTCAACAAATATCTGCTTAAAAATGAAGCCAATGGAACAATGAACACTATGTTTTATCTGTAGACATAGTACCATGTCTTGCAGAAGAATGCAGAATTTTAGCAATTAGTCACATCTACTGAGTATATAATAAGCTAGCTAGTTCTTCAACATGAGTTGGAAAAAGTTAACTTATTTCTTTTCTTTTTACCCTAGACCCGTTTACAGAGCCATGTATTCATACCCCTTTTAAAAGAGAGTGGCCTTCTCATGTTTCTGCAGAAGCTGAAAGGCTATTTACAAAAGAAATGATTTTATACAGCAAGCCATGAAGATGGGACTAAAGCTAGCCATTTGGTGAAAGAAGCTTTTCCGTATGCTAATAAACTACCCAGTGATCTAGGATTCGCGTGGCCCCCTAAGTACCGAAGATTAGCCAATCATAGTCTCAGTTTTCAGAACTTGAATGGAAAGAAAAAAAAAATTCCAGTGAGAAGAGGCAATGACAGAGAGGAACAGACAATGGCTGTGATGGTGCTGGGGACAGGGGGCATGGTAAATCACTAGGAGAACCTAAAACTCCTACTGCTAAAATTCTTAAATGACCTTGAGTTTAGAGCCACCTTCTCAAGGCCAGTCCTGTTACTGATCATCTATATAGATGTCCATGAGAGCCCAACACTGAACCACTCCATATGAATTCTTAAACTGCCCTTTCCTCTAGCTAGCTTAAGTAGTATTTTATTCCTCATAATCAAATATATCTAATGAGAAGCACTTAAAATAGCTTCACATTTGTGAGTAAATTAAAGTTATTTATTTATTGTTTTTGCTTTGCTCAGCCGTCTTCCCTCAAAGGATGATTAAGGGAGGTGGAGAAACAAAGATAGAAGGATGCTAGAAAGTTAGGGAAGGTCTCACTAGTCTCCCAGGACATGCCCTAAGTGGTAACTGTGGGGTTCTTTCTGCTTATTGGTTCCATGTAATAATTAGCATCAATTTTCTCTGTGTCTGAGATGAGCTGTATAGACTAGGAAATTCTGAAAAAGGCTAGGGATCAAGATAAATCTAGGTAAAATTGTAAAGTTAATAGATGCTTCTTAATCTTTAATGTCTATAAGAATAATCTGGGAATCATGTTAAAAATGCAAATTCTGATTCCCTAGATGCAACATGGGGCCTAAGAGTCTGCATTTCCTACAAGCTTCCATGTGATGTCAATGCTGCTAATCTGTCAATCACATTTTGAGTAGCAAGGATGTAAATGAACATGTCCTTTATGCAATCACACAACCAATCTCATTTATTCTTTGCAGGATAGTAAAATAGAAGATGACCATTGAAACTATATAAGTTCACCATTTCCAAGCTGTATGATTTTGAACAACTCATTTAACCCAACAAAGTTTTAGTTTCCTCATTTGTAAAATGGTAATGATAATATTTATCTTGCAGAATTCTGCAAATTAAATGATGCAAAATATGTAAATTTCACAATAGCTCCTAAGCAAATAGTATTTATTTTTTCATTAATTCACTATGTTAATCAGAAAGCATTTATTAAACAATATGTAATTTACATAATAAATGCTAGAGAGGAAGAAATATATGATCTCTGCTCTAAAGAATTTAGAAACCAATAAGAGTAAAAAAAAGTGGCTATAGGTTGCTATAATATCCTGTGATATATAATAATAAATGCCATGGAGAAGTAAAACTCAAAATGCTTTGACGTTTAAAGATAGGCAGGTTGCCTGAGGTATAGAGGAAAGAGAAAAAGGTAGAGAAATTCAGGGAAAATTTCAAAAAGTAGGCTGTTTTTGAACTATATCTTGAAGGATGGGTAAGAGTCACCAAGCAGAGAAGATGGGGACTATCATTTAAAGTAAAGGAAATAGGCCAGGCGCGGTGGCTCACACCTGTAATCCTAGCACTCTGGTAGTCTGAGGCAGGAGGATCGTTCAGGGTCAGGAGTTCGAGGCCAGCCTGAGCAAGATCGAGACCCTATCTCTACTAAAAATAGAGAGAAATTGATTGACCAACTAAAAATATATAGAAAAAATTAACCAGGCATGGGGGTGCATGCCTGTGGTCCCAGCTACTCAGGAGGCTGAGACAGGAGGATCCCTTGAGCCCAGAAGTTTGAGGTTGCTGTGAGCTAGGCTGGTGCCATGGCACTGTAGCCTGGGCAACAGAGTGAGAAACTGTCTCAAAAAAAAAAAAAAAAAAAAAAAGGCCAGGCCCAGTGGCTCACGCCTGTAATCCTAGCACTCTGGGAAGCCGAGGTGGGAGGATCGCTCAAGGTCAGGAGTTCGAAACTAGGCTGAGCAAGAGCGAGACCCTGTCTCTACTAAAAATAGAAAGACATTAATTGCCCAACTAAAAATATATACAAAAAATTAGCCGGGTATGGTGGCGCATGTCTGTAGTCCCAGCTACTTGGGAGGCTGAGGCAGGAGGATTGCTTGAGCCCAGGAGTTTGAGGTTGCTGTGAGCTAGGCTGACGCCATGGCACTCTAGCCCAGGCAACAGAGTGAGACTCTGTCTCAAAAAAAAAAAAAAAAAAAGTAGAGGAAAAAGCTTGTAGAAGCCATGGTAATGTGAAAAGCAGAGGCCTTTTAGTGGCACCTCTAGAATTCCAATGTGGCTAGAACTAGATTGAGTTGGGAGGAGGGGAAGAAGATGGAGCCAGCTGCATCTGGAAAGTAAAGGCCCTGTACGCCATGCTGGGATCCCAGGACAGACTGCATCTCTTATTATAGCTCTCGTCTCACCTTATTATAATTACAGACTAGCTCGTGTATAATCCTGGATCTCTAGTACACATGTCCAGCCCATAACAGGTACTCAATGAGTACTTGTTGACAGAATAAATACAAAAATGTTGCGGGAAGAGTTTCTTGGCAAAGGGGGAAAAGGCCTTAAATAATATCCCATAGACAGATCCCTTCCAAACTGCCTACTTTGCTTCTCCTGCAGCGATCCTAGCCCATATGGGTGCTCTAGCATAAATATGCTCCTTAGAGCGACACCAAGCATTTTTTATTTGGAATGATTGCTACATTATATAACAAAAACAACCATCTCATTATACAACCCATTGCATGCATTCCATTTGGCCTCCCTGTGATGATTCAATCTCTTAGTGGCACTTAAGATGGTAAAGGTTGAGAGAAACTATTATACTCTAAGTAGATTGAGATCATCAGATGAAAACTATGGTGTGTCAGCATTGCACCCACCATCGCTTGTAACACAAAGTTCAGTAATATAGCTTGCAGCTACTAGTTGATTAGAACAGCTTTCTAGACCAGGACTTCTGCTTCCTTAACACACAGAAGCACAAGGCTGCTTGTTTTCCCAAAGAAACAGAATGGCATAGAGTCTCCAGTGAACAATATGATTTCAATACAGAAAGGCTCCTTACATCTCACTTCATTTTCATTCCATCTATTGATCTCGTCAGGATTGTACACATGTATTGGAATACCTTTATTGAATCCCCCAGGCATTCCAAGCAAACACAAACAGAATAATTAGAAATAACTGTAAAAGAATAATTGTAAAGAAATCATGGCTTCATATCATATTAGAAACAGAAACCTTGGATTTATCAGAGGGAACGGTTTCATGGCCGGCTGTAGGCAGAACACTGAAGCAGGCAAAGCTCACTTTCTGCAGAGGGAGGCCAGCACAGTGGTCAGGGTACGGGCTGGAGGCAGGCAATCCGTGCTTGAAACCCTACCTGAAGAAGCCTTGGCTTTGTGATTTGGGACACATTGCTCAATATTTCATGCTTCAAGCTCATCATCTATAAAGTAGGGGTTATAAAATTACTTAATCCATAAGGCTACAGAAAGTTAATCCAGGAAATACCACTTAGAATAATGCTGGCACATAGTAAGTGCTTAATAAATTTTAGCTCTTATAATCTTCAGGGTCTCCATCCTACTAATTCAGTAAATATCCCCTTCTTCCGAAGTACCTTGTTGTGTGCTTCAAGTATCCCCAATATTCTTTCATTTTCTTTTGCATGCTCATATTTCTAGCAAGCATTTGAGTCACTTATATTTGTGAGATTGTGTCCTCATAAAATGTTGCCCCTGCCAGAAGCCTTTTTGTCTGACCTCTCATCTCTCACTGTAGAAAGAGAAGTACTTTTTTTAATTATTAAAGAATCCACAACATTAGTAACCAAGTGCTGGGAAGCCTATTACCCCAGCCCACAACCAAAGCCCCTGAAGTTATAGCTATATACAGTCACCCAGGCAACAAATACTTATTAAAATGTTTTATGTGCTGGATACTCCTAGAAGCTGGGGGTGCGACGATAAACAAGGTGACGTAGGTGCTCAGTACTCGCTGGAAAGCATGGGAGCACCGGGAAAAGGAATGTGTTCCAGTCTGACGTAGGGGAGGAGATGCTGGCAAAAAAGCCTTCTCCCCCTGTATCCTTGCAGGATTTTCTAGAGTTGTTTAATGACAAGTATCAGTTTTCATTTGTTTTTTGACATATAACTGGTTAGAAGACAAAGTCTTCTTTCACTTCCTTCAATAAATCATGAAAACATATCCTCCCATCCATTTATAATGCTCAGAGAACTGGAAAAAATATAATGATTCTCAAACTCAGAAGTTGGAGACTTGGGTCACATACAGAAAATTTCCTCCAGGCCCGTTTACTGACACTATGAAACGCAGCATGCGTGCATTCATTCATTCACTCCAATTACCCCTCTTCGCCGAGCCTTCCTCACACTGCTTACCAAACACTCACAACCCAAATCAACAGTGTTAGACAAAACTGGAGTCTATTAAAGAAAGGCAGTGTCCTTGTTTGTGTAGGAGTTAAAAAGAATCAAAAGATAAGATATATCTTATAACAGAAATAGTTAAAAAAAAAAAATGAAGTGAAATATGTGATTGAATCCCAATGACTTATTCAATCAATAACTCTTGACATTCTTGAAAAGGCATCAGCTAAGATAGCAAATAGTAAGTTTCATCTGATGTGCCATTTCCTATCAATTGGACGTAGATGCCCGGAAAACGGTGTTGCCAGTGATTGTGTGACTTTGCCAGACTCAGAAAGAAATAGTTTAAGGATCAACGTTGGTCATGTCACGGGAAGGAGAAGTATTAACACTTTGCCACATCTTGTCTATGGCCATGTAGTATGGCAGGTAAGAAAGTGGTTTTAGTGTAGTAGACTTGGATTCTGCTGTTGCTAGCTCTGTAACCTTGGGCAATTAATTTAACTTTTATGAGCTTCAGTTTTCTCATTTGAAAAGGGAAGATACTATCACCTTAAAACAATATTAGCTAGGCCAGGCGCAGTGGCTCACACCTATAATGCTAGCTCTCTGGGAGGCCGAGGCGGGCGGATCGTTTGATCTCAGTTCTAAACCAACCTGAGCAAGAGCGAGACCCTGTCTCTACTATAAATAGAAAGACATTAATTGACCAACTAATATATATACAAAAAATTAGCCGGGCATGGTGGCACATGCCTGTAGTCCCAGCTACTCGGGAGGCTGAGGCAGTAGGACTGCTTGAGCCCAGGAGTTTGAGGTTTCTGTGAGCTAGGCTGATGCCACGGCACTCACTCTAGCCTGGGCAACAAAGTGAGACTCTGTCTCAAAAAAAAAATAGCTATTATCATTCAACTGGCCTATAATTCCATAAAGGACAGAACCAAGTCTATCTGAGTCATCTATATTTCCCTGGCACATGGCTCAACAAGCATCTTTCCCCTGCCAAACACACACACACACACACACACACACACACACACACACACACACACACACACACACACAATGGGAAAGCTCCTCAAAGGAACCAGAATTTGTTAAGACCTTTAAAGAATGGGTAGAATAGAATATTAATAAGTCAAGGAGCATAAAAGAAGAAGTTATTATCTAAGCAAAAAAGAGTTGGCAAGACATGGAAACCAAATGAATATGGCAGTCACCGACTAAAGAAGAGACAGACAAGCCAGAGGGAAAGATAAATAGTCTCCAAACAACTTTGATTTTGAAAACGCTAAGAGATCATCTCATCTCTATTTCATTTTGTGAAGAAAGACAACTGAAGCTCAGAAGAGTTTAAATAGCTTATAGTGGGAGATATTGGCATAGCTGAGATTACAACCCAGATTGCCTGACACGTACTTCAGTGCTCACTTGGGAAAGAACTGGAAGAAAATGTTGTGAAGCCAGTCTGAAGTCATATGATAGCTTTCTCCATATGGGAAGTTCACTCCTTAAGCATTGAGACTTTCTCTTCTCTGTTACCAGCAGGATTAAGGTCAGAATAAAATTCTCTGTAGGGCTCCTTTGGGGGACATGACCAGGGATAGTGAAACCACAGAGCAAGTGCTATTAATCACCAAGCAAGATTCCTGAAAGAATATGAACCCAAAACATCCCAAGCTTATTTAGAGAAAAACAGAACCCAACTGTCTTGGTAAAAGGAGGTACAATGGGATGATAGCTTGTTTTAAGTGGAGAATAGATGAGGAAGATAGGAGAAGAATTTCCTCTACTCTGAAAACAGCATATTGTTTTTGTGCTATGCCAAATAGTATCTGAAGGTAAAAACTACATGTAATGTTATGTTTGATAGTTTGTGGGTTTTTCCTTTCTTTTTTTTTTTTTTTTATAAAAGCTCAAGAATTTCTCTCATGCTATTACTTCATAGCATCTATGCCTTTGTGTTTAGGGCCAGACATATGTTTAGTCTCATTTTAAAACAGAGCAACGGTTAACAGTTAAATATGAATAACACTCTGCCTTTTGACTTCCATTGTCTTGTTTCTTATGCTCAATGCTGTCCTACCCAAAGATACAAAATTAGTACCTGATGTCTTCCCTAGGCAGGTAAATGTTGCTCATTTTTATTTGTCATCTAACAAATAAAAGCCAGATTTGGAGGTGGAACCTTCAAAGTGAAGTTGCTTTACCCTGAGAAAATGTTGGTGTCTGTTTACATCCATATATTAATGGAATAATCTTCCAGATCAGTCAGAGTACTTGAGATACAATCAATGATACATATGCCCCCATTGTTCTTAATTAGCTCCTGATTAAAATGTCTTCTCATGCTCTTCAAGGTTAATTGTTGTCATTGAGATCCATGAAAGTACTCTTGCAAAGATTTTTGTACTGAGAGTAGAGGCAGGGGATCTACAGTGAAGCACCAAGTCCCCAGGAATTTCTTCTCTCTCCCTTGATTATAATCAATCTCTCACTGCCATCATACAAAAATGATAATACCAGGTAATGGACACCCGGCAAACATACTGTGACAGTAATATTTGGGTTCTTCAGGCAAAGTCACTGCTATAGGGCCAGTCTCTGTGTTCAGCAGTGCTCAGCAATTCCATCTGGAAGTTTCTTCCATCAGTGGAAGGTGATTATTCATTTTCTCCTTTGGGATATAAGCATTGCAGAGCAGAATAAGAATTGGGGCCTAAATTCCAACATGGTGCTCCTTGCAGTGAACCTCGGATTTCTTCCTCAGCGTGCATGACACCTCAGCCCACTGTGCAGCGGCACTGGTTTTTAACTCTGGATAAACATCACAAGCTACCTGGAGAATATTTTTAAAATCACTGATCCCTAGGCTCTGTCCTAGACCAGTTCAATTAGAATCTTTGTACAAAGATTAAGAGCCAGAGCTCTGGAATCAGCAGCCTGAGTTTGTATCCTGACTTTACCATGCAAACCTGGGCCACAGTTATGTAGACTCTCAGTGCCTTAGTTTTATTATGTATGAAAATGGGGTTAATAATAGCACCTATCTCATGGAAGTGTGCTTAGAACAATGCTTAGCACATGTAAGCACAATATAATATGTTATGGTGGTGATGATGATGATGATCTTGATTATAATTATGATCATGATGATAGAGGAAATGGTGCCAGGGTCTGACCAATCCTACCTGAAACCCATTTACCTCTGGACTTTTAGATTGGGGATCCAATAAGCCCCTTTTATTTCTTAATTCTTTTTTAGTTTGTTTTTTCTATTATTTGCAACTGATATGCAACCAATGCTTAGGCTAGGCGGAGCAGCCTGGTTGGGGCATTGTGCCAGTACAATAGAAAAAGCACCAGTCAGAAGACCTGAGTCCTACTCCAAGTGCTACTCTACCTAACAGCATCTGACTTCAGAAGGCTTTGCAGCAGGAGTTTCACTGCAAAGTGAATTCATACGTGTGAGCCTGGGGTATTTACATCTAGTAACCCACCCGCTAAGACTCCTCAACCCTCAATGCTGTCTATCTAGTAAATGGGGAGACTGAACTAGAAGAACCTGAAGAATGGTCAAGCTTAAGGGGGTGCATGTTTTTAATTATTTCCTGGAGGCCAGGAAGTAAGTTAATTCTTAGGATAAGAAAATTAGTGGACTAAATTTTGTAGCACATTGTACATTGTACATAAGCTTTTCTTCCCTTTCAAAGTAGTTTGTTTTCCCTTTCCTCTGAAGATGAATAGGAGGGAGGTGTTCAATGCTGCTAACTCTCAGAATGGAAATCAAAGCAACAGGAGAAAACAATACCAGAGAGGTGATGATTCTAGATGGCTGATGAATACAGAAATTACCTGTCTTTGTTATGTGTTTGGATCAGAGCCTTTCTACAGTTTATCTATGCATCTCAAGAACCTATATGCAAAATGCTTAGACATTTTCTTAGATAGAAAAGACGCAAAAACAACATTAAGAAAAGCAACAGACCCTCTCATCTAATTATCTTTCATGCAGTTCGTCCAAAGCTGGTTTAAGGTAACTCGAATGAGCACGAAAGTGTTTTAGGCTGTTGCCATGCAATATCCAAATGCTCACATGCAAAGTTAGTTCTAAAAGCAGAAAACATAACTGACCACTTAAAGATTTAATGTTTTTGTTTTTGTTTTAAATCTCATATGGTATTTGTATTTTTTTTTATTTTTTTTCAGCCAAAATGTATTTAATTTTTAAACAAGCATTATGTTCTGTACTTAAACTTTTAATTTCCTTTTTATATTTCTTTTTTTATTTATTTATTTTCCTTTTATTTCATCATATTATGGAGGTACAAATATTGTTAGGTTTAGATTTAATGTTTAAAATCAGTAGCTGTCATATAAAAATCCGCTTATCTGGATTCTCTAGAAAATATTGGAAGATCTGGCCATACAGGGCTGGCATCCTCCTGGCAACAATAGGCTAACACTGAATGACAGATGCCCTGAGACCGCATCCAGTTTTCTGCAGTCCTCCTTCCCTGGCATCCACAGGATGTGGAGCCTGGCAGTGT
The DNA here is from genome assembly GCF_040939455.1 of Microcebus murinus. Taxonomy (NCBI): domain Eukaryota; kingdom Metazoa; phylum Chordata; class Mammalia; order Primates; family Cheirogaleidae; genus Microcebus; species Microcebus murinus. The sequence goes on from NC_134109.1 coordinate 67,261,720, forward strand.
TCAACGTTTCTGCCAACTGATTGACTCTCATGGATAGTTGAGTTTGTAATCCCAGCTTGCCTTTGAACTTTGTCCATATGCAAGTGGATGGGCTTGAATTTAACTTTTAACCATCCTCATATAGCCATCTAATCTTTGACAAAGCAGACAAAAACATACGCTGGGGAAAAGAATCTCTTTTCAATAAATGGTGCTGGGAAAACTGGATAGCCACTTGTAGAAGGCTGAAGCAGGACCCACACCTTTCACCTCTCACAAAAATCAACTTACGCTGGATAACAGACTTAAACCTAAGGTATTAAACTATTAGAACTCTAGAGGAAAATGTTGGAAACACTCTTCTAGACATTGGCCTAGGCAAAGAGTTTATAAAGAAGTCCCCAAAGGCAATCACAGCAGCAACAAAAATAAATAAATGGGACATGATCAAACTGAAAAGCTTCTGCACAGCCAAAGAAATAGTCATGAAAGTAAACAGACAACCTACAGAATGGGAGAAAATTTTTGCATCCTACGCATCCGATAAGGGACTGATAACTAGAAGATACTTAGAACTCATGAAAATCAGCAAGAAAAAATCAAAGAACCCTATTAAAAAGTGGGCAAAGGACTTGAACAGAAACTTTTCTAAAGAAGACAGAAGAATGGCCAACAAACATATGAAAAAATGCTCGACATCTCTAATCATCAGGGAAATGCAAATCAAAACCACAATGAGATGTCACTTAACCCCAGTGAGAATGGCATTTATCAAAAAGTCTCCAAACAATAAATACTGGCGTGGATGCAGAGAGAGAGGAACATTCCTACACTGCTGGTGGGACTGCAAACTAGTTCAACCTCTGTGGAAAGCAATATGGAGATACCTTAAAGCGATACAAGTGAATCTACCATTTGATCCAGCAATTCCATTACTGGGCATCTACCCAAAAGACCCAATGACATTCTACAAAAAAGACACCTGCACTCGAATGTTTATAGCAGCACAATTCATAATTGCAAGGCTGTGGAAACAGCCCAAATGCCCATCAATCCAAGAGTGGATTAATAAAATGTGGTATATGTATACCATGGAGTACTATTCAGCTCTAAGAAACAACGGTGATATAGCACATCTTGTATTTTCCTGGTTAGAGCTGGAACCCATACTACTAAGTGAAGTATCCCAAGAATGGAAAAACAAACACCACATATACTCACCAGCAAACTGGTATTAACTGAGCAGCACCTAAATGAACACATAGGAAATATAGTAATTGGGTATCGAGCAGGTGGGAGGGGGCAGGGTGGTGGGTATATACATACATAATGAGTGAGATGTGCACCATCAGGAACATGGTCACGCTGGAAGATCAGACTTGCAGGGGGTGGGGGGAGGAGCATTTTTTGAAACCTTAAAATTTGTACCCCCGTAATATGCCAAAATAAAAAAAAAATTGAATGGAGTGCTTCAAATGTTGCAGCTGACAGAGGTGAGGGGTATTGGCTCTATGATGTCATATCACTGCCTTAACTGTTTTACTTTCCCATAATTTGAGATGAGATTCCATAGGCACATATTATGAACTTCCCACACGGTTCACAAAGAAATGACAGTTCTTCAGATCACCTACTGAGATGAACTGAGGAAGTGTTTTCTGGCATAGGCCTCAAATTGCTTTATAGATTAGCCCGAAGCCTTCTCTGCATTCCCCTCATTTCCTTTACGGGGCTTAGGTCAGAAACAGCTTTTCCACCACCATCTATTAGAAACACATGAAATGTCAGGACAGATTTATGGATTCTGAAATTGACATTGGATCATAATTCAGTTTAGAGCAGAAGGAACAAGAATGCCCAAAATGACTTGGAGCCAATTCCTTTGTGGTCACAACAACAGCACTAAGAAGAGAGAGCATGGTTTCTAAGTCCAAGCTGTTCCTTCCACTCCTGCCTCCAATTCTCATGTTAGTACATATATTAGTTACACAACTACTAAGTACACAATTAAAACAGAGACCTAAAATTACTTACTTACTATTTCTGCTGTTTTTCCCCCAGACATATGACTCTAGGCTTCTTCTCTATTATCACCATTTCCTTTCTTATTTTTTTCTCCCACTTCCTCACTCCTACTGGATCTCTCTGCTTTTGTACATCTCTCTGCTGTCTCTTTTACTAAATTGCGACTGCCATGGGAAGAACACATCTTACTTATCATTATTGCCCCAATTCCTACACATGTTGTTTGGCCCTGTAGAAGCTCAAAACCTACGTGCAGTTACATAAACGACTAACAACCTCCAGTACCTCAAGCCCTCCCTCTGATTCCGGGACATGAGCCTTTTTCTGCTTTCATTGACCACCAAATATGAACTCAGTGATCAGACACATTAACAAATTCTTGCATTTCACTTTCTCCTATCTCTCTTTGTCAAGTTACCAAACTGTCAAGGGTTATGAGAAGTAACTCTGTAACTAGAAGTTTTAAAGATATATTTATTAGTTCTAAAGTAAATCCACTGTATGAAATGGTCACTGATCCTCTTCAGGGATGCACAGTAATATTTCTACTTGGTCTGTTCTATCATAGCATACATCCCCAAAATGCTATAGAACCTCTAGTATCTCAACATCCCCTACTCCTTGGTCTTATTAGATCAGCTAAACCATCCATGAGAGTCAAGTATCTTGACTTAAGCTCACTTAATTCCCTCTTTCCCTTTTCAAAATATCATTGCAATGTTACTTCTCTTTATTTTTTTTTTGTTCACTGATCTTTGTTATCTAATTGATCAACTCGTTCATTTGTTCCTTCCTATCTCATAATCCCTGGGACTTTTTTTTTTTTTTTTTTTTGGCTCTTTCTTTTTTTCCTTTCCATTTTTCTCTTCTCTGTTTGTTCTAATCTGACTTTCATCTACTTCTTATGTCCGCAGCAGCTTCTTTGAAGGTTAACTGTGATCTCACACCTGCCAAATCCAAGCTTTTTCTAAATTCTATTTTTCCTGAACACGTGTGTTTTTCAGCACTATGTTTATTACTTTCTTTTTTAAATTCTTTCTGACAATAAGTTTTTATAACACTATCACATTTCGGTTCTACTACCTTTTCAATTACTTCTTACCTACCTCCCATTTTGACTACTCCTTTTTCCATGCTCTCTATCACAAGAATTCTAATCAATTTTGATTCTTCCCTTTCCTTTGTGCAATCAGTCCCCAAAACCTGAAGTGTACTTCAGGGGACAAGATATACATTTAACTTGCCATGTTGCCATCTAGTATTAAATTTGAACATTTCAATCTCTTTTCTGGTGACTAAGATGCTCTAGAGGTATACTCTGGAAAACTTCAAGGAAGAGATTAAAATCAGAAATGAGGCTAAAACTGCACTAAAACTGCAAAATCATAAAAGTAGTTTAGTATTTGACATATGACAGGTGAGATGATGCTTGGGCACATTTATCTTCTGCCTCTGCTGTCAGATAGGAATTTAGTTTGGAGGAAACACATTCTTCATGCCCAGCCTCTCATTCACTCCCTCCCTACTAAGAGGAGAGAAAGGAGAAATCAATTCTTTGTAATTGCATGGAGAAGGGAAATAGGGGCTCTGAATGACCAGAACAATTTCCTTGTCCCCTGCCCATACAGTTCTTTCACTGCAACTACATTCTCTTTGATCAACTTTTTCCATGATTCTTAAATCATGGCAACTGGAAGTTTGCTTTCATATAATCTCATTTTCTTCAACAGGGAAGAAAGATCTCTTTCCTTTGGCTCCAGTTGAAAAACAATAAAGCAGTAGGAAAGACTTTGCAGGACTGACTTGGATGATCTAAAGGTGGAGCATCCCTTAGCCAAAAATCCAAATTCCAAAATGCTCTAAAATCTGAAAGCTTTTCAGTACCAACATGACAACACAAGTAAAAAATTCTACACCTGACCTTATGTGACAAGTCACATACAAAACTTTGTTTCATGCACAGAATTATTTAAAATATTGTGTAAAATTACATTCAGGCTATATGTGAAACATAAATGAATTTCTTCTTTAGAATTGGGTCCCATCCCCAGATACATGCAAATATTCCAAAAATCAAAAAATATGAAATCCAACACACTTTTGGTCCCAAGCATTTCAGATAAGGGATACTCAACCTGTATCAATCAAGTTGTTTGAGCATATGGGGACATACATCATGCTGGCAGCTCTCATTCATATAAAGCAAGACCCATAAGATATGGACCTAAATATCCCTCCTTCAAGCCAAAATCAGTCCAGACCCAGTACTTGATTTCCATTTTAGTAGAATGGCAATTCCATCTAAGATTTACTCTCAGATTTTAAGTATCTTTTCTTAAGATACTTAAGACACCAGGACAGTTGATTGTAAGCTTTATTTCAGTTCAGAAAATTTCACTTTTCCTAGTTAAAAAAATTAGTATTTCATCCATCTGTGGTCACTGAGTTGGGATAGAAGGATTAAGTGCAGCCTTCACTAATCTTAGAATGTCAGAAATCAAAATTACTTTGACAGAATTCAAACAAATTATATGGCAATGGTACTTATATGTATTTCACAAGTGATATAGCACTTCTATGAAACTCTTAGAACTGTCCATAAGGGCTGGACCTAGATTGAATTAGTGAGGTGATTGGAATCACATGGGCTGGCAAATGAGTGCAAGTGCAAAGCCGTGCCATTTCTCTGCTACCTTTTCCACTATTGTAGACATTATCATTGCCACCTCTTCTATCATTCTGCTCCTGGAGACCACTAGGAACCCATATTCCTCCATCACATTAAGACTTTCCCTGGATTTGAAGTCAGAAATATGAAATAGGTGAAGAAATCTCTTTGTCTCATGGTTTACTTCCACATAAAGTATTCATGCAGATTACAACTCACTTGATATGACACCTAAATGATTAAAAATTATCTTGAAGATCTAGATAATACACTTATAAATCTAAGGTCCTGTTTTGACAATCTTTTTTCAGCAAAATCCTGATGGGAAAGAAACATCCAGCATAATAGATTGTGGATTACTATATGTGTCTGAGAATAGATGTAATGGAAACTTCAGAAAGCCAAACAATCAAATAGAGAGATAGCCGCCTCCATGCTCCTCTCAAACAAAAATCTTCTTTTTCAGGTGATGCAATTGAAAACAATTTTCTATGTAAGACACAAAAACCACAGCTGAGAAATAATAATAGAAGGTTACAGAATCCGGAGATTCTTTCCAATCTATCTAAAAACACAAAAGCTGACAAAAATCAAAGCTTGGAACAAGCCAATACAGACCCCAATTCACGAATTCATCTTGCCTTAGCTACTGCTGCAGCTTTTTTTTTTTTAATTGGATACTCAAGGTCAGTTTTTGCAGAATCAGTAATTGATAATGTATTGTGTTAAATCCACATGCGTAACAGTCAATTCTATAACAATGACTGTTTTAGTAAGAAATTGTTAGTGCCTTCAATATCCCAAACAAAAATAATAATACTAATGAATCTGCTGAGTACTGAGGGAAAGTATGTAATATGCATTTCCACAGAAATGTCTTGTAATTTAGGATTAATTAATGTCCAATTATTGTAAGCTGTTACTAATAAATTTTAAAAGTCAGCTCTGCACTTCCATTTTGTAATGTTTTTATAAAATGGAACATTAGATGTTTTTAATCTTGTCTGTTCTTGCAAAATACCCCAGATAACATGCTGTTTTGCATTTCAAATAATATATACTCATTTAAATGCAAAACCAGGGTCCAATCAGAATAAGATGGCAATCAAATTACAATATTCAATGAAGAGTTTTCCAAGCTGACTTCATTAGTAAACTATCATGAATTTCAAGATCTTACAAGGTTTCTATTTGTTTGTACAACTGCAAAGGGCTCAATTATGGAGCTTTGAGAGAGTCTAAAAATAACATCAGACTAATTAAAAGTTTCAACCGGATTTGGGCTAGCACTGTTTTGAAACTCTTTTTAATCCATTTGACTTTCAAAATGGACTTAGGAAGCTAAGGCTCCTTTTTTAAAGTTTTGAAATAAAAACAACTGGAAAGAAAAAAAAAAGAGAGAGAGAGAACCCCTTGTCTTTGTCTTCCTGGTATCTAAGATGATAGAGACGACTGAGCAGCTCTGTCTGAAAAGACCAGCTGTGAGGGTGCTGCTTCCATGTCTTCCCAGGCTCTTAAGGGAATTCAGCTTCATTTTCTGGCATTATTGTGCATGTTGAAAACAAGCTAGGAGAGTCTGAAGCTTCAAGTTGCTGAATCTTTGAAAAATACAGACAAGAAGTTCAGTCTTTGAAGTCATTTTCCCTTTGGGAGGTAAGATCCAGGTAATCAGGAAAAGCTCGGGAGGTCGGGCTATTATGCTAATGCTCTGCCAGTGCAGTTGCTGCTCACGATGTTATGATGTTACATCATTTGGATCATCGAACTTTGTGGAAACTCACAGCAGGGCTTCCAGCCTCAACAGGTGCTTTCTTTGTTTGACAAACAGGGCAATGTTAAGGTAGAGGATAGAAAGCATCTAGAAGGCTTATTTTTTTTCACATTTATCAGATGGTGCAGGAGTGTGGCTCATTGAAAGTGGTAATATGGGGAAGACTGGTAGATGTTTTGTAGTTTTTTCTTTTTAAATTTCTTGCTCTTTTACCGCATTATATTTCTGTTTGAACTGCCTCTCTTTTTTTTTTTTCTTTCTTTAAAAGAGTTATATTCTCTCCTAGGAGTCTCCATAGATATGAGTTAAAATGTTAGGAAATTATTGTCTTTGGAGAAATGCTAATTTCTCACTCTGAGGAATCACAGAAATGAATCTCACTGATTTCAAGGTTTCCAAAGTCGTATAAATACTACATTCATTTAACTCCTATTCTGGAGCTTATATAGGTATCAGAGCATCTGTCACGGCCACAGAAAAACATTAGAGGTAGTTAACAGCTTGAGGAAGAATACAGCCTTCTAATTTGGTTTTATGTTGTGCTTATTAATGCACAAATTACTATAGCAAATAGTGTTTATGTTCCTATGCCATTTAAGTGACCAAAAGCGAGACTGTGGCCAAGACAATGACATCATCATTGAACTGGAGGAGGCAAGTTGTGCCTTTCAGATATCTACGTAATAGTTGTAAGCCTTACTTTGGAAGTTGCATTTTCCTTAGAGGACTTCCTTTAGGGCTAGGTATTTTTAAGGGCAATAACTCATGAAGAAAATATCTATGAGGGAACTCTCTACTTTTGTAAAGCTAACTCAATTATCTATGCAAATGGGAGCATGGGCTGCATAAATCAACTTCGAAAGCTAAATCCCTAGTTTCAATTCAGCCAATAATTTCTACTTTTTATGTTTTCTCTTCAACAAACCCTCTACTTTCTGTCTATCCAATATCCTTAGGGATCATACATGTTATTTTATCGAATAATTCCTATTTTAAAGGAAGTTTGCCCAATTTAACTTTTGAATATTTTAACCCCCTTTGATCTTAGCGAAGAATAGATTTTAAACACAGTTGGGTAGTGGTTTTCTCATGATGTGTACACTTATACTTTTCTAAGAAAAACAACTATCAGGATGAAGTTGGGATCATAAATGAAGACAACTCATCCTTTTAGAAAAGAGGTGGTGAGTGATCAACTCAATTTGCTAAAAGAAGATATGAAATGGGTGCCTATTCTCAGAAATTGCTTTGTCTTAACTAGGAGGAAGATGCTCAGATGAACCACACATGAATACTTGTCTTTTCAATGTCTGCTGAAAATCCCCATGCCTTTCTAACATAACCCCAGGCTCCTTTACTGGATGTTCCTGTCTGGAATCTGAAGGTAGAGCAACAAAATAAAAAGACAGAAAATGTTTAGATTTCTCTTGTGTCTGAGATTCAGCCCACCTTGCTCCGAGACCATTGCTGATGTTTTCTTGTTCCTCTGTCCTCAGCACCACCTTGGCTCCCATCCATTCTCAAGCCCAGGCCTTCAGGCCTCTCTATACATTCTCTAAGCTGACTATCTCCTTCCAATAAATTTCCTTTTGTTACAGTTAGTCAAAGTCCGTTTCTGTTGCTTTTAACAATAGAATTATGAAATGTGGAATTTTTAAAGCAGCTTAGAAAGTGACAGGATATAAAATTTGGTGAGAAAAAGAAATGATCAACGTCAGTAACACAGAATTTTAAATCAGACCATTAAAAAAAGAAAACTGTTGGTTGTTGGTCTGCAGACTTGCTATCGGAGTCTTAAGAAGGAAATGTGATGCTAAGAAGACAGTATCCCCCAGAAGGGATGTCTCCCTTAACACATATACTTGACAAGTACTTGCATCCTCAGAGAACTCTCTCTGTGAAGGCCTTAGACCAATGGTCTTCAATCTTTTCCCTCCCCAGCACACTGGAGGGATGAGAAAGAGGCTCATTGACACTACCACCCCCTGGCAGTAGTGATTCTGAGTTCTGGAGGCAGATCAGAACAGGGCAAGAGGGATGAAAAAGCTCTTTGGGTGATTTGAATACTTCTTTCCCTACGCCTGTCAGCTTTAAAAGACAACTGCTTTGATGTTGATAGACAAATTGGAATAAGTTTTAAACGTAGGATTAAGTACTGATAAAGCAAAGTCACAAAAACATTCGAACAGTAAAATGTAGGGTAACAAAATTCAAAACAATTTAGTTATTTAGCCTCTGTATTTTAAGTTTGAAGACACTGAGGCACAGATAGCTGGAGTATTCCCAGGGTTATACAGCTTGTCTGTTAAGGCAGGATTTAGGGCTCTTTGTTCTCAAACCACACCCCATTCCATAAGACTTCCTGCTTTCCTATCTAAAAAAAAAAAAAATCTTTCTGTAAATAATACTGATTTTTAATGTCAATATATGAGTATCATGGTATATTAATAAATTTGCATCTTATAGAAAAAGTGTAACTTGATGGATTGCTACCACCTTCAGTACCAAATCTTGATCTATAAGAGATACCTCATCAAAGTTGCAACTTAAATTGTAGATATAGCACCTAAAATGTTAGGACCAGTTTCTAATAGCATAATTGGCAAATTTAACACAGATTTATTGATAGCAAATACTACAACTCTGAACTAGGTAAGGCCAATAAAACATACAGCAGAAGCTGAAATTCATTTTATCTTCTTATCTTCACAAAAAATTCACCAGAACACTATAATTAAATTTTCAAAATATATCCATCAGAGGCTCAAATTCAATTTACTTTTTGCCAAAAAAAAAATTATTATCAAACGTTTTAATGAGATAATTGCTGACAAAACATTCAGGAGCACATATGTATATAAATTGAAGTACATTCTTAACATAAATAATGAATGACAATCCACATTAAATATCACTTCAAATATACTGTAGATGCTCTTTGAGATAAGAGAACACAAAACAGCTATTAAATACATTTGAAATTGACTTCAGTGGATATTAGTCCAACCACTATTTTATTTTACACACACACACACACACACACACACACACAAACTGTTTCATTTTTTCAAAGTAAAAGTATTTGTGTCATTTTGGACAGTCTTTGGATATTTTTTTCTGGGTAATCTTTTGTTCTTCTATATTTTTTAAAGTGTAGAAACTTGGCTGATAAAGCCATCAAGCAGTTATCATTCTTTGCATTCCTATTTGTTTTTTTTCTTTCTATTTCTCATTATTCATTGATAATACAAACAGGCTTGTCTTTTGACTGAAATTCCTTTTTTTATGGCTCATAATTTATGAAGAACATGGCCTTCTGTGATAAAGACCCATCAAAAGCATCATTATTTTACATTTATCTGCATTGAACTGCCTGTTTTATCTATTAGTATTTAAAAGGTTCTGCTTTTTTTGTCATTTTCTTTTTTTTTGTATTTGGCTATAGTCCTCTAATTCATCTCATCTCTATTATCTTCTGGGATAAGGCTTTGCCTTAGATTGTGGGTCAAAAAAATCACATTATTAAAATTATCTCTGACATTCAAAATCAAAAAAATATTTCCATGCAATCTTATTTTGGTGAAGATGGCAAATGAATATCACTTAGCACTTTTGATGCTGATATGATCTTTTGTACCTATTGCCTCCGGTATTGCGTTGCTATACGAGATGTACTGAAATAAACGGTTTGTCCTTGGGTTCTTTCAGTCCTGTGTTCTTTATCTGTTAATGAGGTTCCACATGCATCACTTTGCAAAACTCCTCAGGTTGCTGCATTGAATGACAAAGGTTTTAGCTGATCTCCTTTCTGAACACTGACCATTATAATCTGCATATTAACAACAAATGAGTAAAATGGTTGGAAAAGGAGTTGAGAATTTAAATGAAGTTATAGTCAAGGTGAGGAAAAACACAACTTGGAATGGAGATGGATTAAGGCAAACAAGCAAGACGCTCCCAAGTTCTCAGGGATCTCCACAAATTCCCACTCATTAGGGTTTAAAATCTGGAATTTGCCAGAGTGGCTTAAAAATCCTGTACCTACGAATGACATGAAGACAAATATTGTATGTTTTTATTGCCTCTCATTCCATTAAGATATATATATATATATATGTATATTATCTGATATATAATATATCTGATATATATACAGAGCTACTGAGCTTTTCAGGATGGTAACTTCATTTCTACCTTCCCTGATCTCCCAAATTGGACTAATCAAGGCTGATTTAACCTAACTTGCATATTACTTATAAAATGCTCAAGAAAAGGAAGAACTCAAAGTTAAAAAAATAAATAAATATAATTTCAAGTTAGAAGATTACAGAACGCAAGTTCTCTTGAGAAACACCTAGTTAACCTGCTTTTGGTAGGGCAATGACTAAACCTAGCCTTGGTGTTGATCCTCCTATTAAAAATCATTAAGGGAAGGTAATTCAGACAACATACCTTAGTGACCTGTTCAAAGGTATCTCAGTCCTATCAGAAAAAAATCATGTCAGATTTAATCACTTCGTATCAATTGTATTTTTTTTAACACAAAACAGAGACCGTATTTATCATAGAATAGTGGAAACAACCCTGGGTCAGAATCTGAACACTTGAGTCCTTGCCTCTTCCTCCTGGTAAGACCATTTCCAGTCATTCAACTTTCGTGAGTCTGTATCTCTTTATAAAGAGAATTACATCAGCGTGGTTTTTTAAAGAATTGTGTACTCTAAGTTTACTACCATCACTATCATTCTCAAGTATGATGACACACTCAGCACCTACTAAGAAAAGGGCCTTTTGCAGGTAATGTGGAAAACGGGCATACTGTGTGGTCTCTGCCACTAAGGAGCTGTACATTTAATGAGAGAAAAGACATCCAAAAAATGTGACCTAAATTGATAAAAATAACATATGCCACATATCGAGTCACAGTGCAAGAAGTAAGTTCTACTGGATTCCCGAGGAGGACAAATGTAACATCTGTCGGAGCAGCCAGGAAGTCAGCATATCCCTAAAGACTGGCATGTACAGCTTCTGAAAAGAAGACAAGGAAGAACTACTCCAAGACAAATTGAGGCTCATTGTTCAAACACAGTATATTGGACTAAACAAAACTTAATTGGGAGTAAAATGATTCCTTCTACTGCCTTGTATTGAAAGATAGGACACCACCCATTTATTCATTCAAAAAATTATGACAATTTCTCTACAGTATGCTAGGTTAAAAAGACATAAATTAAAACATAGTTGTGTTCTAAAAGAATCTTGAAGTGGAAGAAAACGGAAGCTAAGATAAATCAAATTATTTTCTCATTCAACCCAAATGAAAAATAGTATAGCCTTGATTCCAAATGAGTTGAGGCCAGTTTCATATCCCATTCACTTTCTACCCTGTCCCTCACATTTATTTCCAAATTCCATTTTGTTCCTCTTACACACACACACACACACACACACACACACACACACATACACACAGAGGAGGCACATATGCTACATACACATGCAGGCATGGATATAACATGATAACATTTAATAATAAACTATGTGGGTTTTTAAAAAATTCTTGTCCTCTACCTTTTTCCTCACCATTCAAACAGAAGAAAGAGCTTACCATACACTAATGAACTAAGAGAATAGATAATACAGAAAATAAAGGGCCAATTTATTTAATTTCAAAATTTTAGATAGATTCTGAAGATACCAATTCATAGGAGAGGAAATTATCTTGAAAGTCATAATTTTTGTTTTCAAGAGACAGGCACTTGACAAAAAAATGTTTCTGTTTTTATTTTCTTATTTCAAACACTTAGTTTTATATATTAAGAAACAATAGAAAACTCAGAGCATGAATTTATAACTAAAACCAGTGTTTCTCAAAGCATGTTCTGCAAACCATCTATGTCAGAGCATGCAGTGTGTGTCATAAAATTGCAGGTTGTGGTGTCATGCCCTGAGTCAACAAGGACAGGAATATATATTTTAATAAGCAACTCAATTGTTTTTGTTCATAATATAGTTTGAGGAGTTCTGCTTAAGCTATACTTTGGAGAAGACGACATAATGAGCTAGTCATTTTTCTGCTCAAAGAGGGAGATATGTGTCGGGCCAAAAAAAAAAAAAAAAAAAGAGGGAAGTGGAAGACATGTCTGGTGTACAAATGATTGTGGGTCCCTGAAAAGGGTCCAGAATTCCACTTGGGCTGAGCCCAGGGAAGGTAGTAGGATGGCAGAAAAACCAGCAGAAACCCCAAAGCCTAAAGCAGACAGGACCAGACCATGTTCTGACTTATGTGTTGTCTATCCTCCAAGAGACTGCAAACCTCATAATTAAGCTCCACTTTTACTTAAACGTCATGCTAGAGAAATAGAGCCAGGGAAGGCACACATAAGGATGTGCCTTAAGGAAGTCTCGCAAATCCTGTCTACCCTAGGGGCTGCCTTCAGAGGATGTTGTAGTGTCTGAGAGGATAAACAGTCAGTATGAAGAGTGTGCAATTAGGATAACCAAATATTATGGGTTAAATTTGTTCTCCACAAAAAAGATATGTTAGAGTGCTAATCCCCAGTACCGTAGAATGTGATGCTATTTGGAGATAGGATCTTTATGGAGATGAACAATTTAAAACAAGGTCATTAGGGGAGCTTAATCCAATGTGACTGTGACTTTATGAAAAGAACAAATAGAAACACATTGAATGAAGACAGTATGAAGAGATACAAGGAGAAAATGGTCATCTAAAAGCCAAGAAGGGACACTTGAATAGATCCTTTCCTCACAATCCCCGGGAGAACCAACCCTGCTGTCACCTTGATTTCAGACTTCTAACCCCAGGTATTATGTAAAAATGGGATTTAGTTACAAAGTTTGCAGTCTTCCAGAGAAAATAAGCCTGGAAAGTCAGACCATGATTCTTTGTATTCTGAGATGCTCTCAAACTCATTCAGGGTTTCCATTGTTTTTCTGTCATCTAAGGATATCAGTGGCGAACATAGCAGGGCTACAGACTGACATCCAAGGCCAGGTGACAAGTGCTACACCTCAGCTACAAGTAGACCAGAGCACAAGTGGCATATAATTGCAACATCATCACTCAGATGCCTGGAGAGTACATCAATCCTCCTTCTTTGTCCTGTGGGGAAGAAAGGCAGATCAGGGAGAGAATCCTAAGACTAAGTACTAGTTTCCAAAATACTGCTTCTCATACCAAAAGTGACTGAATTATCTTGAACTGGCAAGCACCATCAGCAAACATTAGAGCTTGAGATTTTATCCAAGTATCAGGAAACAAAGGAAGACATATTTTTTACATAGCAAAATTTATAAAGGTTTAAATGCATAAATGCTTTTTATTTCAACTATTGTGGACTTAATTAAGGGTTGGGAATGCAGGGATGAACATCTCCCATTTATTGATTGATGAATGATGTCAGGGCAGTGTAAGCCACTTTGCAAACATCATCACCTTTCCTTATATCAGATACACATGTGAGTATCATTATCAACTCTCAGCAAATTAACAAACCTAGGATAAGCACGATTGTGTCAAAGTCAGAAAGTGACTGGTTAGCAGAGACAGCAGGGATCAAACCCAGGTCCATTCACCTGTGTTGCCTGCTTTTTATTCACTATGCCACAGAAAGTTTTCAGTAGAATAATGTAAGAGAGGTGTTGAATTTTAACAGATAATTCAGTAAATGCCATAAAAAAGCATATGAATAGACTGAAGTTGAAGCAGAGAGCAGGGAGTCACTACTGCCAAACCTCTCAGGAAATGTTATATAGGAAAATAATTTTTTTAGCTGTTTTGGAAGCAATGAATAGAAAGGGAAAGTATTTCAGGAGAGGGAAGTCATATGCCAAGCCTAGAATTGTGAAAAGTTATGGCTTGTACAGAGAAGGTTGAGAAACTAGTTTACCTAACCACAGCATAGCTCTGCCAGAGAGCAGTGGGAACTCTTTCCTGGGAGGTGGGTTGAGCCAGAATGCGAAAGCATTACAGAATCATGCAGCCTTGTAAGTACATAAATGATGTGCTCAAATTTGTTTTTAGAAAGAACTAACTTAGGAGAGGTGGAGGGTAGATTTGAGGGGTCAATGCATGTGACCTTGTGATGGGAAGATGGGAGAGGTGGGCCTTTGTAATGATAATGAATGCAATGAGGAAGAGAATGAAGCAGTAAAAGGCAAGGTACAGATTTTGCAGTCCATCCTGAAGTAGAATTAGGAGACTTTGGTGGCTAATGGCATGTTTGGAGGGCAAATGAATGCATAGTTGAGAATTTTTAGGTTATTATTTTGTGTTGCTGGGTGGAATGGGATAATTGTAAATAATACAGGAAATACAGGCAACACCAGCAGTGTGGTCATCAGTATTTACATAAGATTTTATAGGGAGAAGTGTATACAGGGAGCTGATAAGCTAGCCCAGGAGTAGAGGCCAGAAGAGCAAGATTTAAAAGCTTAAGTATAATGGAACTCCTGGCATGTCTTTGCTCAGACTTTAAGCTGTTTTTTCTTAAAATAAATGTTCTAAATATTCAAGAAATGTAAGGTTTTAGTGGAAAGAGTTCTGACGTAGTAAGGTTCTCGTGCCAAATTTGCCATTAATTAATTATGTGACCTTTGGCATGTCACTTAATTTAACTCAGACTTGGCATCCTGATCTGTGGAACTACGAGATCTCCAAGGTCCCTCTTTCTTGCTTTCAAATGCAATGATTCTCACTTGTTTCTTTGATTAGAGGGTTTTAATTGAAGCATATGTTACAGAATATTATAAGCTATTGAGCCATGTGCTTCCCAACTATTAATGATAAGAAGAAAAATGTTGATGATAATCCTAACTTCCTGGCTGTAGAATTTTCAAGATTTTACACCTAAAAGCCATGGTTATTTTTCTTTCTTTCTACCATGACTGGGAACAAATTCTATAGACTAAAAGATGTTATGATAGATTAATAATAAAAGTTATCAGGACTGGGTGACAATTTTCCCAAATTCTTGCTGTAATTTATTAACATAGAGGTCATCATTAATGGTTTTTATGGACAGAGATATTATAAAATGTAAAAACTCCTTCATTTGAAAGGATTATGTTTTAAATAGGAAATAACTTATGGATTCAGCTGAATATTGTTTTCTTCTTTTTTCTTTTTTTCAGAATATTACAGGGGTACAAATGTTTAGGTTACATGGATTACTTTTGTATTGCTTGAGTCAAAGTTATAGTGTGCCCATCACCCAGATAGTATACATTGTGCCTGTTAGATATGATTTCTCCCGTCCCCTTTTCCCCCCTCCCAACTCCATGATTCCCATTGAGTTTTACTTCCATCTGTGCATATGAGTGCTGATCACTTAGTTTCAATTTAATAGTGATACATGTGGTATTTGTTTTCCATTCTTGTGATTCTTCACTTAGGAGAATGGTTTCCAATTCCATCCAGATTGTTGCAAAAAGTATTAATTCCTTTTTTATGGCTGAGTAGTACTCCATGGTGTACCTATCACAAATTTTATTAATCCACTCACGAATTGATGGGCACTTGGGTTGATGGGTTGACTTCACTTCTTTGTGATTGGGAATTGTGCTTCAATAAACATTCTACTGCACATATCTTTTTGATAAAATGCCTTTTTTTTCTTTTGGATAAAAGAAAAAAGTGGGATTGCTGGATCAAATGGTAGGTCTACTTGTAGTTCTTTGAGGAATCTCCATATCATTTTCCATAGAGGTTGCATAAGTTTGCAGTCTCACCAACAATGTGTAAGTGTTCCTTTCTCTCTGCATCTATGCCAGCATCTATTGTTTTGGTACTTTTTGATAAAAGCCATTCTCACTGGGATTAGGTGATAAGACATTCTGGTTTTGATTTGCATTTCTCTTATGATTAAAGACATTCAGTGTTTCTTCATGTTTATAGGCCATTAGTCTATCTTCTTTGGAAAGCTTCTGTTCATGTCTTTTGCCCATTTTTTAAAGGAGTTGTTTGATGTTTTCTTGCTGATTAGCTTGAGTTATTTATAGATTCTTATTATTAACCCTTTATTGGATGTATAGCATGTGAATATCTTCTCCCATTGTGTAGGTTGTCTGGTCGCTCTGTTGATAGTTTCCTTGCCTATGCAGAAGCTTTTTAATTTAATAAGGTCCTACTTATTTATTTTTATTGTTGCTGTGATTGCCCTTGGGGTCTTCTTCATAAATTCGTTACCTAGGCTGATATCTAGAAGGGTTTTTCCAAACTCTTCTTCTAGAATTCTTATGGTTTCATACCTTAGATTTAAGTCTGTTATCCATCTTGAATTAATTTTTGTGAGTGATGAGTGATGTGGATCCTGTTTCTATGTTCTACATGTGGCTATCTAATTTTCCCAGTACCATTTTTGAGTAGGGATTCTTTTCCCCATTGTATGTTTTTCTCTGCTTTGTCAAAGATAAGGTGGAAATATGAGGATGGTTTTATATCTAGGTTCTCTGTTCTGATCAATTGGTCTATGTCTATATTCTCATGCCAATACAATGCTGTTTTAGTTACTACAGCCTTGTAGTATAGCTTGAAGTCTGATAAAGTGATGCCTCCTGGTTTTTTCTTTTTGCTTAAGGTTGTTTCAGCTATTTGGAGTCTTCTCTGGTTCCAAACAAAGCATAGAATTATTTTTTCTAGATCTGCAAAAAGTGGCCTTGGTGTTTTAATGCAGACTATATTGAATCTGTAAATCATTTTGGGTAGTATAGCCATTTTAACAATGTTTATTCTGCTAATCCATGAGTATGATATGTTTTTCTATTTGTTCACATTTTCTGCAATTTCCTTCCTCAGTGTTTTATAGTTCTGCCTGTAGAAGTCTTTCACCTCCTTGGTTAAATATATTCCTAGGCATTTTATTGGCTTTGTTGCCATTGTAAAAGGTATTGAGTCTTTCATTTGATTATCAGCCTGACTGTTGTTGGTGTATAGGAATGCTACCGATTTGTGTACATTGAATTTGTAGCCTGAGACTTTGCTTAATTTATTTATCAATTCTAGAAGTCTCTTGACAGAATCTTTGGGGTTTTCTAGATATAAAATCATATTTTCAGCAAAGAGCAATAGTTTGACTACTTTCTTTCCCCATTTTAGTACCCTGGATTTCCTTCTCTTGCCTGATTGCTTTGGCTAGGACGTCTAGCATTATGTTTAATAGAAGTTGCAACAGTGGGCAGCCTTGTCTAGTTCCATTTCTAAGTGGGAATGTTTTCACTTTTTCCCTGTTCTGTATGATATTGGCTGTGGGTTTGTCATATATAGCTTTTATAATAATGAAGTATGTTCCATCTATCCCTATTTTGTTGAGAATTCTTATCATTAATGGTGATGAATTTTATCCAATGCTTTTCCTGCATCTATTGAGAGGATTGTATAGTCTTTCTTTTTGCTTCAATATATATGGTTAATCACATTTATAGATTTGTGTATCTTGAACCATCCTTGCATCTCTGGGATGAAGCCCACTTGAACATGGTAGATTATTTTTTTTTCATGAGTAGCTAAATTTGGCTTGCTAGTTTATTGAGAATTTTTGCATCAATGTTTATGATGATTTTGAACTTTAGTTTCTTTTTGGTGTGTCCTTCGCTAGCTTTGTTATCAAGGTGATATTGGCTTCATAAATTTAGTTGGGGAGGATACTTTCTTTCCCTATGCTAAAAAATAATTTCTGCAGTATAGGTACTAATTCTTCTTTGTAGGTCTAGTAAAAGTTGGGTGTGAAACCATCTGGTCTGGGACTTTATTTTTTGTTGGAATAATTTTTATTGCTGCTTCAATTTCATTACTTGATATTTGTCTATTCAGGAGTTCTATTTCTTCATGATTAAGCCTAAAAAGGTTGTGTGTTTCCAAGAATTCATCTACTTCCTCAACATTTTCAAGTTATGTACACAGAGATTTTTATAGTATTCAGAAATAATATTTTGTATTTCTGTGATATCAGTTGTAATATCTCCTTTTTTATTTGTGATTGAGCTTCTTAGGGTCCTTTTTTCTGTTTATGGTTAATATAGCAAGAAGCTTAGATTATATTTTGTTTACCTTTTCAAAGAATCAACTTTTTGTTTCATTAATCTTCTGTATAATTCTTTAGTTATTGATTTCATTTAGTTATGCTCTGACCTTAATTATTTCTTTTCTTCTGCTTGGATTGGGATTAATTTGCTCTTCCTTTTCCAATTCCTTGAGATTATTCATTAGATTGTTGATTTGTGACCTTTCTATCTTGTGGCTGTAGGCATTTATGGCTATGAATTTTCCTCTTGTGACTGCTTTTGCTGAATCTCACAGATTTTTGATAACTTGTATCCCTTTTGTCATTTAGTTTGAATAATATTTTGATTTTCTTCTTAATTTCCTCCTTGACCCAATAGCCATTCAGCAGTATGCTATTTAATTTCCAGGACTTTGTGCTGAGTTCAGTGTTTATCTTGGAATTAATATCTAGTTTTATTCTACTGTGGTCTGACAAGATACATGGTATAATTTTTAATTTTTTAAAATTTTTGAGACATATTTTATGGCCTAGGATGTGATCAATCTTGGAGAATATTCCATGAGTTGATCAGAAGAAGGTATATTCAGTGTTTTTTGGGGGGTAAAATGTTCTGTAAATATCTGATAGGCTCATTTGTTCTAAAGTCCTGTTTAAGTCTATTGTTTCTTTTCTTATTTTTTGTTTGGAGGATCTGTTTTGTTCTTTTAGTGGGGTGTTGAATTCTTGGCTATTATGATGCTGGTGTTTATCATTTTGTTTAGATCAAGTAGAATTTGCTTTATGAATCTGGGTGCACCAGTGTTTGGTGCATAAATATTTAGGATTGTTATGACTTCTTGTTGAATTGTTCCCTTCACCATTATATAATGACCACCTCTGCCTGTCTTTTGCTGGTTTAAAATCTATATTATCTGATATGAGAATGGCTACACCCGCTTTCTTTTGGTTTCCATGGCATATTGTTTTCCATCCCTTCACCTTGAGTCTGAATGAGTCAAGGTGGGTTAGATGTGTTTCCTGCAGACAGAAGATATTTGGCTTGTATTTTTTTTATCCATTCAGCCAACCCTATGTCACTTAAGTGGGACATTCAGTACATTCACATTTTTTGAAAGAATTGATCATTGGGGTGATTTCCATTCATTCTATTGAGTAAAACTTTGTTTAACCTCCGGAGCCATTATGGTATCTGGGCTCTGACTTTTAGCTTTTGGGTGATTTTTACACTAGTGGTTTTCTATTTTGCTGATCTGTGTATAATGCAGTTCTGAGTACTTCCTGCAAGACAGATCTGGTCTTCACAAATTCCTTCAGTGTTTGCTTGTCTGATAAAGTCTTTATTTCTACTTCATATAAGAAACTTGGTTTGAAGGATACAGGATTCTAGGCTGGCCATTATTTTGTTTGAGACAAATGAGAATGGGGCCCCAATCCCTTCTGGCTTGTAAGGTCTCATTTGAGGGGGCTGCAGTTAGTCTGATGGGTTTTCCTTTGTAAGTTACCTGCCACTTTCACCTTACAGCTTGAAGGAGGGCCTCTTTGGGGTTTACTTCAGACAGTATCATGACTATGAGTTGTGTTGATTACTTCTTTGTGATGAATCTCCCAGGGGTCCTTTGAGCTTCTTGTACCTAAGTATCTAGATTTCTGCCAAGGCCAGGAAATGTTCCTTAATGATTCCCTCAAATTGGTTTTCCAACCCTCATGTATTTTCCTATTGCCCTCATGGATACCTATTATTCTTATGTTAGGCCTCTTTACATAATCTCATATTTCTTTAGGTTTTATTCATTCCTCTTGTTTCTCAGATCTCTTTGCTGACTTATTTTTAAGATCTGAGATTCTTTTATCAGCCTGATTTAGCCTATTCTTAAGGATTTCTGCTATGTTTTATATTTCCTTGAATGCACTTTTCATTTCCAGAAGTTCTTTTGATTTCTTTTTGATAATTCAATTTCTATTGTAAATATTTTATTTCCTGCATTATTTTTATGATTTCTTTGTCATGGGTTTGTATTTTCTCTTGTAGTTTATTGAGCTTCCTTACAATCCATTTTTAGAATTCTTCATCTATCATTTCAATCTTTTTGTTTTGGTTGGTTTCCATTGGTAAGGAGTTATTTTCTTTTGGGAGTGTCCTTTCCCTGTGATTTTTCATGTTTCTGGAGTTCTTTTGCTGATTCTTTCTCATGTGGCCTCTCAGTCAAGACTTACTGGTGCTGGTTTACAGGCCTGTGTCTCAGTCCCCAAAGATCAATCCCTGAGTGTGCCAGGGAGAGTAGTGCTGTTTCTGAGTTCCTTCTCGGGTATTCTAACAGGTTTAATGTACTTCTTGGGTTTCCTCTGACTCACTGTCTTTAAATCTTCCCAACAGTTGTAGTGAGTTAGGTCCCCCAGCTTACTCTTGGTGATGGTTGATGATACTTGCTGAGTGCAAATCAGTCACACCCTGCTTGCTTGAGTTGGAATATGCTGTCATGAGCTATATATCATTTTTCTCCCTGTCATTTGTTGATGTTTTTGTGATAGAGCCAGCTGCCAATATTTTCTTTTGTGCCCATAGTAGATGCTAGTCCCCCAGGTGAAATACTTGAGTTCCTCAAGCTTTAGGAGAGACACTGTAGCTCCCAGGGATTTTCCTGCTTTCCAACATCATTGAGGTGGGGGGGAGGAGTAAGGCAGTTAGTGGCTAGGTTGTGTGAGCCTGATAGGCTTTGCAAAGCCTTGGCGTGGCTCAGAAGTTGCATTTCTGGCTACTAGGGGTAACCACTGGGAAGAGGGTGAAGACAAGCTCTCCAAACTAGGAGAGCTGTTCACAGGGCAGGGGCCTCAATGCTTGTATGCTAAGGCCTTGGGTTAAGATCTTTCTGCCCTATCCAGTAGCATAGTTTTTCTGTTAGGAAAAGTAGGTGCTCCCCCAAAGGGCCACTCCATGGACCCCCATACACCCTGTTATATTGAGTCAGTAAATGCTGTAAAGGGCATGCAAATTGACCTCCGTGTCGGTAGGAGGCACTTGCCAGATGGAACAAGCTGTAATGTTGTTTTTGGGTCCTGTGACTAGCTCTAGATCCTCAGAGAAACACCCCAAAGCTGCAAGGTGGTTAGTGTAGCCCTAGATCTTCCAAGAGAGTCTTTATTCTCTGCCACAGCAGAAGTGGGTGGGGGTATGAGGCTGGGTGGGGCTGGGTTGGGTGAGCCTGCTCTCAGGCTCCACAAAAGCTGCCAAGGTAGCTATTTTTGCAGGAGTCAAGGTTTTCTTCTAGCTTCTGGGCAGAGCTGCCAGCGAGGGGCTAAGTGGCCCCACTCAACCAGAAAGTCAGCTTGTGGAGGCAGGTCCATCTGAGATTCTCAAACTGGCAGTCTACAGTGGGCCTCACTCCTCTTCACCCTCCTCTGCCCACAGTGTTCTTATGGTGTCTGCTGACAGGCAGGAGCTCAAGCCAGTGGAGATCCCTCATGGTTGTGCTGTGGGCTGGGTGGTTTCCTGCCCAGGATCCTGAACTGAACTGAGAGTGTGGCCCTCCTGTGGGGGAAGGGTTGCCCTGTGAGCACACCACAGCTAGTACCCACACTGAACTCTCCCTCCATATCTGCCCACCTCCCAAGACCAAGAAGATCAATCCCTGACCATGCTAGGAGAAGCCTACTGATCCCAAGTCACCCATGGGGTGCCTGAGCAGCATCAATGTCTCTCCACCTCAGGGCATGCCTTTCTCTGATGGAACCACCAGACAAGCAGCCCCAGGGAGGGCTGGCAAGGAGGGAGTTCACAGTTTGAGCACCCCTCAGTCCATTGTAGGACTCCAAGAGGAAATGCCTGAGCACCACTCTCTGTGGAAGCCTTGGTGTGGTAGCTGAATTATGTTTCTTGGCAGCCACACATGAAGGGAAAGAGGAGGAAGAGTCTGTGTGGAGGAAAGCTAGCACTCTGGTTGTCGCCAACCCTCTCTCTGGGAGGTAGTCTGCCCCAGAATGTCTAGACTCTGGAGTCACACAGATCACCTGGGACCCATTGGATCCCTGTGGTTCCTGCAGTCTGGACCAGAGCTGGAAAATGTCTGTGTGAGAACAAGTTGAAGCTCCTTGGGGAGGACAAAAGTGCACAGTATGTGGAGAAGCAATATGGTGCCTGCCGTCCTGGATTGGGTCTGTGGGGGCAGGAAGTACCCCAGCAGGGCTGGGATCCCGGTGCCCTGTCCACAAGAAGTTCCCAGCACACTGGCATCAGCAGTCTCTGGGCTCACGTGATCAGAAAATCTCTCCAGCAGCTCAGGAATTTACCAACTGTCAGAGATGTAAGGGAGGGAGAAACAAACCACTACCTACCCTTCTTGCTGGACTCCCAGCCTCTTGGGGGTTACTCTTGTCTGGTATCTTGCTCCTTCTTGTCCTTCCTATCTTCTTGTCCTGCACTAGACTTTCTTCCCAGGGAGTCTCCAGAAGGCTCTGTCACCCTTCTGTCACACCCACATCAGATCTATGTTTGTCTGTCTATTCATTTTTCTCTTTCATCTAAAACTTCTCCTTCTTATTGAGACACTCTGGCAGCTGGTATCTCCAGCCAGCCATCTTTATCAGATGTTTTTTGAGATGTTTACAGATTTCATACATTTAAATTCTAAAGTTTAAAATACCTCAGATAATTTTTTGTGTACATGTGTAGGTCAATTATGTAATTGCAAACTACATGCAGATGCAGAATAATATCTAAGAATTCTTATCTTGAATAAATTATATGCTTATGTTTCAAAAGTGACTTCACATGTGTACCAGGAAACAGAGTCATTTGTCCAAGTAGTGTTTTTATTACCTAAAAGTTTTAATATATTAATTTCAAATGAGGTTTAGGAAGCTGCTAGTTTACTTTAGTTATAACATATCTTTAATTATAAAATATTAATTAATAATATTATATATGAGTCTGATAGACTCTGGGAAGTGTCATTTAGATATGTTATCTCCAAGTGTTGTACTGCCCAAGGAATTTAATTCTTCCTCAGCTTTGTTTCTAAAGCAAAGGAGAAAAAAATGGTTGGGAGACATGAAAAGACAAAATTACAGCTGGGATATATTGACCAGCACTACAGAGCATTAATCTCCTTTCTATACTTAGATTTCTATGCTTTTTTTGATTGATATTTTGTTCATTATTTGATCATCCCCGAATTGGTCACTTAGTTTTATTAATTCCTTTCAGTTCTCACTTGAATTGCCTAAAAAGCATTAGAGTGTCTTAATTTCCTGCTAAAAAGAAATTAATGTGGTTATATTAATTTTTAATATTTTAATATTCATTTCAACCATTGGATAGCTAAATACAGATTCAATCTGTGCTGTTGTGAAAATAATATTTTAGAATAGATTATTAATAACCATATCATTTTCTTCCCTGTGTTTAGTATAGGTGATATGTTCAAAATTTTCATACTGCTGTGGGAAGTACCTAGAGTCACCGTACTTACGACTCCTATCTGATCCACCTCCCCTCCCTAGTCGTTTCCCCCTGCCTTCCAAGCCCGACCCCACCACTTCTTGCTGTACCTCTCTGCGTGTACTCTCCTCTCTACCTCTCTTCCAGACCCCCTATACTTCTCTTCCCAGACTTAACAAAGTTCACATAAAAGAGACACTTGGTTGAGAGAAGAACACATAAGTGAGGTCCTTTCAAAATTAAGTACAAATGCCAAACCTCTTTTTAGTTTAGTTGGCAGTAGTGTAACATACCATGTCTGTTAAAAGCACAGTCTCTAAAGCTTGTGTTTATAGTCTGTCTCTTCCTCCAGTATGTGATCTTGTTTCTTTATTTCTAAGAGGCTTGGTTTTCTTAATTCTAAAATGGGGATAACAAAAGTCTCTCACTCATAGGCCCATATAAGGATTAATGTATTACTATTTAAGTTAATGCATAAATACTTAGTTTAAACATATAACATATAAATTATTTAGAATACTTGGCACATAGTGAGTGCTAGTTATGCTATTACTATATAATTATTAGCTGTTATTATGCTATTGCTGTTACTATAGTTAAGTTATAGCTATATACATCTCAGTCAATGCTGTTATTAAACTTGTTCACAATAATGAAGGGGGAATTTCATGGCAAATCATGATAGACTATGTCTTCTGTCACAGAAAAAGAAAAAAGAAAACTTATAAACAATGTCTCCTTGATCTTTAAGCACACATATAGATTCTACCAAGATAAAACAAAGCTACAAAGTATAACTTTAATTAATAATCCCAATAATTTGTTGCAAACTCTTGATCATCTTTTGTGCTTTTTGTTTAAATTTGTGCTTTTATCGTGATGAAAATATGATGCTAACATCCAAATCTATAATTTTATTGTGGTCTATAGTTGTAACTAAACAAACTCTATCAAAAAAAAATAGAAGGAACATGAAGGGAGAGATATCAAAACTACAGGATAATATTCAGGTCTTCTGGAATTTTCACTCTTCACAGTTTGCCATATGAGAAATGAGAGTGTCTTCCTTTCAAGTCACATCATCACTGAGTCTCTTTATTACTTAATACTATTTTGGGAGTCTTGGCTGAAAACTTAAGAGCCTCTTTCTCTCACTAAAAACTAAATAGATAAAGAAACACAAACATATAAATTGTACACTTAAAGCTAGTATTTATGGATTGAGATGCAATATCAATATTAGAGACATAAGAATGGACTATTACAATAATTTTACCATCAAAGAATCATTTCACATTTATTGTGTGCCAATAAAAAGGCAGGCTCTGTGCTGGTCAGTCCTGTGGTAGAGAAAAAGAGGTATCATTTGCTTTATCATGATCTTAGGCAGGGTACCAGGTGCTGGGGAGACAAAGATGAATAAGACACAATATCTCTTTACAGCTAGGTAGAAGACAAAGCCACAGCAGCTATCAAACATCTCCAGTTTACTTATCAGAAAAAACAAGCCTAACACATGTAAAAATCTTGTCTTCAATTTTGCCACCAAAAATGCAAGGCTTACAGAATCCCACAACCAAAATTTGGATGAGAGAAACCAGACCCCAAAGAGTGCATTCTTTTTGATTGCATTTGACTAAGGTTCAATGTGAGGCCAACCAAACCAAGCTATGGTGTGAGGAATAAGGAAAGTGGGTACCCTTGCAAGGATGGTGATTGAAGGGGAGCTCTAGGGAGACTTCTGTGATTTATTCAGTTTCTTGATATGGGTGTTGGCTATATGAGGTTGTTCAGTTGGTGAAAATACATTTATTATTTGCACACTTTTTAGTACAGATATTATACTTCAATGAAAATACAATCCCATGACTTGTTAGAATTCCATAAGCATTTCCCTGATATTTTGCCAAATTTCTAAGGAGAGGCACAATAACGTTCTCTTGATTTTTCTCTTCCTCCAGGCCCCTGCCTTTCTTGGTGCTGTCCTCATGTCCTCCTGGACTAACTCAAATGTAATAGGGAGCCACTTCCTTAGGTTGCACTGAATATTTATTAACGTGCACTTTCCATTGGCCTCACTTTATTGGAGGTTTTGGAAGCATATAGAAAAGTGGTCTACACCATAGTACAGTATGTAACTTTAAATGCAATAGGTATTGTTCATAAACATGTCCTTTGTCCACCCCATCATTGTGGAGTTTTACTGCATCTAGTTCTAGACTCCCATCTCTCATTCTGATCTTTTCTTCTTCTGCCCTCTGCTATCAGCTGCTTCTTGTGCACTCTGTCCTCTCCAATTTACCTGACTCCAGCTGCAGCTGCAGAGAAAAGCTCCATGCATACTTGACTTGCTTCATCTGGCAGCATCTCATCTCCATCACACACAGTGCTGCACGAGGCTCCTCAGAGGCTGTGGTATGGGGTGGCGGGAGGAGCCTGCACACATGCAAAACCCGAAAGTACAGCAAAGTTAACATCTTCTGACACAATCCTCAAGCACTAGAGAGCTGATTGATGTTACTCTTTGCCGTTTTCAAGTGGACAATTCTGAGAGGCATTTTACGTTTCTCAGAAGTTCCTGGAGTGATTGACGTGCTGTTGTTTTGGCAGTGACTGACTTGATAAGACACCTCCTTTTCTCCTTACCTGCTTTACTGTTATTGATTGCTCACTCCTGCTCACTGTGATTATCTTCCAAATAAACTACATTGCAGAAGTCTTTGAGGCTTTGCTTTCTGTGCAGGGAGGGGGTGACCATGATTAGGACCAGCTGGTACCTTGGAAATAGGTGTGCAGGAGAGGATTCCAGAACTGATGGCAACCTTACTGGTGGTGGGCAGTGGGATAATGATGAAGCCCAGGTAAGTTGTGGCATTGCAATTACTAATCCTCTCACCTTTAGTGGAATAGGAGAAGGCTGAGTGGAAGGTGAAGTGCTGGATTATTCAGTGGCTGTAAACATCAGTGCTATGGGGGAAATGGTAATTTTAATTGTGGAGTTGACTGGGTGCTGTTTAACAACTTTGGAAGACTTGAGCAAAGAAACCAAAATGACAATTAGATTGCCAACTCTCAAATCAAGGCCTAAAAGGCAGCATGTAGAAAGACCTCCACCTCCTGCAGCTAAAGAGCAGATTTTACTCAAAACCAGACCAAGAAGCTTCAAAGGAAAGGTTTCCTATGCTTTGTCTACATGTCAATCAGCCTCTCTCTCCAGTCAGTGCTGTGCTATCGAGGTAGGCCGTGCAGGAGAGACCAAGGTAGCAGGGTGCACCTATGCATGATTCCAGAAACATGCCCGCCCTCTTCCCAAGGCTGACCTAGCTACTACACTTCTGAATAGCCAACCTATCAATGTCAGAGACTGATGATGAGTCCTTTGGATGGTACCATGCTGACAGCCACTGGTTGTCTTTCTACCCTGAAATGAGCAGCAAGAGTTTATACAGGAATTGACATCTACTCCACATTTTCTTTTATTTTTCTGCCCAAAGTCCCTTTACCCCCACTATCATCTAAGAGCACACACATTGCCTTATTTATTGGCATGGATTTTTCCACAATACTGTCTCCAGATAAAGAATCCACTTTATAGCAATGGATATATGTCCATAGAATACTGTGATCCTAGGGTAAATGAATGCATTCCCCAGAAGCAGTCAGCCTAGTAGAATGAGAATAGTCTATTCAAATATTTGCTAGGTGCTAGCTTGGAAACAAAACCCTGCAGCGTTAGAGTGCTAAATGAACCTGGGTTGAGAAAGAAGCATTGGAAATAGGATTGGCTCTTCTCACCAGTATTTCCAGTGACTCATTTGCAGATTTCGTGCTTTCAACTTTAAGCTATGTACTTTCAACCTCAAAAATCCTCATTACCAGAAATGACTCCTTCCACTAGGGAATGGACTGACAAGGAGTAACATTTATCCATTACCTCCCTTTTGATTGAGGATTATGGCAAAAAGTGTTAACTTTAACACGCTTATGGGCTTTGCGTGTGCAGGTCTAGCAGGCTTCCTCTGGAATCTCATGCCGTAGCTCGTGTTTTCTACTGAATACAAGGCTTCTACTGAACTTGAGCTATGACTATTGCCAGGTCACTTTAGGATCCTCATGTCAGTGAACCAGCAGACAAAGAAAGGAGCTCCTTCCATGAGGAGATGAGGATGCTGCTTTATTAATGGGGACAAACAGGAATATATCTGCAACCCAAGGCATTAGTTGAAGCACTTCTATGTCCAGTGATAATGGTGAGTAGCCAATTGCAATAATTGCCACTCAATAATGGCAAAACTAATGTGGGCTTAGAACATTTAGTGGTGAAAGTTTACATCCCCCCATAGGCAAGTGGCCAGATTAGCTGAAGTTATGTTTTAGCATGAAAAAAAAAAATTAAAATAGGTGATAAAGGCAGGAGACAATGACTATCAATTAAGATCTTGTGATCAAATGCATTGAAAAGGGGGGAGAAATGTGTCTTGTTTCACAAACCCCCTGTATGAAGTGTTTTGAAGGTCAAAATCTAGAAGGCTCTGTATAGGATTGAACTTACTGAAAGGCAGGAACACTGCAAGGGGTAAACTGTATCAGATGACTCTTATTCACTAACTCACATTTTCTTGGCTTCATCTCATCTCTGATTCAAGTCATGGCCACAACAAATGAAATCTGTGCAGGCTTCCATTTATCTGGAAATGATAGTACCTCGTCTCAAGCATGCACCAAAAAGTCTTTTAAGCCTTCTTTGGCTCTGCACCATGGGATGCTAGTGGGATCCTATTCAGGGAACACGCAAGAACACATGAAATGTGAGGGAGTTCATGCCCTCTGGGCAACCCTCTACTTATAGGGGATGGAGGATGATCAATAAATGCTTCCCCCGACCCAGTTCTAAGGTGGAGCTTTCTTTGAGACACAGCAGTATATTTGGTTTTCTCTCCTTCCTAGTTTCAATCTCTGTGGGCCCTTACTCTGTTCCCTTAGACCATATTTCAACAAACTACTTGCTCTTAAGTCTTTGACTCAGGTTCTGCCTTCAGTTTTAGAAGCATACCTTCTTCCTCTTGTTTCATTTAAACATCTTCCTCCCTTTTCTGATTTTGGTACCAGCCAAAATCTCTGCCCAGACTATCTCATCTGTCCATAGAAGGCTTATGAAAGTATATTCTCCAAATAGAGGAATGTCTTTCCCAGAGCAAAATTCAAGTCTTTCTGTTTCTTTATTTGCTGGCCAATTTTCCTTAACCTATAACTATGCTCAATTTAGTCCTATCTAATACACCCATAGACAGATACACTCCCATCCACATAAAGTCTAAAACAAAACAAAGTCACAGAGGACACGAAAACTATTCACTTGCATTTGTATCTCTTTTCTTCTCAAAGTAAAAGCTGATATTTATTGAGTGCTTATCATATGCCAGGTGCTATTTTAGCAAATTGCTGGCAACATCTCATTTTCAAAAATTCTAGTAGGTACTATTACTATCACAAAGGTAAAGACAAAAAGCTGTGGTTCCTTGATGCTAATTGGCTTTCTCAAGGTCCAATCTTAAATATCTGAGCAGAGATTAAGACCAAGGCCTCTCTGTCTCTGAAGTATGCATATTCATCTAGCACGCCAATGTTGTCTTAAGAACCTAAGTTACTGTTTTCAACTCCTCCCCTTTCAATGTCTTTTCAATTATCAGCAATGGCTTTCTCTTGAAACAGTATTTTCTAGGGTCACCAATATTGTCCTAATATGCAAAATCCAATGGATGCTACTCATCTTAATCTTAGACGTCTGTAGTGGTTGATAAAGTTGATTAGTCTTTCTTATCCTTCTGAATTTTTCCTGACTTTTGTCCCTTGCTGTTTGTTCATGATCTCTTTCATAGGTCTTTCTTTTTCCCCCAAAGTTTTACCAGATTTTTTCACAACCAATTTGTATAAAATTTACATAATCACTGTCACCTAAAGTTATTTTTTCTCTTTTAGTTTAGCCATCTCGTTGCAAACAGTGGAAACTTGGAATCTTTCATTGAGTTCAGTAGAAAGTTTGCTTCAGACTGTTCATTTTCCCAAATATCATCAATTTCAGGGGGATGAGGATGGAAGTCCTTAAAGAAACCTTAGCTCAAAGTCTTAATTGCAAGAGCTAGGGTGTAAGTGTACACTTCATGCTCAGTGAGATACAGGAATGACTTCAATGGAGTATGACTAGATGTTTTAGACCTCCTCTACAGATGATTTTGAAAATACAATTATTCTGGAGGTTGAGGAAAAGTCCTTTCAGAGAGAAGGGGAGCTTTCTGTTAGCCTCTGATTATATGCTGCTATTACCCTTTTTACTAAATAATGGTCTTTTTTATTAAAATATTTTTTCATGATCTATTGCCACCTAAAAGCTTTGAACTGTGAATATATATATAAAATCTGTTCTGACTTGCCTCAGCCTTAGGACTAATCTTAATAGAATATGCAGCACTATTTATTTGCAAGCTGATTATGAAACTTGTTTTCATTTAATCTCTTCTTGATTTATTAACCTCATTTAGAATTTTAGAGTTTTAGATCCTTTGCAACTGATTAAAACAAAGTGTTGCTGTCCTTCCAAGAATAGAAACTATTTCTTCCTTCTGTTCCATGTGGAAGTCAGTTTTTCAAGACCAGGTTTGTCTTTGATACCTTTGTGGTGTGAACAGTTGTACTTTGTCAACTGCTAAGATAATCGTTTGGAGGTGAAGATAATGAAGCTAGTCACAGGTTTCCTTTCTGTATTTATCAGCCTTGTCTACTAATAAAATGGTAGTTAAAAAAAACAGTTAAAAAAAAAAAGAAATCATGCCATCTAAGAAGAAAAACATATCTATAGACTCTCCTGAATAAAATCAAATGAAACAGTTATTTGGATGGCAGAATTTTTTCAAATGCTGTGTCTGACCTCTTCGTGGGGCACTTCAGTCTACATGGTAACACATGGACCATGTGACTAGGTCCCCTGAGTCTTCTCTATGTGGCCCCACTGAAGATATGCTTGGATTCTAATGTAGACTTTTATTGCTCTACATGTTCTTTGTATTATATCTACTATAAAAGATATCATGCATACCTGAATATTAATATTGTTAGGATTAATATGTTTAAAAGAATAAAACTGAACGCTTACTGGCTCAATGATATGCTAGCACTTATTTCATTGGTATTTCTTTTAAAAAAATCAGTGATTGCCCTATGAATGAACCTAAGAGTATCAGAATGAGATGATTGAAATTATATTCATATTCATAGTCTTACTGAACCAACACTGAGAATTTGGTTCTTATTTTACCTACTATACTCATTTCATACTGCATTGTTATTTTCAAATATCATTCCCATAAAAGAGTTGTTGGCTTTTAAATCTTTTTTCTGCTCATAAAGGAAAAAAAACCAAAAGCTTAGATGGCCAATATTTTTTAAATTGCAGACCAGAAATATATTTAAGCAAAGATCATTTAGTCTGACTCTATAAGAAAAATTAAGGACTTAAATTGTTAAATTTTTCTGTTGACTACCTAATCAATATCTTGTGCTTTAGTTGTGGAAGGAAAAGACTCATTTTATCTTTGTTTGGTAAATGTTTTAAAATGCAATGTCCATATACACAGTTTGGTTCTTCAATTGCTTTCCCTCCACACTGATAAACTATCTAACCCTACTTAATGGCCTCTCCTGGAGCACCTCATGATTCAGAGTCTTCCAGCCGTGACAAATCAAAAGGAACCTATGAATTCTTTGAGGTTTTATTAATATTTGAAAAAATGTTAAAAATTCAATTCTGTTTTGATTTGCATTAATCTTCACAACCTTTTATGTATCAAATAACAGATAAAAGTTACCAGGCCATCTTTTCACTGAATGTGTCATGAAAGACCTTTAGTCTTTTCTTTTTTTATGTATATATTCTTTGCCATTTTCACTAAGCTACTTGGGCTTTTATTTTTGGAAACCTAATTTATATAAAAACAAGTTTAGGTGGAGTTCACCAAAAGTATGAGCTCACTAACCAGCATGGTTCTGGTCAGGTAAAGCCATAGCCAGAACCCTCATGACTAAGCTTAAAGAAATATATGTGTTTATATACATATATATAATTTTCCTTTTTATAATTTTTATATATTTATAATTTATATATTATAGTACTAGAACAACTTCGGAAGGCATTTGGCCCAACCTGCTCATTTTACAGATGAAAAAATGAGGCAGAGTTAAGTGTCTTGTCAAAAACCAGCTAGTTAATAGAATATTCAGAACAAAAATTCAGCTTCTTTTACCCTCTCTAGAAAACTGACTAACCTTGTCACTTTGAGACAGATTTTTATGTTTAGAAAAATTCTATTTTGCCCACCTTTGTAAATTTGTTAACTCAGCTTCCACATTAATTCTCATAAAGGGTCGTGAGACCCTTAGAAACAAAAGCTATTCATACTGCACAGGATGTCTCCAGAATATTCCACAAGACATTCTACCTTTAGTAAAATTAGAAGAATAGGGTGTTTCCTAATTGTGAGGAAAATTTGGAGCTGCCCTTGCCCCACTGAAAGGAATGGACATCCTGTTAATTTTATATTACCACTTTAGCCTAAAACTTTTAGCATAGAAGAGTGGTGTGGTTATTTGGCTTTCCTCCCTCAAATTCATCAGTAGGACATAAATCTCTTCTGAATACTTCATACTTTCTTCCCATTCTTTAACTTTTGGAGCCAACTTTCCATTTAATCTATTATTCCTGGCCCCTAGACATGGTAATTAACCTCAGAGATGGAATTTAGTCAAAAATGCACTCTGCAAACAACGTTACATTAGAAAAATTTTAATTGTGTTCAGCAACATTTCTTAATTTAATCTGAAAGGTTACAGTATCTTCCATATCAATCAATAACCATTTAATTACTGGAGGAAGGTTAAAATGATTTTCTTTGACTTACTAGCTTGGCATAAGTCTATGCTTTTGGCCATTAATTCACCTTGTAAAGTCTTCGGCTTGAATTCCTCTGGGCTCTGAGAGAGTGGGACATCTTTTAAGAAGTAGGTCATTTTATTAAATGATAAGTTGTAAGGCAGACTCAAAAACAGTTTCTCTCTTTGAGGAGCATTAGACCTAAGATAGTGGAGCTTTATTATTATGTGTAATACTTGGAATGAGAAGATCTACAACTCAGGTGCAAGACTATGGGATTAATCATCTCTCTCTCACGGAAGAGCCAATATATTGAATGACTTGAGACTGTTGCTGTTAGAATTCAATATCCAATTGATTTTATATTTGGGTTCTCTATTCTGTTCACTGGTCTATGTATCCATTTTTATGCCAATAACATGCTGTTTTAGTTACTATATCCTTGTAGTATAGCTTTAAGACTGGTGAAGTGAAGCCTCCAGATTTGTTCCTTTTACTTAAGGTTGCTTTGGCTATTTGGTCTCTTTTCTGATTCCCGACGAAACATAGAGTTGTTTTTTTTTTCTACATCTGATCTTTGACAAAGCAGACAACAATATACACAGGGGAAAAGAATTCAATAAATGGCACTGGGAAAACAATAAATAGCCACATATAGAAGACTGAAAAAGGATCTAACATGACAAAATAGGATCTAACATGAAGAAACAGGATCCAACATGAGAAAAATGACTCATCATGTACAGGCAGTGCATTGATCCAGCAATTCCACCACTAGTTATTTACCTGAAGGAAAAAAAAGACAGCTGCACTCAAATGTTTATAGCAACACAATTTACAATTACAAAGATGTGGAAACAACCTAAATGCCCATCAGTATATGAGTGGATTAATAAAATGTGGTATATGTAAATGATGGAGTATAACTCAGCCATAAAAAATGGTTAACTAATACCTTCTGTAACAACCTGGATGGAACTGGAGACCATCTTCCTAAGTGAAGTATCGTAAGAATGGAAAAACAAACACCACATGTACTCACTATTAAACTGGAACTAAATGATCATACAACACATACATATGGTAGTAAGATTCAATAGAAATCAAGCAGGTAGGGAGTGTGAAACACATATAGGTACAACACACAATATCTGGGTGATGGAAACATTTACAGATTAGACTCAAACTGTATAAAAGTAATTCATGTAACCAAAACATTTGTACCCCCATAATATTCTGAAAGAAAAATGAATAAATTTTAAAAAGTATTTCTAGGAACCAAAGTATTTTTAAAAATCTAACATTTTTAAAAGAATGTTTCAGAGCAAGATCATGAGAAATCAAGTTTTTAAGATTAAGCATGAGTTTCAAGTCAACAGCAAATATAAGGTCATGCACATTTACCAAAAGTTGAACTTATATTTGAGAAAAATATTTTGAGTATAAATTTCATTTAAAAATATCTTTTGGATATTTTGTATGACATTCATACGGTACAAAAAATAGCATAACATGATTATCATTGAAAAGCTTATAAGCTATTGGAAAGATTATATATACATATATGCATATGTATATATATATCACAATACAACACTACAATATTACTTGAAGTAACAGTGTTATTTTATTTTCTGTTAGAATGTGTCTTGATAGAAGTGGGAGAGAATTCCATTTGATCAGAGGTTTTATTTTTCATTTTAAAAATTTATTTCTAATTATTATGGTCAGTGTTTATAAGGTAAATGTGATGTTTTGATATAAGCATACAAAGCGAATTAATGAAAAAATTGAACAGAGACATTAATAGACACACTAATTAATGTGGAGGAGACAGATTCCACAGATCAAATTCAGTCAAGTTACTGAAACAAACAAAAATAAGACTGCAGAATTACCATAATGTACTATGTAAAATGTCTAGTTTTCAACAAAAAGTTATTAGCTATTCAAAGTGTATTAGTCAAAGTTCTCCAGATAAGCAGAACCAACAGGATGCATAAATATAAAGAGAGATTTATTTTTAAAGAATTGGTTCACATGATTATGGAGCCCTAGTGAATCCAAAATGTGATGGGGGAGGCTGGCAGGCCGAAGACTCAGGGAAGAGTTGTGGTTCAAGTGCAAAGGCAGTCTGCTAGTAGAATTATTCTTTCTCAGGGAGATCATCTTTGCTCTATTAAGGTCTTTGACAGAGTAGATGAAGCCCACCCACATTATGGAAGGTAAACTGCTTTACTCAAAGTTCACTGAAATAATTTCAATCTCATCTATAAAACACCTTTACATAAATATCCAGAATATTTGACAAAATATCCAAGCTCTATGGCCCAGCAAATTTACATATAAAATTAATATTCAGACAAATTACAGAAAAGTATAACCTATATTCAGGAAATAAAAACCAGTCTATATAAATTCTTTCAGGGTGGACTGATGGTAAATTTAGCAGTCAAAATTTCATAACAAAAATTACACATATAACCAAAGAATTAAAGAAAATCATTAAACAAACATATCAATGATAATGACTCATTAAATAGAGAATATCAATAAATGGAAACTACAGGAAAAAAACAAAAATTGTGGAGGTGAAAAATGAAATTTTACTAAATAGGATCAATAGCAGATTTTATACAGCAAGGGGAAGAATTAGTGAACTGGAAGACAGATCGATGGGAAACATCTAATCTTAAATACTGAGAAATAAGTGATGAAAGAATATGAACAAAGTCATGCTGACCTGTAGACAGTATTAGATATATGAAAATATGTTTAAGGGAGTCCCAAGAGAAAGATGTGTAAGGGAAATGGGAGCATAAAAAAATTAAGAGAAATAATTCAAACTTCATAAATTTGATTTGAAAAAATTAATCAACAGACCCAAGTAGTTTAACAAATTCCAAGTAGGATAAAGCAAATAGATCTGCACCTAAACACACCGTAGTTATTAACTATTGAAAACCAAAAAAAAAATAAAATAAAATAAAGAAAAGACTTTTGAAAGTAACAAGCAAAAAGTGACTTATCATGTCCAGGGAGCAACGGTATAAACTGCTGACTTCCCATTTGAAACATTGGGAAATATTAGGCATTGAAATCACATATTAGAAGTACTGAAAGAAAAAAAAAATCTGTTAGTCAAGAATATTCTGGAATGGAAAGCACAATAACTAAAATAAAATTTCACTAAGTAGAAACAACAGCAGAGTTTATATAACAAGAGAAAGAATCAGTGAATTGGAAGATAGATCAGTAAGAATTAAGTGAAGCTATTCTTCAAAAATGGATATGAAAAGAATATATTCCCAGATCAATAAAAGCTAAGATAATTCATTGTTAACAGCACTGAAAGGATGAAAGGAAAGGATTTAGTGATCCAAATCCATAAGAAGAAAGAAAGAACACAAAAAAATGGGAAATATGTGGATAAACATAAAACATTAAGTAATATGTGTTTTCTAACTTCATTCCTGGGAAAAAGCTATATGTTAGACTAGCACAAAGTAAGGGGGAAGAAATGAAGGTATGACGGAGTCAAACTGCTATATTAAATTGGATTTAAGGAGTTTTAGCATGAGGTAGATTTTGATAAATTCTGCCTTTTAATCCCTGGAGCAACTTCTAAGAAATAACTTTTAAATGTACCATTTAAAAAATTAAAAGAAGAACTAAAATGGTGCATTGAAAAATGTTCAATACAAAAGAAATAAAAAGAATAAAGGAACAAAATGTCATAAAACTTAGAGAAAATGAATAGCAAAATGGCAGACATAAATCTACCATATGAATGCCATTAAATGTAAATAGAATTAAAAATTCCTATCAAAAGACAGATACTGTCAAACAAACTAGACAGAAAAAGCAAAGTCCAATGCTATGTCTACAAGTGACACAGTTTACATTCAGACACATAAACAGTTCAAAAGCAAAGGGATAAAAATATATATATTTTCAAATTATAGTCGTAAGAGAAATGTAATAGCTATATTAGTATTAGAAAATAACAAAGCCCAAAAATATATGAAGCAAAATCAAATAGAATTCAAAGAAGAAATAGGTGATTCATTAATTATAGGTGGAGATTTTAGTACCTCACTCTCAATAATTGCTAGAAATACTAGATGGAAAATAAGCAAAGATATAGAAGGGTTAAACAATATTAACTTGACCTAATTGACATTTATAAAATACTTCACCTAAAAATAGCAAAATATACATTATTTTCAAGATCACAGAGAACATTCTCCCTAGAAACTACAGGCTGAATCATAGAAAAAGTTTCAATAAATTTAAAATTATTGAAACAATTCAAATTTAATATATTCTCTAACCATAAAGAAATTGAACTAGAAATAAAAAAAAAGATGTGGAAATATCTCACACTATTTAGAAATTATATTATTTGTTGCTAAAGATACCATAAGTCAAAGAAGAAATCACAAGATAAATTTAGAAAACATTTTGAACTACATAGAAATGAAAATACAGCATATTAAAATTTATGGGGTACAAGTTAAAGCAGTGCTTAGAGGAAAACTGCTTAGAGGCAAATTCATATCTCAATGGCCTATGTTAGAAAAGACAAGTCTTAAATCAATAATCAAGTTACAAACTCAAAAAAATTGAGAAAGAAGAGCAACTAAACCCAAAGTATGCAGAAGGAAGGATATAATAAAGACCATGGTGAAGTCAATGAAATAGAAATCAGAGAAACAGAAGAGAAAATCAATGGCACCTCATTTATTCTTTGAAAAAAAAATCAATGAAATTGAAAAATTTTAGCTTGACAAAAGAAACAGAATGACCAAATGACAAAAATCAAGGGTAAAATAGGAGACATCCCTTCTGACCTAGAGAAATTAAAAGAATTATGAGGGAATGTCATGAATATCTTTATGTGGACAAGTTGGTCAACTTAGATAAAACAGACAAATGCCTAGAAAGACACAAATTACCAAAACTAACTCAAGAGGAAATAGAAAATCTGCAAATATTTAAAAGAGATTTAAAAAAAAAAAAACAAACCTGAGTTTTTGAAGCAATTGAAGTTTTTGAGTAATTGAAGATCTCCCAGCAAAGAAAACTCCAGATCTAAAGGGTGTCATAGGTGAATTATCTAATATTAAAGAAAAAATAATATTAATCCTACCCAAACTCTTTCAGAAAATAAAGAAAAAGGAAACACTTTCCAAATCATCTACAAGTCTAATATCCCTCTTATGCTAAAGCCATACACAAACATATCACTAGTATAGGCCAATATTCTTCATGAATACAGATGCGGAAAAAAAAACACCCTTAATAAATTTAAAAAAAACCCATTCCAGCAACATATAAAATGGATTATACATGATGTCATAGTGGGGCTTATCCCAGGAAGGCAAGATTAATTTATCATCCCAAACCAACCAATGTGATACATGATATTAATAAAGGACAGAAAAAATACATTTGACAAAATTCGCCACCTATTTATGATCAAAAACTCTCAAAAATCTTAGAAGGGAACATCCTCAACCTGGCAAATAAATAAACACAATGTGGTACATTCACACAATGGGATACTGTTCAGTAATAAAAAGGAAGGGACTACTACTGATCCATGGGTGAGCCATAAAACATGCTAAGTGAAGGAAACCAGATACTTCTGAAGTAAACAGGAACTTAAGTAATATTCTATTTAGTTCAAGTCTCTGAATGAAAGTAACACAGGCATAGAAAGTAACATAGGCTGAAAACCTTTGCATGTTCTGTCCCATTCAAGTGGAGCTACGTCAACCAGTATGTTTTCAGTTGTTTGCTGATTATGGAGCGTTTCCATCTAATATCAGGGATTCTCAGTAAATATTCATATTCTCTGGGCGCTAGTTTCAATTGATCTTTAGCTTCTTCAGCAATAACTTCTCACTTAAATTAAATTTTGAGAGTTCAGGTTTCTTGTTTCCTCTGCTCTCTGTATCTTTAAAAGTTTCACTTTTTTTTTTTTTTTTTAATAGAGGTGCTTGGTTGGGTAACAGGCAACAGATTCATTCTAATTCACGTCACCACCAATTGTTCTGTCAACCCACGGCCTAACAAAAATTAACAATAAGACTGATTCTGATACTTGATTAACAGGTGCCTCTCCTTAGTGAGCCAGGCAACCATCAACAGGAGACCTGCTTCAGTCTCCTGGGAAAGTGTGAACATGACAGTAAACAGCCGACATCAAAGACATTTCAATTCTGCAACAAGCCTTTCTGTTTCGGGTAAGTGATATACACCCAAACAAAACATTAATCAGAAGATTCATTTCATCTCCCTAGGGAATCTGAGCTATAGCAGACTAATCCTGCTCTCTCAGTGTGATTTTGAACAAGAAAAGTGTTCCTTTAAGGAAATATAGAGGCTGAAATAAGCATCTTACATTTAGTATGGATTTCATGGTAATAAAGAGTCTTGCAGCAAGTAAATATTTAAACATTGTAAAATCTGAACGCCTATTTTTAATTAGGCCCATCAACTTGGGGCTATATTTGTGTTCATCTCTGTCTGGCTGGTTTCAGTTAATGTAAACTTGAGAATGGTAGAATATTGAGCATTTACATTGTCTACATAAGGACTCTTTGACCTGTTTGAGTGTAGAAGTTTGTCTAGTCATTTGTTTTCCATGATATCTTAAAATATAAAGTAAAAAAAGAGAGACTGGCAGTAAAGTCTGAAAGTGGGACATGCAAAAATGACAGTATTTGCCTTCCAAGGATGAGGAGAAGCCCACTATTGTAGTAGTTTTGACCTATTAAACACATTTGTTTGGAAATGTCAATGATTTGTTGTAATATACATGGAGGCCACGTACAAATTGACAGAGGATGGCCCTTTGGTCTGTATGTTCATCCTAATGTTACCCATGCAGAAACAATGAATGCAAGTCACCCTATCTCCTGTCCTTCATTAATGCCCCTGCTGTTACTGCTGGGCATATCCTTGATGTATATGGCATAGGCCCTAAGGAGGATGTGTACTGAGTTGTTATGATTTGGCCATATTCTTTCCTGAATCTCATATAGGAGTAAAAGGTAGTGTTTAGAGTGTCTGTGTTTTTCCTAGGCCTGCTTAAATTCTAACAACCCATGAAAAAATTAAAGCCTTAAACCTGAGTTCATTTTCCTGCTTTGCTAAAGATGATAATCTTGTTATAAGTGCTATTTAAAATTTTAATATTTGAGCTAAAGTAGCACATAGGAAGTAGATTTTTTTAAAGATGAGATGCTATTTGTAATTTAAAAGTGAATGAACATATTTTGCTCTAAATCTTGAAGCATATTTAAATCTGAAGTTGATCAAATATGGAAACACTAATAAATTGCCTTTGGAAATCATATGTTCATAGAAACCTAATAATGAGAGGTGTCTTACAAGATAATCTCTTAAAAAGCTAATAAATACCTTTTTTAAAAAACAAAAATCTTTATGGAGAGGTAAAATCTCATTTTTCTTTCAGTGACTATATTGTCTTCCTTTACAACTATTTTTATAATGAAGGCATTCTTTTCATTCGATAGCAAAGTCCTTTACTGAGGATATACTTTAGCATCTTGGTGCCTTCCTCTTTTTGAAACTAGGGTTCTAAGAAACTAAACAAGGGATCAAGAAATAAGCTATATTTTTTGTTTATTTGTTTTGTTGTACTGAAAAGGAATATATGGCAGGAAAGGAAAAAGTAATCTCTTCAATTTTTGCTTACCAAGGAAGATAGGCTCAGTGCTTATGAAAAACCTTTACCCTATGAATGTGTTCTAAATATTAAATATATTTTATTTATATATTTTCAATTTATGTGTGAATTAATTGCCTTTTTATTGATAAATCAAGACAACATTTTTACTTAATATTTATTATCTTTAGTATAATAGGAAGTTGACTACTGAAGTCTATGGTATAATGCTTTTCTTTTATGAGCAATGTAAGCTTCTGAAAAATGAAATTTATCATTATTATTATTTTACTAGCTAATGTCATGTATACCCATAAAGTAGTGATTCTCTTATATTGAGAGCTAGAGCAAGTCACTCCTTAGAATGTAGTGGTCAAGTTTAATTTTTATAGATAAAAGTTTTTGATGAGGATTTTTAAATAATTCAGAACAAACAGGAGAAGATATAAAAGGTTTGTTAATCAGATTTTAAGGAAACACAGAGTAACCTGTATGTTTTAACTTGCGAAGTAGAGAGCTAAGGGGGGACTTAATTGTCTTTTCACCATTCCAAAACAACTGATTCTGTGATATACAAACTGAGCTAAATCAGTTGTGTGATTGAATTCAGTTAATCAAAATGATTAATCTTGTAACTACTCATAGATAATCCTAAAATGGTTTAAAAGACCATGAAAAGAAGTAGGATTCCTATTTACACTGAGAACAAAAATTGGAGGACTAATTTTTCTGTAATACTATAGGGGAATTAGAATGAACAGATTATTCAAGATTTGGCTAGGTATTGGGTGACACATTATATAAACACCTGAATCACCTGATTTTGACGAAGGGGTTTAACAAATATACAAGACATTCTTCATGCCAGATTCATAACACTTTAAGTCTTCATCCCATTTGACTTTGAAAATATTTTTTTTCCTACTAGGATTTCCCTCCTAATTATTCCTGGAACCTCCTCAGGCATGTTTACAAACTCATACCATTCTTCTGTAGATACTAATCCTGGTTCTGGCTCTGGACTCCTCTGGACTCCTGACCCCACTCACTGTCTTTGGCCACCCTGATACACTACAGGCTGCTTCTCTCTCCTGTATGGTTTTGTTCTCAATATGGATCAGGCCCTTCCTTTAATTCCCTACAGACCACCTTGAGGAGGCTGTAACTCTTAGTAAGACTTTTTAAAAATAGGTTTAAGACATAAAAAGAGAAGAACTACCAGAGAATCATTTACAATGACTCCACAATGCACTTATTGTGTCAATATCTGACTTTCCCCTCTGGCTTTTGACCTCTAACTGAGAAGAGTTTCTCTCCAACTCCCAGCAACACTGGAGCACCAGCTCAGGGTCTGTGCCTACTAGACCCCTAAGACTCAGGGAGATTTTCCTACCTCATATCTAGCTAAGCTGACCATCTCGAACTTTGGTGCTGATCTTTTCTGAGGTAGTTTCAAAGTAGATCTTTATTTTCATTTTTCTGGTGAAATCACAACCTTACCCATAGATCCTGTGACCTCAAAACTGAATGAAACAATAGTTAGACATTAGTATATACATATATATATATATGTGTGTGTATTTGCAACATACCTGAAAAAAATTCTAGAACAAAAATGCATTCAAAGTAATACATTTCTAAATACTGTTCTGTAACATTAAGTAAATATTTGGGGGTTTTGATTGCTCCACAATAAATAAATAAATAATAAATAAATAAATAAATAAAAATTTCACATCTTTATAACAGTCATTCCACTTGAAGAAATAATTTTGAAGAGATAATTAAATATATGAAAAGGATATGTGTGAGTGTATGTGTGTGTGTATGTCGCCTGCCAGA
This sequence comes from Microcebus murinus, assembly GCF_040939455.1. Lineage (NCBI taxonomy): Eukaryota > Metazoa > Chordata > Mammalia > Primates > Cheirogaleidae > Microcebus > Microcebus murinus. Next base: position 67,304,087 of record NC_134109.1, read on the forward strand.
AGTGGTGACTCACACCTGTAATATTAACACTTTGGGAGGCTGAAAAGGGAAGACTACTTGAGGCCAGGAGTTCAAGACCAGCCCAAGCAACAGCCTGTGTATACACCTACACACACACAAGTATGTACTGTCATGGATAACACTTTTTAACAGTCAAACAAAAATTGAAGTAACCTAAATATTCAACAAGATTTACCTTTATACATTACAGTGTCTCCAGCTTATAATGTTATACATATTTTTAAATTATTTTTCAAAAATGTTTAGACATCTTAGGTAATGCTTTCACAGTGACATAAATTGAGGTCCCAAATACAAAATCATATAAATGGAAGAATAGGCTTGGAAATTTATAAAAATATAGTTAGAAGTAGCTATATCTGTATGGTGGAATTTGGGTTTTTTGTTTCCTCTTAGTAGGTTTCAATATTTGAGCAATAAACATGTATTAGTTTTCTGGTCAGAAAAAAATACATATTTAAAAATATTTCCTCCATTAAGTGAAATAGTAAGCAAGTAATTTCATCTATGATAACATGTATCATTTTAGGTAAGGAGCACTGATAAACTGCTTTTAAGTCCTAGTTCTGCCTGCAGACCAGCGGCTCCATGTGCCATGCTGAGATCCACACCCCCACTGACCTGTGTGCTAGTGCTTGGCCAAGTACCCCAGCCCCACATGTCAGCCAGCAGGCCACACCTCCACAGCATATAGGCACACCATTCCTATGATCCAGCTTTTCGCCATGGACCCACTAGCTACAAGCTACCTTTCATCACATATTGCCATTACACCTAGACCTGGATGGAGTGAACACCTACAGCCCTGACACCTGTAGCCACTGCCCAGAGAGCCTCCCAAACCAGCCACTACCATCACCATGAGGAGACCCAGGTAGAGCAATCTCCCACAACACCTGCCTCTATGGAGAGGGACTTACCAGCCCCCTGCCCAAGTTTCCAACAGCAGCCTAGGGACCAACCTCTCCATGCAAAGACCCACCAGCTCCAACTTGGGCTCTGACAACTTCAGGGGGAATGGGACAACATAGAACAGTCATGTTACAAGATTGCAGTGCATCTACCTCTCTCTTAACAGATCAATCTTCTGGAATAGGACACAAAAGTGGAGCCTAAGGACTTCTCCTTCTTCTCACAAAACAGGAGAGTTTCTAGCAAAGGAGAATAGGAGCACTGCAAACCTATCTGCCCTGAACTGAGAAAAGAGACTTCAGACGAGAAGAAACCACTAAATGAACTTTGGCACCATGAAAAAACAAGCTAATTTGACACCCCCAAATAATCACAATAGACCTGCAGTAACAGATCTCAACCTAAAGGAAATTGTTGAAATGTCAGAAATAGAATTCAGAATATGGGTGGCAAATAAGATAAATGGAATTGAAGAGAAAGTTAAAAGCCAATACGAAGAAGCTGAAAAAATATTTCAGGGCATGAATTGAAAAAATGAAAAAGTCTCTGAAAAGATAAGACAACATAATAAAGAATATATCAGAACTTAAAGAAATAAAAGAGGCATGCAGGAAACTTCAAAATACATCAGAAGCTTCAACAACTGACTAGATCAAGCAGAAGGAAGAATTTCAGAGCATGAAGACAAGGCTTTCAAATGAACCCATTCAGAAGATAGAGAAAAAAGAATTAAGAAGATTTAAAAAATCACTCAGAGAAATATACTATATGAAGCAAACCAATATAAGAATTAAAGGTATCCTTGAAGGAGAAGAAAGAGTAATAATAAACCTCTTCTAGGGAATTATCAAGAGAAACCTCCCTGGTATCACCAGAGATTCTGACAACCAGATATAAGATGGTCATTGAACACCACTAAGATTCATAACAAATAAGTCATAACCAACACACATAGTCATCAACCTGGCCAAGGTCAAAAGAAAGGAGAAAATTCTACAACCTTTAAGATGAAAGCAACAACTAATGTACAAAGGAAAGCCTTTATAGGCTAACAGAAGACTTCACAGCAGAAACCTACAAGGCCAGAAGGGATGGGAGCCCTATTTTTAATATTCTTAGATAGAACAATTGCCACCCAAGAATTCTGTATTCTGGAAAACATAGTTTCATAAATGATGGAGAAATAAAGACTTTTCCAGACAAGCAAACACTAAAGAAATTTGTCACTATCAGACCTGAATTTTCTCCCTTAAGTGGAATAGAGTGAACAAGTAATTTTAGGAAATGCCCAACAGTGTACAGTACATGGAACATCGCAATAGATATCTAACAGTGTAAAAACACTTGAAAATTAAAGCTCACCACTCTTATAATATAATAATACAAGAAGGAAAACAAACAAGGTATCATTCAAGATGATGAAAAGTACCCCACATATCAATATTAACACTGAATATGAATGGTCTTAATGCTCTAATTGAAAGACACAGACTGGCTGAATGGATGAAAAATTGTTGCCAAAGTATATGTTGTCTCCATGAAACCCATTTAACTTGCAAGGATACATACAGACTCAGGGTAAAAAGATGGAAACAAATATTCCATGCAAATGGAAATGAAAAGCAAGCTGACAATAAAATTGACTTTGAATCAACAATGGTGAAAAAAAAGACAAAGGTGGTCAATACACAATGATAAAAGGGACAATTCAGCAAGATATATAACAATCCTAAATGTATATGCACCTAACAGAGGAGTCCTCAGATACATAAAGCAAATTCTACTAGAGTAAAGCAAATAAATGCACAGTAACAACATAATAATGGGGGACTTCAACACCCCAGTGATAAAACTGGACAGATCATTCAAGCAAAAGATCAACAAAAAAAATTACACTTAAACAAAACTCTAGAACAAATGGACTTTACAGACATTTAAAGACAACACTACCTGAAAACTACAGAATATATATTCTTCTCATCAGTACAGAGGACATTTTCTAAGAATGATCATACCCTAGACCACAAAACAAGTCTCAGCAAATTTAGCAAAATCAAAATCATACCATATATCTTCTCAGACCACAGTGAAATAAAAATAGAAATCAATTCTAAAAGAAACACTTAAATCTAAACAAAGTCTTGGAAATTAAACAACTTCATGCTGAATAATCTTTGGGTTAATGATCAAATTAATTTGGAAATGAAAACATTCCTGAAAGTGAATGACAAAGGGGACACAAGCTTTCAAAATCTATGGGCTACAACAAAAGCAGCCCCAAGGGGAAAGTTCATAGCCTTAAATGCCTACATAAAAAAGACAGAAAGATCACAAATTAACAACCTAATGGCCCATCTTAAGGAATTAGAAAAAGAAGAACAAATCAAATCCAAAGCCAGCAGAAGAAAAGAAATAAGAAAGCTCAGAGCAGAATGAAATGAAATGGAAACGGCAACAATAAAAAAATAGAAAGGATCAATGAAACAAAAAATCGGTTATTTGAAAAGTTGAAATCAATAGACTACTAGCTAGATTAACCAGAAATAAGCTCAATCAGAAATGAAGAAGGAGACATTACAACTGATACCACAGAAATAGAAAACATCAGCCATGAATACTACAAAAACCTCTAACAAACAAACTAGAAAATCTAGAGGAAATGCACATTTTTTAGAAACAAAAACCTCCCAAGCCTGAATTGGGAAGAAAAGAAACCCTGAACAGACCAATAATGAGCAGTGAGATTAAAGCAATAATAATAATTTTTTAAAAACCCTCCTAAAAAAAATGTCCCAGACCAGACGAGTTTATAGCAGAATTCTACCCAATCTATAACGAAGAACTGGCACCTATCCTATAGAAATTATTCCATAACATCCAAAAGGAAGGAATCCTCCCTAACTGATTCTATGAAGCCATTATTACCCTGATACCAAATCCAGTAAAAGACACAACAAAAAAAGAAAACTACTGATCAATATCCCTAATAAACATAAATTCAAAATCTTCAACAAAATACTAGCAAATTGAATTCAACAGCACATCAAAAAGACAATCCACCCTTATCAAGTGGATTTCATCCCAGGGATGCAAGGATGGTTTAATATACACAAATCAATAAACTTGATTCACCACATAAATAGAAACAAAAACAAAGACCACATGATCATCTCAATAGATGCAGAAAAAGCATTGAATAAAACCAAGCACCAGGCCGGGCGCTGTGGCTCACGCCTGTAATCCTAGCTCTTGGGAGGCCGAGGCGGGCGGATTGCTCAAGGTCAGGAGTTCAAAATCAGCCTGAGCAAGAGCGAGACCCCGTCTCTACTATATATAGAAAGAAATTAATTGGCCAACTGATATATATATAAAAAATTAGCCGGGCATGGTGGCGCATGCCTGTAGTCCCAGCTACTCGGGAGGCTGAGGCAGGAGGATCGCTTGAGCCCAGGAGTTTGAGGTTGCTGTGAGCTAGGCTGACGCCACGGCACTCACTCTAGCCTGGACAACAAAGTGAGACTCTGTCTCAAAAAAAAAAAAAAAAAAAAACCAAGCACCCTTTCATGATAAAAATCATCAACAAACAAGGAACAGAAGGAACATAACTCAAAATTATAATAGCCATATATGACAAGCCTACTGCCAACATCATACTGGACAGGAAAAGTTGAAAGCATTCCACCTAAGAACTGGAAAAAGACAAGAATGCCCACTCACTCAGATTTTACCCTAAAGCTCTTGGTAAGACACTAAAGAGTTTTAGAAAAGTACATGACATGGACAAATTTGCATTTTGGAAAGATCAGTCTGTTACCATGTGGAAGACTGAGGAGTATGTGCATGGGTGGAGGGCAGTGCAAGGAGGACAGTCTGAAGGCACAGAGATAAATTATGAGGCTATGAAAATAGTCCAGGTAAGATAAATTATGGCCTGAATTGGAGAAGAGGCTGCAGGGTTAGAGAATAAAAGATATATTTAAAAATCAGAGAGAGGTACAGTCAATAAGAATTTAGAAGTTGGTTGAATATGGAAGGTAAGTGAGAAGAAAGAGATTGAAATTATTGTTTGGCCTCTATCTTGGGTCACTGATGAATGGTGTTTTGGTTTGCTTGGGCTGCCATAAGAAAATATCAGATTTGGGGGTTTGAACAACAGAAATTTATTTCTCACAGTTTTGGAAACTGGGAAAACCAAGATCAAGGTGCCAACAAGACAGGTGTCATTCTGAGGCCAATTATCTTATTTTGCAGACAGCTGCCATCTCGCTGTGTGGCCAGGTGACCTTTTCTTTGTGCCCATGCAGGCCAAAGGAGAGAACAAGCTCTGTCTCTTCTTCTAAGGGTACTAATCCTATCAAGACATCCTCTCTCTTAGGACCTCATCAAACCCAATCACCCACCAAAGGCACCATCTCCAAATACCATCACATTAGGGGTTAGGCTTTAACATATACCTTTGGAGAAAGACACAATTTAGACCATAGCAGATGATAATGTGAAAACTGTGAAGAGAAAAAAAAGGAGAAAGACAAGTTTTCTCGTAAGGCATGGAGAAAAGAGTGTAAGTTTAATTTTAGATAAAATGATGTTTAAATTCAAGTGCCTTTAGGAAGTACAGATGAAGATTTCTGGAAGAGCCTTGGTTATGAAAGTATAGAGTTTCCAAAAGGGGGAAAGCAAAAATTTATTAGGAAGTCATTTATTTATTGCTAATACACCTGTAGAGAAATGGAGCTTGTGTGACAGAAAGAGGGCCACTGAGGGATCCCTTGGGAGCACTGAGACATGGCCGCATGTGAGGGCAGAGTGAAGAAGGAGACTGAAGATAGGCAGAGAGAGGGAAGAGAAATAAAAATCTGTGTTGTTATGGAAACAAGGGATGCCATGGTCATCATCCATAGTAGAGCCAAATAAGGATTCTGCCCATTACAGGTAGGCATTATAATAGAATGCCACTGGGGAACTTTTTGCTGTGACAATGTCTCTATCTTGTAGCAAATTTCATCAGCTCTGTCCACCCCTTGTTCTGCTATGCCTAGGAATGACCTGGAATAATTTGCCTGCTCCACTAGTTCTTGCACTACAGAGAAGGACCCTGTTTTGCTCTCATTATTTAACCCAGATAGTAGAAGTCCAGGCAAAATCTGTACCTTTTCAGATGCCATCTGTGACCCATAGTTTGGTTCTTTCTGACCCAGACCACGTTCTTGAAGAAGGGCTTTTGGGACCTATGACTCCGATTCCTGACCCATTTCTCTGAGTATATCTAGTTCCCCAGTCCTTCCCTCTCTAAAGTAGATCTATCCCACTGCTTATGGAGGGAGATCCCGGCTCCTGTTTTGGTTCTTTTTGTGTTAGATGCATTTTATTTTATGATCTGCTTCTTAATTCCTCTGTTCCCTATAGTTTTTGGAGAGCATTCTTTGAACAGGGCTCCTAACTTCTTAGAATTGCTTTTTTAAGGCAATTATTGCTCATGTTTGCAAGTCCAACTTTACTTTTTTAAAGACCAGAAAGAGAAAAACAGATAAAAGAATCCACTTAAGCCCAGAGGAAGCATTCTGGAAAGAGACGCTGGCTGCCCTGTGACTATGCATTTTAAACGGGAGCCTCTCTCCTCATGATGAGAATTACCTTGGCCTGGGCTAAGCATTCCCAGTGGACTCTTTCCACTTAAGCTTTTTATTAAAAAAGTAAATTGGGATTATTGTATTCCCTCGCTTTACTTTGGAAGCAGAAATTTTAAATTAATTGTGGTCTAAACTGATAGCAAACAGAGAGGTTCTGATAGCAGCCTCGCGGCCTCTTGTTTAGCCAGCAGAGAGTTTGGTTATTGCTGCTGGGAATGGCTTGGCTGAGATATTTTTAATTTATATTTTTTCTTTCCTCTAATGAAGGATTGAATTATGACTTACTAGAAAATCCCCAATGTTGTGGAAGGAGAGACGTTGACTAACTTCCTCTGACTTACTGGAGTGGAGCTATTTATTTGGAGCTCGGTTTTAAGTTGCAGGGGTGACATTCTGAAGGATTTCTGTATTCAGGGTAGCTCTGTCCATAAAATGCCTTTAGCTCCCTTCAGGAGTCATCATTTCAGCACAGTGGGTGGTGCTGTAAAAGATAAGAAGTGCATTTCTGCACCGATTGCTTGTGTGGCACTATTGCAATGTCCACACTGGTAGGATCAATCACTATGGTTCAGTCAGGAACTCCCTTAGCCCTTTTGAACCTGCCTCTACCTTGACAAGTAAGGAAATCCCAAATGTCAGCCTCTCTATATAGCCACCACCTGCCAAGAGATCAATCCCCAATGGACAGGACAAATTTAACAATAATCTCTGTGATATAGCAATAGCCTTCTGCATGCTACGTAGTGGAACTGGGAAAAATGTGGATGTTGCACAACATAATTACTGGCCTGGAAATTTTCCTTCTGTGGGCAGATGGTAAGATCAAGAACAAAGATAGACATGTCCTTTCACAAACCAAGGGCAATGATTACACAATACACTTAGGTAACAGCCACTAGAGTAGACAGCTTTAGGTAAAAGTCAGTGATGTATATTAAAAGAACTTATTTGAATCCAGACAGCTCAAGTGAAACACCTTTCGAGAATATTGGGTCAAATCCCACTACAAACACACTGCATGAAACAGAGTGGATAGATCAGCTATGCTTATGTCCTGAAACAACTGCATCCTAGACATTTCCATATTTTAGGGAGAGAGTTTAAAAAGAAAGAGAACAGCACCCAAACTGAGAGCAGAACTCAAGCATAGTGACCTTGGAAGAACATTTACTCTGTGACTCCAGTTTTCTGAAAACCGCAAAAATATTTTTTGAAGTTACCTATTAGAGAAATCTGTCCTGGAGCTTATTTTACAGTTTCATTATTACGGTAATGCCAACCAGTATATGGTATCTCAAGGTGTATGTTTGTTTATACCTACCTCATGTATAACTGCTGCACTCCTCATCTCTTATAGCAAAGATAGAGCAATTTTCCTGAGGTTTGGATGAGACATGCTGTGGAGCACAATTAATATTTTTTTTCTAAACAGAAGGATTTTTTCAAGCACTAAGCCAAGTAACACATGGAAAATAACCCTTTATGTTTGTAGAAAACACTTCTCATTTGGTAATGCACACTGTAAGTTGAAAGATGGCATTCTGGCTTTTCCAATTGCCTCAAAAAGACATCCTGTTTCCTATTTATTGTTTCTGTTTGGCAAAGCTCAGATTCCTAAAAGAAAGAGGGAGATAATTTCCTAAAGAAATTGAATTTTCTTTCTGAATAATTAAGGCTTTTAAAGTCCAATATTTGGAAAAACTTTAACCACAAGCTTACAGAATAGGAAGATTAAGAAACGTTTTTTATATCACACAATTTAAGCCTAAAAGACAACTGAAAATTGTCTCTTTCCTTAAATTGTTTATATTATATGGTACACAAACAGGTTTGCTCTTAGAATTTCCTGCTTATTGGGTTGGACTTCTTGGTAGACAATAATTACCTATGAGAAATAATGATACCCTTCATATTGCAAATTCAAAAGTTGATTTGCCAACAAATGGCAAAGCCTTGATGATCACTGCTCTGCATGTCCAAAGATTAAGTATAAAACCAATGAAGGGGGTAGTTGTCCTTGTTGTAGTCCTAAGTGAAACAGGTATGAGTACGAGAACTGAGGGCCATAGGTCAGCCATGCTCCAAATGCCACACGAGTGATGCCACTCTGGGGAGCAGGACGTGCTGATAAGCCTATGCCTGTGTCACACTGATATCACTCAATAACTGCTGTCAGGTATGTACATTTATAAAGACACTCATAACAGTAGCCATGCTTTATGTTAATGTTTGGAATGAATTGAGCATCCTATATCCTTTCTTACCTTGTTTTATCATAAAGTATTCAGATGAGAATACCCTCCCACAAAATATGTATCTAATTCCAAGGCTTAAGAGGTAATTATATTTTACATAAGAATGTACGATTCTTCTTCAGAGCACTCTGATTTTCTTAAATGTAGTGTCTTTCTGACATCTGTATGAGAAAACCTATTGATAATGTTACAAGTTTATTTTGTTTTAATAGTGTTCTACCTAATAATACAAAGATTTTTCTGGACCCATTCGTGCATAAATGACTAGAGAGGAAATGGCTGTCAGTCATCCTGAAATATGAAGGCGAGCGATCTGGGTCACATATCATTTGGAGATGAAGATGTGTGTTGGGATCTATGCCACCGGGTGGCCTGTGTTGTCATTCTTCAGGAGTGGGAAGGAAGCATGCCTTCCTCTTCATTCCTCTCAGTCTGCAATATGGACTGAGCTCCCAGTCTTACTCTCAATTCTCCTCTCCCTTCTAGTCTTTATTTTGGATGCTGAGCTATGACCTTACATTATTGATGATATTTTAAAGATTAAAACTATATATAATGTGCCAGCTCCTACTGATCATGACATCCTCAGAAGCAGGGTGATTGCAGGAGGACAGCAAAAAAAGGTAGAGTGAGTTTCTGCCTGGGAATGTGACTTTCGAGGGAAAAATGTACATGACAAAGGAGGAAGGCCTTTTCAAAATGTAGTCGAAATATTGTCATCAAACTACTAACCTTAAATCATACTACAAAATATCTGTGACTGAGCCACTGTCTAACTGCTTGCAAATGGTTTCTCTTCCAAGAAGTAGGTAATGAGAATTTTATTCTAGAAAGTCCCTATTTCAAACAGAATTCTGTAGGAGGCGCAGGTCTCTTTATACATTATTAAATCTCTCACTGACGATTTTTTTCTCCTGAAATCTGACCTAAGGTTTTCATTGGAAACTACTGAATTCTGAGTTGATTTGGAATGCTTAACAACTTAAATGAGCTGCATCACCTTGAATTAGGTTTCATATTCCTGGTCCTGAAGTGTGTTTCCAACATCTGCAAAAGAATCAGGGACCTTTTGTCCTTTGCCATCAGCCTCACCTCACTGTGCTGTGGCTATGCTTCAATCAGCAACATGTAACAGGTTCCCTTATTTCCAGCAGGGAAAGAAGAAAATTGGAAGCTCTTTTTTTTTCTACTTCACGATTCCAACCAGAATATACAGGGAACTTAAAGAAGTTTTTGGATCGTTCTTACTCCATCATGTCCTTCGATGTTCCAGCTTATACTTGCTCTTTAGGGAATGCACTACCAGTTGCCTAAATGTAGTAGGAGAACTAAATAGCAATTTTAATAAATAGGGAAACAGATGGAGGCGAGAAGCTCTTGCAAAGTTAAAAGAATTGTGTGCTTAATAGACTAAATGCTTAATAGCAGTAATAGCTGCCAAGCCACCACATAACTCACTAATATGCATGAACCGTAACAGCAGTAAGAAAGGGACTGCTTTCAGTCTCAAGGACTTTCCTAAAAATTCAAGGTTGTAAGAACCTAACCTAGAGAATAATTACTTGTCCAGACGTGATAACAGACTCTGGCAGAGCAAAAATGACAGCTTGATTCACAGACAAATATAAGTCGGTCTTGGATGTCTGGCTTCCATTTTTCTGTGGAGAGAGAGATGTCTTTAAAAAGCTTCAGCAGTGAACATCCTGTCAGTTTAAAAGGTCAGACACTGAAGTGTATCAGAAGAGATGATGCTGCACAGACCATTGAGAGAAAAGAAAATGATTTCATTATCTTCGTTCATCTGCTATAGATTAATTCAGTCCCCATCATCGTGGCAATTAAGGCAGTTTTGTAGTCATGCCCTGACCTAGTTGAGGTGGAACAAGGTAATAAAAAACAGCACCAGGGATGAGGGCTACTATGGCTGAGTTAATATTTCTTAGGAACAAATGCAGTTAGGAACAGAGCTTGGGGTTGATACATTCAACTGCAATGGCTTAAGAAAAAAGAGCAAAAACAAAAACATCCCGTAAAAACATTTCCCTATATGTTAGAAGGTGAGATTTGCATCTTGGATACCCAGTGAGCCATACCAGGGCTTGAAAACAGTCAGGCGAAAGACATTTTCCTATTCATAGCATGTATGTGGATGGAGGGGTACAGCAATGCTCAGAGGATTTCTATCCTCCAGGTCAAACAGAGGGCTGATTTTCTGCCAACCTGAGCTTCTCAGTAGTTTAAGTGCAGCATCTAGAAAGAGGACATGACAGATCCTCCCAAACTAGCTCCATCTGATTTTGTTTGCTCAGGCACTCCAACTTCAAACCTTCATCATCGTGTTTACCTACTCTTCTAGTAGTCTGACATTGTCGCCAGTTTACATTCATTCTACTTCTACTGCCTTCATGATGTCTTCTTTATCTCTTCCCTTCTTTGCATTCCCACTTACACGATCCTCACAGAAACCCTCATTACTCCTCACTTGGACAACTATAATAGCTTTTCTAACTGGCTCCCCACCTACGCTTTCCAAACTCTAATGCATTCTACTCACAACCAGCATATTCATCTTCCTAAAGCTTATCTTTAATCATGTCACCCCCTTGCTCGAAAATGTCAAATGGCTTCCCAGTGACTACTAAATTAAATACTAAGTTATCACCCTCACATTCAAGGCTCCCCAGAGTGAGTCTTAGCCAATCATTTGTGCCTCGTTTTCCATTAGTCTTCCATGGCCCCTAAAACCTGGTCAATCTAGACTACGAGCTGATCCTTAGCCACATTTCCTGAAGTAGTTCCACTTATGCCTCTGCTCATTCTTTCCCTTCTTGGAATGCCCTTCTCCCTCACTTAGAATTCAATCCAAGATCAGGGAACATTTCTTTACTTCACTCAGTGAACATAATTTCTCTCCATTGTTTGTACCTCTTTTAAGGTACTAATCATAACCCTACGGAATAATTAAAAGACTGCAGTGATTGGAGTATGATCTGCTCAAATCTGTCTCTTTTAAATTGAGGTAAGATAATTAATCTTTCAAAAACTTAAGTTTGCATAATCAAATTCAACAAATATTTATTAAGATCTTATTCTATGCTTGGAATGTATTAATGAACAAAGGAGACAAACATGGAGGCACTTCAAAAACATACAAATAAATAAGAAAATTATACAGCATATTATAAGTTGGTGAGTGTGATTTTAAAAAATAGAACAGAGTAAAGGGGATGAGGGAATCAGGGCAGGTTACAACTATAACTTGGGTTGTTAGGGTAGGCCTCATTACAAAGACAATATTTAAACAAAGTCTTAAAGGCAATAAAGGGGGTTGCCATATGTCTATCTGGGGAAAATGCAATCCCAGCAAAGGAAACAGCTCTTACAAAGGCCCTGAGGCCTGTAGTGTTCAAAGAAGAGCAAAGAGTCAGGTGCATCTAGAGTAGAAGGAGCAAGAAAAAAAGTAGAAGAAAATGAGGTCAGAGAAATGATGAGGTCAGCGATCAGGACTTGGAGGGCCTTGTAGTTAATTCATTGTAGGACTCTGTTCTTTACTCTGAGTGAAACAAGGAGCAACTGCAGGTTTTTGATACATCCTGAGTACAGGAGTTACATGAACCGTCTTGCATGTTAAAAGGATCACTCTGACTGCTCTGTCGAGATGACACTGTGGGTAGGCAAAGATAGAAGCAGGGAGGCCTGTTAGGAATAGTAGACTATTAACATATGAATCTTTGAAGAGACCATGATGGCTTAGGTTAAAGTGATAGAGATAAAAGTCATGAGAAGTGGTCAAATATGGCCATATTTTTAAGGCAGAGCCAATGAGATTTCCTTGTTGATTGAATGTGGTATGTAAATAAAGGAATCAAGAATTCCTAAGGTTTTGTTGTCTAAATGGTAAAATAAACTTACATCAAGTGATATGGGGAAGACTTTGGGTTAAACCATTTGGGGAGAAAGGCAAATACCAAAGTTTCAGTTTTTAACATACTTTGAGCTTGAGATTTCTACTAGGTATACAAGTTGAAAACTTGAGTGGGCAGTTGGATGCATCCAATTATAACACTGGAATAAGTCTTACAGTACCCAACAAACAGAGTTAACCTGAAGACAAAATGTGATAAGATTATAAGTGCAAATTTCATATGATTCATATACGCTACCCTGTATTTAATTTTATTATTTTGTGTATATTTGTGTCTATTATGTATTCTGTATCTTATCGAAGCCAAAGCTATGATAATTTTGCTTACTTTTCATTCATTTTGAAAAAATTTGTTGCTTATCTTTTGTTACAAAGAATGTATCTTTATAGTAGAAAGTGTAGAAAATAGCAATAGTCACACAAAAGAAAGTTAGAAATATCCATCTGTTATCACTTCACCCAATGACAAAAACTGCTAACATTTCAGAATATAGTCTTCTTGAATATTCCTTTACTTGACTTATTCCTTGGGGTTTCTTACTTTTTGTGTATGTTCCTGTAATTTTATTATAATCCTTTGCATTGATGTGTTTAAAATATTCATTCAATTAAAATACATATCTCAGATTTTCAAAGAATAACCTTCTTTAAAAGAGACATAGAGAACTCTATGCTTTCCTGATTATTTTACAATTTCCTCTGTTTCCTTGGGTGATTAAACTGAAACTTGAACCCAAGATTTTCAAGTCACAAAAAAGCATATTTTTTGAATTAAAAAATAATGTTATGGTTACATAATCACTATATATATATATATATATCTTTCTTGGCATTATACCTTCAATATAAAAAATAAATATTTTATTTCAGAATCTTTTGCTGAGGACCTTAGTAATTGCCACATACCCACTGATACCAACTGTCTGGTTGATTTTGTCATGAATTTTTAACATCGTGCTTGATTCTATTTTATGTCATAATTCTATTTTTCTTTGTTCTTTTATTCTTAATTTATACTGCCTAATTACATCTTATGTGCCCTTTTTAAGTTTTTTTTTTTAATACATTCTGGAACAAGGTATCAATCAAATAACTAATAAACAATCCAATAAATAAATAACAGATTTATACCATGTACACAGGTCCTAAATATAGATTACCGCTAATGGTCTGGCTCCCAGATGAGATGGAGAAAAGGATATTTACAGACAGTATGACAACTTTAAACACTCTTATAATTCCAGTTTGCACACTTTGGAAAAATTTGGTTTTTGTTTCTTAGATTGGGTCATTATAGGAAAAAAAATGTATTCCATACTTCTATCCCTTCCTTTTCCAGTGGAAAGGAAAAAAAAATAATGATTAGTCAAATGTTGTTGTAAAAGCCAATACCTATGTTGCCCAAGCTGCAATGTACATGTATACTGCTATTATTAACATTATTATTACATTTGTGTTTTCTGTAGTCATTTTGCTCGGTATTTATTTTTGAAGACAAAATTGTCTCGAACAGTATTCTGGCAGACATTCTATTTATAGTAGTAAAATTAAGGCAAACAAGGATTTTAGTTATGACTAATAGTCTGGTTATACAAATATTTTATAACAATAAATGCAGTAGATCCATTAGTGAAAAAAATAATTATCTCTAATCCCTCATGGTTCTTTCTGTACAGATATAAGGAATTAATATTTATGGAGAAAATAATAAAAAGGTGTGAACTTCTGCACAAAATATTATATAGGCTTAGATAAAATAAAATGTAACTTTAAGCATAGGATAACAATAGATAAGAATGGGCAAAGGAAATATACATATAGAAGACAAACATCGTCATAGAGCATTAAGGAAGCTCCAGTGGAAATACGGGTCCATAGTTAGAAAAACTGACCCTGTAGGTTCTTAAACTACCTATATTTTTGCTGCAGAGAAAATGCCTCACCCTCAATCTGACAAAGGGAGCTAAAGAAATGATTTTTGACAAGGCAGCAAAATATAATAAAAAAAGTATCCTGTGATGAAGATTGCCACATTGGGTATTACATTATTTTAACATGAGAAATAAAAATGAGATTAAAGAGTGACATTTGGGGAAATGAAGCCGTAAGAAATTCATATTTTAAAGAGCAATACAAACAGATGAAGTGTAAAGTGACAGTGTTATTATTTTTTGTTATTAAGATTATTGCAGCAGTGGCTTTATGTGTGGACTCACTCTTTTTATTCATACTGAAGCCTTACTCTTTTGAGTGCTATAAATAGAAAGATCAGGGGACAAATGAGTCAACTGTGCCTGAACCTAAATGTCATTGGCACTGAACTGATAGAGACCACCAATGGAGCAGACAATTCATTCTCATTTCTACTTGGCTAAATTACCTGCGGTCCATATAAGGAAAAAGATAAAAAGATATAACAAATGGCATTCCTCACAACTTGAGATCTGGCTAACAAAGAGTTCTGAGTGTCAGAGCATCTGCATTCTGACAAGCAACAGCAACAACAATGCACCTCCAATCTAACAAAATACTAGCTATTAATTCAGGTGATAACTTCCTTTGGCCAGTGTGTACAGTCTACACTGGGTAGGACTGTGGGTGAACAATGTCATTAGCATTCTTAAGGCAGGTGAAAAAAGAATCTCTGCAACCTGCCACCATCTCTGCCTATCATCCAAGAGCTTCCTCCATCAAGTTTGATTATAATTCACAACAAAATGTCTAGGAGCATTTCAAATGAAGTGGTCTAAATATGCTTAATGATATCTTCAATTTGGATTCAAAAAGAAAGTTACTTAAAGGATAATGCTTATGGCTTCAGGGGCATACATAGAAATAGAAGTAAATGGCTTTTCTAGTAAATTAAATGCCAAAACCAAATTGAAGTATTTGACATGCTGGGGGGAAATGTAATTTATTACAAGTGGGCCACAGATTGTGGTAAAATTTCCAGTAAGAATACATCAAAGCTGATGGTGGTTTTAATGACACATATTGTTTTATTTTTTTATTGATGGCTCAGATTTTTTATTTACTGAATTTGATTTTTTTCCCTATATGGGGAACAGATAAATCATAGTTCTACAAGTGCTGCCTGAACTAATAAAGACTAATAATGCCATTTGTAAAATGGCCAAAGTTTTTAAAAAAATATTTTCAACAATATGTCTGCTGCCAAATACAATTGTGTTTTAAAACAGAGTAGGCATCCCTTCCCTCGCAAAAAGTAGAATAAAAAAATATCTGTATTGTGGAGTGTACTGTGAAAATTGGATGGTACATATAGTAGTAGCAGATCTACTCTACTGAAGTATGCATTCTAGTAGCATGTGTACCAGTTACGTACAGTTTGAAATTTGTCTACTTCCCTCACAGAAATAATGTCAGAAGTGAGATTCCTGGAAAGATTTTTCTTATTCTATAATGCCAGGGTCCAAAAAGTCTTTATGAGAGAAGGGATGAGTATTTGGATGAGCATTTCAGGAATTATAAGAATTCAAATCGTCATCTGTTGGTTGGAAATGAGAAGCTGGGCACATCCATCCCCCCTTCCTCCACCACAACCACCAGAATGACAGCACAATTATATAAGGAATCAAAATAAGTCTGTAACAGCTCTGACAACAAGAAAGACTGCCTGAAATGTCCAGGACACTTTGGGGAATATAGAAACTAGAAAGAAGATGGGTTACTGACTATATCCCAAAACATATAGGAAAAAGTTATCACAGAAAATAAGGAAGCTTCCTAGAAAAAGTCCTAATTAGGATTAAAAGAAAAAAAAAGAGAGCAAAGAGCTAGAGTAAATATGTGGTAAGCAGTAATGGTGTGTTATAACCTGGTGATAGTAAGAAAAGGAATTTGGAAGAATGCAACAATGAGTTCCCAATATGTTAGTAGGGAAACTTGTGAGTGCTGTTATTGCTCCTTCCTCAGTTTAATAGTTTAAAAGGCAGAGGCTAAAGGCCTGAATTTCTCTGATCTGGCAGATTTCTCATCCTGCATGAGCCTTGTTGACTACTTCAGTAAGCCTCTCTGAGGAAGTACTGAGGCAACCCAGAGCTGAGTATGCTCACTTATATCCTCAATCTCTTGAACAATGATTTCTACATCTCCTGCACAACCTCTTTGCTGGAAAACAGTGAACCAGAATAGAATACTAATTAAAAGTATAAACCTTCACAATCTCTGCATTTGATGCAGAATTGGCTACTTACTAGCTACGCTACATTGGACAGTCACTTAAACTCTCCTTACTTCATTTTCCTTATCTGTAAAATGGGATTGTATTAGCTACTACCACTTGAAACTACTGGGAGTATTTTATAAGCTAATACATGTATTTAGCACATGGGTAAGCACTGTCTGTTTTATTATTATAAATTTATTATTAATTAGAAAGTTAAAATTGAGGAACTTAGTATAAACAAATATGGACATAAAATAATGAAGAGAAAGAAAGACTAAAGAGAAAGGAAAATGTTAAGAGATAGGTGCATTTATCTAATAAGACTTCCAATAGCAAATGGAAGTAAGAATACAATCAAGGGAATAGTATAAAAGTTCTATAAAATGAATATCTAAGTTCTTAGAATAAAAGAGATTCTTGGATACAAAGCAACAAAATAAAAGAGAACACATGAAGTGTCTTGTGAAATTTTCAAACTAGAGAAAAATATTTTTAGGAATCTAGAGAAAAAAGTCCTAAAAAATTGTCCAGAGAAGAAAATACAGCTTACTCACACATGAATGAAATTCAAAGTTGCATAAAGCATCTTGTAAGAGCTAGAGGTACATTGCCTTCAAAGTTGTACAGGAAAATGACTTTGAAGCAAAATACCATGTCCCTCTAAAATATCAATCTAGTATGGAGGGTAAATATATTTTATTTCAACAATTATATTGAAAATATATATTCATACATACAATTAGGAATTGTAGTACACACACACCCTGTCAGAGAAAATACTTAAAGAAAAACTTAGGCAAAACAAAACTGAAATTAAAGAAAAAGAATTGGGGAACAAACTTAAGAAAATAAATTCTGAATCATCAGCATTTTAGTTGAAACATTCTCAGCTACAAATGGTAGAAAGCCCTAACTCAACCGCTTTAAACAATAAAAAGAAAATTATCATCTTAAAAATCAGAACATTTCGAGTTAGGGAAACTCTAGAGTTGATTAATTCATTGGTTTTGTCAGCAAGTATCCAAGTTCTTTTCAACTTTCTATATTCTTACACCTCTGAAAAGCTCCTCTTAGAATCACAAAATGGCCAGTGCACTTCAGATATCAGATTCAAACATCAGCAAGTTCAGTAGTGTAAAAGAAAATCTCTTCTTCTCCATCCACTCCCTTTCTCTACTTTTAATCAGTGAATAAAACTATCTCAGAAGTCTTCCCCACTTTTAGCGTTATTTCTCATTGGCCAGAATTGTCTTAAATGTATATCCTTAAACCTATCACAGGCAATGAGAATGAGATTATGATAAAACAGAAAGTGACTCATTTCTTTGAATAACATAAGAAAGGGACAGATGTTAGACTAAGATTCATGATTTACCAATGAAATCAGCACAGATGTAAATTTACAAATTAAGTTGGTACAAATTATAATGAAAAGTCACTAGGCTCTATGAATAATATGTTTAAGAATAAAATTGATGCTATTACACAAATTTCATGTTTAAGATGATCTTGATTGACTTGAAGACAGGAAGGCGTATGCTTTCTCTGTCAATAAGAAGAGAAAGAGACAACTAAATATTTAAGGGAAAAAAATACCCTATGTAAGAAAGTCATGGTCCAAATGTGAAGCAAAATAAAATGTGGCCTGACTCTTGGCACTTGATGGAAGTATATGACTCAGAGTCTCTGGAACAAGAAACCCAAACTCTGCTGGTCAGGTAATTTAGAAAGACTGGCAGATACTTGAATTAGTGAGTAAATCATTTGGATTTATAATAAATACAATTCCTTATTGGTTCTTCATTATGTATTTATTACTCTGAACATAATTTATCCTTTTTATGGGATATTTTGTTTACAGATCAAAATTTCTCAATTTCTTTTGGCAAATCATCCTAAAAGTAAATGTAAGTTTTAAAAGCTATTCTTTACAAATTAAAGAAAAGTTTCAAATTGTTTGATCTTTATGTAGACGTAACACTCTCTTCTCCTTCCTATGAGACACCTGACTCAGTTTTATTCCCTGGAAACTTAAGCTATTTAAAAAATGTGCAGCTTAAACAAAAATAAACTACAGTTGTGAATAATGGCTTTGGAAGAAACTTGTGAGAACTAACATGTATTGTGTTTAAAAAGCATTAAGTTTTAGGCATTTTTTTCAGATTTACTATAAGTTTTTTGTTATTAAATTTAAGTAAAATTAAATGTATTTTATTTTTATGAAAATTTTTTAAAAATGTAGTTCATTGATTATTAAGTTTTTGCATAGCTATGGTGTAACTTATCAAAATTGGGCTTCTTAGCTAAACTGAGTGCCAAAATAAAAGTTGTCCTTCTTTGTCAGCTTTGAATTTTCTATCTGTGAATGTGAGTTTGTCTCATTAAGGGAGCTTTGGGTATTGCAAAGGATAATCCATAGTAGCCCAGAGATTACTAGTTGATCTCATGGGACCAAGCAAAGGTGATATCCCCTGTTTTTGTCCTGTTGATGACTTACATATATGCCCACACACATACACGAACATATACGTCCAGCAGATGAAGGCCATTCCTTGTAGTAACAAGGGTTTGAAGGATGAATTAGAAATCCTCCAGATGGATAGATTAACAAAGAAAATGTGAAGCAACATGTTGTGCCCAGACAAGTCCAAGTTCAAAGTTTTATTGGTGCATAAACAGAATGAGTTAAAAGGAAATGTAAAATAGGAATGGGGTTATCAGATGGGATGGTTTAAGTGCAACATAAACTGAAAGTAAAGCTATATTTACTATCCCATGCAAAAGTTATAGAAAAATCTATGTAAAATTGTTTTGGAAATTACAAAAGAATACTGTTAATGTTAATTATCACATTATAAATATAGCTAGAGTGTCAGATCATTTCATGTATAAGAAAGTGAAAATATTTCCCAATTTACTTTGAAACCACATATTTAGAACTACAAATCATGAAGTCTAATTAATGCCCTTTTTCTCACCTCTTTTTAGATGACTGAATTATTATCAATTTCAGTCCCTATTAAGCATATAACCATTAGATCTTCTTGCTACAGTTTTGAAGGCTTGAGGTCTTTATCTTCTTGTCTCTCAATTATTCTCAGAGAAATATCTAACATATTTCCCAGCCATGCCCCTTCTTACCTATTTCCTTAACCTTCCTCCTAGAGTTCATCAACACCTCACATCCAAACTAACAGCACTTCACTGTTCCCTTGGTCTCTTCCCTGTCAGTTCTTTGAATCATTCTTGTTATTGCTAATCACAAACAATGCTATTTTTATCATCGCAACTACCTTATGAGTATTTATAACAGAGCCAATATAATAAGAAGGAAACTATTTAAAAAGGTGCAAAAATTCAAAAGAATTACCTTTAAAAAAAAGAATTGGAAAGAAGGCAAAATTATTATTACTCATGAGTGGATTGAATATATATATAACCCCTCCAAAACTACTGAAAAGTTTAAAAATGATAATAGTAACAGCAACAATAACAATAACGACTAGGTAACATTTATTAAGTGCTTAGTATGAGTTAGGCAGATATGCCTTAAATGTGGAAATCATTAAATCAGTAAAACAAACTCATGAGGTAAGTACTATTTTGACTCACCTTACCAGTGGGAGGCACTGAGGGATGGGGAAGGACTGGATCCAAGTCGCACAGCTGCTAGGCGGGCAGGGGAGCCAAGATTTCCTGGGCACTTCACAGGGCCCAGGAAGTTGAGGTTGAGTACTCTGGAGCCAGTACTCAACTATGGGGCTGTAAAAGCTAGGGAGAGAGAACAAGGAGCAGACAACTTCAATAATTCTCCTATTTAGAGTTTTATCTAATTTGAAACTATTATTGGGAATCAAAACAAAACAAAACATTTTTCTATAGCTGCCAGTCCTTGCAGAACTGTATTCCATTCAGAAGAAAGGGGAAATGCACTCTTCCCAGTTTAGGATCTTTCTCTGTAACCAGGCTAGTTCAGCCTCGCCTAATGTCACCAAATCTCTCAGAAAGGTTACTCCACCATCTAGCTTTTGTCCCTTCAACCATTAGAGTCCAACCACAGTCTGACCCAGACCATTCCTGTCCTAGTGCTTTCCTTCTCCTTAGCTATAAGCAACATCGTCTACACATTATCAACCTTTGACCCGGAATCAATTTACTGTCTCATGCCCAAGCAATTTTAATCCTTGGAACCATAACCACTACATTTACATTCCTGAAAAGGTTTATTATAGTTTTTCCCCCTAAAAAAAATACAAAACAGTGATTTTTTACAAAGAAAATAGAAATCCCAATTATTATGAAGGACTAACTGTAACTTTTTTCTTTCTTGTTACCCTCGCTCTGTTGGTTTTGCATCAAGTTTTTATGTTTCTGTCATGCATCAAACACCTTAGAGTCTTTGGCCCCACGATGGGATCCCTCACATTCTATGGACCACAAAGTGGCCATGGTTTGGGTTTCTGTCCGTGCAGAGCAGTGGCGTCATGGTTTGCCAATTCATCCCTCCATTTCGTGGAAGTGGTTGTAATACAGGCTATCATGTAGAATCAGAAACAGACTCTGGAATTAGAGATTTACGGAGCAGTGTCCAAAAGAACGTGGAAGTGAAGGAAGCTGGGCCAAAGGGAGCAGATGAAGCGTGATGCAGTTGTGACAGAGTCCTTAGCCAATCCCAAAGGAGCCTGAATCAAAGGGCCTTTGAGAGTTGTTCCCAGTCAAGGCAAAGGAGTGGGTCTTGGTGACCTGCATCAGCCCTTCACTGGATATGGGCTGCGTCCAGGGTGAGAGAGGTAACTTTGAGTGGCCCAGCTCTTTCTGTCTGAGGTCAATCCTGGGGGTTGAGCTCTGAGCTGTCAGCAGGTTACACCTCTGGCAGCTGGAGTATGAAGCGTCTCCATTCTGAATGGGATATTTGGAGGTGCAACACAGCACTCGTTATAGTTATTTCCAACATAATGATGGGAAATAATATTCAATTATTGACACAGATACCTGTACACTTAGAGGGACATTTTCGTTCAAATAATTGGGATTTCTTATAATGAATATGAAGAAAATTTAAAATCCTAAATCCCCCAAAGTTGGGCTAATGTACCTAGAGTTAGAGAATAAACCTAAGTCAAAATCTGGAAAATGTTTATGGGCTGCGGCAAGGCAGTGCTTAAAGTAGGAATGGAAGCAATATTCTAGTTCTTATTTCTGTTGCTTCTTTTCTGAAAGCATCCAGATGACTATTATGGTGCAATTCCCTTTAATCTTCCCTTTTACTTCAGAGATATTCTTGACCTCTTGCTCTCCACGAAAGGGTGAGTAAAAAGATAATTATAACAAGAATTATTATTAATCTTTTAAAAATTTAGTTGTACATAAAATTAGAAAAAGTCTAATTAGTGATATTATAAGCTGTTCTGTTAAAAAAAAGAGAAAAAGAACGCTGTTATCAGACTTTCTTTTTTTTCTACATGATTGGTATGTGTATTTCTTATTGATACATAATGTTTGTAAGTATTTATGGTGTACAAGTGTTATTTTGTTACATGCATAGAATGTGTAATGATCCAGTCAGGGTATTCAGGATATTTGTCGCCTCAAGCATTCGTCATTTCTATGTGCTGGGAATATTTCAAGTTCTCTCTTATGCTATTTTGAAATATACAATACATTTTATTAACTCTAGTCACCCTACTCTGCTATGTACATTAAAATGTATTTCTTCTATCTAACTGTATGTTCGTACTCATTAACCAATCTCTCTTGACTGTCCCCTACACACCCTCCTTACCAGTTTTTGGTTCTACTCTCTACCTCTATGAGATCAATGTTATGAGCTCCCACATATGAGCAAGAACATGCAATAGTTGTCTTTCTGTGCCTGGCTTGTTTCACTTAACATTCACTTAACACAATGATTTCCAGTTTTATCCATATATATTCAGGGCTACCTGCGTGTGTGTGTGTGTGTGTGTGTGTGTGTGTGTGTGTGTGTGTGTGTACACACATATACACACATGCCACAATTTCTTTATCCATTCATCTCTCTCTTAAATTTATGAGCATGCTATTGCTTCATGGGAATAACATGGGTAAGACCTCTCTCTGGCATTTTTAATTATTCATTCCTAAGTCCTAAATTATTCTCCAATTCTATATACTCAACTGGCTAACTATCTTTTCAAACAGCCCCAATTAAGCCATAATGGTAAATAAGACAGAAAATATTGCTTAGGGAGAGGCTTGAACAAGACCTTTAGACAATCAGCAATGGATAGCAATGGATATACACACACACATACACACACACACACACACACACACGTATTCTTTAGTCACTCTAAACAGAACTTGTCTTATTTTCCCAACATTATGATAAGGTGTGTATCAATCGGAAATCTTAATTGTAGCCAATCGAAAAGAACCTTGGTTCCTCATTCTATATCTAGAGCAAATGAATCTCACTGGCAGAATCAAGATAAGCAGCCCATATCCTAGATGGGGTCTGGGAAAGCAAGCTCATGGAATTTTTATTTAGTATACTGAGAAAGGGGCTGTGACTCGCAAAGCAGAGAATTCCCCAAACACAGGAAGAATCCATAGGCACAGCAGCAAGCAGAACTCCACATTACATACAATCCACTCATTTGTGTGACTAACGCCAATATACATTCTTTTTCTAATTCATAAATATTAAAGAAGACGAAAAACTCCTAACATAATGCACTTATCCCTTGCAATTCAAAAATGCAGTCTTTTCTAACAGTCTAACAGCAGATGATGGCCCACATTTTCTTCAGTTGCTTCACTGAGCACCAAGGCCAGTACTCTGGCTAATTATTTTCTTTTACTTCTGTTGTCTTCTCTCAATAATGCATAATCTGCAGATTAAATTGTAATGTTATCCATCACCAACACACCGCATATAAAATATTTGGATAGATGGGAGGGAAAGAACCAGAAAAGTACAAGAATAAGAATTTTTCTAAAATCTATCACAGCAATTCTAATTCAATTAAGGCATTTTTGTGTCCCCTAGTGGAAGGATTCCTTTCTTCTTATTAAACATTTCCAAGTCATCAAAACCCAGAGTCATAATCAAAAAATATTTTTGAGAATCTGGGTTGTTAAATGAGTCAGGGACAGTAACTCTATCAAATACATCTTGTGTACCCTTCAAGTCCTCTTAGGCCCACCTCTCACTCAAGCCCCTGCAGCGGAGACTGGTTCCACACAGGCTTCAATGGGTTTGTGGAGGTGCAACCAGGAACACTCACCTTGAACCTGCATCATGTCCTCTTGTTTCTTACAGCAGAACTTCTCTGATGCTATGGCCTAATAGTCAAGAACTTATTCAGTACTCATTCATGTGCAGCCCAGGAGAGTGGAGCTTGAATTTCAGAAGACACCTTTGTCCAATGGGGTAGAAGCCAATGGATAAAAGCTTCCATATTTTTTGTCCCCAGAAGAAACTTTCTGAGATGTATTTCATAAGGCTTCTTAGAATGTGCTGCAAGTCTAAGTATGATTTGCCCACAGTGATAGTTAACTTGAAAATACACACTTGTATTGATTTTGCCTCATTCGTTTCAGTTCATTCATTCAATTAGCAAATAAATAACGTACACACACGCTTTTATCACAGTATCTTTTAAAGGTACTCAGGTGAAGAAGGAATCATTTATATTCCCACACATTGGTTTTGGGACCTCTGTATATTGACTTTAGGAGTAAGTGTATTGGTTTTGGTTCAGGGTATATATCATCACTTTGTGAGATGATACCTCAGCCTCATAAGTTGTCTGCAGCTAATATTATAAAATAGACTTTAATAAGACATCCTACTGTTTTATGCAATCAGTTGTTTCCGGATGAAACAGTATGTGGTAAGTCTAGAGAAGTCAATGATAATTATTTTATTGCCTTAATCATGTTTTAGGCATAACTCTAAGTAATAAACAATGCCATGTGGAATATCACTGTGTGGGATAGTGCATTCAGTAATTTCATGGATGGTTTTTGGGCAAAGCATGAAAGGCAAGGAAAGAAAGTCCAAACCAATAATAGTTATCTGTCCCAGTAAGGAAAAATGGAAGTTCCTTTCATGGTTAAATGTTTCACATGCAGTCAAGCTGATGCCCAGCATCTGGTTGACCCCCAAGAGTTAGGGTTGGTTAGTTGGTGCTATTGAAAAATGGAGCCTCATCAATGGTAGTAGCTTGATGGGCTTTAATTAAAAGAAATTAATATTATTCAGCCCATGCCTGGTCTTCAATCTTTCTACCCTCATCACTCAATCTTCTCTTTGCTTCTCCTGTGGAATAGCCCACTTCTGGTATCCCTTTTTATATTCGTGTTCTTAACACAAGCAATAAAAGCTGCCTTTAGTTCCTGATTCACAAATCAGACGTTTATTAATCAAATTACTAGAGTACAGGTCAATTATCCACTCCCAAACTTCATGGAAGACTGGAAAAGTGAGTGTCTGGTACAGTGAGCTTCGATAATGGGAAACAGAATCATTAGTTGGGAAATTCCCCAAACATAAAAAAAAAAAAAATGGTTGCTAGATGTTTACTAGCCAAATAAAATGATAAATTTTTCACAACTATAAAAGTTGTTGTTGTTGATATGACTGTTGCTTTTAGTTAAGATTCATAATTTTCTTCTAATTAGGAAATAATTCTGCCTCAGGTTATTTAAAGTTAAGAAACTGGAACCTGCACAACATTCACAACATAGATTTAGTGAGTAATAAAGAATAGGATTACACTTCCTAATTGCATCATCATCATTCAACAAGTTCTGATTGACTGTCTCCCTTTGCCAGGCACTACTTAAAGGCTGAGGATGCAAAAACATTACGACAAACATGGCCACAGCTCTCAAGGAGCTTACAGTACTTGAAGGGGATCAAAGAACTAATTTATTAATTATATTTGCCATCACTACTCTGAAAGATAAATACATGATGCCATGAGAGCAAATAATAGGAAAAGCTGCTTGTCCTTCTGGGCTATGGCACGGTCCCTGAGGAAATTACATTTACAATAAATCCTGCAAAAATAGAAATAAAGAGGCAACAACAAACGAAAAGAAGGTACATTTGTATTAGAGTCACACAATCCCTGTTACCTTTTACTAGTCAAAGAATTTCCTATTTCTTTATATTTACTTAATAGAGGATACACAAAGTTATTTATAGATTATCTGTGTTCATGCTGGGCTTAATTTAACTACAGTTCTGTGGAAAAATAAAATACAATAAAACATTTTATGCAGAAAAGGATTGCACATATGGAGTAATGATACTGTTCCCTTGTCCTAGCATTTCTATGAAAATGGGTATCTCCAACTTACTGGACAGAAGGTTTTGTCATCTGATGTAGTGTCAATGCTTTCCTCAATGAGAGACTAATGTACCATCCAAATCATTGCCTTACTGAAAAAAGAAAGTTAAAATTGTGCTGATATTTTACTCCCTCTGCACTTTCCATTTTGGCAGCTTGACTTTCTGGCTGGTTACTTTAATCATTTTAAGTGCTTGAACTAAGAACCCATTTAACACTTTCCATTAATAAAGAAAAATGTGGTCCAGGAATACCCAACTTAGAATCTGGGAGGTCATATAGTTTAACCTCCATCCAATTCAGGGAACTCTGCATCACTTGTCTAAGTTGTAGTTATTCAGGATATGCTTAAAACCTTTGGTGATGGAGACTTCTCTAGCAATAGAAGGCAAAAATAAATAAATACATAAATAAATAAATAAAAGACTCTTTATGTGCCTGAACTAGCAGAATCAATTCTAAAATCTGGACATTATACATCTGTACCAGTTAGAATAGGTGCAGATGTAAGTAAAAGAATATCCAAAGGTACCATGGCCTAAACAGCCAATATTTTTTTCTTTTATCTAAAAAAATGTCTGAAGGTAGGCAGTGAGGGACTAGTATGGTGGTTCCACGAAGTCATCAGGGACCTAGGGACTTAGACTTCTTACAGGTCCAGCTTGCCGAACCTATGCCTTTATCTGTGTTGATCAAGATGGCTGCTTTGGCTCCAGCCATCAGGTATAATCTACAGCCAACTGAAGGATGAAGGAGCTGTCTTTTAAGGAAGTTTTCAGGAAGCTGAAATATAAAAGTTACATACATACATACATACACACACACACACACTCACACACACATATATATAATCATTGGCCAGAATATAGTCACATGAAATGCCTGATAGAAAGGTTGCCAAGAAATTAAATCTTTAATCTAGGTATCCATATGGTCCAAATAATAGCTGGGGCTTCTATTACTCAGAAAGATGTGGAGAATGAGTCTTGGAATAGAATAGGGACTGATAAGTTTTTCTGTAAAGGGTCAGATAGTAAATTTTTACGCTAAATGGTCTCAATCACAAATATTCAGTTTTACTGTTGTAGTGCTAAAGCAACCATAGCTGATATATAAGTAGATACATGTAGGTGTCTTCCAGTAAAACTTTATTTATAAAAATGTGAATTGGGCCAGATTTAGTCCTGTTGTGCACTGATCCCTAGAATAAATAGCAAGCTGTGACACATTTATTAAGGCATCTGAAGTTAGCATTTATTTTGTTGATAATTGGAAGGGCCAACTTGCGTTGCCTTCCCCAGGGCAAGAAGACTCGGCACACCCACATGGCTCTGGGTCAAGATGCACAGCTTTATTGTGGATCCACACTCTGAAGTCTGGGTGATGGCAGACCCGGAGATGTGTGAGGGGGGCCTCGAGGTTAGGCAACCTCAGGCTTATATATGCTCCCCAAGCCCTCCCTAAGCCCCAAGTACTGAAGTAGCCCCCCTTCCCCAAATAGAAAGCAAAGTCCTTGTGTAAGCTGCAAAGGTATGAAAGACAGTCTGCGGTTGCGGTTTCCTGTATGCTCACACAGCACCTTTCGCACCTCTCGTTGGCTTTTCACACCTCTCGTTGGTACATAGTCACCTGGGTGCTCAGCTGCACCCACACAGTCACTAGAGTACTCAACTGCACCCAAAATCTCCTTCCAATAATGTGGTCAACTCAACCCTTGGTGACATTTTACATAAAATGCTGATTAATCAGTGATTACATTTTACATTTTATAGAACCTCAGTGTATCCCCTTACATTTGTCTTTGATACACTCCCTCTTTTCTGAGTTTGGTAAATTTGCTAAACGTGCCTTCAACATCATCTTTCAAATTGCTGATGAAAATGCTGAACAGGATAGTGGTACATATTAAGAGTTCATGAGATCTCTTTCACAGTTCAACAAATATTTATTGAGCAAGTATTACATACCAGGTGCTAAATTAATCATTATAGCTGTAATAACTTCTAAAATGGAGCACTTGCCCTTTAGAACTATGCAGTCCAGTTCAATGACTAAAATGAGAGGCAAATCAGAGTCTTCCAGGAAGCTTGCTCAAAATGCGATTCCTGTAGAATACCTGGAGTAATTCTAATTCATTTGGATTACAGTAGGACGAGAGCCAGGATAGCTTTACTTGTTATAGAATAAACATTCTGGTGATGTGATTTTCACATAGTACATGATTTAGAATCTAATAGTATGTTTTGAGAAGAAATATCATTAAAACTAATTTTCCTATCTTGCCTACAATGGTATCATGAGAAGCTTTACCAAATGCCTGGCTAACTTCTATGAAACCAACCTCTGTTTTCTAAGATTATATTCCTTTTTTTAAAAAATTTAACATTAATGACCTTCACATAATCTTTCTTAAATAATCACAAATAATAAATGTTAACAGCTAATAATGCTTACTCTACACCCGGTAGTGCTAAATGCACATATTGCCTTTGTATAATCCTCA
Source organism: Microcebus murinus (assembly GCF_040939455.1). Lineage (NCBI taxonomy): Eukaryota > Metazoa > Chordata > Mammalia > Primates > Cheirogaleidae > Microcebus > Microcebus murinus. The sequence goes on from NC_134109.1 coordinate 67,332,863, forward strand.
CACAATCCTATGATGTAGTATCATTATTAACCATATTTTATAAATGAATAAAATGAGGTATAGGTAAATATCTGTCCAGGGTCACAACTCTTACCAGTAGAATAGCAAGGATACAAATCCAAATTCATCCTATTTCAGGGCACCTCCTTTAAACCATTCTTCCCTAGAGTGTTCCCAAATGAACTTTTCAGCATTTCTTTCTGGGTTTCACCAGATTTAAATAAGATTATTAAATCATGTGATCTAGACTACACTGTCTCCTCCTTAAAAAGGCATCTCAAACCAGAATCAAAACAACACATACTGCATAATTTCATTTACAGAAAGTGAAAAACATTCAGGCTGGTGGTTCTGTTGAGGGGGAAAAGTGACTGGAAGGAAGATTTTAGTTCAGGGGGTAGAAGTTTATTTCTAGGGTGCCCATGATGTTGTATTTATAATCTGGCTGCTGTTACATGGGTATGTTTAGTTTGAAAAATTACTGAACTGTACACTTACCTTTATGTTTATTGCACTTAAATAAAAAGTAAAAATATACTTTATGCATCTCTTTTTACCGAGAGCGACATATTGGGGTATATCTTAAATTATAGATAGAGCAAATGCTTTGGAAAACACTATTCCTATGGTTCTCAGCCCTGAATGCTGGTAAAAATCATTTGAAAATTTCATCATCAGAGCTCCACCCCAGAGATCCTGGTATTAAGTGGAGCCTGGCCATTTTATTTTAAAAGCTCACTAGGTGATTCTTATGTGCAATCAGGATTGAAACCATTGTTCTATTCTATGGAATACTCTTCTAATTTCCTACACGTTTGTGTAGACCAGAAACAGCTGAGTGGCTCTGGTCTTGAAGATCCCTGCAGAAATAGGGTTAAGGAGATGCGTAGAAACTATGAGAGGAAAGGAGGGGAAATTAGTCAAGTAAATATTCTGAGGTAGTTAGGAAATAACGTAGGTACCTACGGCTTTGTTATGATTACATAAATGAATACAAAATGTCCTTTTATAATTTTATTTTACGTAGGATTACCAAGCTAAAGGCCTAAGACCATTATCTATGTGCTCAAGGCTCACTCTCAGTGTGCCATTGTCTTTAAATGCTGTATAGTTATTTTTGCAGCCTTTCCTTCATTTATTGATTCAAATATTTTATTGAATGTTATTATGTGCCAGTCTCTGGGTTTTGCCCTTGGATACTAGGATGAGCCACACAAGCAAAGTCCTTGTTATCACAGGTTATGTTCTAATTAGGGAAAGAAAAATTGACTAAGAAATAAGCAAGATAAGTTTGTATTCAGTCTCCAATATGTACATGTTTTCTTTAACTGAAATACATTTAACTTTTAAAACTCTGAAACAAAGGGATGTTGATCTGTTTTACTAATGAGGAAAGGGAGGTAGAAACCCTGATCCCACCCTTTCCCAGCAGACTTTATTGCCATCTGCAGTCACAGCACAGCTTTGTAGATAGAACAAGGAGGAAGTATTTAATAAAGGCCAACAAAATGAGCACTTTCTAGATGCTAGTCACTCTACTATGTATTGAGAAGTATACGACTGAGTAACCAGCCATTCATTTCTGCCTTCTTAGAATTTATAATGCAGTTTAGGAGATAAGATTCCATTTCTCTCACACATGAAAACTAGCTCATATCAGAACGTGAATGCTAAGTGCTAAATAAGATCAGATAATAAAGAGCATAAAATGTCAGGGAGGGAGCAGTCTGTCCTTGCTGCAGAGCGCAATTTTCCTTCAAAGCAAATCTTATAATGCCCCTTGTGTGTTTAAAATCCTTCAGCTGCTTCCAGTCCATTCTGGGGCTGGGAGTGCACAAACTCCATGTTGAAAAATAGGAGACCCTTCCAAATCTCCTCTGTTCTTACTGCCCCAGTCCCCCACTCCTCCAGCACTGTCCATTCCATGTGTCATCTTTTCAAGGCAGCCATCTCCAATGAAATAAACCCCCAATCTTCCTAGTTTGGGTATGCTTATGGAATCTTGGGTATATTTCTCTCATAGCTCTTATAACACTAAATTTTGCTTTTATTATTTATGCACTCCCATTCCCTAGGCAATTTTGTAAACTCAAATTCTTTCCAAAGGACCCTTTTAGTAGACACGGTAGGCTGCCCACTCAATACCCATTAACCTAGTCTTCCTTGTCAACACAAACTAACTTCATCTAAATATCCAGCTTTCAGGGAAAGTGACTATATTCTCAATTCAGGAGTCAATCCTAGATTAGTATATTGGTTTACTGCCAGTAATTGTTTTAGGGATGGAAAAGTGACCTAATTCTGGCCAATGAGACATGAAAAGATGTTAACTGGATGGGGAGAAATTTCTGCAAAGATGTCTTCTCTTTTAAAAGGTGACACAGAGGAGTAGACTTTTTTCTTTGGATATTGTTACATCTAGAAATGCTCCAGGAAAACCTGGCAACAGAAATACATGAAGAACCTGGTTTTCTTAGTTTTTCACTGAGTGGAAGAATTAAAAATCTCTGGAGCCTCCTTACCTTGAGGCTTGCATGTAAACAACCTGGGAGTTCAAAATGGCTGATTCTCTGCGTGTTCAACAGACCAGGGTTTTTCAAACAATGGTTTGTGAACGTCTAGAGATTTAACATCATTCAAGAAAATGCTGAAGTCAGAAATGTCATCTGTTTTAACTTATACTCATTTTCAAAATCAAACAATGGAAAAAATATGTTTTTACTTAAAATGGAACAATGAGAAGACCTCTGAATACTTATGAAATGAGAATTTATAGCAGTCAGTAAAGTTCAAATAAAAGGGTTGCATATGACTTATTTAGTCGATCTTTCATTCAGCTTAATGTTGGTGCCATCATGATAATTTTTATAGTTATATGCTGTTTTTATTCTTAACTATATATTCTTCAATTTATATCCAGGGTGACAATTGGATAGATAAAAGAGAAGGAATGCCAAGTTGATGAGAAATATAAAAACAGCAATAGCTTCAAATTTGCCTCAATGTGATCTCCATAAGATCCAGTTCCATAAGTTACATTTTTTTTTTTTTTTTTTTTTTTTTTTTTTTTTTTTTTTTTTTTTTTTTTGAGACAGAGTCTCGCTTTGTTGCCCAGGCTAGAGTGAGTGCCGTGGCGTCAGCCTAGCTCACAGCAACCTCAAACTCCTGGGCTCCAGCGATCCTTCTGCCTCAGCCTCCCGAGTAGCTGGGACTACAGGCATGTGCCACCATGCCCGGCTAATTTTTTTTTATATATATATATATATATATATCAGTTGGCCAATTAATTTCTTTCTATTTATAGTAGAGACGGGGTCTCGCTCTAGCTCAGGCTGGTTTTTTGAACTCCTGACCTTGAGCAATCCGCCCGCCTCGGCCTCCCAGAGAGCTAGGATTACAGGCGTGAGCCACCGCGCCCGGCCCATAAGTTACATTTATCTGTTCAAAATTCTACTCAGCATAGAAAGATGCCTCTAGTACTTTGAAAATTAAAGTTAAACAGATAAAATCTGGTGATTATATCTAATTTGGCTTTTCATTTATGGGGAATAAAAACTCTCCACACCCACAATCTGTTACTTGAAAAGGAGAGCTTATAAATCTTAGTTTAAAACCTTTTCTTTTATCTCATCCTTTTAAAAAGTGGAAATTATAGAAATAAGCTCATTGATTTTTAAAGTGCAAAATTGAGAATGCTAAATGAGGTCATGAAAAGTTTTGTATACTTTTATGTTGTTATATATATTTTAATGGCATCTCTAGAATTAAAGTATAGAGTTTTTTTTTTTTTTTGTCATTTTTAAAGTTTCTTATTTAGGTACCATTTTAGACCTAGAAAATTTGCAAAGTACTGAAGAACAGAAAGCACTAGCTATGCCTCTCACCTATCTTACTCACCTTTACCTAACCATAGAACAAGCATCAAAACTAAAATTTAACATTGGTACAATACCATTAATGAAACTGGACTTTACCTGGATTTCACCAATTTTTTTGTAAATGTCCCTTTCTGTATCAGGATCCAATCCAGGATCCCACACTGAATTTAGTTGTCATGTCTCCTTGATCTTCTCTAATCTGTGACAGTTCATTAGACTTCTCTGGTCTATTCATGACCCTGACACTTTTATAGAATGACCTTCAGTGTGGGATTGTCTGATGTTTTCTCATGATTAAATTGAGGTTATGCAGTACAGCATTGCAAAGGATGACACAGAGGTGATGAGCCCCGCTCAGAGGGTAGATAATGTCAATACATATTACAGTAATATTAACTTTGATCACTTAGATAAAGTGGTGTCTGCCAGGTTTGTTCACTGTAAAGCTATTGTTTTCTCCATTCTCAATTAGTATGGGGGGAAGCTTTATAATTAACAAATATCTGGGGGGGAGATATAATTATCCTGTTTTTTTATAAATTTTCACTCACTAATTTTAGCAGCATTTGATGGATCTTGCTTGGAGCAACTGCTATTGTGGTGTCCCTTCTCCATTTATTTATTTGGCATTTTATTTATATCAGTATGCACTCATACTGATATAAATAAATAAATGGGTACTTATATTATTTTTCTGAGTTATAATACAATATTATATTATTTTTAATTTTGTTGCTCAAGTTGTACCAATTTAGGCCATCATAAGTTCATACAGATATCTTCGACTCCAATCCAGACCACAGGATTCATTCTGGCATCCTCCTCTCTTTCCTCATTTGTAACTTTTTCTTCTAGGATGAGAAACTTGGCTTTCATTATCACAGCATATTTACTTATTTGTTCAAGTCTAGTACATGTATAACTTCAGAACTAACAAACCATACTCCTAGGAAAAACGAATTTACCAACTATGGGACAATGGTAGTAAAAAATTATTTCTATCTTTAGCCTTATAGTATCTAATCAAATTACTTTTGCCCAAAATTACTTACCTGAGTTGATTTATTCCCTGTCCTCTTTATTCATTCATAATGTAGTTAGTTTCATTTGTCACAGCCTGCATTTAATCTTTTCCTTCTCATCCTAGTTGATTTTTAAAAATTTACACATAATAAAAAGTACTTTTTGTGGAGTATATGTCTATGGGTTTTGACAAATGCATGGTGTCATGTATAGTCTACCACAGTTCCACAAAGAATAGATCTATCACCTTAAAAGATTCCCATGGGTTACCCTTCATTTGTTAGCTCCTTCATCTACCTTCCAAAAACACAATTTGTCTTTGGTTCCTGTAGACCTGCCTTTTCCAAAGTGCCATATAAATGGATTTATGCGGTATGTAGCCTTTGAGGTCTGGCTTCTTTTACCTAAAGAAGTGCATTTAAGACTAGCCCATATGTTATATGAAGAAATCATTCATTCTTTTTAATTGCTGAGTAGTATACCATTGTATGAATGGACTACAGCTTGTTCATAGATTCACCAGTTGAAGGAAAGACATCTGAGTTGTTTCCACTTATGTGGATGATATTAAGCATCCACATAAAAATTATTGTATGAAAATTAATTTTCATTGCTTTTGGGTAAATCCTTAGAAGTATTTGTAATTGCTGGATCATATAACAAATGTATTTTTAAGTTTATAAGAAACTACCAACTGTTTTCTAAAGTGGCATCATTTTGCATTCCTACCGGCAGTGTATGGGAGTACCAATTGCTTTATATTCTCATCAGCACTTATTATTGCCTTTTAGAAATTTATTATTATTATGTTAGGCATTCTAATAGGTGTGTAATTGTATCCCATTGAACTTTAATTTGCATTTAATTCACATTTTCTTAATGTACATCTTTTATGTCCTTATTTACCATCTGTATATCTTCTTTCATGAAGTGTTAGTTCAAATCTTTTGGGCACATAAATGGGTTTTTCTTTTTTTTCTTGAGTTTTAAGAGTTCTTTATATATTTTGGAAACTTATTATTATTATTATACATGTACCTTTGTCAGATTTATAATTGTCCAAATAGTTTCTCCCAGTTGTACTTTGTGTTTTCATTCTCTTAACTGTGTGTTTCATAAGCAATATACTTTCATTTTGATAAAGTAGAACTTACCATCTTTTTGTTTTGGGATTCATTCCTTTAGTGTCATACCTAAAAACTCACTCTCGATTTTCTTCTGAACTTTCTTGAAGTTAGATAATTTTACATGTTAAATGTAGGCCTATAAAATATTCACGTCTTTTGTCTACTTATTAATGGGTTGGTTTTTTTCTTGCTAATTTTTTTGAGTTCCTTATGGATTCTGCATATTAGTCCTTTGTTGGATATGTAGTTTGCTACTATTTTCTTCCACTCCGTAGGTTGTTTCCTTTTTGCTGACTTGTTTGAGCTCCTTATAGATTCTGGATATGAGTCCTTTGTTCAATATACAATTTGCTAATATTTTTTTCCACTCTGTAGTTTGTCTATTTACTGTTATTTATTTTGCTATACAGAAAATTTTTAGCTTAATTAAGTCCCATTTATGTTTGCTTTCATTATATTTGCATTTAGTGTCTCAGTCATAAGTTCTTTGCCTATACCAATGTCTGAAAGAGTTTTTAATAAGTTTTCTTCCAGAATTTTTATAGTCTCAGGTCTTACATTAAATCTTTAATTCATCTTGAGTTAATTTTTGTGTATGGTAAGAGATAGGGATCCTGTTTCATTCTTCTTCACGTGGCTCTCCAGTTTTCTTAGCACCATTTATTAAATAGGGCATCTCTTCCCCATTGTATGTTTTTGTCTGCTTTGTCAGAGATTAGTTGGCTGTGAGTATATGGCTTTATTTTTAGATTCTCTATTATTTTCCATTGATCTGTGTGTCTACTTTTATACCAATACAATGCTGTTTTGATTAGTACAGATTTGTAGTATAATTTGAAGTCAGGTAATGTGATGCCTCCAGATTTGGGGGTTTTTTATACTTAGTATTGCTTTGGCTATTCACACTCTTTTTAAATTCCATGTGAAATTTAGGATTTTTTTTTCTAATTCTATGAAAAATGATAGTATTTTGATGGGAATTGCATTGTATCTATAAATCACTTTGGGTAGAATGGACATTTTAACAAAATTAATTTTTCTAATCCATGGGCATGGGATATTTTTCCATGGGTTTGTGTCATTAATTTTTTGTCAGTGTTTGTACTTCTCCTTGTCACTGTGTCCAAAAATCACTAAAAAGTCAAAGTGTGCTCTCTCGCTCGCGCTCTCTCTCTCTCTCTCTCTCTCTCTCTCTCTCTCTCTCTCTCTCTCTCTCATGCATGTCCTAGCTCTTGCTCTCTCTCTCTCTCTCCTGGCTACTTTTAGCCTCTATCTTTGTATCTCTTTATCTGTCTTCCACCCCACTTCACACCAGTAACTCCTCAGAAAATGGATAAAGTAGGATCTCTTCTCTTTTGCATGCCATGTAGTGAACTTGCTAAACTGTAGGAGAAAAAAGGAAATTCTGTCCCTTTTGTGCCTTGAGGGGATGGTTGACATTTTCTATCTACAGCCATTAGCCATTCTGTCTCCACTTAGTAATCCGCACAAAAGTGGCATTCCGGTTCCCCTCCAGCCCCTTTGTCATTGAAATTTCGCCAGATGGTACAATTGAATATTGATGAAATAATTTTTTAAAAATGTAAGGAGGCTTATGACTATAACTGTAGAAAGGCTTATAAATCACAGAATATGAGGCTTATATAAATTGTAAGCAAATGTGCCTGTGACTTAGTGATTACTAATTTTGACTCCTACTCACTTGTTCTGAACCCTTCTGCAATGGTCTGTCACTTTCATATCTGAATTTCTTCTGTATTCTAAGCATCTTCCCACTAGTGTCTTGCATGGCTGCTGGCATGGTATACTGTTTTCCTTTTGCCCCATGATTATTTCTCATTTCCATAATCTTCATTCATGGGTCAGTCTTGTCCCTTCTCTACATTGCAGGTCCCTAGGTAGCTAGGTAGGGTTCAGAGGTGTGGATTCTCCTGGTCTAGGAGGTTTGGATGTACTGTCTGCCAAATGATATATGCTCAGTAAGAGCAGATGTTTGAATAAATAAGAAACAAGCTAACAAACTAGCTGGAGTCCCAGCCATAAAAGACTTCTCATAGAAAAGTAACTTGAACAAAGTTTTGAAGGGTGGTATACCTGAGATTGGTAGATTGTTAAAGTAAATGTCCTAAAAAATACATAAATCATCCCTCTATAAAAATGCTTCATTTCTACCAGCCTTTCCAATATACAGCAAATGGTAATTAGCAATACACATTGCAAGTGGCCAATGTCACTACAATTTTTCTTCCTCATCTGATGTCTACCTTCATTCTCAGATATTTTAATATTATGTTGATTCTTCAATCCTGCAACTGCCTCTGTGTTTACAAACTGTGAAGCCACACAGCTCACTTTTGATCCCACATAAGCAGCCCATCTATTGGTAAATGCCTGAGATATTTCATATCATTTTTACCTGATATGATTGATTCTCTTGCATGTATGTATAATACTTGCTCTTGAATTTTGTGAGAACTTTATTTTTTCAACATTTCTCACCTCACCCAAACCATTTATTTCTTGATTCTACCTTGAGGTGTTTCAATACTGACTAATCAGCATCTTAATCTCACGGACTCCTCAGTAAACTAGCTAAGGCAGGTTATCCCAGGAATAACCCATTTCTGGACCATTTTTGCTATCTTCCCTGCATCAGCACCTTAACCAAGGAAATGTAGCTCGAGAAACAATCAGTACCTAGCTCTCTGGTCATATGACACCAAAATAACAATGTATGTTTATCAATCATCTGCTTCATAGAAGATACTCCACAGATTAACTCACCTTATTACATTTGGGTTTCTTGATGCTCCAGTTCTGTGGTTTGAATGTGTCCTCCAAAGTTAACATGCTGGAAATGTAATCCCCATTGAAACACTGCCAAAAGGTGGGACCTTTAGGGGACAATTTGGTCATGAGGGCTCTGCCCTCATGAGTGGATTAATGCCTGATACAACTCATGCCCTCTTGCCCTTCCATCTTCTGCCATGAGGTGACAAAACAAAGAGGTCCTCACCATGCAGGTCTGTTGATCTTAAACTTCCCAGCATCCAGAACCATAAGAAATAAATTTCTGTTCTTTATTAATTACCTGATCTCGGGTATTCTGTTATAAAAGCACAAAGGGACTAAGACATCCAGCAATCTTTCTTTTATCTCTTACATGTAGCAATGGCTCCAGTTGGGCAGGTTAGACTGCATTTACCTTGGATTCAAGCACATAACAAATGGTGTATCCAGGGATTAGGGGCTGAGTCAGGTAAAAGTCTATTTTCATAAACTGCTGAAGAGACTCCTGAGGGTAAAAAGTCAAAAGAGTAGAGAGATCCCAGATACATTGGCTTCTACTGAGGTCAAAGCTCCGGGGCTCAGAAGGGCGATTCTGATCCTAACATTACATCTGTCATTCAGATTATCTTCTGTCCTGGCCCCACGAACTCAAGCCTGAATCCTAGAGGGATACATCGATGGTGAAAAAAAAAAAAAAAAAAAAAGCCAGTACTCCAAATCACCACTTGGCACTAACCGCAATGTGGAATCAGAAGATTTGGCAGCATAGGTGTCTGTAGAGAACCTTCATAATCTATTTAGGGGATGATAATTAAGGTCTCTGACCTCATTTTTTTTTTTTTTTTTTTTTTTTTTGATACAGAGTCTCGCTTTGTTGGCCAGGCTAGAGTGAGTGCCATGGCGTCAGCCTAGCTCACAGCAACCTCAAACTCCTGGAGTCAAGCAATCCTCCTGCCTCAGCCTCCTGAGTAGCTGGGACTATAGGCATGCGCCACCATGCCCGGCTAATTTTTTCTATATATATTAGTTGGCCAATTAATTTCTTTCTATTTATAGTAGAGACGGGGTCTCGCTCTTGCTCAGGGTGGTTTCGAACTCCTGACCTTGAGCAATGCACCCGCCTCGGCCTCCCAGAGTGCTAGGATTACAGGCGTGAGCCACCGCGCCCAGCCTCTGACCTCATTTTATATACACAAATATAACTTTGTTGTGGCATGAGGGAACAATTCATGAAATTTTTTCCTCTGAACTTCCAAAAATTATATCTGATTTTTATTTTTTAAAAGTTCTAAGGCATCTCTAGCAAGATAAAGAGGTAGAATATTCATGTTCAAATTTATTACAAATGTTTACATAGATATTAAATTTGAATTTGAAAGGTATATTATAAAAATTTAACTTGTGAGTTCATAGGAACAAGCAATAATGATATTTTGGCCACTAATGTTTCTTTCGTTTTTTGTTTGTTTTGTTTAATTAATGTAGGTGTTCATTTATTACTCCAATATGTTTTAAAATTTATTTTATCAAGTAAAATTCATACAAAGTGAACTGCACTGATCTTATGAGAGTTGATATATATACACACACACCCCTCCTGCATAACCACAACCCCAAACAAAATATAAAATATTTCTATCACCTACCTCAGAAATTTCCCTCATGCTCCTTTTGAGTCAATCTTGCATCCTAAAAACACCAGTGTGTTTTTTTATAACCATAGATTAGTTTTGCTATTCTTAAATGCCATAAAAATGGAATTATATAGTATTGCCCCTTTTGTGCCTTGCTTCTTTTGCTCAATGTAATGTTTTGGGGATTGTTTAATGTATAAATTATCTTTTTTTTTAAGAAGTTTTCTATTTTAATAGTTTATTACAATTTGCTTATCTAGTTCTCTAATGATAAACATTAGAGGTGTTTCTAGTTTTAGGCTATTATGAATAAAGATGTTCTAAACAAATTTGTGAAAGTATATCATGAACCTAAGTTTTCATTTCTTTTAAATACTTGGCCTCTCAAAGATGTCCACATCTAATTCCCAGATATTAGTTACATGGCAAAGGGAATTCAGGTAGCACGTAGAATTAAAGTTGCTAATCTACTGACCCTAAAAATAAAGAGCAAATCCTGGATCATCCAGGTGTGTCCAATGTAATCACAAGCATCCTTAAATGTGAAAGATGAAGGCAGAAAAGTCAGTGTCAGAATGATAGGATATGAGAAAGATTTGACTGGCCACTGTTGACTTTGAAGATAGGAGGGGGCCAACTGGATTTTCCCCCGGAGCTTCTAGAGAGGAATGTGGCCCTGCTTACCTTGATTTTAGCCACACCAAAAAACAAAACAAAACAAAACAATCTCATTTTTAAACTTCTGAATTTCAGAATTGTTAAGATAATAACTTTGTTTTAATTTAAGCCACTAAGTTTGAGATAGTTTTTTTAAATAGCAGCAGAAAAGTGACACAATACCAACAAATAGAAATTCGAGTCATATGGTAAATATACAGTTAACTTTATAAAGATCTATGAAACTTTTTTAAAGCATACCAATGCACACTCACTCCCATCAGCAATACATAAAAGTTCCTTTGCTCCACAACTTTGCCAACATAGAGTCCATCTTTTTATTTTGAGCTGTTTTCTGGGGAATAAAATAGTATCACATTGTGGTTTTAATTTGTCCAGTGACTAATGATATCAGCCCATTTTCATGTACTTTTGTCCATTTGTATATCTCCTTTTAAGAAATATCTGTTCAAGAAATTTGCCTAAATTTAATGTGTTGTTTTATTTTTATTATTTAGTTGTAAGAGTAGTTAATATATTCTGGATATAAAGTTTTGTCAGATTTGGGATTGTGAATATATTCCTCCATTTGTATCTTGTTTCATATTTTCTTTATGATATCTGTTGATGAGCAGAGATTTTTAATATATCAAGTCTAATTCATCTTTTTAAGTTTAATATTTAGAGTTCTTTGTGTCTGGCTAAAAAAATATCTTACATAACCCAAGGTCACAGTATCAATTATTCATATGTCTCTTGTGCTAGAAATTTTATAGTTTTAGCTTTTATTTTTTGTTTATGATGTGAGGTGGAGAACAAAGTTTACTGTTTTCCTTACTTTATCTAATTGTTCCAAGACTGCTTGTTGAAAAGACTTTCTTTTCCATTAAATTGCATTAGCACCATTTGACCGTATAGGTAGATGCTTATTTCTGCATGCTCTATTTTCTTCCTTTGATTTATCTGTCTATTCTTATTCTGATACCACAGTGTCTCAATTATTGTCACTTAATAGTAATTTGTGAAATTAGATAATACAATGCCTCTAAGTTTCTTTCCTTTTTTGAAGATTGCTTTGTCTACTCTAGATTTTTCACTTTTATATAAATTTTAGAATCAGTTTCTCAAAGTCGGTGTTAAGATTTTTACTGCAATTGCCTTCAATGTATTCATTGATTTGGAAAGAGTGAGAATTAAAACCATACTGAGTTTTCCAATTCTTAAACATGGTATCTCTCTTTTTTATTTAGGTCTTTTTAAAATTTTCTCTCAACAAAGCTTTGCAGTTTTTATTGTAGAGGACTTAAATGTCTTCTGTTAAGTTTATTCCTAAGTATTTAAAACATCTTATGGTTTTCGGTGCTATTAAATGGCTTAACAATGTTATTTTCCAATTATTTGTTGCTAATATGTCAGGTGTCATAGGATTTTCCATGTACACAATCATGTAATCATGTCATCTATGAATAAAGACATTTATTTATTTCATTCTAATATTTTTATTGTTTAGTTCTTTTTCCTTGCCTTATTGCTTATCATGGGAGCTTTAGTACAATGTTGAATAAAAGTTATCAGTAAAACCTATGCCTTGTTATTAGGGAAAAAGTGTTATTAATATCAGTTTTAAGTATAATGTTAGCTGAATATCTTTCACAAATGTCAGTTATAAATTGATGAAATGTTTTTCTATGCCTAGTTTGGTGAGATTTTGTCATAAATGAGTGTTATATGCCATCAATTTTTTTTGCTTCAATAAGATAATTATATGATTTTTATTCTTTATCCTATCAATGTGATTATTTGTAAAAATTTTGTCACCACCTTACAATCCTAGGATAAATTCCACTTGAGTGGTATGTATTTTTTAATATAATGCTGGATTCTATCTAATAATATTTGTTTAAAAATTTTGCAAATGTGTTCATAAAAAATACTGGTCTGTAATTTTATTTTTTATTTATGTCTTTATTTATGCTAATTTTATGATTATGTTGGCCTCATAAAAAAAAACATAGAAAATTTTGCCACTTATTTTTATCTCTATTTTGTATAAAATTGATATTATTCATTATTAAATATCTAATAGAATTCCCCAGTGAAGCTGTTTCAACCTTAAGTTTTCTTTATAGGAAAATATTTATTTATGAATTAGGTTTCTTTAATAGGCAGAGAACTATTCAGATTTTCATTTATTCTTATGCCAATTTTGGAGAGTTTCTGTTGTTCCATGTATTCAACTTGTCAAGTTCATTGGCCCAAAGTTGTTCATAACAGTCCTTATTAACTATGATGCACTTATAGGTTGTTTCTTTAGCTTAGGCTTCTTGGGGTTAATTGAACTTCTTAGATCCGTGTAGTATTATTTCCTAACAAATTTGGGGAATTTTCAGTTGTTTACTCAATTTTTTTCTGATACCTTCTTGATCATCTTTTTTTCAGGACTCTATATTTACTCAATATTGCCTCACAGGTCATTGAAGTTCCATTAATATTTTAAGTATTTATTTTTCTCTCCCTTCAATTTGGATAATATTACTGACCCTTTCTTCTGTAGTGTCTAATCTTTTCTTTAACCCAACTAGAGGATCTTTTTTATTTCAGATATTTTATTTTTGAACTTTAGAATTTCAACTTTTTATATATTTTTTATTTCTTTGCTGAAATTTGTCCACCTTTTCTTTTAAATCCTTGAATGTGCTTATACTAGCTGTCTTAAAATCCATATCTGCTACCTCTAATATTTGTGACTTTTGGTATCTATTTTCATTGGATACTCTTTTGTCCTGGTTATAAATAACATTTTCTTATCTTGTCTAATAATTGTTTATTGTATATGTTAATTTTCAGGGAGTCTGACTTATGCCATCTTTACTTTAATCCTGTTTTGTTTTATCAGATGGTTGATTTATTGGTAGATTCTCTTGACACTATTGGGCTTCATTTTGTGCTTTGTAAAGTTAGTTGATTTTGGCTTTTTCACTAGATCTAGTGTATTTTCATTCCCCTAGGGGCATGGTGTTTCTGGGATATTAGTTGAATGCCTGGGTTGTTTAATAAGATCTCTCCATTTTAACTGGGCCAGAATGCTGACATTTCTGTCCTGCTCTTAGCCTCCTAGAAGCCACTCTCTGCTGGGCAATTTGTATGTAATGCCCATGCATATGCAAACTAGCCTTCAGCCAAAGACACAAGGAGAACCTTCATACAAACTTCTGGGGTGCCTGCCCTCTACCAAAACCTCATCTTTCATATGCTGGCCTTCCAGTTCCAGCTGCCTCAAACTCTAATCTCTACTCCTGAAGCTCTAGAAGACTCAGCTCTCTATTTGGGATCTATCTCCCTACAGGAAGTTCCAGGAATTGTCTCAGGCAGAAATTTAGGGGTAACATGAAGTATGTACATCATGGGTTTTCCTTATTTCAATGATAGGGCTATTTTCTCTGTTTCCAATGCCTGAAAACAGCTATCTTATATATTTTGTCCAGTTTTTATAATTATTTACAAAGGAGTATAATATTAACATCAATTAATTCCAGTTACTGGAAGCAGGAGTCCTTTAGCACATTATTTTGAGCATCTATTATGTATAAAATACTATGTTTATCATTACAGAATACAAATAAATAATGAATGAGTTCTCATCAATCTGAAAGAGATAAGAAAAGTACATATAAAATTAAAAACTAAGACACATTGACTTTCTTTCAGTTCCCAGAATGGACAAAGACCTTTCCCACTTCATGATTGCAAATGTAATTCTCTTTGCCTTCAAAATTCTTCCCTTTACTCCTGGGCTGAATGACTCTTACTCATTCATCATATCTCAGTTAAAATGTCATTTACTCAAAAAAGTCTGCACTTATCTTCTTATCTAAATTATTTTATTGAATGCTATTCTTTTTCATAGGACAGTTTAGTTTTCCAATACAATTCTTATCATAATTTTCTTTATATATTTCTGTGCTTCTTTAACTATACATTTCATAAGCACAAGACTAACTCTATTTTCTTCATTGCTGTCTCTAGACCTATGACAGTATTGAAAAAGTAGCATAAAAATAAATATTTCTTGAATTAATAAATGTGTAAAGGATTTGATCAATGTCACAATCAGCATAGAAAATACCCGAGACACTTCCTATTGGTTTGATAAGGGAAGGTCTTCAGAGATGGAATTTTAAGAGGCAGAGTTGGGAAGAAAGGGTTTTCTAGGCAGGAAATTGATATGAGTTTAGAAAGTAGAAGTCATATTTCAGGAGACAGTGAATGGACCTCTTTTGCTGGAGAAGAGAGTTCATTAGGATGACAGACAGAAATAAGCCTTGTAATGCAAATTAAGTTTAAACTCTTTATCTTACCAGCCTAACAATAATCACCAGTTTGTAACATGAATCCCTAAATATTACCAATTGATATATATATAATATTTTTTCTAAAGATATAATTTATTTAAAATAGAAATAAGAGTTCTCACCAATTTCATTTGAAGATATTGACCAAAAAAACTGATATCCATTTTAGTTGCTATATTTAAAGTTCAGTTTTACTGAGGAAAATGCCCCAAAATGTGCCTTATCAACTCTTTTGTGTGAAATTCAATAAAGGGTAAACTTTTCTGCCAACGGTTCTTAGCTGTATTGGTATTAAATAACTCATCTGATATCTAAAGTAACATAGAGACAGGATGTTTAGGAGAGTGGGTTGTAACAGTTCTTAGAAACCCTCTGTGGTTCTCTTTCTGTGTCTGGAGAAAAATGTGTTAGAACCACAGTGAATGGCTATGAAGGTTCCATGAAAATGGAGAGAACCATAAGGGGGGTGGGTACTGGGTAGAGGAAACCAGACGTAACCTCACCTGAGACTCTTGGTATATGCACGCTCTAGTTACTTTTCCCATGGGTAGCTAAGCACAGAATTATAAATGAGTGTCTGCCCGCTACCCCATGCTGTTAACTCTCAGAATAGCATAGTTGAGGCTTTCCTCAAGGCAGTGAAAGCCACCTCCAGGAACCAATTAGTGTCATCCTATTGTCCTAGTCTTGCTAGTGAAGCCCACTTAGTCACAAGGGATCATAATCAAGCCCATTAACAGCACTCTCCCCAGCCCACTTAGCAGAATATATAAAGTTTCCCTCAATTTTGCATTTTCAAAGTAAGTATTATCCATTTGAAAAGCTAAATGACATTATTCTTAATTTTTGCAGTCAATGTGAGGATTTCTCCAGACAAACTGATCAGTAACCAACTATACACAAGACGATTTCATCTTTTCTGGATACCACATTGTAGAGAAACAGAGCAGTGAGCCTTAAGAAGTTATGGACTGGGAGGCATTGGCTGAATTTGCTGCACCTTCATCTTCAGCTTAGAAAGTTCTCATCATCTCAGATCTCCAAAGCTGACCTGACATTGAACGACTGGTTCTTCTTTCCAACAGCTAAAGGATACCCATCATTCCTATCACAACTTAAAGTCATCTCACTGCAAAAACTCTCCTGTCCCCCCAAACTAAATCTAGTTCTCCTGCTGTATATGCCTTTTCTTCACACTGCTAACATCATGACAAGAAGGTAGTAGAGAATCCTGGTTAATAGTGTGGTCTCTTTGGGATTCCAGCCCCAACCCTACTATTAATTAGCATATGACTTGGGCAAATTCCAATCTCTCTGTGTCTCAGCTGCTTCATATTTAAAATGGAGATAATAATGGTATCTATTTCATAGGATTGATTTAAGGATAAAGTGATTTTATATAAATTTATATGTGAAGAACTTAAAAGGATGCCAGCAAATAGCAATATATGTTAATTATGAGTATCATCATAATACCTACTATGTACCAAGCATGCTATCGAGTATGTCAGTGAAGAAAACTTCTGCCTTTAAAAGGCTAATAATCTAGTGAAGGAGACAAAAAATGAATAATCCAAATAATATATTAGAAAGTTATATAGTATATAAAAAAAGTGATTTAAAAAATACAGCAGAATAAGAAGTGTGAGTGGATTAAAATTTTAAGTCAGCATGGTAAGAGAAGGCTCCATTGAGAAGGTGACATTTGAGTAAAGACTTGGAACAATCTCTGGGAAAAGAACATTCCACTCATGGAGAATTGCTATGGCAAATTCCTTGAAGCTTGAGTGTATGTGGTTTGTGGACAGGCAGAGAAGCCACTGGAGCTGAAGTAGAATGAGCAAGGAGAAAGTAGGAAGAGATGAGGTGGTGGGCAGGGCAAGGATATAAGCTTTTGTTCTAAGTAAAATGGGAGCCATTGCAAGACTTTCAGTAAGGGGCTAACATGGTCTGACCCTGAGTTCTGAATGTACTCTTCAGAAGTCCACTCTTGCTGCTCTGTTGAGAGTAGACAATGCGGGAGGGAAGGAAGACTGAAAACAGGGAGACTTGCTAGGAAACTATGACTGAAACCCATGTGTGAGATAACAGTGGCTCAGACCAGTGTAGCTGCAGAAAAGAGGTTCAGATGTAATCAGACTCTGGATTTATCTTGAAAATAGAGATAACAGACTTCCTGATGGAATGTTGGCAGGGTCAGGATAGAGAAAGAGAGGATAATAACTTTCTCACCCACTAGAAAATCAGCAGTGACCAGGTTTGTTGTTGCTTTCTGTTGAAACTTTGACAAGTAGCAAAATGCCTGGCACACAGTTGTCACTAAAATATTTTGTTCTATGAAAATAACATAGAAGAAAAATATTCTAAGAGACTGAAGTTTAAACTAGAATATTTATTTTTTAATCAGAAATTTTTTTGTACTTAGCTAGAGTATTATTTAAGAATTTTGGAAGTCTATTATTAATAGCAAGCAGTAGGTTGATTGGCACAAATGAAATCAGAAAATAGAAAGGTAGAGAATCTTACTAGATATTTTTAGTTGGCAAAGAAAAGCTAGATGACCTGCCCTGCATAATACTCCTACCTAGCACCTTAAGTCACTGTTGTTCTTCCTTGGATAGTATTTTATACACACCAAATAAACATGGGCACTTATAACAGTTTACATCCTGCATGGACACGACTACTTATGGATTGCACATACTCTTTAGATGTGTAATTATCATCAATTTGGCTATCTGCACGACTTACTCTTAGAGCTGCTCATTTTAAAATAGTTTTTTAACATGCCTAATTTTATTAATTTTCTATTGGTTTGTATTAGTGAGTCATTGGAGAGAGAGGTACATTGGACTAGGAATTTACACCTAAAAAGGTTATATGTATTTGTTCGATAGTATTTCCTCTTTTTAATCCTTCTGCTGAAAATGTATCAGCAAGGTTTGGGAAACAGTTCTGTGAGCTGGAAATGATCTTGCCTCTCCCATACTTTATACCTTCTTTATATCTATCATTTGCAAGTGTAAAGTGGTGTCAGTTCTTTCATTTTCTTCATAAGGAAGTATGATGCCTTTTTAACAACCAGTAGAAAATGTGCCTTGGTTGATTTATTTTTTCCAGTAATAGAAGGGACTTCATCCCTTATTCACATTGTGGCATAGTCCTTCCTCCTTGTAACCTGAGCACACAGTTGTTCAATTCAAATCTGTCAACAGAAGATGAAATCCATGTTGAATCAATAAATTTGGTCTCATTGGCATTGAGAGTTCTATACTTCCTCATAGATGACCAGGGTATTTTTCAGCTAGCTAAACATATGCCATGAAGTTCACATATACTATACTATAATATTTAATGAACAATAGCGCATTGTTTTGGAATGATTCATTATGAAATAAATAACCTCAAAGCATCAAAATTCCAAACAAGTTGCAAATTTCACCAGTACAATTAAGCTAGCCAAATTGATCACAGTTTTTTTTAAACTATTGTCCAACTATGCTAACTAGTACAATAGACAAATTCAATACTCATTTGACTAATTAGAAGCCAAATGGCAGCTATCTCATTTTGGGGGATCTAGCATATTTTAAGTGATTTGCTCTTTGAGAAAATAAATATGTTCAGTAAATTATCAGAATTATTATAGCTCTCCAAAGCACTGGATAGCCTGTGTTTGAAATTATTTGCCTCCTATGCATAAAGTTTCTCATTTTTTTTCAAAAATAAATTAATAAAGACTAAAATAGAGGGGCATAATATAGCTATATACATAAGCGTAAGCCTCCTCAAGAAAGAAGAGTCATTCATGAAATTATTTCAATTAGAAGTGAAAACACCTATTAGGTATAAGGTCATTTTGGGGACTTGCTATTGGTAAGTGTCTATTCCCAACTTCTTAATTAAATAACAAGAGAAAATACAATAGAAAAAGACAAAAACTATCATCAATGAAATAAGAATGATATTGTGCAATAATGGAAAAAAAAAAATCCCTGATTAAATTCGGCATTGCCATGCATCAACAGCATCATTAGCTGTTAGGCTTCAGGATTTTTAATAAGGAATCAAAGACCAAATAAGAATGATTTAGAATCTATTATTCAGGAGGCAAGAAATTGGAATGATAATCATATCAAATGAGCCAAAAATAAGGGATTAAGGAAAGGTATTTAAAAGTGAGTAAGAATAAAATATACAAATTTAAGCCAGAGCAAGCTAACACCTCATTACAATGACTTGACATTTAAGGTAGGCACACAATTGCAAATCTAGCTCTATAAAAATTTTACTTTATTACTAATAAAGCCTACTAATTAATCACTTTCTGTGGTTACATATGAGTACTTTAGAAATGACTAATTGTTTAGCTATTATAATATCTAAGTTTGAACAATTTTCCCATAAACAGAAACTTTATAATAAACAGCACAGTATAAAACAAGTGAACATTTCATATTTTTCCACTAGAAATCCCAGGCAGTGACATATATCTACCTACCTATCTACTTACCTACACACCTACCTATGCCTATTTATCTATCCATTCAAGTATGCTCCATCTCTGTGCTGTGATATAGGCCCCCACATGCAAAGGAAATGCCCCCAAATTCTAAAACCTCCTAATACCTTTGAAAACAGATGCATTTGCAGAAATTCTCTGAGGATCTGTGATGTGTGAGATTTAATGCTTTGTTCCTTTGCAGTACACAGGATGTAAATCAAACATTTCAAGTCCTGGACATTAATAATACCCCCATCCTCAAAGGAGGATCCTACTCCTAATGGAAAGATTATTCTCCAAACCTCATCAGTAGTGCTGGCCTCAAGGTGACTCACTCTCCCACCTGAACCTGCAGCAATTTCTTCCTCCACTGCTCTTGCCAGACATTAGCTGTTGCTATCCTCCACAAAGGGACATTAATAGTCTTGAAGGCAATATGCTGTTTTTGTTCTTGCTTCCTTGTCCCCTCCCTTGGAGCTCATTAACTTATATCTGCCCTCTAGGAGTATAACTAGTAATCATCTAAGGTGAGATACAAAGATCTTGCAACTTCAAGATAAGAGAATAGAGGGGAACGAAGTTTTTAAAGTAAATTATTAAAACCAAGATAACTCATTATTCATGAACTAGAGATCAGCTATTCCAAATGCCCTTAATGTTGGTGATTGTCAATGTCATTTATTAATATATTTCAATTCATTCTGGATTAAAAATGCAGTTATAAACACTACTTTTTCACATCTGAAAATGTATATTCTATTGACAGAAAACATACACAAGGTTAGCAGAGATGACAAAACATGTTGAGATAACACATAAACAGCTTGTCCTCTGGACAGTTTAACACGGCGCCCTTTAGCATTTGAAGGAGAGAAAACCTTTCTTTGTTTCCTGTAGGGAATATTGGCTAAATTCAAATGTGTAACATATTCAGGCAAATACATACTTATCTAGAATTGGAGATCTTATTTTTCAAGAAAACTAGACTCTTAAGTGGCTTTCAGGGTTACCTAAGGAGTTAAGACTAGGTTCTCAGAATACACAAAACAGGGGAAATGGAGAACTACTGGGAGAGCACAGTCCATTCCTTTGCAAATGCCTCTACCTTGAGGCTATGAGTCATGTCTGCAAAACACATTGTAAAAATTTTCACTTCCTCTGTCAACCAGTAAAGAACATTTGGTCAAGTTGAACAGAAAATTACTTTTTCTAACTCCTGTGCTAGATATTGGGCTCAATGTCCCCTTTCTAAAAGCCTTATTTGACTCCCCACCTCCTAGCATGACACAGTATACCCCAATTTAAAGTCTTCCTTATGCAGTGAAAAGAAGATGCTGTGAGATGCTCAGATGCCTATTGTATGGGCTGTAATGATGATGATTCAGCTAAGGTTTGCAAAGGATATTGACATTCTTGGAGGAAGGATGCTGAAGTGTACTGCACAGGCCTCTTAGGAAACTCAAATCCTTTCCTTACACAAAGATACTCTCAGATACTTCAGAACTGTGATAATGTTATGCTTTGGAAGGCAAGGAAGGTGCTTGTTTTTCCCCTTACAGGTGGGACAAAGAGTACAATTTCTTGATGACTATACTAGCTTTTTTAGAGTTTCTAAATATCATCAAGTCCACAGAAATTCTAATTTCCCTGAAATTTCCCTGTTGAGTAAAACTAAGCATACTGTCCTGCTCCTTACAAACCCACTTACACCTATTCTCAGGTTTCTCACACAGTCACATTTCTCTAATGAGCACAGATTTCCTTTTAAACTCAACAGAAATGAGCTGCAAGTCAGATTAATGACTGGTCATGTGGGCTGATGTTTATTTTATGGCTACTTATACTGTAGATCATAGCTTATATAGCAAAAGTAGTCTAATTCCTTTCTACTCAAAGTTTGATCCTCAGATCAACATCAGTGGGATTACCCGGGCCCCTCCCTAGACCTACTGAATCATACACTGACATTTTAACAAGCTCCTCAGGTAATAAGGCTTTCTTTCAACAGTGATGGTCGGAAGCATTGATTGATCACTAGGCCAACAGGGTTTGGAGTACTTGAGCAGCAGGCTGAGTTTTAGGACTAAAGCAAAAAGTTACTCCATGAAAGACTGAGGCTATTCAAAAAGTCAAAAGTTTTAATGGAGATAACATTGACCACCAGTGTATCCCCACCCAGAAATTATAATCCCAAGGATCTTTTCTAAATTACAGTGTTCCCCACTTCATAATCATCAAAGCTGCTTTAGTTTTGGCATGCCTGAAAATATAAATATATAATTTGTAAGCATATACACATACTTTTCAAACATTTAAAAAAATTAAATTACATATGTTCCCTAGATAGGCTCCATACCACTACACGTAATTGCTTTTGAGTATGTTCTAGGAGTATTTTTTCTTCTCAGTTTGAGAGATTTAAGAAAAATAAAATCTAATATCACTTTTAGTCATTTTTTAACCTTAAAAACTCTATAGGAATGAATAATTGCCACCTAAAGCCAAGATGCCCATTGTGCTTTAAGTCCTGTGCCTTATCTCTGCATCGTAGAAGCTCTTTTGAGACAAGACCATAAGCACTTCTGAAGGGAGTCTGGTTCTTGAAGCAGCATCTGGAAGATTTTTTCCAGGTCTCATCTTCTATTTGTCCTTTTACCTGTCTTATTTTGCTCTTCTGCTTCCAGAATACCATTATAGTCCTTTATCTTCAAAGCCAATTTTCTTCTTTCTCTCCTTCCTCTCTCTCTAACCCTCCCTCCCTAAATCAGATGTTCAGTTCGGGTTGTTTTGGTCCTGAGATGTCTTTCACTCTCAAATATCATCTTTCGTTCTCTGGTTGTTTATTTTCATATCCCATGCCTGTACACAAGTTCTCCTCAAGCCAAGAGTCTGGCTACAGCTCTGAAATCAATTCCCTTTGTTGGTTTTAATCTGAGATTCCTCATTTGCTCAGGAAAATAGTTTAGACACTTATGCCAGGGATTCTCCCTTTTCCCAGTTCCTATGCCAATGCCCATAAGACCTGGTCTAACATACCCTAGAGTTTGGAGTGTCTTAGATTTCTAACTGCAGCTGATGCATACACAGCTAACTGGGATTTGTCCTCAGCTCCCCACACCTCCATCCTCTGATTGTGGCAGCACCTCCTCTGCCTCCAAATCACTGTCACTGGAGTAGAGGTTAATCCACACTAGTTCCTGGAACTGTCCTCAGTGAATTTTGATTCATGGAGCACTGCAGTAACTGTTTCTACTTCTGCTCCTAAAAATTTCATCTGAGAGCCAGAGGTCTTGCCCTTTCTCTTTCAAACATGGCTGCTCCAGGTCACAGTAACCTCCAGGTCTCAGGATGATCAAGGGTACAGGTTTGGCAGATGGAAAGTATTTAATGTCTTTCCTTCAGGGTGTTATTTCAGGCTCCATGACCCTTCAATTCAGATCAACAAGATTCTGTTCCTCAAATGACAGGTTATAACAACAACTTTGTAAGAGGCACATGGCAAAACAGGATACTCAGTCTGGCCCAGGCTTCTCTGAGTAGTAGGCTTCATTTTCTTATTTCATTCCTAGGATAAAATTAGGTTGTGTGTTTATTAGATGTTTAATGTCTTAAATCAAAGATCTTAAATCAAGACATTGTTAAATGTCTACAATGAAGTTATTTCACAGTGGTCTTTTATTTTGATAAATAGAAGTTGTTTGAGGCTTTGTTTGGGGGATTTTATTTTACTGAGTTTCTCAGGAGAGAGGTGAAGGACCTGATAAAGCCCCAGAGTTTGCTGCTATATTTTTAAAGGCCCTAAGTGTATACAAATAAGTGTACACTTACTTGAGATTACAAACTCCAGTGAGATGTAGGAATAGGAAGATGATGTGAACTCTTTGCCTCCATGAAGAATAGATGTCTTCTCATAATTAAAACACTGATATAACCTCAAGTCTGGCAAATAAACATTGTACTCTAAATTAGAGATCTAAGCAATACTAGTGTTAGAAAGCCAAAGTGATGCAGAAGGCCTAGGTCTTCTAGGACAGCAGTCCCCAATCTTTTTGGTACCAGGGACCATTTTCATGGAAGGCAATTTTTCCATAGACCAGGGAGTGGGGAAATGGTTTCGGGATGATTCAAACACGTTACATTTATTGTGCACTTCATTTCTATTATTATTACATTGTAATATATAATGAAATCATTATTCAACTCACCACAGGTTGGGGACCCCTGTTATAGGAGATGGATTGATCATAGGTCTCCAGTCAGAAGAGGCTGAGGATCACAAAACATCTAGGGGGGCTAGGAGAGCAGTGACAGACAGCATCAGCGTGCTTGATGATTCTCTCAGGTGCAGTTCAGGTACAGTGGTCTTTTGGGCCACAGCCTTGATGTCAAATAAGATGCTAACCCGACACATGAAGTCTTGGAGAGGTCTTGCCAGATCAAAGGGTATGTATATTTTTAAGGCTATTGTAGGCTATGTAGCCAAACTGTCCTCCAGCAAGTTTATGTCAATTTATAGTTTGACAAGCTGAATATGAAAGTGTTTGCTACCCCATATCCTGTCCAGAAAAGACTTGGAGATTAGCCTTCAGGACACTCCCAGGAAGGCCAAGGACTAGCCAAAGAAGTACATTAACTAATTCTTGGCACTGAGGAAAAGAGTATCAGAAAAGAGATGCCACATAGGATCAATTTCAATCTTTTAAAGTTTACCTGCTCATAGTAGGAAATAGAAGAATCAATGCTATCTGGAGCCTTAATAAAATGATGAAAATCTTTATTCTGAAGATTTTTCTAACTAGCTTTCACATCTCCTTATTCCTTCTAACCCAAAAAAGTTTTACCTTCTCTCTCTCTTCAAGAACGATCGTTGGCAGCCCAAGATGGGGATCCGGAGTATACGATGGTAGACTTCTAGGTGCTCTGTATCCAGCATCAGTACCTAGTCCTCATGGGAGAGTTCGATTTGGAGAAGCAATTTTAAGAACCTGATGCCTTCCTTTGGAATGTGGCTAAGCACATTAGAACCTTCTATGCAGTAAACCTGAGGCTATGCTGGTTCTGATTCACATATGAAAAAAGAATCACGTCTGAGTGGCTGTGTGTGTGGGTGTAGGTGTGTGTGTGTGTATGTGTGCATGTTTAGCCCTATATGTGGAAGGGGTGTCTTTGAGTCTAGTTAGTTCTACCCTCAAGATATGTCTCTTATCTGTTCTGTATTCCTTATCTTCATTTTCGCAGCTGAAGCACAGATCCTCATTCATGAACTGATGCTTGAAATGTTGCAACAGTGCTCTTAGCAGTCAATTTCCCACTCTAGGATCTAACTTATCTGAGCTGATTATGTCCTACACATGATTAACATAGTATCCCACACAACTGACTCAAGTATAAACTACATTTAATTTTACTTTTATTCATTTTCAGTCTGGCTTGTTTAAAATAGATTAAAAATGTTTAATGGCAAAACTCAATCTTGTTTTTTCTAATACAGTCAAATATGACTCCACAAAAGTTTGTTGAGTTGCTATCCAAATTCCTTTCTCCCCTGTGAGAAAGATTTAGAAGGTATAAATCAAGAAAATTACGTATAATTCACTATAGCTGTCTAATATACATATAATACATATTAACATCACATCACATTAATACCAATAGTTTAAATGGGCAAAATGTGTAAGACAATGAACTTCTATATATTCTGTTATTCTCTGATTATTCTCTTCGGGTCCCTCTGTAACTGCACTAAAGTGTTTTCTTTGTTTGTTTGTTTCTTTTACAATTTAAGTATTAACCTTTATGAATTAAGGGGCATATCTGCAAATGTTCCATATGGTGCCAGCATCTGATTCCTTCATACATTGTAACAGACACCTCTCTAGAGAGCATTGAAGATGTTCTGGGCTGAAATCATTACCCAGAGAACCACTCGTGGAGATCTCTAACCTCATTCTCATCTCTTTTCTCTTAGTTAATGGCTCACCCATTATGACCCTTCTATTTTTCTCTAGCCTTCACCTTCTTGCTTCACAAGTATCACCTTGTATATTCAATCTGTTCTGTCTGCTTTTTATGGTTCCTCTGTTTTGTTTAATTATTGTACCAATATTACAAAAATATGATTTGGTGCCAGTTTTCTTGTTAAAATGTACACTATTTAGGATATATTGGGGATGAATAAAAACTCATGAATTTGCCTGGAAAACTTATTCCTGAAGGAAAATGAATTCAGAGATTCAGTACCTAATTACTAATACGATGTTGAAATGCAAACCACATGTAAGTTCAGACATGCTAAGTGATTTCTTTCAGGCCCTATTGCTCCTACAAAAGAAATCTCTCTCCTAATATGTCTCATCACCCATTAGGGACATGATCTGAGTTAGCTTAACCTCAACACTTTATTTAGGGGCTATGGTTTCAAGAATTCTAATTATATTCACAAATTCCTCATTTATTTAATAAAAGTCTATTAAGCATCTATCATTATGGTTGGCAGTTTAGAAAAATATGGGCTTGACACTGTGTACTCTTTTAAACCATAGTCTCCTCATCCCCTATAAAAAAGTGAAAGACAGAATCTCTGGAGTGGACAATGTCTGAATATGTAGTTTGTAAACTCCAGGCAATTCTGATATACCTATCCATGCCCAGTTGAGAATCTTCTTCTATGTTCTTTCTGCTGGACATCTAATTTATACTCATGGCTTTAAATAACTTTATATGCAAATAACCCTCAGATCTATACTTTTAACATTCTTCTGTCCTGAACTCCAAAATCACCTGCTTCCAGATTGCCTCCTTAAAGTGGTTCCTCACATAAAATACCTTTAAAACCAAACTTAGTTCTGTGTATAAACTTTCCCTAGAGTTTCCTATATCATTTGATATTGTTGTGCATATAGCCACTGATATTAGAAATACAAAGGCATTCTGTGTCCTCCCTCTCCTGTATCTTAGAACTTACATCTTACCTATCTTGGAGTCTAGTTAACTCATTACCCACAATGTGTCTCTAATCTGCCCCTTGCCCTCCATCTTCACTATTACTACCTACAAGCCAGATTTTTATCAGCTGATGTTTAAATGTTTGCCAACTATCTTATTGCAATCCATTCTTGGTACAAATATTCAGTTAACATTTAAAAAAACAATTGATTGTTTCACTCCTTTCCTTAAAATCTTTGAAGGCATCTTCATCATCAGCCAAATTAACTTAAAGTATTTTGAAGAATGTAACTTTATCTAAAACCTAGCTTTATTTTCTCTATTCTTTGTACTTGAGATCCATAAGATATCTCTAATTTTAAGAAACAACATGCATTTTCACCCAAGTTCCCCTGCATATTTGAGGCTGCTCTATTTAGTAGGACAATTTGAGCTCAAAATGTAGTTTAATTTTCTAATCTCAGATTTATAATACATAAATTGAGAATAGCAACAGCTATCTTGCAGATTTGTTGGAGGATTATTAAATGAGGTGTTTATAAAGCCCTGAATACACATCTTAGTACAAAATTAATGTTCAATAAGTGGTTGCTATTTAACACTGTTTGTATCTGACAGTTTAAATTTAGCGTTATATTGTGAATATTTCCCCCATGCCATCAAATAGTCTTTGCAAATATGATTATAAACTGCTGCATAGTAATAAATCACATGGATATATCTTAATTTATTTTACCAAATGCCTGTTGGTGGACATTTATATTGTTTTCAACTCTTTACTCTTATAAATAACACTGTAATAAACATCATAACACATAAATCTTTGGAGAACACCTTCAAATATTTTCCCAGAATAAATTACAAGATGTGGAACAGTTTAAAGCTCTAGAAACTTATTGCCAAATTACCCTTCAGAGAGTTACCAATTGATATTCCCACTAGCAGTGCACGCGAGTTCCTATTCCCTACACCCTTTCAGCCATATGTAGCATAGTCTCTCTCCCTCTTTTCCTTTTTAATGTAAGAGTATCTTACTTGTTTTTGTTACAATAACCAAACACTCCTTCATCTTTATCCCATTAGGTTCTTTAGTAACCCATCTACCTTGCAGAATTTGGAAGGTTTTTTTTTCCTCCTATTTCTTGGCCTCATGGGAGTAGAGTGTACATTGTAAGCATTGTCCAAAGGGGTTACCTTATTTTTAAAAACCATTTCTTAGATAAATTAACATTTCTTAAATAAATTACCCCTAGTAACCCACCAATCCCCAATCAATACCAACAAACGATAAAAGCCTAATCTTCCACATTGGAGTATTTTATGATTTCCTAATGTGTATTCCCCACACCTTGTCCTCAAATTGTAAAAATCCATATCCCATAATAAGTAGCATGGTAATTATTAGCAGTAATAGAAAGGACAAGATTATTTAACTTCAAAATTTTCCAGCTCAATCAAAGTTCTATTTGAATCACTGGTATAAATGGTCCTTATCTAGCATTAAGAGATCAGTTAAACAACAAAAATCACATAAATTCTACTTATCAACTGGCAGAAGAGGAGATAAAGACTGAATGATTTTATACACTCTTTATTAGCTAAGGAAATGTAAGACATTATAAGGCTGTAGTTCAACAGGATTATAGTCATCATCTTCCCAGGGTCAAGCATATTGTAATCACCTCTCCAAAATTATCAAATTAAAGAAAAAACAAAACCAAAAAAAAGACATGTCAACTAAATTTGACTCTCAACTACGTTCAGTCAAGCAGAGAGCCTTAGAATAGCTCTCAAAATTCTGATTGAACCTCCTCTCAACAAGTTGAATTTGCATTTATTGGATTGATAATAGTTAAACATAGTTTTTAGCCATTTGTGGTTTTCCATAAAATATCATAGCATGATATCCTTTGATATGCTATGATATGACACATGTTGTATGCATTCTTTGAGCCAGCAAGTCTGCCTGTGGTCATTTAACCAAAGGAAATAAATACAGAATAACAGAAATAGAAAATGTATTTTAAAATATCTAATCCAGTGTGCTTTTAGAAGCCAAAGGAAGCAATCCATATATCTAAACATATGGGATTAATTAAATGGACTATAGCACAGTGTACTATTCAGACATTAAAATTGACAGCATAGAAAAATAGTTAAGTACAAAGAAACTGTTTATAATATTTTGTTAGGTGAAAACATTAGGTCATACAATTGTATGAAATAATGTCCCCTCTTCCTATTCCTGATTGAACCTGTCATCATCAACTGTTTCACCAAATCATATGAAGATTACTAATGACATCTATATTGTAAAATCCAGTGCCCAGTTCTCAATTCTCTTCTTTCTTGATCTGTCAGCATCATTTGACAAAGGTAACTGCACCTTTCTCCTTGAAACAGTTTCAGTGCTTGACTTCAGAACAACCATACACTTGTGGTTATCTTTCTTCACTGTTGGCTCTTCCTTGGTCAGCTTTGTTGGTTTTCCTTCATATCTCAAGTTTTAAAATATATGAGTTTCCAGTCCTCAGTCCTTGGTTCTCTCTACTGTCTTCACTTATTCCTAGGCGATTCCACCTAGTCTTATAGTTTTAAATACTACTCTCTATATTTACTGAGGGCTCCCAGATTTCTGTCTTTATCTAATCCTCTACCTTGGACTCCAGACTCTGACATCAGCTGCCTATTCAACATCACCCGTTGGACGTTTAAAAGGCTGTTCTGATAAAATACATCAGAACTGAATCCCTGATGTCTTACCCTTGAGCCTATTGCTCCCACAGTCTTCATCATATCAAACAATGGCAATTATATTCTTTAAGTAGAGTAAAAATAATGGTATGTAGTATGTAGTAATAATAATGGTCTGAGCTCTGGGGGATGGAAAAGGGGAAAGTTTAAGAGAAGAGGAAAGACTTCAATATTCTATTCTCCCAGTTCCTAGATATTTGATTATTGGATCTCCATAAACTTAACTGAGGCTTCCATAGGGTCAACTTCTGCAACATTAACTGTCAATATTTTGCAACAAAAGTGATTCCTAAATTGACTTAAATATGATCTAGGTACAAAATTTCCATTTCAAAATATTACATGTATTTACAGCACACATTTTACCCAATGGTGAAATGTTAGAATTCCCTTTAACTTCAGAAAGGATATGAGGATGTCCATGACTGTCACATCCATGCAATGTACTGAAGCTCTGAGACAGCAACATAAGGTAAGAAAAAGCAACGAAGACATATGGATTGGAATGAAAGAAACAAAACTATTATTATTCACAGATTTTTTGCCTATATCTGAATCCTCACAGACAAAATATTTGAATTAACAAGAGAGACTGGCAATTTTGCTGAATGAAAAACCAATGGGGGGGGAGTGAATTGCATTTCTATCCACCAGTGCTAGAAAATAATAACAGCAAAAATATTTATGTATAAAATACTAAGAAATAAATGTCACAAAATATTTAAGATCTTTTACAGAGAAAAATATAATGCATTATTGAAAGATAATGAATAATTAATAAATGGAGAGTAAGTATGCTGTGTTAATGGATAAGCAAATACAATATTCTAAGGATATCAGTACTTCCCAATTTGATCTAAAGATGCAATGCATTTCCGATACTAATCTCAACAAGAATTTTAAAATTTGTATGGAAGAGGAATAGCCAAGAGCAATAAAAATATTCTTGAAGAGGACACATATGATAAATTAAAGACTTAAATGTAAAAGGTAAAGTTTTATACTTTTTTTGAAAAAAACAAAGACTTTTTTATTATTTTCAAGAAAGGAAAGGATTTCTTCAACAGAAATATAAACCCCAAAGGAAAAGATGCATAAAGTTAAATATAACAAAATTAAGATTTTTCTGGTTCTCAGAAGAAACATTAAGAAAAGTTGTAAATGTACAGCCCAGATGAAGATATTTGCAGCACAGCCACCAAAAGGCTCATGTCCAGAACATGTAAAGTACTCCTATAAATTAATAAGAAACTTAAAAAAAAAAGCCAAAAAAGGGCAAAACATATAGAAGAAAACAATATTGTCAAGAAACATGATCCTTGCTGGGCTCGGTGGCTCATGCCTGTAATCCTAATATTCTGGGAGGCTGAGGCAGGAGGATCGCATGAAGTTAGGAGTTTGAGGTTGCAGTGAACTGTTATGATACCACTGAATTCTACCTGAGATGACATAACTATACTCTGTCTCAAAAAGCAGAAAGGAAAGAAAGAAAAATTTGTTCAAGCTCATTAGTAATCATGGACCTGAACACTAAATTCACAATGAGATACCTTCCGCATACACTAGGCGCACAAGAATTAAAAGAATGACATAGATAAGAGTAGGTAAGAATGAGAATCAATAGAAACTCTTAAATACTGCTATTGGAAGAATAAATTTATATTAACACAAAATTATGGCACTATCTAGCACAGCTGAACATATGCATACCCCCTGACCTAGTATTACTGGTCCTGGATAATGTCTTTCGTACCTGTGTACCAAGAAACACAGATGAGAATATTAAGAATGACATTATTGTCAGCAACAAACTACAAACAATATATAATTTATCACAGAAGAATAAATAATTGTGAAATATTGACATGAGAAAGAACTCCATGTCTGTGAAAATAAGTAATAGCTCTGTTCGACAATGTGAACGGGGAAGAGGGAGGAGGAGATAGGTATACACACACCTAATGGGTGCGGTACGCACCGTCTGGGGCATGGACACATTTGAAACTCTGACTTGGGCGGGGCAAGGGAAATATACATAACCTAAACATTTGTACCCCAGTAATATGCTGAAACAAAGAAATTTTTTAAAAAGTGAATGAATCTTAGATATATAATGTTGAGTGATAAGAAGCAATCATATTAGGGCATATATAGTATGGTACCATTCATATAAAGTTCAGAAATTGGCAATATTAAAATGTATGTTATTTAGGGGTAAAAGTCTAAAGAGAAAGCAAGGGAATGATAACCACAAAACTCAAAGCAGTTGTCATCCCTGAGGCAGGTTGGAGAATATTGTCAGGGATGGTACAGAGGGGACTTTACTGTAAGGATAATGGTCTATGTACAATTTGGTATGGATGCCTGGGTTTATATTTATTATTATGTTTTATAACTTACCTAATTGTCACATATAGTTTTTGTATATATCATATACTTGATAATCTTTTAAAAATTGTGATGATAGAACTTTGGGTCTCAAGTTTGTTATAATATAGCAAGATGAACTTTGGTGTCCTATTTACTATATTCTCAGGCAAGAGGAGGCTAGGATACAGTTAGAGTAGCTCATATACTTATAGCCTCAGCCCAGACCTTTCATCTTCTCAAAGTTCTAGATGAGAATGTCATGTCAAGTGTCCTCCATTTGCCCCTCCACACACTGCCCTCTATCCTGCTCCTCTCTGTTCTCCTCCCTGGGAGGGTAAACTACATGGGCCACTTGAGTGAGTTTTCATTCTCTTTGATTTTTGGTTGGTTCAGCCAATGGAAAGCCCAAAGGAGTGACTGGATGCAGAGAGAACAGTAAGATCAAGATATGCAACCCTCTTATCAAGACTGTTTCCAGCTGGCTATCCCCCTGGATCAAATGTCACTGTTCCTCTCAAGCCTACCAACTCTACATGCCTTTTTCCAGGTTCGGGTAAATTCCTCAGCCCTTAGACCTACAGGGCGTAACAGCTGATGTTAATTCATATTAAAACCTAGGTCACTGCACCAAATATGGGGTTCCCATAAACACACTTCTATAAGTAGTCTCTTTATAAATAAACACTTTGGAAGTAGTCTATTTTCAGTGTGCCATTTATTTCTTGTTGGAACCTTGATTGACACAAATGGGGAGGGATGAAAAAAAAATCAGGGGAGATGATATATCATAATGTTTTAAAAAATAAAAAAACTATTCAGAGGGACAACGAACAATTTTTTTTCAGTTTATTTAGGACCTAGTGAACTATCTTAAAAATGAAAATAAATAAATAAATAAAAGGAAAAACGAGAGGAAGAAAAGCATGAGTCTGAATTCAAAGATATTTAATCTCACATACAGTAAATCCTCACTTAACTTCATTGACTTTTTCTTGGAAACTGAGGCTTCAATCGAAACAACGTTTAACAAAACCAATTTTACCACAGGCTAATTGATATTAACAAGAGTTAAGTTTCTACAGCATATTTCTGGTTACAAAAACATAACCGAAGTTCTAAAGAAAGACTGAAACACTTATGATATTAACCAATGAAATAAATGTGAGCTATACAGATATTTAAGAAAGATTAATAAGAACAAGATAATAATTCATCCAATTATTCCAGTTCAAGATCAAGGGTGGCCAGAACCTATCCTGGCAGCTTTGGGAGCAAGGTGGGACCCAACTATGCATAGGATGTCATTCCATGGCAGGACACGCTCAGACACAGACCCACACCCACTCACACTGGGAGAATTTAGACACACCAGCAAACCTAATGTGCACATCTTTGGGATGTGGGAGGAAACTGGAGAAAACCCACAGAGACATAAAGAGAACATGCAAACAGCATACAAACAGTAGCCCTGGCCAGGAATCAATTTTTTTTCCATATCAATGTTACACAGAAATTACTGTGGACGAAAAGATGATATTCAAGGACCTGCTGTATGTCAGTTAGTTCATTGAACAGGGAAACGACATGAATGGTAGAATATGATTCTGATCGTAGGTAGGTAGAATAAACTGTGGCACAAGGTCCTGGAAACAAGAGGTCCGTGACTTAGCAAGTTGGTGAAAACTGCCTTACTGAGACCAATCTTAGAGTGCGTATTTGAGGGGACATCCGAGTGTGGTTCTTTTACACTCCTAGTCCCACATCACAGTGTACAGGTGCTGATCTTGTTTGGCCCGACTCATCTGTGACGTGAATTCCACTTGGATGTCAGGCAAAAAGGATGACATGACATGGCAAATAAAATGGGAATTCAGTCAAATAGCTCTTTTTCTCTGTCAATACTATTTTAATTTCTCTCTTTATCACCACTAATTATTTTCTATGGCACTGTTCAAGGACTTTAGCAGAATTTCATATTCTACTATAGGTGTCTTTTAAGCCTTTATTACACCAGAGGCTTGTTGGAAAAGAAAGAGAAAAACACCACCTCCTTTTAAACCCAGTCTTTTCACATAGTTCCTTTGCCCACAGTGGACTCTGAAATGTCTCCCTGTTTAGCACCATCTGCAGATTTAACTGATGTGCCATTTTGCTCATCTTCTAGATGATTAATAAAGATGTTGGATAAAATCAAGCTTAATACCACAACTTGTGGCACCCAGTAGTCACCTTCCTCTAAATGAACACAAATGGAATTTGTGTTTGCATCTGTTCGTGATCTTTTATGCTATCTCAATCCACATGAAAAGTGTTCTTGAATCATACCTGAGTTTGCGATCTGAACTGGGAGTCTCCCTTAGAGGAAATAGCTTCTTCTTGAAATATAATGCAGATTTCTAAAGTGCTATATCTTAAATTTTGTTAGCACATTGGAGAGTCTCAAAATGTCCCTAAAGTCAGCATACAACTTGGCTTTTTCAACAACCAATGACTTTATAAAGCAGGCTCTATATTATGAGGAACTTGAGACCAACAAATTATTTTACAGAAAGGTAATGATAGTTCCAATTCTAGAATTCATATTTGCTGAGGCCTAACTTGGTG